>NC_091824.1:102097634-102800134 GCF_038994185.2 Dermacentor albipictus | reverse complement strand
CTACCATTCAAGATCGCCATAGAAATATTATCATACCGACTAGAAATTATTTACCTCTGATGTAAAACCCCAGCCTATGGAGTCATTCAAACATTAACTATTAAATTTAAAAGCACACTTTGGTGATTTCTTCGCCCATCAACTCGTTTGCTATTATAGCAGCAGTCTCCTCCAACGAAGACGAGAACCTAATCTGCCTGTTTGGATTCTGTGCATTCTTCGTCACATAATTGCGTTCCTTCACTATAGGCAACTGTACAAATACAAAGCGGTTATAGGGTAGTTTTTTAGGATGGAAAGTTGTGGTCTTATAAAAACATTTATATTAAAGTAAGAATTAAAAAAAATATTGATTTTAATATTTCAGAGGTTATTGTACAAGAAAAAGAATACTGTACAAAAAGTACAAAATGCAAATACTAGAAAGTACAAACACAACTACAAGTACAAATAATAGTACAACAAATACTGTGGATTAGATAAATTTTTAACACTTCTTTGATATGCATGCACCTTCCTTGCTGTATGACGTAATTATGCACGCTGTAGAAATGGAACTTCATATACACGGGCAAACTTTACTACTCTCCCCCTGTCTAGGTAGGTTATATTTATTATATTAAAATGAATAGCTTTGTACAACCTTAGTTTGAAGTTTTCAGGCCAAAAGCTTATGTTATTCTGTTTTATGTTGTTCGCGGCGGCTCGATAGTTTAATATATGAATATATTTCATTCAAATATGCTTGGTTAACCATATTTATTTTTGTTTGTATTGCCTTAAACGGTCACATTTCTTTGTTACTATCATTCAGTAAGACGACATCCGAACACCTGCCTGCTCGGCGTGACTGCGGCATAGCTTTTGAAATGACCTTCAATGTTGAAGTATTTTTGCACGATTTCTCAAAGTCAGATGATCTTTCTGTAAATAAATATTGAGGCAGCAGGTGAGAACATGGTCGCTATGTTAAAGGTGACGCGCTTTCCGGGCTCAATGAGTCGTTTTGAAGGTCGCACCTGTAAATTATTCAGTACTGAGACCAAAACTTCTGAAACCGATGTCGCGAGGGAAATAAAGCTGTGAGCGATTCCATTTTCTGGGTACATTTGCAGTACTACCATTTAGTATGAGGCTCATCATCATCATCATCATCATGGTTACGCCCACTGCAGGGCAAATGCCTCTCCCATACTTCTGCAACTACCCCGGTGATGTACTAATTGTGACCATGCTGTCCCTGCGAACTTCTTAATCTCATCGGCCCACCTAACTTTCTGCCACCCCCTGCTATGCTTCCCTTCCCTTGGAATCCAGTCCATCACCCTTAATGGCCATCGGTTATCTTCCCTCCTCATTACATGTCCTGCCCATGCCCATTTCTTTTTCTTGATTTCAACTTAGATGTCATTCACTCGCGTTTGTTCCCTCGCTCAGTCTGCTCTTTTCTTATCCCTTAACGTTACGCCTATAATTTTTCTTTCCATAGCTCGTTGCGTCGTCCTCAATTTAACTAGAACCCTTTCCGTAAGCATCCAGGTTTCTGCCCCGTACGTGAGTACTGGTAAGACGCAGCTGTTATACCCTTTTCTCTTGAGGGATAATGGCAACCTGCTGTTCATGATCTGAGAATGCCTGCAAACGCACCCCAGCCCATTCTTATTCTTCTGATTATTTCAGTCTCATGATCCGGATTCGCAGTCACTACCTGCCCTAAGTAGATGTATTCCCTTATCACTTCCAGTGCCTCACTACCTATCGTAAACTGCTGTTCTCTTCCGAGAAACATTAGGTTTCTGCAGATTAATTTTTAGGCCCACCCTTCGGCTTTGCCTCTCCAGGTCAGTGAGCATGCATTGCAATTGGTCCCCTGAGTTACTAAGCAAGGCCATAGCATCAGCGAATCGCAAGTTACTAAGGTATTCTCCATTCTCCAATCCAGGTTTCTGGATACCTCTTGTAAACACGCTGTGAATAGCATTGGAGAGATCGTATCCCCCTGCCTAACGCTTTTCTTTATTGAGATTTTGTTGTTTTCTTTATGGAGGACTACGGTGGCTGTGGAGCCGCTATAGATATCTTTCAGTATTCCTGCATATGGCTCGTCTACACCCTGATACCGTAATGCCTCCATGACTGCTGAGGTTTCTATTGAATAAAACGCTTTTTCGTAATCAATAAAAGCTATATATACGGCTTGGTTATATTCCGCACAGTTCTCTATCACCTGATTGATAGTGTGAATATGGTCTATTGTTGAGTAGCCTTTACGGAATCCTGTCTGGTCCTTTGCTTGACAGAAGTCTAAGGTCTTCCTGATTCTATTTGCGATTACCTAAGTAAATAGTGTGTAGGCAACTCACAGTAAGCTGATCGGTCTGTAATTTTTCAAGTTCCTGGCATCCCCTTTTTTATGGATTAGGATTATGTTAGCGTTCTTCCAAGATTCCGGTACGATCGAGGTCATGAGGCATTGCGTATACAGGGTGGCCGGTTTTCCTTGAACAATCTGCCCACCATCCTTCAACAAAGCTGCTGTTACCTGATCCTCCCCAGCGGCCTTCCTCCTTTGCATAGCTCCGAAGGCTTTCTTTACTTCTTCTGGCGTTACTTGTGGGAGTTCAAATTCCTCTAGACTATTCTCTCTTCCATTACCATTGTGGGTGCCACTGGTACTGCATAAATATCTCTAGAACTCCTCTGCCACTTGAACTAACTCATCCATATTAATAATGATATTGCCGGCTTTGTGTCTTAACGCATGCATCTGATTCTTGCTTATTCCTAGTTTCTTCTTCATCGCTTTTAGGCTTCCTCCGCTCCTGAGAGCTCTTGTTACTTAGTCTGTAAACTGCGCGGTGCTGCCGATGTTATGTCGCTGTTGGCATGGACGTTGTCGACGCTTTCGACGTTGTTTTGCACCAACACTCTTATTCTCAGCGCTTCCTATATTTTTTGGGTATGTGCCCTGTTTGAAGCCTATCATCATCATCATTGTTGTGTATGCATTCCTTGTGCCACCGATACACTTTTAACAAGCATGACAACGAACCATTGAGCGCGTGCACACCCGATCTTGTAAAGAACAATTCCTATGCGATGCACATAAGCTAATCCTCGAGAACTACAGTATTCGTTGTTCTGGCCTCCGAAATATATGCGCAGATGTTACTGCTTTTAAAGGGTGTGTGCAGCGCAATAACGTTGCACTAATTTCCCAGCACTGTTGGTGCGCGATAGCTGAGTGGTTAGTGAGCTCGACTCCGAAATGAACGTTGTTCCAGTAACAAGGGCTCAAATTCCAGTGCAGTCATTTGTGGAGAAGTGTCATTAATGCGGAAGCATTAAATGGTTCATGAGGAAGCAAATACGACGTTGGCGACGTGACCAAACGATGGTCTCAAAAGGCTACGAGCCCTCGACCTTTAATGGGAGTTGAACCCACGCCCTCTGATATTAGTTAAGGCGAAGTTAATTAAGGCACAGATAATGGAGATAGTTTATTAAAATATCAAAATTGTTTACCTCTTGCATTGTGGTACAATGTCTAAGTATCGGTAGGGGGTCGTAACGCTTTCGCATTAATCCACGCAGGGATGAAGGTTCTTTAACGTGCACCTAAATCTAAATACACGGGTGTTTTCACATTCCGCCCCCATCGAAATGTGGCCGCCGTGTCCGGGATGTGATCCCGCGGCCTCGTTCTTAGCAGCCCACAGCCATCAGCCACTAAGCAACCACGGCGAGTGCGAAACAAAATAGACGGACAGACAGACGGGCAAGGTAGACCCAGTTTCAATCAGTCAACTGCTGTCGCAATAATGAAAGCAATGATTGTAAGCCTATTTTATATCCTTGCATAACGAAGGGCTCTTCTACTAAGCTTCATTTAGTCTGGTATCTGCGTTAGACGGTTCTAATGGTGGCAAAATTTCTCATGGTACCACACTACCAAATCCTCTACTGTCTTCGAATTCCTTTCCCTTCTCTTGGCACCTAGTTCCTTTGCGTAAGAGATCGTGACTTATCTGCTCCACACATTACATGACTTGCTCTACTTTATTTCCCCCTCAATCACAACTTGAGCATCAGCTGATCGTCTTCAATTTATAATCCATACCACGGTCTTCCTGTCTCGTAACGTCAGTAGTCTGTCAGTTTTCATTTCCATCTATCACTGCGCAAAGTGTAGCTGCTTCTCAAGCTTTGTTGTTATATTTTAACTGATGTATACATCGCTCACATATTTTTATCTTCTATTTTATCGGTAAACTGCCATTGGCTATTTGAGAGCGCCGATCGCAGGCGTGTAATACTCAACGTATCATTTATGCTATACTTAGTTTGATGCCTCAAAATTCTGCTATGAGAATGGTGAACATAACGCACTGTGTATAATGATGTGCAAGAGTTAAGCTTCAGCTAAAATAATTCCAAAAAGTAATTACTAATCGATATTTATTATACCGGTGAAGTCATTCCTCAAATGTTTTATTTTCATAAATTTACTCTCGATAATAATAATAATAATAATAATAATAATAATATTAATAATAATAATAATAATAAAGGCGATCAGGTGGTTATGATTCTACTTAAGTTGAAACGGTGTATGACTGTTAAAGGGAAAAGCAATTTTCTCTACCGCTTTCTGTACCAATATTATTCTCAGATCCCACAGCCTAGCAAGCGGAGAAATGTTGTCTTGTAGGCGATGTGGCGCGTTCACGAAGCTCTCTAGCCATTGTTCATTTCGAGGCAAGATCACACATATAGTACATACATGCACGCCGTATGCGTTCAAACACTGCGGTGGGTCAAACGAGGCTTCGCTTTTGAAGTTCAAGCAAGCCATGAAACTGGCAGCATCTGATCTTCAGAATCACCTTTTATTTCTGTCGTGACTCAAGCGGCTGGCATTGGAAGAATTCGCAGGAGGCCAAAAGAGCCGCAATGTAATCTTGCCAATGCCCGGCGTCTCTATGCATGCGGATACATTTTTATTTCTCCGTAAGAAATCTTCGCATTATTCGATTCTACGGTGATACCGGACCTAGTAAAATGTACTCATTCAAAACTTCAAAAGAATTATCACCGACAACGAGCTCTCTGTTCACTCGCAGGCTACGCAAGTGCGCTGAAACGTAAAGTGAATCTTTTGCCAGCTGATCTAAAAGCACCCAGCTGTCCTCACTGTTTCTCGCTGCCTGCGCTTTACACACTTATGATGCAACAAGACTCGCAGGTTCAACACAAAATCGTAAGCTGCTACTGCTTGAACGGGTAGGAGACGTGTGGAGCAAGCGCATGTAAAACAGATTGTGTTTCACTATCAGTCGAAAGCATTTCTTGGGTGTTACATATGAGTTTTCACAGCGCCTGTATACAGTATACTTCTAACACTCTTGATGTTCGTCTATGCGTGTGCGTGGGAAGACGCCCAAAACTCCTTTAACACACAAAAAAGTGAAATGCGGCTCTGCCACACTAAGAGTCTTTGTGTAAGGAAAACCACTTTAGTAAATTTCCTCGTCTTGAGGACGATGTAATTAGATGTTTGGAGAAATCATCTGTACGTAAGAGGAACACATTTAACACATACCATTTATAAGCTTCGCAACAAATAAAATAAAAACATACAGTTGCACACGGAGTGGTATTAAATACGACCCCTCTATACCTTTGAGCGATTGCACCGTTACTATATCACTAAGACAGCGGGTACTAGCATGGAACGGCGTTTCTTGTTTTTTGCGGCACAGCGAGCGGTTTGAACGCTGCATATTGAACAGCGATTATTATGCGAGCGCACAGTCATAAGGAACTCGCATGAAACGTTAGGCGCATTGACGGTATTGCGAGTGAATGAAGGCGCTGTGATATACTAGAAACACGACTCTAATTCTTATCGAGGTTATAAAGAGAGATGTCGGGTGCATCCAGTCACTTCAAAAGCTGCTATCATATACTCAGTCATATGCTCAATCATTTCGAATGAAAGGCTATCTCAGGCACAAAGACGCAGCGCTGCGACAAAGTGAAGGAAGTTTCACAACGCCGTTAGGATACAGTCTGTGCACTTTCTCCGTTCTAGTTTAACAGAGGTGCATATTTCTGTTTTTATTACTTCGTTTCCTTCATGTTTTCATTTCGGTAAAGTTTATGTGATGATGCCGAATTTGTCCTGCTTTTGTGCTTGAGGTTATATCCCTAATCTTTTCATCTTCTCTCGTTCTGACTCACCCCATTCACGGCTTGTTTTCCTTATCGTTATCTGTGTATAGATTATGAATACTGAACAACCATATCGTTCGTGTAGGCAAAATCACTGTCATTTTGACCAACCTTGATGGGAGAAGTGAAAGAAGGTTTGACTGCGTACTGACTACGGCTGCCACATTGTCAAAAGAGAATAGCAATTGACTGTGGTGGCCAGAGAGAACGACACCGGACGAAAATGGGATGGGGAAGCTCTAGTGAAGCTTCCATTTCTAAAACGATGAAGAAATTGATGGGTTCTTGTTTATTAACTGCGATAATATTAGCAGTTTGGCTACCGAAGTGTTGGTATCACCAAATTGTGGCTAATTCACGCATTAAAAACACTACAGAAGAGAACAGCCTAAATAGAGAAAGAAAGATAAATATTCAAGAACTATCCCGAGAGCTTTCGCGCAGAGTTAAACTCCCTAAATGCAAACGTGGCGGGTGCTTGTTCTAAGTACAAAAAATATATTTTTTTTGACTTCGTATATAAGACCACATAACTTAAGAAAGTCCATTTCATATATTTATCAATTTATATTATCTCAATTTGAGCTGCGTCTGCTATTTTTGTCGTTTTAGCCTTAATATTGATATAGAACATCCGCCACAGTGTGGCCGCACTGAAGAAGAGGAAGATGGCGTGTTTCTAATTAATATATAGGGTTGCCATCTTGACCACCATTGGTCTACGTGTAAATATATTGTAAATACCTTTGTTCATCAGTTGCACGTAACAATATTTTCACGGGAAACAACCGCCACGCTCTTTTGTGACGCTCTTTGGTACAGGAAGAACCATTTCGCGCTATACTTCAGCAGCAAAGCCTTTCAGACTTCTAAAACACGTCAGCCACTTACGTTGCCAGTTCCTCTTAGCAGTCATGTGGAGCGCGCCTCACAATGAACTCTATTATTAAAACAATTGGGATTTCTCCCTATATAAGCGTGTGAAAGATTACTGCTATTGATTTGTCGAAGACAAGCCCACGTTTTGAAACGGGGACGCCAATTTAGTGCTGCTCCGTCGTTTGCATTTTTTTCTTAAATGTTATATATTACCTGTTCATCGGGGCAGCCTACTAAATTTAGTGGCTTTATCGAAGCTCTTCTAATGCACAATTCTGCAGCCAAATTATTGGTTTCTTGCATGGCCACGTTGAAATATGTGTGTCACGAGGTAAAACTTATCGCTGTAATATGTCGGCTTACGCATACATATAAGAATACACATAAAAATTAAGATACAATAAAACGTGTAGTGGTTTCAGAGACTTTCCTGAAGAAATGAATAATTTGGGAATGATGTTTCAACTGCTGCTCATAGGCTATTACCGATTATTGAATGAGTGAATGAATTTATGAATGAATGAATTGTTTTCATCTCAAGAAGAAAGAAAGGGGGTAATGGGAGAAAGATGCATAAACTGCAGCTCGACTAATGTCGGCTTCCTAAGATACAATTCGGCAGTGAGCTGCACTGGCACACGTAGAAGGTGGCTTGCAATAAAGGTAAAGCACCGCATATAGGAAAAACGAAGTGAGGAAAAATATAAATTTGTTATTTGTAAGAAATTACTAATAAGTTCAGCAAGAAAACATTCAGGTGATCTAAAGGTTTAGCAAGAAAGTACGAAGTCTTGGTTATAGAACAGAAAAATAAAGCAACGGCGCACTTAAACTGAGATGTAGCCAAAAAAGAACAAAGAAAAAGAAAAGCGTAATAGTAAAAATTGCAAACTGACAAAAAATAGACACGTCATTATCAGTCAATTTGGGAATAAAAGTGCAAGCAGACGGAATAATGGAGGTTGTTTTCTTTTGATAAGAAATGAATGGAAAAGGAAACCGTGGATGATGTAGCTCCGAGCTTCAGTCCAATAGAAATCAAGGTGTTTAACAAAGGAGCAATGCGATACGATCCTGATTGTTGCCCATAGTTTCTCATAGACCAAACGTCTCTGTTTCTTGTATTATATGCGAGGGCGCGACTGTTCAACATAAACGAGCCCACGTAGCTATTATTTTCCTTTAATAATGTGGATATGAACGTACACGTCATTTGAAATGAACAAAAAAAAATTCAAGTGACGTTGTTTTGTAAGCGAAAAAATTTTTTAAATATGTACATCAACTTTAGCTCCCAGCAGTTCACATAGTTAACATCCGTCTCCTTCATTCGTTAAATGTGGTTGCGCTGGTGATAAGTAATAAATTGTTTTCAAGAAAACAGCAACTGCTGCTTTTAGTAAACTTCAAGACCACTGTTCCCATTTTTTTTTCTCCGAAAGATTAATTTCCCTCGCCTAAACTTTTAATTCACAGTTTACAGTAAAATGACAACAGAAAATTATATGAACCAGGCAGTTTCTAGGAGTACGACTAAATGAAACAGGCAGTTTTTACTATTAGACAGAGACCCAACGACAATCTCTTTACCTGATCGGCTCAATCAGCGACAGTAAAGGAAAAAGGAAGATAATGAAATAAGTATAAATTGCGACAGTCCTGATAACAACACTAAAGTAACCGCTCTCAAAATAAGATCTTTTCACTTGCAAAGATCAGCGCGGGCCAATGTCACAGCCTCATAGATATCAATGGAAAGCCGTCTTCAATCAGCGAAATATTTGCTCTGTTTCCTTCGGCGAAACCAACCGTAAGGGCGACGTATTTCTCTATTATATCCGACGGTTGGTTCCATGTAGCGGCTTGTGTTAGGATTCGTCCTGACAGGTCGTCCTTTATCCAGAGCCGAGCCACGTGTGACCAGCGCCAATGACACTGATACGCAACCTTTCGGCCACCGTGCACAGAGCTGTCAAAGCCTTCGCTGGCCCAGCGGGCACTAGCTGCTCCTAAGAGACCAAGTGTGTCTAAACTGTTGAGCAACAACACCGAGCTCAATTGCCGAACGGCTATTTTTTGTTCCGTCGGTGCTGTCCATGTGGGAATGGCATTTTCTTCGTTTCCATTGACCCTTAGTGGTGCTGCGGAAAAACGAATTCCATTGCTTTGTCGAAAGAACTGTACCTGGCCGAGACACTCTAGTATACGAGCGGCTTCTTTCTCTGATAAATTGACACGTGGATGGAGGGATGCAATACCTTTCCTTTTGTAAGCGCTAAAAGAAAAAGAAAAAATATCTGAAGGCTTGTTGCTGTCAGATACTGGTAAGCACTTACTAACGACGAGATCAAATGTATGCTGCAGCTGTGCTTAACCTCGTGCACTTATAAATCGAGTTAAACGGCGGTAACTTTCGCTCACAGAGTAGAGACTGACTGGTCCAAAGTGACTTGAGCGGCCAGTTGCGCTGCAATACTGCATCCAGTCGTGGACTTTTCTCACGCCGGAAAAAGTAAAACACTTTTCATGTAGCACGCACTGAGAGAGAGAGAGCATTATCGGGAGTTTTTGATGTTTATCTACGCTTTTCTCATTGACGCTTTTCCTCTAAGTATAATATTTGAGAAGTTGAAGAGTTAATTGCAAATTATGTGATTAGGTGGTATCGAAAAATAATCTGAGTATCTCCAAGCGACGCAAACAACATTACCTTGGCTCTGTCCAGCTGCGTTACATCTTGGTGCATAATATCAATTCTTGCTGCATAATAGTTAGGACATCCTGCGTATGCGTGTGAACCTTCGGCCTAAATGGTTAACATTTTCCATGCCAAGAACATTTATGAAGAACAATACAAAAAGATCCTATAATATTCGGGTACTCTTTCTTATCATGATAAAAATGAATAAAAAAAGAATATTTGCTCGCATGCGGTGAAACTTAAATATTGCATACTTTATTTTTCTGACATTGATTTCAAGCTCGTTTTAATCCAGTCAGATTGAAATTTCTTTTAACAGCCTATTTGCCTCTGTCTATGTTAATTATTTCAGCACAAGAAAAGAAAGCATCCATGTCATATGGGTACAACAGCTTCTCTCCCGTTAGTTCGATGCTAGTAAAAGCATTTAGGTAAAGCAAAAAAAAAATGCATCCCTAAATAAAGCATTGTTGTGCATTCGTAGTTACCAACAGTAGCTTGGACAATGATGAACCGAGTGCAACGTATTGATTACGTTATGTGTTCAATGTCAGCCAGATTGTGGTTCAAACATGACACTCCTCTTTAACGGAGAATAATTGAAGGCAAGCTTTTCTGCTGCAATTACTGATATGACAGACCTCAGCTATAAGACACACTTTTTGATTCTTTTATCAGATGGATTCCGTCAGGCCAATGAATAAATCATTATTCACTAAACCATCAGTCTCATCAATGCCTGGGCTTAGCCAGACTAACATTTTCTGATTCCATAACAAAGATTAGCGAATGTGCACCTGGTGCGTCTCAGTAGAAAAGCAATATCTTCAAAGCTAGGACACAATTGTACTTGTGAGAGTGCAAAAATATCAGACGACGTTCCTTGCGCACATTCAATATCGTACTGAGGTGACATATTTTCTGCGCTACACAAAGCTCACCACAGGTAAAAGAAATTTTATAATCAACTTTATATGACACTCTACAAACGTTGCGTATTCCACATAACGTCTGTCGTATTTTCTGTTCAACTGTGATTTTTTTTTCTGTACGTACGAGCGCTTATATTTGCTATCTTCTTGCCAGCTGTAAAAAGAACATTGACTCCGTGTCGAATACACACCTTCCAAAGTCTGTCCCACATAGAATAAACATCGGGTGTTCTGAGGACTCTATTATTACCGCCTACCTAGGCATGATGTGACCTTGTATCAACTGGAAAATATAATTTACCTTTTCAAGCTTTCAGATATGGAATCTATGGTAACAAGAGGTTGTGACTGATATTATACGGGCTCATCTTGCTGAGTGATCGGGCCTCAGACAAGACAAGGCCATTCATTAATTTTTCTTAGAACATCTGCATGTTCTGTGGAACTGTTTAGTAAACGCTTAGACGATCTCAGACAATCTTTCTATCACACACGACCATCTGAGAACTTCAGTGTAGTATTGGAAAACTGGATGTTGTTTTGTTCTGGGGATTCGCGAGTGAATCGCTACCCCCTATGTATTTCACTGAAATGTTCGGCTATTCAGTCACTTAGTCATGACCGATCAGGATGTTCATCTGGTTGGAATATAAATCTTTCCTCTCATTGCTTTTCTTTCGCTTTCTGTGGGCTGCACGACGCTTTCAGTGACCCTGACAAATTCATTTTAGAAGAGCAAATCACATAATCACCCACGCACAATATACATTGAGACCCACCCCTGGCGTACAGCGATTATGGCATTATGTTGCATTATGTTAGTCGGCAGAAGGAAATTTAGACATCTGACTATGAATGTTGTGGCGTGTAGTAGAAATAAAGAACTGCAGAACGGTTTCGGGTGCATAACGCGAAAGTTGAGGCGTTAGCAGTGCTGCGGGTTTGGCGTTTTCCCTACCAATCTCGAGCTCGTCGAATGACTTGAGTGTCAGAAAGTTTTGCTTTTTCGATGACATTCTAGTGTAAAGGGTGTTTTATAGCGCTATCGCTTCGTCTTCGGTACTCAAGTCATTTCCGGATTTCTAAGCATATTTTCTAAGCATATTCGTACACTGGCGCAGCTGAGCTCGCAGCAGTGCACCTAGAGAAGAACCAGCGCCGGCGCTCTGAACGCCGTGATGATAAACATCATCTGGCTAACGCGACGCGGCAGCAGACATTCGCACCCGCCATCGACTCACGAAGGGAAAAAGGTGAGGCGTGACTGTGACGTGGTAACTAGTTGCTTTTAACCTCCCGTGATGCGCCGAGGGCAACACCATCTGGTGGTTTTTACAGGGAAACGAGCTTCGCGGCACGCTCTCTTATTAGCGAAAGCACCTCCTGGCGCCTCCCCCATGTCTCGCCCCTCTCTCACTCACCTTTTTCTTTATCTGAGTATAAACTTGGACCGGTTGGTGTGGCGTAGTTCAATTTCTGAATGACCAGCGCACAGATGAAATGCAGTCTCATTATTTTCTTCCTATTTCGTGTGAGCGCTTGTCTTCCGGAATTCCAACTCGCCTCTTTTACTTCGGGCCGCGCCAAAAGCGCAAAACTGAGCAACGAGATAAGAAAAGTCAACGTTTTTAAGTGTGTCATAGAGTTTACTATCCGAAAGCAACTCTCAGTGCATGAGATATGTACTAGGGGTAGCAGGGGTGGCCGCGCACTCAAGCTAATGCACGTGACCTTGAGTGAGTGAGTGAGCGAATAAAATTTATTGCAGGTCCGGCGAGGACGCGAACTAGTCGCGCACCCGGCTGCTTTCCCAAGAAAAAGAATTGTAAATGGAATGTGCTGTAGCAGTAGTTTCTCTGCGATGTATTAAATAACTAATATCACATTTTCTGGGCTATAGTAAGCACCTGCTGTAAAGTTGGTTTTGCTGTGTGACTGCTGGTGCTCATGCGGACTTAATTGGTTCAAGTAAAGGGCTAGAATTTTGAAATAAGTTCGGACCTATGATTTAAAAAAAAATTTTTTTTCATTTAATGACGTACCCAGAGATAGTAGGCATCACGGAAAATACGGTAATCGATGTAGTATAGCTGCCATAAACGCACTAGGCGGACCCTAGGTAACACAGAATGCAGGTCTCAGACAAGCCATTCAATGATGATATTGTGCTCATTGCAGCAAACACTTTCTCCGATGGGAGTCGCATCTTCCATTTGTATTCGTCTGAACGCGAAAGTACAAGAGAAATTTCTAAGGTTAGAAAAAAAAAGGAAAAAGAAATTAATGATAATGACACACGTGGTTTGATTTGTCGTAGCTATACAGGTTTTTAAATTATTATTTGAGTACCTTCAGGGCCTGTAGGGCATTACGGAAGGGAGTGGGAACAATAAATAGGAAGTGATAAACAGGTAACACATTCAAGCGCATTTTAAAGTCACTGGGGTCTGTAATAGATACAATGGATGAGGGCAAGTGGTTCCAATCATTACAAGTTTGAGGGATGAAAGAATGAAAGGGTTGGTTAGTGCGACAACAAGAAACAAGCACTTGATAACGACGGTCAATACCAGGCGATATGAATGAAGGGTGGGAAAGTAACTCCTGCTTAAGACTATTTATTTAAAGACGTACGCATGTCCGTACGCATTTCCGTACGCATAACGGAAAATACGGTATAGAACACCCTTTACGCTGGAATGTCATAGAAACTGCATTCGTCAGAAACTTGCTGAATAATCCTTGCAAGAGCGCATAATAACGGGCTGTTTTATAGTCTTATGCAGCCCATACCAGCGATGTCGATGAAAAGCAGTTTGACCAGAGTAATGCAGCTACCAAAGAGAAATGAAAGGGCTCCGAAACAGTTTCACAACATTGGCAGTTGCTTAGCTCGGCTATGCCAGGATATACGTAGTAAAAGCTAACGCATAGCATGGTTAGCCCTGGTTAATCTTGATTGCAAGTCCAGGTCAGTCTGGTTGTCTAGCTATGTTGCCGCGTTTAGCCAGTCGTTTGGCGCGCTGTTCGTCTGTTTCCTGGGCGATTCGTTTCCTCTTCATATCGTTCCGATGTCGATTCCAGGCCTCCTCCTGCTTATCAGAATTGTCGCCGTCCATACTGCCGCCTCAAACTGTGGTTCCGGGGCACGCGAGCTCTCCTTTTCAATCCTACGACAGGTTATCTGGCATGTGACGCAGCTGGCGAAGCGAGTGGAGGTGAGAGCAATGACGAGGAACGCGGTGTGACGTCATGTGCCTCCTCGGAGCACGGCCATGGCGAAATCGCAAGTTCGCGGCCAGTAAAGCTTTCGCTTTAAAAACGCACTTGCAGAAGGGAGTTCACTGCAGACACAAATGCTTCCCCCAGGGCCACGTTCAAAACAAACGCGGTAAATCGCGATCCGATATTTGGCTTCAGTCCAATTGTACCTCGGTTATTAAATCGGCTCGTCGCTGGCCGTGTGCTCCGACGAGAAGGTTTGGAAACGTGCGGCTTTATAAAGCAAACACTGATGTTCGCTAAAGCAAAAACAGCCCCTTTGAGATTGTTTTTCTTTTTCTGTTTTGTCAATACTTTTTCCTTGCTTCTCAAGTAATAAAGCTCTAAGTAGTACGTATTTGTGCTTGAAGAAAGACGAAGGCACGAAAGGACTACCGATAAAATAAAGTGGGAGGGAGGGGTAAGTGGAGTTGGCAGAAATAGAACCCAACCATTTGTGTTAGCCAAAAGGAAAAGTTTCATAAGATAAAAGTGTGCAGATGAAAGACAAGCACGACTAATGCGCCGACACAGAATGTAGCAAGCTGCTGCAGTAGAAGCGCAGACTTGTCGTTTCGAGGCGTCGAGAGTGCTCCCTGTCGTCCTCTCGTACTGTGAGACAAGCAGCATGAGTAGGGCCATCTGCCCCCAGCCGTGTCTCAGAGAAGTGGCTGGTTGCCTAACATACTTAATATGATATAGAGCGGCCTAAGCCAAGTATCATAAGATGAAGGAAAAAGAATCGCTTTGAAGGACGCTCACTTACCTTGGAACGTTATAGTTCCGAAAGTTGCTCAACAAAAGATGGTAGGTAAACAAGTGATCCTATTTGTGGCTGGCCATAGGGTTTCGGTTGCGTCTGATAAAACCGTACAAACACCAAAGACGAGAAAAGCGGGGAAAAAAAGACTGAGTTTGAGAGTGAGGCTTCGAAGAGCTCCGGTTTGTCCGGGAATAATGGAATGGGGCACATCGAGCCAGTTCTTGCTTTCTTTCCATTTCCTTTCTGGCTCAGACAAAATGACTGCGTTCTATTTCAGCTCTAGAGAAAAAAGAAAGGAGAACAAAAATGAAGATCAAAATGGCGGTCCGAGTTGTTTAGCCTCCATGTGTATCACATACACATAAGTATGAGAGACAGAGAGACAGACAGACAAAGTATTTTATTTACAAAGTCCTTATAAGCTTTGACCTAGGGCAGAGCTGTGGGCCTCGAGTGACAAAAAAATAGTTATAATAAAGAATAAAGTCAGAGAAAGGAGAACACCAAAGGCTGTTTCTACGACAATATATATAATTTCACCGCCTATGATGCGTGACAAGCCCATGCACTCTAGGCGGTGATCTGTATAGTCAATTGGGAATGGCATTCCTTTCAATTATACACCGTCTTGGCTGCGAGGAATTCAAAGAAAAAAAAAGAAATGCCCTCTAAGGAACTCGAGTCAAATCTCAAAAATTCGCCGGTATAATGCAAGAATTCCTTTCGTTCGATTCTATTTATTTCCAGTCAGACAGCGTTCATGGCAGGCAAATCCTAGTATTAATGTGGGCTGAATTTCACTGGGACCACTGACGAAGCGCGCAAATGAAAATTAATGGAATAAGAACGTTTCATTATCTTTCGTAACTGCTGTTTTCCATTCAATGCCCATCAGCCTTGGCTAATAACATGCCCGCCATCACGATTAGCTGGCATCTCTTCTACACTGTAAATCAATGTATACCCTAAAAGCTAATAAGCATGTATATCGATATAAAACTCACACCATTACACCCAAAAAGCGTGTAATTGTGTGAGTGATAGATCAACTTACACCCTTACATAGTTTTATTCGTGCACATTTTTTCCCAGTGTAACCTATATTTATAGCGCAAGCATTTATTTTCTGAATATGGGCCCTGATGGTTTTGCGTGTATCTATAATTGCTGCAACCCATCGCAGTACTCTGCTGCTGCATGTCAGTGTCATTGGCGATTATCAACGCTCCCCTGTCAGACGAATGGAGACGTCCAACTGAGAAAGCTACCAGCAATTCTTGCGTAACTGTATCAGGATACGCTCTCATAACGCATATAAGGGGTACGTGGAAAGTGAGCTATGGTGGATGTGGATTACTATTACTGCTCGAAGATAACGCAGAAGAAAAACGTAATGTGCACTGGTTTTAACACTCCTTCGACAACTGCTGGATTACATTGAAATAAGTTATGCTTTACAGACAACGAAGGGTTTTAGAAAGAGTGTTATCATTTTCGGATGTTTCAGAATATTGAGAAATTTTTTGTGTGAGGTTGCGAAGGCGCTATTTTGTTTCGTAAACTGAAATCCTCATATTGGCGCTTTGCTTTAACGTATAATGCTCTTGAACGACATGTGAACAGACTTTGCCGAATTGAAAGCAAAAAGCTTCTTACTCTTCTGCACAAGCCAGATCTGCTCATCAAGTTTCAGCTACCACCAAACCACATTTTTTTTTTCTCGGCACGCCCTTCGTTAATGAGACTCGAGACAATCCTTCCGTTACCTGCATTCTTGAAATGTTTACCTCGGAGGCGCGCTGCAAATGCGAGGAAAGCTTGGCAGATCAAACACATATTTTTGCGTTGGAACCTTTGATGTGAACCCGCCTTCACGAAACTTTAATCACCGGCATGTTTCAACCAAAGCACTTGCTATACACTTAGCGAACATAAAAAAAAAAATTGAATTTAATCGACAATCCAGCCAAGACTGATTGCGTGTGGGACTCCAAACGAAGCTCAGAGAGAGAGAGAGAGAGAGAGAGAGAGAGAGATAAATAAAAAGAAAGCGAAATCCCAAAGACCCTTGAAGTCGAAGGCGAGGGTACGGGACCCTAATTCTTGTTTTCAAACACAAGTGTCAGTTTTTGTTTACATGTGCGCATGAATGCCGAGACGCGAGAGAAGCGACAAATTTTCTTCTTGAGGACGTTGCGGCTTCTGTCA
Organism: Dermacentor albipictus; assembly: GCF_038994185.2. Lineage (NCBI taxonomy): Eukaryota > Metazoa > Arthropoda > Arachnida > Ixodida > Ixodidae > Dermacentor > Dermacentor albipictus. The sequence goes on along the minus strand of NC_091824.1, from coordinate 102,783,156 downwards.
AGGCTTCCCGCCGTATCAGAAACAAAAAAAAAGGAAAGCGTCGGCGGGGGTTCTCGTCGCCGACACTCGAGAGTCATTTGAGACGCATTAAGAGGGCCGCGTTCCGTTTCGCCGCCGCGTGTGTCTCTATAGTAGTTTCGATGAACTTTCTTAAGAACTGGCCGTGCGCGCTCCGTTTCCAATTACCAGCCAGCCTCCCTCCCACTGTGCCGAATGAGGTTTGCCGCCTCGAGAATGCAACGCGTGCTCTCTAGAAGGCGCGGCAAGTTAGCGGGCGGGCAAAGACGCGGCGTTTTCCGACTGTAGAAGCGTTACCTAGCCGGAATTCCAAAATAGCTGAGCAGCATGCATGCCCGAGTGGAGAATTTGCGAGGCGAGCGCGTAATCTCTTGGCGGCTCACGCAACCCCCGGGAGACAAGCGCCACCAAGAATGGCGTGATCTCGCTGCTCCATAGGCAACGGCGAAGCGGGGACTGTTCTTCGGCGCATTAGGGTAGCTCGAGAGGCGCGAGCATTGCTATTTCTTCATTCTTTCCTGCTGTTTTCTTTTCTCTTTCTTTTTTCTTAAAGAAACGAGACTGCAGTGAAAGGACTAGGATGGGACAGCCTGTTGCACAGTCCGTGTCATAATGTGCTGTGCCAGACTTTGCCTAAATGATGGTTATCTGAGCTGCGATGTGAATGCGATTACCTGGCGCTTCCAGAGCGAGAGTGCGTTCAACCGTTACAAAGTACTTTTCGCCAAGGTTATGCTATGAGATTGCTGCTTTTATTATCAATATTTTGTTCTTTTCGCTCTATGGTGGTGCTCGGAGCTTTTATTTTCTTTGTTATTTTTTTTTCTTTCGCCTTAGAGCCGAGGTCTGGATTATGAGCTTCAAAATTCAATTTACCCTATCGGACGAGCAGGTAAGAGGATTTTCTTTTTACTCGCCCGAATTAGTCGCTCCAGAAGATAATTATTATCTTGCACTTTGATCGTCATTGTAGTCTGTCTCTTCAACGGCTTCAGAAGCGTTCGACGTGAAGCCTGTATAGACAGTAACACAGCAAGTTGGGACGAGTCGGTTCCCGTTCACAATGAATTTTTAGGAGCGCTACAGAGAGACAAACAACAAAAAAGACAGGACGAGCGTCCCGCTGATGTTGTCACTGTCACGTTCTGCTTGGGAGAAAAAAAGATAAATTTCGAGGTAGTTTTGGTCGCGTAAAGTTTGTCGGCGGGCGAGACTAATAGAGAATGCCGAGATTTCAAAAGTTAAATTAAAAACAATTAAATGTTAAGTTCTATGCGAGAAGCGTCAGAATGCGAAATAGGTAATTGTCACCCTACTTGTCTGGTCTTATTTTTTTACTGTGTTTTTTTATCCCTTTAAGTTACAAAATATGGCCAGCTGCCGGCAATTATGTCAAAGCTGCAAAATTTTGTTTCAAGGCGCCGCGACTCTACTGAAAGAAAGGGAACGTGGTATGATGACGCTTCCTGAATGTTTAATGGGTCACTATAATCACATCGTAATTAAATCGTGATTTAGAAAAAGAGATAGGTTATGGTGCTTTGTTTCATAAACGGAAGATCTCTTTCAAAAAGCGCCCCCACAAGCTAATTGTTGACTGCAAACATTTAAAAAAAAACATTATTTTGCCGTTGCTGACACAGTGTAGCACGTCAAATATAGCCTCAAACATAGTAGGGCCTTCCATAATGAATAAGGTCCTTTGAAGTAATATTCCGAACAACAGAAATTAGGCCACATTTGATTGCGCAGTGTGTTCAATTAACCATCAGTTCAATGGCCATAGTATTTTCCCTGGCACCATTGGACAGGACTGGCAAGAAGTCACGCGCACAAATTTGTACACCTTGGTAGAAGGGGTTAGGCGCATGAAGCCGAACACTACTTAGATACGGCGTTGTAGAAGTGCTATTGGTCTTGTAGTTACCGCCGTGAACATGACCCTCATAATCATCAAGACTTCGTGTATAATTAGCACTGAGCGTGGGATCGGCATTTGTCTGCGTTTCTGGTACAGAGTTTCACCGGTGAAGGTTTTATGATGCAATATACATATATGCCCGACCGAAAAAGTGCACCTTCAAGGACCATAATTGCTGTAGTAATTGGAAACCTGGATTCACAAAAGAGCAAGCAAGCTACCACAATAAGAGTAAAGGTTAGGTGGGCTATGTAAGGGTCGTGAAGAAAGCGTGAAGCAAAGCCACCTTTCCGTGCCGAATCACTTTGTGACGCAGCGTAGAACGGCAATGACTTGCTCAGACTAGTTGTTGTGGTTGTGATCAGATAAACAGTGAACATGTACTGCACAAAATTTTATAAGGTAATGTGACAATCTTTGTCAGCCTCTCTTTTAGAGCAACACTTTAAATTTATAGAAAGATGCAAACACTCAACAGCCCCATGTGAATCCCTGTTATTCATCTTCATTGCAATGTAGCTATTTAGGTGACATATCAATAATGATATTCAACCAGACGATTGTGCCTCTAAAGTATGCCATGTATATGTTACTTCTTGCGACCTCCCGGCCTGAGAGAACGCTTATAATGGGAAGGTGCGTGCGCGCGTGTGTGTGCGTGTGTGTGTGTGAGAGAGAGAGAGAGAGAGAGAGAGAGATAGTGTGTGTGTGTGTGCGTGTGTGTGTGTGGGTTTTAAGCGGCGCTTTCTTCGCACACTACTCCGCGATCTTATGTGTAGTCGTTGGACGTCCCTGTGAGTGAGTAGAAGCTGCCGCCCAAGTAGTTGATATAACAGCCTCTAAAGGAGAAGCTCGCCATAGTGCTCAATGCATTTGAATTGGAAACCGCAAGAGCGCCTCCATGCGGCTACTCTGTGCGGCGCGCAGGCGCAGACGACAAACCGAGATTGAGACAAGATGAGCAATCACGGGATCGTGAGCATCCTTCAGTATGGTGGCGCCATCTAGTGAAGAGGCCTCCAAAATTATTCTTTCAGAGAGCGTAAGCTTTACATTAAAATTTTATGAATAGCCATAGGATCTACCTGAAAAACATACGGAATGAACTTTACCCATTGTCCATATGTAATTGCTACTTGTAAACGTTTGTTTTTGCGTCGTATTTCGAGTATATTTAGTGTGCACATCTTTTGTTAACACGGCAAGCTGGGTGAGTTGGTGATTGAATATGTTCCTATGCGTGGGCAGCGCAACTCGGGCTAAAGACAAGAGAAAGTACACAATACAAGCGCAGACTAACAACTGGTTTATCTTTTCAAACAAGAAACTAAAATAGGCAGTTAATGTAAACACGTGTAAAGTGACGCTTACAAGGGTGAAAGGGTGTTAGCCTATCTTGCCATTCAAAAACTCAGTTTCTTTATCCTGCAGAGTGATAGAAGTCTGGCTGTCGCATGCGCATGAGTTTACATGCATGAAATAGCCTTCCACATTCTCGCGGTTGATTTGATTCATATTTTATACAATATTTCAGTTTGTTCAGACATGGGTTTGCATAAGCAATCTCTACAATGCCCGGCCAGATTAGAATATGTTGCATTCCTGATCACGCCTTGGTGCTCCTTAAGGCTGATGTTAAGGCAGGGTCCCGTCTGCCCAATGTACTTTTCGCCGCACGATAGTGGAATGACGTAGACCACTCCCACCGAGCATGCCACAAGCTGCCCCGGGTGTTTGACGTCGCACATAGCCTTGGATGACTGTTAGGTCTATTGACTAGATTGCAAATCTTGTTTAACGAGTTCTTTACTAAAAGAAGCTTGTTAAACAAGTCCTATATATACGTTGATTATATTACTCCTTCTACTTCAAACAAATGAAAATGGCTATTTAACCAAATACATGTTTTAGTATAAACTGAATTGCGTTCTCTTGACGCAAACAAGGGAAATAATTATAAGGTCGCTTTTCAAACCCTATTTTGCGCTTCTTGCCTGCACACTGGGGTCCATGTGGGCGCGGGCCTATCTTTGAAATAAAAAATATAGAACAGAAAGATTTTGTAACACATTAAGAGTAGACATGAGCGGCTGGTCACTGAGGCATGTCAAGAAGAAAATTAAACAGACGCCAGTATCAGGAGAACGTTACTCATGTTGGCTGAAGCTGAGGTCCTACCCTTGATGGTAGATATTTAACCTCCCTGCCTTTCCTCTTCATTCTCTCTCTCTCTCTTAGCTGACACTTCATTTACATGTTTTCTTTTCGTATATATATATATATATATATATATATATATATATATATATATATATATATATATATATATATATATATATATATATATATATATATATATATATATATATGATGCAATTTCCCAATCAGAATTTATGTTTAGAGTACCCCTCACCAGGTCTGGCCATCTTGAGCTGACAAGCGCAGAGCATACAGTGCATAAAGCATAAAGAATGACATTGCTACGTGCCGCGGAGAGGCCTGAAATTTCAATCCGAACCTCCTTTTGCCTTTCCTTCGCGGCGGCCATGCTCCAAGCCGGACAGTGACGTATACGTGTCCCTGCGCCTACGTACTCATGTCTGCAATGTGACGTCTCTCGTGGTGACACGTGACTTCGAGAATTATTCAAGGCAACATTTTTTATTTATGGGATCCGTTGTTTGATCTGCTCGCCACGCTGTACTGTTTATACGAAGGACAAAAACGAGACAGACACACACGTGAACAAACTTTCAACTGTTTATTATTCGCTAGTGCACGTCAAGTATATACACGAAGGGTAAATAAAAAGAAAACGAGATGAAGTACGAAAAAGAAGCCAATCTACGCACATCTGACTTGACAATGACAAATATGGCTTTATCTAACATTCGTCTAAGAATTTAAAAGCTGCCTCTTCCAGTGCCACAGAAGGTGTGCTAACGGGTTCTCCCGAGTCATTTTTGAGCATGAAGAGCGCTTCCAAAATTTCACATGCTTTTTTCGATCTTCACCTAACCAACGGCTTGGATTTGCGAAGATTATTTACTTTCATTTACAGTCACCTTTCGAGCATATATTTGACGTGCGCTAGCGAATAATAAACAGTTGAAAGTTTGCGCACATGTGCGCCTGCCTCGTTTTTGTACTTCGTATAAACAGTGCAGCGCAGCAAGCAGAACTATGCCGTACCAACTAGCCCCAGTCGAAGCTTTATTGAGCTTTTGTTGGAATAGAATTGAAATATAGAAAAATAATAAAACACACAAACGGAATGTCTGCGTGTTCTTTTGTTTTAATTGGCACCGAAGCAAGAGAGAAGTACTTCCGCTTCGTGTGATTGTGGGCGCGGTGGTCCAGTCAGCTGCGCAGGAGCCGAAACTCTGCCATTTTCTACCGTGTTCCAGCGCGTGATCATGCTCTGCGATCCGCTTGTTCTGCCTTAGTATTCGTGTAGCACTGAATTATACCGCTAGTCATGTGTCTTTGTGCGCAGCGCGCAAAATAGCGTGCGACGCTGTGAAAAAAGTGCGCAGCGCCGAAAAAAAAAAAGCGAGGAAGTGAAGAAAAAAACATGGAGGCGGGGCCTGTGACGTTTGGGCCATGCAATCCTGGAGGTGCGGTATGGGAGAACGCAGGGTAGGAATTTCGCTTGCGGAGGCTAGACGGGGCGAGGGGAGAGAGCGTCTTGCTTGGCAGTGGAGCTCGCCTCCTGAAATCATATGTTCGCGGCACTGAAATATTTCTATCTTGGCTATAATGAACCGATTTGAAAACATTTTGCGGCAGAACGCTCCCTAGAGGACAGGTAACTTCCAGCGTATAACAGAAATTTGCTACGGGGCCTGGTGAGGGGCACTTTAGGACGGCACCAACGTTGCGTTTTCGTTGTCTTTCGTCCTTCCTGCGATATTTTTAGTCTTCCGAAAACAACTCCATCCAATATATTATACAATGATTCAGAGCGTTATTTCTTGCCGAGGTCATTGTTATGAAGAACACACACCGTAGCGGCGACGGCCTGTTATTACTCCAGAAAAAAAACCTTTCTATTATTGAAATATCCCGACGCGTTACATTAGGGGAACGCGAAATGTGCCTTGCTCATAGCTGCTCGGCCAAAGGAGTGTAGTGTTTTACCTATACCTTGTTTTTTTACAACTTTTTTCGTCATTCTTCTCGCTTGGCTGGCCCAAAAATACCTGCATTCAGGGCTTTTATTAGCTCACGACGCGTTCGGAGCCCTAATTATTTGCGCTATCACACTAAATAAATAGAGAAAACGAAAGCTATACATACCTTAAGCCCATATTTACTGGAAGCTTACTAATGTTCCATGTTTCTGAAGGCAGCGTATAGGTAATTACCGACTTGCTCGGCAAATGTAACAGGAGCTCCATAAAGATACCTTCCAGCTTCAACATCAAAGACGCCATTATAATGTCAGGAAGCGATGTCCCCTACCTATTCCAAAAAAGACACGCAATAGCACTGCTGACGTAGGTAAATTTCACTTTGGTATCATGCTAAAAGCAAAATTTCTGGCTTTTGCTAAGGATGGCGCATAGCCTTAATGAGACTCTTAATTAGCTTTCCCACTGGCCGCTGCAAGCTTTTTGAAAGCGTTATTGATTAAGAAATACGTGTAAAGCCTCGCGAACATCCCACAACGTAACTAATATTTTTCCAGTTACGATGTGCCTCACCCATTCGCGAAAATTCTTTTCGCTTCTTATCAGCGCTTACGGCGCCGATATTTATAAAAAAGATATTATCATTTGGAGATTTTGAGTGAGCTCCGCACTGTGATGCGTTTCTGAAGTGTAGAAGGTCGAAATTCGTGCTAGATAGTATCAATTCCAGTCTAAGCCATGGATTCTAAACAGAGATAGGGGATATGACGTCTATGAAGCTGTCTGCAGGTAAAGTGCACTACAGACATTAGCAGGTGCATTGCAAACTGCTGTCACCCGCAAGATTTTGGTCGCAGTCGTCCCAAGCTGTTCAGATTATTACTTTCATTTTGCTGAGCTAATGAAATACGTAGGTTACGTGAATTTGTACGTTTATTGAGGTGTAGGTTTTACTTGAAAATGTTGTAAAGCGTGCTGGCAAATATCTGATGTAGTTGTTCCATGAAGTTGCTTACTACATTGTTTCCCTCTTCCGTTCTTTGAAAGAACCTCGAGAAGCATATAAATAATGAGATGTCTACGCACTTGCGTTCCTGGAATGCAACGCTCCCAGACGTCGTGTTAAGGATTAAACCTCTATGCAACCGTGACCATTTGGGCTATTTTGTATGTCATTTGGTAGTTAGCGCTTTGTCTTTCTTCTTCTTTCTTATACCCGTGTACGTGAGGTACAATCATCCTTTAGGAAGACTGACAGAAGGGAAGCGATTCGTCCAAGAATCCACTGCGGTTAAAAGAAAAAAAAGAAACCACTACGTTCTGCGGTTTTATGTGCCAAGACCAGATATGATTGTGAGGCACGCCGTAGTGCGAAATTCCGGATTAAATTTGACCACCTGGGGTTATTTAATGGACACCTAAATCCAGGCACACGAGAGCGTTCTTGCATTTGCCCCCATCAAGATGTCGCCACCACGGCCATGATCGAGCCCGCTACGTATGCCTCAGCAGTGCAACGCCGTAGCCACTATGCTAGCTCAGCGGGTCACCGTGGTAGGCCATGTTGTTACATCAGCAATCTAACTTGCCTGTGAGGACACAAAGCCGCTACAGTCACAAGTGATAAGCGGTAGGGTGAGACCGAGAGGCCAAAAGACAGCGCCTTGTCCCTTCCCTTTGCTCGCAGCGTGCGGACGTCTTCTGCCGCCACATTTGCTGCAAGAAACGTAGCTGGTCGTACAGGCAGCTCACATGGGTGATGATCGTTTCAAGCACGGGGCATACGATGAAGTAGCAATCTCATCCATAACAACGCGCTTGTAGATTCGTGCGATTTGGAGAAACATTAAGCTTCTGAAAGGCGTGCACAGGGGAGATTGAGGCTCCTTCCTGAACAAGAACAAGGCTCCTAAGGAATCAAGTGGTGAATGGTGCCAGTGTTGGAAAGTATCATTTAAGATCACGTTGAGACTGGAGACTACTGCTGCGCGTAGTACACTTGCGCACGTTTCAACAGCGTAAGGAAACTCATTTTAGTGCTTACATCTGCGATCGCAACATATGCCGTCTTCTGCATGGAGTCCAAGAATAACTGATCCCACGTTAAGCACATATGCATTCACAGGTCGACACGCACTCCCGCTGCGCTATGCGTGGATCATAGATAAAGGAACGCAAATCTGAAACATCATTTTGAAGTCTCACCACATTATATTGTGTAAACACAAAGAGCATATGATTGAATACTACATGTGCTAAAGTCTACACCATGGTCTCCGGCATGATAAGCTCTCAGGTGCGCACTGAATTTACACATAGAGAGGTTTACCGCTGGCGGCTATACGCATCAAGTGCGAAAATGAGACTGTGTTGACAACGCGGCGACTGACGCCCACGAATGTTGAAATATAGCCGGCTCTTGGCTGAGATTCAAACAGTTCGCGACCACTGGCATGGGTCGATGCTCTTAGACGTCTTGTGAAGGAATCACGCCTTTACATATCGACATTTCACGCTCGGGTGCAACTTTTAATGCCTATGTCTTGCGCTTTTCTTCTTAGGGCCGTTTTTCGATTCACATTTAGATGCGCCAGCAGGGCCAACAGAAGGGGTAACTTCTAAAGCCTGCGGCAGATGAAAAAAAAAGCCCATTAGTCAGGGATTATATAGAGCGTTGAGCGGAGCAACGTGCAATACCATAAAAGGAAAATCAGCTGTAGCAGGCAAGGTGACGTATTAAATTGGTTACCTTGAATGCCAAAAAGCTGTGAAGGCACTTTTGTGCTTCTTAAGGACGACGGGCTTGTGCGACCATTTGTGACTCTAATTGCAATTTCTGTAAGACCACACACGTCAGCGAACTCACTGCAATTTCCTTCTTTCCTTCCCTCCGCTCTCTCCCTGTTATCCTTGTTTTCCCCCTTTCCCGCTCCCCCGGTGTAGGGTAGCCAACCGGGCGTGATTCTGGTTAACCTCCCTACCTTCTTCTTATCTCTATTCTTGAATGCAAACAAGAGTTAACTTCACTGAACAAAAGCTCGATAGCCATTGTGGCATGACAATGTGCACGCCACTCAACTAATATACTACCAAGAAAGAAGTACAAAAGCTTGCTACGCGGAAATCTCTGTGTTCCCTTAAGGACCACAAAGAAATCTTAGTTTATCATTTTTCGTCAGTTTTTCTTTCTCTCTTCTCTTTTTTTTTTACTCAGTAGGTCACAGTAGTGCAATACCAGAATCATTTTGCCAAAATTATGCGAAACAATATCGTCGCTGGCAAGCCCAAAGGTACAATTAGGCGAAGATTTTCAGCTCTTTATCCCGCCAAGTCTTCGGCTCTCACCTTCTCGTACGACCTCCAATGCATACATGAGATTAAATGTGCTGATACATTACGATGCTTCGTGTCGATTGTTATCTCTATGACCCATTTGAAAGCTTGTTACCGTAAACTTTGACAAGACACTAGGGAAATGCTAGCATTTGCTTTAAAAATCTGGTTTCCTGCTTTACCTTACCATATATGAAACTCAATGTTAACGTTTTGTAATCAAATTGCTATGTCTACCGACATCTTTACGAGCTCGGCTAATAACGATTGCTGACGAAAAATGTGGCTTGCATGTTTTCCAATATCAAGTTCCTATTCCGATCTCGAAGTAGCCAATAACGAGTAATTTATTTGATTCGCGTCCCGTTTGCGTTTTATCGCGACGTTTAAGTATCCAGTGATTAACACAAATATATCCATAGCCGTCGCGAAGAAGAATATGAGTACATTACAAAGAACCAAAACTATGCAGTCGACAAGAAATAAATATTTATTTTCCACTGCGAAAAGTAGGTGCCAGAGAAGGCTTCTCAGCGCACGCAAGTGGACGCATAAATCACTTGTAATGTTGAACTAGTGCTTTCGACCGCCGCTAGCAACACTAGAGAGTTTTAGCTTGAGCGTTTTTACGGCCAGCGGGGCGGAGCGGGCGAGCGGATACACCAGCGGAGAGGCGCGCGAGAAAATAGTTTTAGCCGGGCGGATCGCCCGTCTTTTCGAGCGGAGTAGAGTCACTTGCTTTGCTGCTCCACCTATTGGTCACAATTCGAGTTAGAGTGAAAAGAATCTCAATTAAACCTGCTAATAATGCGCTGAAACTGTTTGATAAAGGTAGGTTATGTGTTTTTAGTTAGTTATTTGGTTAAACTTCTAAACGGGCCTGAGCAGCGGTCGCCGTCGACAACGCAGCAGCGCCGGCGCTTGTGTTGACGGCTGCCATCTTGAATACCCATACACGCCCGCGCGCTTTTACGCACGCTCGCGCGCTGCCTATCGCTCCGCTGGAGAGGGCTTCCCAGCGGGCGTAAGCTGCGCTCCGTAAAAACGCTGGCCGGCCCAGCGACGTGCGCATGCGCAGTGGCGTCTGCGCTCGTCCGCTCCGCTCCGCTGGCCGTAAAAACGCTCAAGCTAAAACTCTCTACTAAATCTAATGAACATAGAAGCGACACACAGGAAGGTATGGTTGAAAATGTTAATAGACGTTGCCACGCTCAGGCAGCTATTTCTTGCATACACAGTGGACACTAGGATACACAGTGGAATAAAAAAACACACAAAAAAGGGGGGGCAGCTGCGCTAGACAGCGTGCAATTCCTGAGGCGCGTAGGATTTACTGTAGTCGCTGCGCGATATGACCCTACATTAGCGCTTACTGTGCGAGGTTTCCCTTGATCGCGGGAGCCTTTAAGACAGCTTTTGCCTCTATCGTGGAAGCGATGCATGGTCTATGCTCGTTATGTATGGCCAGCGGGACCACCGGTAAAGTCTAGCCAATGAGCCACAGGTGCTCCTGAGATCGCGAGAAAATATGACGGCTGGGCCTGCTTTTGTCGATGGCTAACCACGCAGCCTAGCAGGAGCTTCTGGAGCCGCCCAAAAGTACGGGGTTTCCTAAATGGGCAAACCAGAAGCCCGCACCTTAAATAGGGTGGCCAGATGACTTCCGACAGTGGCCTGCTGTGGCACCTAACACTTTGCTCGCGAACAGCACAAATCTTGCTCGCATCGGCCGTGTCTTAGGTTCAGAGCTATTCAGATATTACTGTATCGTGTGCCATTTGTTAGCGTTTATAGCCTGGCTCTTCGCCTACCAGATGTACCAGTCAATGAGGTCACAGAAGGTTGCTTACCTTATGCTCTTTTTATATTATAGTTCGTCTGTATGTCGTTACGCAAATCTCAGGCCCGATGGTCGCACAGTGTTTAAAAATTGTGGAGAAATTAGCACAGCATTTCGTTCGCAAGTACCCTTTTCCACTGGGCGACCTTCTTCTTTAATAATATGTCCAGTATCGGGATCGGCTGAAATATTGTCGTACGAATAACATTAGTGTAAGAGATATTTGGGAATAGGGCACTTATTTTGCGTATTTCGAATAATTTATCTCATATCGATGCTACAAGACATTCATTCGAAACACCAATACGCCTGTGCTTCAACATTTGATGTTCAGGCTCGTTGAAGTATGTAAATCATGATGCATAAAGTGCAAATATTAGTCCCTGAGCATATGAAATTAAAATGTCCTCTTTATCACACCACAGGTCTGCCGTTCTTAACTTTGCCTCGTCACACTTTCGGCTTATATGAAAGCAACGCGTGAATGACAGCAACTGCTCAATCAGACAGCTCCACTTATAGTCGATATTCGCACGCTCGCATAATGGTGCAGACATCGTTATTTCTCTTCTTATTGTTTTTCTAAGCAGCCCTTTGTTGACTCCCCACTTCGCGGAGTACCAAATCAGACGTTTCTCTAGCTAACCACGCTACCCTCCCCTCCGCCGCTTTCTCACTCTTTGGCACGGACTGACTCACGTAGTTGAATGAACACAGAACGTAACAGGGCGGATAAATATTTTAATATTATTCCATTGGAAAATGGAATAGTATATGAATGAGTTCAGACGCACCGCGTTGACAACTCTACGAAGATTTTTACTCATCATCATAATAATATATGACAGTGACGCGACACCTTGAACACGGAGATGCAGTTAGGCGACAATTTAACAAGAAGCTCTGTCTTACAGTAAGATAAAGAAATTATCAAAAGCGCTGGACACAACTGGGAAAAGTGATGTGTGAGCATCGCGAAATTAATGCCGTTATTGAAGTTCGCTATGAGACCACTCGTCCAGGATTGGCTTTCTCCAACAACAAAGTTCTAAAGAAATATAAGGTTTAGTAGCAATGGGTATCCTCCAGGGCTCTGGCTAAAAATTCTGGCGCCTGCAGCGATGTATCCAGCGCGCGACTCATTCACTGCTACAGCAGCAGGCTGTCAAGGTGGATGTAGACATCTTCTGATAGACAACTTTTTTCTTGAGATGGTAACAAATTGAAGGTCACTGAAAAGGAAACGAAGCCACCGGTCAAGTCAAAGCCAATGCTTAAGCTCCCTCTGTCGAGCATGTGGAAATTCAAGTGCACTTGGGGCGCCATCTCTTGTACGTCAGGAAAGTCAGCAGAGATTGTAAGTTTCCCCGCATGTCTACAAAAAGCTCCCGGAAACGTCGAGAGGTAGAGACAGAAACGCGTATATAATAAATAAAAAAAATGAAGAGAATGATTGCCAGGTAATTATCGTGCAACTACATACCATAGCATCGCACCTGAAAAGCGCGATGTTTGCAATGACAAACATAGAAGCCTGGAAAAGCTTCTAAAAATGAGCATAATATGTGTTAAAGAGGAAAACTGTGGTGAAATCCACTGAATGAGACAGGTATGCACCTGTCTAATTCCTCACTAATTGCAAACTCGCTTGTGGTTACTAGAGAGATCACATGCTTGCGTGTCGAAAGTCAACGCAACGCCTCGTAGGAGACGGCGAGAGCATTTGCGCTCCCCCAGTTCGCTTCATCTACGATAGGGGTCGCCGCTATCCTGACGCCCTGAAAAGCGCGTATTGATCGCGAGCCTGTCGCCGGACGCTTTGCAGTGAAACACACACACAGATTTATATATATATATATATATATATATAATTTGAAAATGGCGTCCACAAGAAATGTATTGAATATAGAGCCACCGGCAATTGCTTGATATGCAGCTACGTTAGGCCCAAATTTGCGCTCGTGTGCATCTGGTGGTTTACGCAGAGGTTTAATGCTGCTAATGATTCTGCTGCAGTATATCAGAAGCTGCATGGGCTTGGTGGTTAATAGAAATGTTATCAGGTAGGTATAGTGCGGCAGTGGAGGCGGCTCTGCAGGATTGGCTCAAATTTAAGTGTCCGAGCATGCTAAATGCATATCTATCAAACAAAAAATTTTCTGTTTTGTTCCTTCAGAATTACTATTCAGTACATTATGTCTTGTAAGATAGCGTATATAGTCAGGCATTCGTGCCTTTTTGTCAGCCTCTTTGACAGAGATTCTTTGTATTTTATTTCTGTCAAAATAAACATTCATTCATTCATTCATTCATTCATTCATTCATTCATTCATTCATTCATTCATTCATTCATTCATTCATTCATTCATATTCTACCAGGAAACTACCAGAAAATGAGGCCTAGATACTTGACGGGCCCCGCCAAATTCTAACAGCACATTTTATTTTCCATTACTCGAGAAATATTATAGAACATGTATTGTGCATGTTGTGATGCTTGAAGGAAATTGAGATGGAGGATTGATAATACAGTTTGAGATTATTATTTCTTACTTTATTTCTAAACTAAAGCAGGCGACATAGGCGTGGTTCGATTGATTCCTGGCGGAATTGAATGCCTTATTCCTTCAAAAAAATGCTGCCACTGTAAACAGCTATAAAGGAAGCTTGTAAGCTTCTATGTCTATTTCCTAATTGTGTATATTTGTTTTCATGGGCTAAGTTTAATATTGCGTATGTTCCTTGAATGTTGTTCTGAGTACAAAACGCTAACATTTCACAGTTATTTTGGACGTTATATTTTATTTACGTTACTATGAAAGGTGTCGACACCAAAAGCTGATGCTGCCTTCTTGTCAGAGGAAAGAATTAGAAGTATACCTCCTCATTCTCTCACCCGCCGTGGTTGCTCAGTGGCTATGGTGTTAGGCTGCTGAGCACGAGGTCGCGGGATCGAATCCCGGCCACGGCGGCCGCATTTCGATGGGGGCGAAATGCGAAAACACCCGTGTACTTAGATTTAGGTGCACGTTAAAGAACCCCAGGTAGTCTAAATTTCCGGAGTCCTCCACTACGGCGTGCCTCATAATCAGAAAGTGGTTTTGGCACGTAAAAGCCCATAATTTAATTTTTTTCCTCATTCTCTCGTCGTATTTTTGGCTACACATTTTACACTAAATGTTTGTCGAAAAGCAGGTGACCTAAGTTGCCGACATTCGCAATAGCATAAAATAAATCAATAAATCACTAAGAAACAAACCACAAATTACAGAACACCACAAAGACAAATGTAGCGCAGCGTAAAATGACGTAAAATCAACAAATACTGAAAGCATAAAGTGTTCCACTAGCCAAAGGGACACATCCTAAAACGTCGCAAGCCAAACACCATATATAAAGGGACATCAACGCAAATATTAAGTCGACGTGGACTGTCTAAAAACCATTCCAGAAACCTCGCAACGCTGGTTTCGTGCCGAGAAAAGACTTAGTTTACAAAAAAAAATGGATCTGAAGGGTCCGAATATCTTTTTCGAAATTTAAATCTCCTGCCACTAAGCCGGGAGAGTGGTGACGTTGCATACGCCATCACCCGCCTTTGCTGCCGTCGGTGAGTAAAACCGCGCCCGACAGACGGCGGTACGGCTTTTTGCCCAAAACGCGAATGCGCGGCCATGGAGAAATCGAGCCAAGACAGAGCGGTGAATTTTGTGATGAACATAAAAGTTTTCTGTTATGTGATATGTAAGTGACACTATGAACTGTATAATTCAATTTCGGTTTTAGACCTGCCATTCTTATGTAGTCCAACATTTAATTATTCTTTTTCTTCAATTTTTTTCTCTTTCTTTCTCTTTAGTTTTATCTAGTTTCTAGATATTATTGACCGCCGTTATATTGTTAATTAATTACTTAATCTACCTAGATTTGTATCTCATTATTTATCATTACTGCAATTATACCAATTGAGCTGCTGTTTCTTGCCAAATGAACTTTTATGTTAACCCTGAAGAGGAGGTCCCATTTCAGTTTTAACTATGGGACCTCCTTCTGTATACCACTATCGGTATATTATATTTATGTAATAATAAAAATTGATTGATTGATAATCAGTCTTAATTCTCCTTCATCAACCCTAATTCACCTTGATCCACCCTAATTGACCTTAATTCTTTTTCATCCAGCTTAGTCCAAGCTAATTATCCTTAACCTTGTTCGTGCACCTAATCCTGTTTTATACACCCTAATCCACTTTAATCCCCTTAATCCACTGTAATACCCATTAATCTTCCTTCAATCACCTCAATCCTGCGAGAAAGAGGACCGCCAAAGCGAGGGCGCGGATTTCCATCGGATAGCAATGAGGTCACACCGCCTGTATCCCTGCCTCGCCACTCCTCCCCCGCTAGGCTCCACCCGCCCTCGCCGCATGGCTATACGGCGTGATGCTATCTTTATATTCTGATTTCACTCTCTTTGAGCGCTATCTCTGCCCCAGCTCGGCGATCTTTTTTCTCCACTGCGAGAAAAAGGACCGCCGAAGCGCGCGCGCGCGTTTTCATCGTCGTACAATGACGTCACCCCACTTGTTTTCCCACCACGGCGCTCCTTCTCCCCCGCTAGGCTCCACCCACCCTAGCCGCGTCGCTATGCTGCGCGATGCTATTTTTATACTTTGCTTTCATTCTCTCTCAGGTCTCTCTCCCCCAGCTGGGCGAAGCTGCGAACGTCAAGAGAAACCCAGCGAGGTTCTAACAGCTCCACTGAAAAAAACGGAGGAGGTGCTGATGCCAGTGAACGCGTGGGAGGGTGAGCCAGCGAACGCGTTCAATCTCGCGTGCGCGAGTGAGGCACGCGGGCCGGAAACGAAGCAGGGGAATCAGGCGAGAGAGGAGGGGCGTTCTTCTCCGATGGCTGCTAGGGCGCCTTGATGTCCTCCTCGCCTGCCACTCCGCACAGAGTGGAGACAACCGCGACGTCTACTACGGCGTTTGGCAGGCCATTGAAGAACGCCTTTGTAGACGCCTTTGGCGGATGCCCCAGGGTCGCGCTCGTGTGTCTTGAAAGCGATCTGCGCCGTGGTCAAAGAGCGCGACCGCGTGGGCCTCATATTCAAAGCAATCTGCGGTGTTTGCAGAGTGCGCGTATTGGCGGTAGCTTCGCATGCGCTGTGCTTTCGACGTTTCATTCGCATTGAAGCGGCAGATTCACGGATATCAATTGGCTCGCGGCTGCTGCCGCTATTCCAAACTCCAGTATTTTCACAAAGAGTTTCCGCTGTCATCGAGCGAGATGTGTTAATGTATACCTGTGCGCACGTGACAACGTGCTGGTTAATTTAGTTAACGCACGTTGAGGGCCTAGTTGGTTTGTATCCATGATAGAATGTGTAAGCGCAACTGATCAAGGACGTAGAAAGAAGCAGACACGCAAAGACAGCGCTGTCTCGGTGCGTATTTCTTTCTACGTCCTCGCTGAGTCACGCTTACATATTCTATCATTGTTTATTTAGTTAGTAGGCGAATGTTGACAAGTTTATACGGCCCATAAACTACTATTCTCACTTCATACAGCTATCTAGTAATTTGCTCTCGCAATCGGCGCTTCGCATTTCGAGCGGAACGGCGCATTTTTATATTTGTAGGTTCATGGTTGTGTAGGACTGTGTGTTGTGGATTTCTGAATTTATGACGTTTTTTTTCTTTTCATTTTCTTACATATATTCTTATATTCTTGTTTTCGCAGTGCGAAGACGAGTAGCCTTCACCATTATAATGTGACTACCTCTCTTTCTTTTATTTTCATTTCAATGAAAATAAAAACAGGGAAAGCAACTGCTCGCAATCCTGAGATCAGTAACAGCATGTATTTATTTTTTTTTGTCTGACTCACACAAAACAAATGGTATTTCCTTGACAATGCTCATGTTATGCTCTTCTAGAGGAAATGATCAAGTTCACATAATGTTTATCCTGCATCGTTTTTATGTCAACCACAGCAAAAGCAATAGCTTTGTGACAGCTATAAAAAGCAGGCCGTGGTATATATTATGCATTGTCGTATATATATTTTTGTTCTGAGGAAAGATATTCAAAATCAGGAGACGCAAAGTGGTCTTAATGATGAGGACACACGTGCATGAATCACTAATCACGTACACAATGTACACCGGTAGCTTCATGATCTCTGAGCTATCCGTGCAGATACGCTCTTTCATTTTATTTTGCCAAAATCCTCTCATGAAGGTGTTTTTAGGCACGCGTATGATGTAGCATTAAAAATACGAAACATATAATTGCCTTAAGAGTACCTGGATAGACATTGTGCTGCAAAAAAAAAGGAACGTTCTTTTTTATTAAAACAGTTCGTGCAGAATATGCCTTGCTGTACAGGAAGCCGGAACAATCTTCTAAAACACCCTAAGAAATCCATATTTAGGATAAAGTTTTTATTGCAGTAAACTTATAGTCGTTTCTAATGTTACAATAACACATTATAGCTAAGCTCTATCCCACCAACGTACAATATATTCAGTGGCAGCAGTGGTTCAAGAAGACAGCCAGCCGAAAAAAAAGTGTAATGAAAACACAAACGATGCCTTGTGACGGTTACTCAAGCATAATATTTTCCAAATACGCCGAGGCCGTTGCCTGCGCTGTCGACGTAGACCCAACGAAAGGCAAGGACAATACGGATAACAATACCTCCCGGACACTGTTTAAGGATGAAGAAGCGAGTGATAACACGGAAAGGATTTGGGAATGAGGTCCTTGAATACTGTATCCTTTTCGCTCAATTCCTTCCCGGCGGCCCACGCCATCCGCGATTATTAAGGCGGTCACTCGCTGGCGTGTTTCGGAACTGATAAAGCCCCGCCTAAGGGAGGAAGTGTCCCAAAGAAGACCGCCGTCGCCCAAGGCGAGATAACGGTCACGTATGACAGCACCCATTTGCTGGCTGACATTTTCAGGTTTATTCTTATTTATATTTCTTGCTATAGCATCTTTTCCTGCAGAGCTTCTTAGCGAAATAAGAGCACAACAGTACCTTCGCGCAAAGAAACGCTAGGGGCCAATGTTACATTATAGTAATCCGCCTTGTTATCAGTTCTATCTCTCTATTTCTTTTACGTCTTGGCATTTGTATTTTCTATTGGGGAGGGCTGCATAGCGATAGCCATCAAAATACAACAATTACGTCGCTTTATTATCACTTGCGCGTGTTCGATATAAACCCACGACATCTGAATATTGTCGGATGGAGGAAGAGAGAAAATGTAATAGTTAATACCTACATAGATTCATACTGATCAAACAACAAAGGTATTGCTTCATCCCTACGTATTGCGCACTCCATGTCTGTATTAAAATTGTTTTTTTTTGTTAAGTACAAATAGTAAGTACAAATAGTAGTAGTAGGCTACGCATTTGTGGTGTACGGTGCTTCTTCAACATAAGTGTAGTAAACGGACAAGTTTGGGAGGTAAATGGAATTGGGAATTATAGCGCCGAAACCATCACACAATAATGAATGTTAACATCGCAGGCTTGCACTCGTAATATTTATGTCCCACAAAGCGTTAAGATGCACCGACAGTCATAGATGGCTTCGGTCTTTTGTCTGATCTTTAGATGTTCTTAAGCTCTTTTTGGTGAAGTTAAAATGACATTATAATACACTTGCCTTTATTCTTTGTGAAACTGTCGTAGAAAAACTAAATTGTTTTTGGCATTGGTTCTAACATGAATCAATATAGTGTGGCAAATCAGTCAGCTCGACACTGAATGCCATATTAATGTCCAGGTGCATGATAAAGACATTAATCGTATGGAGGTGAGATTGACAAAAAGAAAACAGTGTGGAGCTGTTTTGTATCAGAACATGTGCAAGCAAACGAAGAAGCTGGCAAGATGGCAGACAATTAGGGATACTTGGAGATAGTGTTGGTATTGTTAATATTATTGTACTTGAGGCAATGAGTAAGCCAAACCAAAACAGCGGAGCCGTATAATGGTGTGTACGCGATGACAAAAGCCTTGTGGCAGACTGCGAGACTACCTTGGCGTGAGACGCAGCAGCAAAGGGCTCCTACGTTATGTAATACGTCAGGGTCTAATAATCTTAACATCCGTGTTCCACCGATTTATTCCACTGATTGCTGGATCTCGGTATATCTGAACATAGGCAGTCCAAGAATTACTCTTCTATCATCTACCACCACTGTTAACACATTGAACTGACATAAAAAAGCCATAGAGTAAAACATTCTTTGGACGCAGGCTTGAAAAACAGGAATAAAATATCGTAAAAATGAGTCTACGTCTACCAGTTGTCAGTGGTTCTATACCCCTGTAGCGCTCACACGCAGTTCAACAAAAGAAAAATTGGAAGAAATTGTTCGCCTTTACTTACAGCCATGGATATTACATATGAAAACAAAACAAAACAATGAAATGATTTTTAGGCAAAGCTTAATTACCATGCAAATGAGTAATTGGTTGATGTTCTATCGGCAACTGTAAACTGTGGTAATGTATAAGGACAGAAAGAAATCAAGCAGAAAGAAGGCGGGAAGGTCAATAAGATGAGTGTTAGGTTTGCTGCCTTGCACTGGAGGCAAGAGATAGGGGGAATAGTAAGAGAAAAAGAGGGAGACAGCCAACACAGCGTGCTCGCGGGGGATGCCACAGGAAGTCTATAAACGGTAACTAAGGCGCTTCAACAAATGCGCTATTGTACACGTAACAAAATATAGCTTTTTGCGTCGGTGGCATATGTGGCCACGGTAAGAGCCCCTTTCATTCAGAAAAACAATACTATAGACTATGCATGAGATTTATCGCGCTTCCATAATCTGAAGCATCAGACTCGGCGAAGCAAATACGGCACAATGGGTCGTGTGGATATGTATGCAAAGAGGAGGAATGAGACAGGAGAGGTACGGAGGAGGTTAACCAGACGCGCGTCCGGTTTACTACCCAACGACGGAGAACGGGGGATTCGCAATGCAGAGTGCGACAGGTACCAGTAGATCAAGTCGAAAGTCACAGTGACACTGTTTACTGCAGCACCGTGAACAGCAATCAGTGTTGACCGCCCACTCTTCGCGTCAGAACGCCTTCGCGCACGATATGCCATTGAGCGCGGGAACGAGCCTTCCACCTCCTCGCCGGTAAAAAGGATCGAACGCGGAAAATGAGGTGATAGGGATGACGTCCTCCACCCTCCCTTCCACGTGCTTCGTCCACGCTCTTTCTCCTTGAACCCGCCCCAAGTTGATGCTGGTGTCGACGTGTCCTCGTTATCGCCGCGCCGAGCCCGTGAAGAAAAGGAGCGAAAGCGGCAACCCGCAAATTACGGAACATTACGAGGCTAATTGGAAAGTGATTCTCTCTCGTTAGCCTTGCCTGTAGCCGCCGCCGTTGCCGGTGCTGTTGGATCTCCAGGCGTAGATATCGCTCCTCGTCACGCGAACGCCACCTTTTCCTCGCGGTGGGCCGCTCCTTTCTCTACTTCTTATCTCCCTCTCTCGTGCTGGCTTTCCTGCACGGTTCCTCGCTGCTGCTGCTGTTGCTGCTCTTTCATCGGCGTCTCGCGGAATCAATGGGGGGAGTCGGCCCAAGGCTGTTATTAACTCGGAAACGAAGATGGACAGGAGAGAAAGCGGTCGTTTTCGCATCGGAAAACACTCGCTAGCAAGCCAGTGTTTGCGTCTCGCCTCTGGTCGGAGCTTCCCCCGTTGGCGGCGGGCGGCGACTGTGTGTGTGTGTGTGTACGGAAGTGTGTGAGTTCGTTTGCAATGGAATGACCTCGTTCTTGTGATTGCTCGACGGCCGTAAAAGAGGCCTTGGAGTGCCATGAATCAGCCGCTTGACGCTACGCTCATGACGCGGGAGGGGGAACAAAGAAAAGGGAGATTGGAATGATACGCGGCAAGGCGTTTATTTTAACTTTACTTGTGTGCTGGAGTAAACAGTAGAACAACAGCTTTTGTGCGTTCTTTTGGGGCGGATATATATATATATATATAAGAGTATGCATAAAACAGCGAAGTCATTATCTCTAAATCCTCTGACAACATTAAAAAAGATGTTTTGCCTCATTTACATCTTTGGATAATGCCCAACATTACTAAAGTACTTCAAAAATAAACAGTAATGGCGCTGTCATCCGCACAAAGCCTTGGAATGCCTTTTGTGAAACGCCGCATGTTTCGCCAACTTCCATTTACGAAGTTTCTCAGCCCACCGAACGCGCCTCTCGAATCATCCATGAATTTGAGATAAATTGTAGCCGAATGGGAATAAGGTAGCAGGGCATTCGACTGTGACAGCAAAATTCAGAGGTTCGCATGGTGGTGCATGGCGGTAGGATTCAAGAGCAACTAAGTATAACGAGCTGTTTACAGGAATAGGGCTCGCCTAACCACAAGAACGATCACTTATAATTACATACGTTCGCGGTTGCGGCACACATAAAAAGATAAAGTTATGTAGCACCCGATCTCCTTTCCGAAAAACCTTAACGTTCATTTTTCGTTTCTTTGCGTCTTCATTTCTCTTGACTGCCCTTGAAGGGCACTCGGAACATTAATACCAGGTTTTGTCTTGATAAATGCGTGCAAACTAATTAGTGTTGTCGATGGCACATGCTACAAATCATGCACAGTGTTGGGCCCGTATTCACGAAAACGTCTTACGCTAGAATTGTTCTTAAGAGAAAATTTTAGTGAATACTGACGCCGGACATATCATTAACGGAGCCGGCTGGTCAAGGGCAAAGAGCACTTGAGAACGAAATTCTTTGTGAATTTGGCCCCTCTAATTGATGCGAGAGATCAAGGTCCATACTCACAAAAGCGTCTTACGCTGGAATTGTTCGTAAGAGAGAAATTCAGCCAATGCGGACGCGAAACATAACATCAGTGAAGGCGGCCGTCCAATGGTGAGAAATCCTTACGAACGAAAAGCTTCTTAAATTAGGGCCCAACTTGGCCAGAGGACGCTCATTGTTCAGCATGTAGCTGTCCAGATCTGAACATATATTGCAAGAAGCTCTAACACCAGACAATAAGCGACAAATGATACCGCTTGCCGACCCTACTCACAAACGCGATGACTCTTATAAAATATTTTCCCAGAGATACTGCCTTGCTTTCTTTCCTAAAAAAAGGGCCGTTTAAGGAACTAAGAATATGTTGTGGCTAGTATATGCACTGAACGAAAAATAGTATGTGACAAAAATTTCGTAGCAATATCACTGCAATGTGAAAATAGCGTTTCTTCTTGCGCCAGTTCCCCTGGTCACACACTTTTCTCTCTCCCACCCCAAAGAAACTTTTTTCTCTGATCACTCTTGTCGGTTTCACGGGTAGTGGATTAAAAGTTAGGAAAAGAAATCTTGGGAAAATGTGTGTCCTCGCAAGAGCTGATATTAAAAAGTTATCTGTGAACTGCGTTCATTCAAAATAAGCTAGCAACTCACTGTCAACTTCAAACAGCTTCGCTAGTGTACTCGTACGCAGACCTCTTAGACTTCAACGGCCACCCGCAAATCAGTGGAGTCTATCCAGTTAGCCCGTAATAAGCAGTATGAACTATTTCACTGACTACTGCTTCGCCAGCATACGGTATCTAAAAAAAAGATCCGTTATACTTGAACATAACTTGTGGACTGCTTTCTTTAGACGCCCTAATTGATAGGCAAAATCGAAGGAACGTGAGTATTGTACCAGAAGGCTATGCATGCAGGGAGCTAGCAATGTTGAATTCAGCGCGCCGGTTCACGAAACTGTTTGTTTGCAAAACGCTTCTAAAAAGCTGTCTTTGGCAAATAGTTATATCCAAGTTATACTATACTATCCAAGATAATCGTCCCCTCGAATCATTGCAAAAAGCCTAAACCAAAAAGCCGCTGCTCTGTGTAATCGTTAGAAAGTGGAACACCTACTGGCTTGCTTACGAAACCCGCCTGTTTGTTACACGAGCGGTTCCATATCGCCAAACGTACAACAAATTTCTTGACCCAGCCGGTGGAAGGTTGATCATGAACGCTTAATGTTTCGTTTCTGTGTGGTTGCACGTTTGCGTAAACATTTTTTTATACGTGAGAGTTATAATTAGAACGACGTCCTGATTTATTGTCACTCTGCTGTGAGTGTCATCAATGGAGACTACCTTTTTTTTTTCTTCTGCTACTTGCATGCTCGAGTACTGTTGATGCGACAAAGCATTCCAGCTTACCAGGAGTCAATAACCGCATTTGAGCTCATCCTTCTTTATGCGTCCGTACAGGGAGAATAAACATTAGCAAAGACAAAATAAGAAAAGTAGCGCCATAACAAGCCGAAGGATAGCCAACGAGGATCGGCGTGAGACGTTTCTTGAAAAGAAACAAATACGATGTGAGCTATATGAGCTTCTTATATACGTGAAAGGGAGCTGTAGAGGGGACGCAAGTGGCAACACCCCTCGGGTGTGATAATGAGCCCAGAGATTACAAACCGAGGGAGCGAGGCAGGTGCCTCGCAGCCCCGTAGGAGAATGAATATCGCTGGGTGCAAGTGAGGGGGTCCCAAATCTAGGCCGTTCGCGAGTCGAAACAAACGTCGCCGACGCCGTGCAGCAAAGATACCATGCGGCTACGAGCAGCAAGTATACGGGAGAACCGAGCCAGTCGGTGCGGTGAGTGGGAAAGAACCACACACAAAAAAGGGGCGAGTGGGAGCAATACCGGAAGTGCGGCTTCGACCTGCTACCCTTCGTGCGGCAGATACCACGCAGGAGTTCTATCAGTATTCCGGTAACGGGTCTCAACCTTTCTGCCCTCCTCAGTCCATGACTCGAATTAGAAAACAGAGGCCTTCTTTCTTCAGTTTTTTTTTTGCCTTTAGCGTCGCCAACAATGCCAGCTGGCGCGCGCGTGGAGAGCCGATAGTGAGACGGTATTCTCGTTTTTCGGGGAGAAAGGAATTGCGAGGAACACCTGGCGCTGAACTTTTGCCTCCATCGAAATTTTACGCTGCCGCTTTCTGTTTTCCCAACAGGTTGCAAAGTCCTACCTTTCTCGCTGTTTGTTCGGCTCCCGAGTCGTCGTTACTGTTCTTTAGGAGTCTCCTCAGTGACATCAGGAGCCTAGACGTTTTGGTTTCTATACTTTTACCGCCAACAATTTGCTTGAACGCTCATTGTGCGCAGGACGAGCGGGCGCGTAGGGTATTCCACCAAGTCAGGAACGAAGAACTAGTTTTCGCCATTAATCTTCATTACGTATTCATGGGACGTGACAGTGTCGGCCGTGTTCGCGTTCCCACTGCTCCGTCGAGGCACTTATAGGATCGTCGGCTGAAGAATAGAGGGTAGCCAGTGTGGTTCTTCGTTGCTCTGAGGTATACCTGTTTTGTGCCATTGAGTCTCGTTATTATCTCGCTCCTCCGTCTTTAAATGCCAAGAGGTCCGTGGAGTAAGATAAAACAAGCTGCCTGCAGCTCGAACTCGTGACGGCCTTTAAAAAAGCCAGATTTACCGAAGCGCCAATTACCACCCGGTTCACCCGCATCAGAGGCTCTCGATTTTTACGGGTGGGAATTTAACGCTTGCTCGAAGTCGCCTAGAGTCGACAAGGAGCACCTTCAATTTCGGGACAGCGTTCTTGCGAAAGACGGAATAAGACTTGGAGGTAGGGCACTGACCGAACTTTTTTAATTAAGGAGAATGCCGCCGGGGGCTCGGAAAGTTTTGCGGGGTCATGGTAATCCGCGCGGTAAGTTATAGAGGGGTGAACGGCGCGTCTAGGCTGCACGATTTTGGGGCATTGTATGCGGGCGCAGAATGCGAAAGATGCCGGGGCGTTCTATGGGACATCCCTTGTATTGGTAAACAATCTCCTGCAAACTTGCCGGTGATGAATTGTCGTCGGCGCAGCAAGGTTGCACGCCCTTTGCAAAGTTTAAGCAGCCACGGTTTAGGCATTGCGCAAAGGCACCGAAATCATTTTTCACGAGAGCCGATTGGCCTTCGGTACACATGGGAAGCGCTCTGCAAACTTGCGTGGTATGGAAAGACGCTGCGAGTCAAGGACGAAGTGCCGTAGAGCAGTATTATAATTCTAAAGTTCCTTACTCTGACGAATAATGTTAATGAGCAGCTTATCTACGAAAGACTGGCGGGCTGACTTGTGAGTGCAGTGTCTGTAGTATTGCAAAATAATGGAAAAGTGGGTGACTTATGTTGCATTCATATTTTACCATATCTATCGCAAAAAAGTATTCGCCCGAGTTGCAAGAGAACAAAACACTAGATCGGAAGGGAATGAAGCATAACATGAATAGGAGTGCCATTGTATAACATCAGTCTGCATGAGGAGTATAAGTATCTGAGCTAACTCGCCTATATCCAAGAAATTATCAAACTCTCGCGAATTACACGTACAACACACCTGAACGACCGAAGCGATTGTTGTAGAAGAATGAAAAGCTAGATAGAAAGAAAGCTTTGACGAAGTGCAGTTTGTGCTTCCCAAGTTGTTCCAGAACCGGTAGAAAAATGTGAGGTAATTGGCGGAGCCACAAGAAAACACCAGGCAAATATTTCAATGAACCACACAAAGGTCGGGTGAGCGCACAGCCTTCACATGGAAATATTGATGTGTGCCGGTCAACTGTCAAAGTCAAAGTATTTTAATAAAGTACAAGGAGGTTGGCTAAATGGCTTGTATATATATATATATATATATATATATATATATATATATATATATATATATATATATATATATATATATAGAGAGAGAGAGAGAGAGAGAGGGGGAACGGCGCAGCTCATTAATAAAACACAGTGAATTCTGCCGGCGTGCGTATAGTCGCCGGCATGCTACTCCGCAAGGCGCAGGGATTGAAAAGCCCTAGGAGAGAGAGGGTGCACAAAAATAATAGCAAAGGCGCGATAAAGATATAGTACACGGTATTTACATGTAAACTGATATGTCGTATGTCACGTTCGAAATGAAGCTGACGTGAGAATGAACGAAGCATTCAGCAGAGTATGCGGCGCATGACGGCGACATGTGACAATGCAAAATCCTGGTGATGGAAATATTTACTTTGATCTTGTTTGGCTGGAAAGTGTGACAGCGTCTCTATATACCCTGTGATCATGGATTCCGTAAATTTGCATAGGTCGCTGAAGAGACCTTTACTTCATCCTTAATAAAGGGGGGGGGGGGAATTGTTTGCTTCGAGCACGGAACCTCGCATATGGTAGGGGTCAAAGATAGAAATAAATGCGATAACATGCAGTTACCCCAATTTCTAATGACAATTATGTTATTGGTGTCGATGATGATGCAGACGATGATATGAGTATCGCCTGAAACGCGGTGGTGGCACGTGCGACTAGAGCGTTCTGGCGCACTTAAATCTTTGAAAAATAAAGCAGTTATGCTGTGCGCTACATTATGCATTTTGGACAATTCACTTTATCCAGTGTTATTGCTTTCGTTTCGCCGCCACCAATCTTCAAGTTGTGTTTTCCTATTCTCCGCAGCAGTTGCATTTATGTTTGTCATGTACTGTTCCCAAAACATAATGCTTCGGTCAGGCCTACTGCTTCCACATTTCCCGCTAGATGGATACTATGACATTGTACTGTGTACTGTGCTCAATGGTTTCCGCACCATTTCCACACTCTATGCACGAGTGGTCTTCATCTTAAAAGAAAACTTCTCTCCTATAACCATATACTGTTAGACGACCCGATTTGACTTGCACAAGCGCCGCCTGGTGCGGAGTAGGTCGCGAAGGGTGCGATAACCTGCGAGCGTAAAAGTCAGGCACGGCTCGGGGAGAAAGCACAAAGTAAACAGATAAACCAATGGTAAAAAAAAAAAACATGCTTAAAGCCCTTTGCGACACGAAAAGAAAATTTGGTTCGCTGATTACAATCCGGGGTGAGACGGCGGAAGCAAGAGAAGTTCGCGAGTTTGGAGAGAAACAACTAAGACGACAAAGACAACAACAACAAAAGAAAGTAATAGAAAGAAGGCAGGAATCTAGGCAAGTGACCGGGACAAAATACACTTTTGGTCTTCGGCTTGGTGCTTCCTTCCAGGCCATCGCATTTTATGTTCCTGTTATTGCTATGGCGACAGGAACGAGAGGAGAGCGATGTCGAAGGGCGACGGCTTTTCGTTTTATCTCATTGTTTTTGTTCGCGGCTGTGCGGCGATCCATCACTTCGATGCCCAATCTTTTTCTCCTTCGAATTTGTGCCAAATTAGTAGCGAACGCGGGTGAAGGAAAATGAGCAGGATGCAATCCCTCATGTCTTCTGACATCATGGCCCGCGACCAGCGGAGCCAAGAACTATGGCCAGGAATAGGCGGTCGCCGTCATCATTCTAGTTGGACAACTTTTAATAAACAACTGTACCGAGCGAAAGACCGATCAACTGTATTGGTGCACTCAATTTCAAATGACAATTTGGAAGAGACTAACGGATATGCAGTCACCTGTAAAGAAGTATGACCTAGAACTATTCAATGCGCGCTGGAGCGGAAATATTTTCCCTCAAGTTTACAAGGAGATCGAACTGAGCTAGTTAGCACTGATTTATTTTTTTACAGAGCGCGAAAGAAGAAACGCGCAAATAAAATTAGACAGCAGTCGTATTTCAATGTTTCATGTGTCTACCTTCTGTTTGTGTTTGTTCGCGTTGCGTTAGAAATGTTCTCCCCATTGTAGCTTAATACACCAAGGCCTGTCTTTACACCAATCGATTACGCTACGAAGAGTTCTATAGAATTCTTCGTAAGCGAAAATTTCAGCAAATCGTAACGCTGGACATATTATTAGCGAAATGGACCCGCCAACGGCAAAGAGCACTTACGAACGAAAAGGGTTGTGAATTCAGCCCGACATTATCAATAAATTTAGCGCATACTAAGTTGGACGATTGATATATCCACGATAATAATTTAATTGCGAAGTTTCCAACGCGATTTGCAAAGCTGGTGTAATGCATATGACGGTAAGCGTATTAATGCACGTGGCGTAACGGCGCTTAGACGCATTGCGTTAATTGAGAAGTCTAAGTGCGCGCATGCAGCTAAAGTACTCGTGTGGTAGCACGTATACCAAGCACAAAGCCCAAGAATTTTGGTTCTCACCGAGAGCAAGATATTATCGTAGTGTAGAAGCGCCACGGCTCGGCGTTCTTTCAACGTGTGGGGAAATTTGCTGGCTCACTACAACACAAAAGAAAGGCGCTCCATGTTCACCTTGTTGGTAACAAGAAGAAAAGCAAAACACATAAAATTCGATTAAAATGAAAGCAAGAACTGTTCAGTGTTCCATGCATGTCTTCCAGGAACCTATTTCTCCTGCGATTCAAGTCGCGCGTTTACGTGGGGGAAAATATGTTCTCATGAACGCTGACTCCATTCCACGCAGTCTTTTACTCCTTCATATTTCGCGCCTTAGTACTACGACGTATACACGCGCCTGAGGGATAGGATCGTATTGCCAGTCACTCCTTTCTTTCTTTTTTTTTTCGCAACAGAGGAGACGCGAGATTTTCCGGTCTCCTTCGCGTCATTGCTTTGCTTCTCTTCTCCATCACACTGATAATACAGACGCGCATATGCAACGACGCTCGGGACAGAGTGGCGAGCGAACCCTTTGCTGTCGCCTCATTTACGTTGCCTCTTACGCTCCCTTTCCAGTCACTAGCTCATTCTTGAGTTTTCGAGTCTTACATTCGGTGCTAACGTCTACGCTCGAGATTTTCTTCAAGATTTTTGATCAGCTGAACTCACACCATGGGCGTGATGGATGAAAGTGGGACGAATAGGAGGAGGGGGTGAAGGCGAAGGGGAGTCGTAGGATCCGGGAGGAGTCTCGCGCTGTCTTCTTCGCGCCAAATTTGTTTCCGCACAAGCCTTGAAGACGCTGCAGAGAAGAAGCAGGGCCATTTTCGGGGCTACAGCGAGGTCGTGGGAGAAGCAGCGCTGGTAAAAGGCAGTGCCACTCGAGGGATCGTCTGCCTGCGTGGGCCAAAAAAACAAAACAAAAAAACGTACAAATGAAAACGAGGAGAAAGAGTCCACGCTGTGCCAAAGAGGTTGACAAGAAGCAACCCTCTTGCATCCCGACTGCTCTCACTCGACCTCTGCTTCGCTTTGCTCCTTCTCTTCGTCTTTCAAACGCAAGAGGCGGCCACATTTTCGGGCGAGATACGTCCTTCAAAAAGACGGAAAGGCTATCTTCCAGATGTAAGTTGCCTCTTCGCGTTTCGAACGAGGCCGGGCTCGCATTCCCATCCCGTCCCGGGAGGACTACGAGCTTTGAAGCACCGCTGGATGGCTCGTATTTTGATGCGCTGTTGCCGCCGCTGCACCCGGAAATGCACTCTGTTAGCTCTCTCTTTCTCTCTCTCTCTCTTTCTCGCCTGCGTCATTTTGGTCTCCATCACGGAGCTCGCACCGATGCCTCACTTCAACCCTTCTCTCCCTTTCCTTCTCTCTCGATTCTTCACTTCCCGTGACGCCACTCGTCGCCGTAAAGTTTCGCGCCTCCGAGAGCACGAGATGAGTGGGGCTCCTAAAGTGGCAAAATATCCTCGTCTCTGTCGGCGTTCTTTCTGCCTTCTTCGTGCCTTTCTTCTCTCAGCTCCCCCGCCACCCCTTCCCCTCCGCTCAACCTTATACGCGCCCCCGTGGTCCTTCGAAGAAACGTTGGGAACGAAGTGCATTAAAATCCCAACGCACACACGCAAACAGAGCAAGCGACGCTCAGGCAAAGCGTTCAAACATTTCTCATGTGACAGAACGCATTTCTTTCTCTCGCTCTCTTTATCTCTAGCTCTCTCTTGGGCCCACCTTCCTGATATGAGGCGCGTGACAGCGACCTCTCCCTTATGGCACTGCTGCGTTATCGCGCAGATTAAAGTTCTGTCACGACAACACTCGCCCGCTTCGCGTGACGTGAACTCTCACGCGCCACCAAATCACAGACGCATGGGGCGCTGAGACTTTGCCTTCGTTAAATCGTGAGCTGGCCGTATTTTTAAAACAGCTTGACTGTCGCGTGCAGCGTTGGAGTTAAGCTTAAAATCAAAAGTCTTTGGTAAAAGCTTTAGCGACTTCGTCTGCTTTTCCTTTTGTATTTCACTCGCAGCAAGCTGCTTCATATGCTTTCTATGAACCTTAAATTCAATGATGGAACGTCATAATCCGTTGTTTCGCACGGGATGCGTTAGTTTGCGCAGAGTTGAAGAAAGTGTGCACTGAAGCCATGCTTCTTCTAAATTTTGTTCCTTTTTGCCACCCCCTTATCAACGAGCTGAGCTGGAGCACCAAAAGCAAGACAAAGCTTTATCGAGGCTCTTTGTTTTTCTTTTGGAGTCACTTTCTTTAGTGGCATCGAAGTGACTTGAAGAACCCTTTTATTTTGGCATCTCTTCAAAGTAGCAGTGGCTAAAAGGCTTGCCACCTGCTAGAGAGCTAATCCGAGGTCTCGGGTACAGCTTAGTACGGCAAGCGCGATGCACTAAAAAAGTTCTCGGCCGGAAGTTTAAAGTCTTTGAAACCATATAGCTCGACGCAGGGTAACACTTTCTCCTTGTCGTGTACACTCGTGTGACATAAGTCGGCTTTGGTCGACTTAGTGCCACTAACTGACAAAGTGGGCTTTCTATAAAATCATTCCATTCTCAAGATCTTTCTTCAGCAGCTGCTTCTAGTACAGCTGCTCCTGCTTCTAATGACGATTGTGATGGGTTTAACTTCTGAAAACGACAGAGCGACTATGTGTTTTGCCGTAGTAGCGGGCTTCAGATTAATTTTGTTCATGTTGGTTGCCGAAAAGCGCTGCCAATAGCTTTTGCACTGTACCCCAAATGGTGCTTGACACACAATTTTAAGAAAATCTAAGAGCGCTTGTGAAGCCTTCTATAACAGATTGCCTCTTATGATAAGCTATTCGGAGATAGGGCTTGTGTACAAACCTTGTCTGCAACGAAAAAATGCTCTAAATTTGGAAAAAACTGTGACGGTGCTCCGCGTTTATTGATGCCCTGTATTTCACGTAACTGCGACCAAATATTAACTATAGAGTGGTGCAGCTTGCATAGGTGAGATTTAATGCATATGGCTCATAGTCAACTTGAGTTACTCAGACTGTTTTGTGAAGTGCGATCACTTCATTGTGTCATTTAATTACGCAAAACTATAAATATTTCTGTTAGGGCATAAGTTGCATGTGATAAGTTAAGTGTGCTCAGAAACAACTGATAATGACATTACCATGTCGTTATTTCTTACGCGCCTTTTTTCTGAGCTCTCAAGAAAGCATGAGCGAAGTATTAAAGAAGAGCGAATGATGTCACTACGCATCTAAATGGAGGTGCTCTATATCGTGTTTTATTGTATTATATTAAATTCTAGAGTTTTATGTGCCAAGAACATGATATGAAGCACGCCTAGTGGGCGACGCTAGAATAATTTTGGCCACCTGGTGTTCTTTGACGTGCGCCCAATCTATAGCGCACGGGCGTTTCTTGCAATTTGCATCTTTCTTTTTCTGAGCTCTAGAGAGAGCGCGCAAAGCATGAAAAAATTGGTGTAACTGCGTTTGCGTATGGGTATTTCAGTGTTTCCAAGGGACTAAGATAGCTACCAAAGCAGAACGTCGTCTAGCGAACGTCAATACTTTCATTGTGAAAATCAAACTCGACCAAAGTCGCACATGACAAGAGATATACCGGCGCTGAACACGCGCACGAGCACACTCGCCTGCGTTCAATGCGCATGCTAGCTTCATTCTCAGAAACGCGATGTCAACCACTGTGGTGGCGTAGTGGCCTTGGCGTTGAGCTGGAGCGTGCGATTAAATTCCGCATTTCTACAAGTGCTACCGTAAAAAAGAAACTTAAATGGTGGGGCTTTTTACGTCCCAAAACCACTAACGTAAATTATAATTACATAGAAACAACTTCATTGGGTGTTTCTGGGCATGCACTGCAATTCTTCAAATGCAACATTTGCCCTAAAACAAATGTTTTGCTTAATTACGCGTAGCTAATTTGCTAACTAACAGCACTAAAAAATAGTCGAAAAGATCTAATACGACTAGGAACAATGTGCTGTCGGTGTAACTTGTCTTACGCGCAGCACTCTATTTTTGAAGTTTAACTGAATTTAATTACTTGAAACACACGGTTCACAGGGTAAATTAAATTATAGGGTTTTACGTGCCGTAACCACAATCTGATCATGAGGCACGCCGTTGTGGGGGACTCCGGAATAATTTGGACCACCAGGGGTTCTTTAAAGTGCACCTAAATCTAAGGATACTGGGGTTTTCGCATTTCTCCCCCATCGAAATGCGGCCGCCGTGGCCAGGATTCGACCCCACGACCTCGTGCTTAGCAGCCCAACGCCGTTGCCACTAAGCAACCACGGCGGGTGGTTCATAGGTTATGGTTCAAGAAGAAAGGGAGGAGAAAAAGACTGAAAAATTAACCAGGCTTTGTCTGTTGTGTTTTCATGACGTGCGGAAGGTGAGAGGAAAAGAGAGAGGGAGAGAGAGGAGCTCATGCGCCATCACGTGCACCAGCTAGAGGAGGTATCTACAATCGAACTCTTAAGTCTGTTGCCTGTAGTTATAGTGCAGGAGCACTCCTGCGGCCTTCAGGACTGACGAGGAATGAGGGCGTACTCGCACACGGAAGATGAAGCATCGGGTGGTTAAGAGCACAGGCGAACATAATTTTTCTTCACCACAGCTGTCAGCTAGCATAGGTAAATGCAAAGAAATTTGGGTCTACCTCAGACAAGGCCATCATAGAGGTCGACGGTTCAGCAAAGGAAAACTTCAACCAGTTGTTGAAGGTTTTTGATTTTGCACTGCAATAACTTCAGAATGAGTGAATTCAGTTATTGTTATTAATAATAGTCTCTTCTGCGTTCTTTCTTTTCTTTAAGGACGCAAACAGAAAAAAAGAATCATTCGCCATCCCGGCCCTGCAAAAGTGGACGTCCAGAGAAGCTGTTGAAAAACATCACTACCATTGCTTAGGTTGGTATGCAGAGCTTCATTGCTTTAGCGAAATGGTACTAATGGTAATCTAGAGTAACGTTAATAATGTGAGTACTGGCAATTATGGCAGCTTTTCCCTTCGCCGCTTCTCGTATTCACGTTGCTCCTCAGGAGTCCTAACAATGCGTTGCCTACCGATAGTGGTGTTGCAACAACAATGCAATCACTTGTTAGGCTCCTTCTTTTATATATAAAAGGCTAGTGAAGTCACTCCCCACAGCGCACGCTGCCGTCATGCGGCAGCTTGCATAACAGCAATCTTTGCCGGTAAAGGTATGCGGGCAGCGCTACGTGCTTCGTATTTTTATCTACAGCGCCTCATCCTCAATGATGTCGACTGGATACTTGTTTTGTGCTTGAGTGAAACGAATGCTGTGCTGTATGTTGTATGCATGATACCAAGGAATGTATGCACTTTTCTCTTCAATTGCTGGAGGTGTTATTAAATCGCTGAAGGTGCATCTTTTCCTGTGAGGACGGGCCGCGGAAAATCATGACAAACTAAAGGCTAGCAGCTTCGCTGTAACATGGAATGAGAAGGTTGCACCTACATTAAAAAAATATATCATTAGGGACAAATAATTTTGCCACTAATCAGCCGGTCGGGCACCTAAAGATTGACCTGACATGAAGTCTCTCAGGCGATTTTAACCATTTGTGCATATAAGCAAGTTCTCGCATTCGTTCTTTGATAAATACCAAACAATTTTCACTTTGAGAAGACGTTGTCATTGGTAAACTATCTGCCTATCTTGCGGTAAGGTAGGCATACTGCTGGTCAGCTTTCCAAATTAATCCTTGAAGCAGATAATCACGCTTAGAAAATAGCTATACCGATGTACTGAAGGTATGAGAGACTGTAGGTATGCGCTATTTTGTATTATTCTGGGTAATAACAATAAAATATAGGTGCGAACAGCATTCATAACGAGTCTGCTTGCCGAGACGTCTGCTGTTCATAAACCACGAAGCATGTGTCACGGTGCGTTTAACGCTTGCGTAAAGTTAGCGGCTGATTCAGTGCTGTCATAAATTGCCTCTTCACTTATCAAAAATAAATTTATTCTTGCCTTTGTTGTAGCTTCTGCCAGGAATAAAGACGATGCCCAGTGGCACAAATAATGTAGTGGCTTACGAAACACAATACAACCCTTTACATGCTATACAAAGCGCACGCCAATGTATGACATCTCGCAGCAGGCAAAAGCACAGATAATCATTAGGTGCGGTACAAGAAATTTCAGTCTGTTTTGCAACTTTCCACGTGGAACTATCTGCTCATGACGCGAGAGTGAGAAATGACCAACAAGAGGAAAGCTCGAGGATAAAACGAAACGTGCTGCTCCTAAAAGGCGAGGCTACTTTAAAGGGGAACAGAAAATTACGACCCACATTCGGAAGCCCAGCCCCTCTGCTCCTATCATCGTGCTCAAAAAAGTGCGTTCGTTTAATTCTTTTAGTTCCCGCATCGTTCCCTGTGTTTTGTTCTTCTCCGTAATGGCGCAGGGGAAGAAAACGTGCCTCAAGAGTCATTTGTTTCTTTCGGGGTCACAGACGTCGACGTGGCGTGTCATTCTTCCAACCATCATACATCATGGGCGCCGCATACGAGAGCAGCCAGAGAATCGTGAAACCAGACAGAAAAAGAAAGGAATAGGGGAGTCTTGGCAAAATAGAAAAAAAAACACACACAAAAAAAAAGCAAAACACGAGGAGAATAATTACAAATTCTTATTTGGCCACTTTTGATGGTGAAAGATTTCGTTGGCTTCGTGGCTCCCCATATTTGAGGCCTTGTAGGGCATTCGTGTCCTGTTGGAGGCGCGAAAGTTGCCGGGAAGAAGGTTTAAAAAGACAAACGTGACTGCTTGCAGGTCACTGAGCTTCGGACCTTTTTATGCTTACTTCATTTTTATTTTGTTGCTTAAGAAAAGCGCATAAATTTGGTGGATTATCTTGCTGCTGCTGCACGTTAGACTCTACCAAATACCCAGGATGATAAAACAGAGATCAAAATTGGTTGCTTCTATGAAATTGTTGAATAACCCGTATAAAGTTATAAAGGTGCCCGTAGGAGGCAACTGCAGATATCCTCCTTTGATGAGTTAAAATTATAGCAACAAGATTGTTCGCTGCGTTCAAAAGAAAGTTTGGCAGCATGTTACACACCTGTAATACGTGAAGTCGAGAGCCTGCTGGGCACACTTGGTAATGCATTATGTTATACGATCGGAGGGGTCAGACTCCTTGCAATAGGTAACAAGCCGCAGTGTGAAGTACACCTGCGGCAAGCCGTTGTCTGCGAGCTTCGGCCTCCTCTCTTCGCTGCCGTCTCGCATCGTCGCGTTCCTGCTTTCGCAGTTAAGCTTCTTGGGCTCGTTTTCGTCGCTTAGCTGCGGCTTCCCGCGATCGTATAGCGCGGTCAGACTCGCACCAACGACATTTCTATGACGTTACGTTGCATCTTCTCAGTAAGGGAAAGCAGCGCCCTCGGTCGAAAGCCTTACTCGCGCTCCGCACGTCGCACCTCGTTTCTCGATAGGCGAGCGTCCTCAGACGTAGCGTACTTCCGAGGGGGGTGTGCAACGCTTTATTTATGGTCCGGATGCTTATTTTGAGCTTGTTCTTTATGGAAACGCGTGCTGTTCTGTGTGTCGTATGGGTGATTTTAATGAATGCATGCACTGTTCGCTTCAGTTTGCTGAGCACTTGTAGACTTCGCAATAATGGGGTATGAGCCATTGCATATATCGCTTGCTTACAGGGGTATGACCAATGGACGGTTTGCATAATAGTGAGCGCCATCTGGCACACAACATGCAAAGCTGCAGCATTCTGCGTGCGAGAGTATGTGGCTAGAAAGCGAGTTTCGTTTCTCGGCTTCTGCCTGGCCTCTGCCGCGACAACCACGTATGTTCACTGCGGCAAAAATAATTGAAGACGCCGTCACTGCTTTCCAGTTTTCGTTCCTGACATGGACCTCCGACTTCTCGAAGCGTACCAGTCAAGCTGATCGCGTGCGGCAGTATCTGCTTTCTGTAACTGCCACTATTCGCCAGGCTCATCGAGGGCAGGCACGGAAGGAAGATTACGTTAAAAGTATATATTCGGAGGCTGCTGGCTGGAAGCACGGGACCGATGAGAGCGACATGCACTCCTTCAACGAAAAGCGGAATGCACGTTGTCGAAACACACTGCCGATGTGTCGCCCAGTGCCCACACTTGATTTCGCAGACTGGCCGCGCACAGCGACAACGTGCAAGGCAGCTCGCATTATTTGCTCTTCGCTGCCGACATAGTAAAGAGAGAACGAACTCTTTGTTCATTTAACCTTGACATAATTTTCTAGACGCTAGAATGCTCACGAAAATAAACGCTTTATGACTCGCTGCGTTTTCATTACAAGCGCCCTTGGCTGCTGCTTCGATAACCGGGAGCTACGCCTACCGGCTCGAGCGATCAGCGGCTGCTGACAAAGTCAGCGCGCCGAGCGTGATGCTCCGCTTAGCAGAGTTTACCGTACTATTATGGCCCATCTGTAACAAAGGAATGTGTCCCGGAGCTATTTGCCTTATTACGATGGTCCATTTTCGCGTACGGTAAATACGGGAAAGTCTCAAACGGCGTGCCGTTCTCTCGGTTGTATGCACTAACGGCCACCGATGAAGACGGTAGGCCTTGCTCGCTTGCCGTGGGTGTCGCCGGTTACGAAGGAGCTTCTGCTAGCAATTGGACGCATTGTTTTTTGCGAACTCTATAATGCATGTATGAATATTAAGAGGCTAGATAAAAATACATTTGGATATCTCTACACCGTTGGCAGAAAAGAGCAAACCAGGCGAACTCCGTCGCATGGTGGTCGCTCCGCGCTGCCCGTCGAAGACACCATGCAACTGCCCTCGGATGGTGTGTTTCGGTCTCTTCAGTGGTGTAATACTGGGCGCTGATTGTCAGATGAGGCGCACTTTCGACATCACTTTATAATATTTATTATAATTACATGTCGGCAACAACTGAGTGACACCGCTGCGCTTTCGCAAGCGCTGTCCTTCCTCGTCCATAATAAGCTTTCCACATTCCGGCAAAATGCGGCTGCGTTTAAGGGCATCTCGAAGCTTGCAGGCCGACTTAAGCTTGCGGCGCTAGCATATGACAATGCAGTAATCGCAAGTAGAGCGATGAGAACTGGCTCTGCGAGGAGCGAGCAAGTTGCATGCTGTGATGGCGTCTCCGGCCGTCGCTTATCCATGCTGCTGTCCTCTCCGGATAGCCCTTCTCGGACGGCAATCGCATTAAACTCATGCTCCATTTGCCAGTCAAGGAATTTGCGCACAATACGAAACACAACTAGCCAGCCTTTTCACAAAAATACCACGATCGGAACCACCACAAACCGGCGTCTCGAGGCGCGCTAAGGCTGCGTTGGTTGTTCGTCTGCTTCTCATACCTGGCAATGTAGAGGGCGCTCGTGACAACCGTTTTCGCGCATGCGCAACAGTAGTTTTGCAAACCGTCCATTGCTGGTAATGATATTTTTGTACCACTCGACTAGACGCCGCAATTTTTAGGCGTGCGCTGTTGCAACGAACCACCTTAAGGCTTTCGCCTTCAAAAGAAAACGAAGCAAAGAAGAATTTCATGCCTGCCATTGACAAAATGGTCAATAGCTGAGGGTAATTGCACAGGCTATCTTCACTTCACTGGAAATGCTGTCAGCACTCGAATATGCTATCACATTAGTGCAATGACGCATGGACGTCAGCATGGCCATATCAGTGCAAAATATAATTTGTGCGACACTTTATGTAATTGGTTATCATGACAAGCTAAGCTTGACTTTCATTAAGCGTCAACTGCAGCCTCCCATCCAGAACAGTATGTTGTAAAACGCGAAAGAAGTGACTGGGATTGAACAAAAGTGTAGGCATGGATAACCTAACGCTGTCCATGTCTAAAGACAAACATTAGCGTAATCTGTAATACGTTTAAGTGCTAGTAAGTGGCGTTGCAGTAAGCGGAAAACACGCGTATAAGTACAGATATTGCGAGATCAACTGTCAACGCGTAGCAAGTAGTGTCTCCCTCCGCCGTCTTAAAGACCAACCGCAACGAAATTTTAGGCGGCGTAAGAAGTATAGTTTCAGACAGTGTAGATATTAAAGTAGCCTTAGAACAAAATTTTACGTTTAATGTACCATTGGATGAGCGACGACGTGATATAGAAAGATAACAAAAAACACATTCCTGCAGAACCCGTCTCACGATGAATGTCCACGTTAGTGCAGTTAGCATTGAAGCAACGTAGCGACACACTGTATTGCCGACGTCGAAACGCGTCACGCATGAAGCGTGTATGCTATCGTAATGCTCTCCCGCGTTTCTTTCTGAACATGCTGCGCAATCGAGTGACGGCACCACGAAGTGGTGTCGCCACTAAGGACGAAAGAAAGAACAAAGAAAAAAAAACCAACAAGGATCAAAGAACAAAGAAAGAAAGAACGAAACACAGAAAGAGAGAGAGAAAGGCGGAAAGAAATAGACAACGAAAGAAAGAACGGAATAACTCTTAGGTAGTTCATTAGGTGCTCGCATGTGTCGTTGAGGAGGTCGAGCTGCAGCTCCATACGTTTACTTCACGCTGTTGCCCGTTATGTCTTGCAAGAAGTCTGCGTGAAGATCGCATCACCACGTGTGCAGCACGTTTTCGCTTCACGTGTTACAGGAGTGTAACATGCTGCCGAACTTTTTGATTTGCCATTTACAGGATGCTAATAAAAAAAATTAGACAATTACCACCACTGCACCTTTGCCAAGTTTGCTTTAGTAGTAGAATGAATCAGAAAGCAAATGGACGTAGCCGACACACTGGTTGATACTAGGAGAAACAAATGAGCATAGGCGGGCCATGCAATGCGTAGGGATGATAACCGGCGGTCCACTAGAGTGACAGAATGGGCGCTAACCGGAAAGGAACTGCATTCGAGGGCGGCAGAAAGTTTAATGGGGAAATGAAATTAGGATATTTGCTGGCACAACTTGGAATCAGCCAGCGCAAATCAGCGGTAATTGGAATTCGCTGGGAGAGGCCTTCATCCTGTAGTGGCGATAAAAAATAGACTGATGATAACTGCTTATTAACTACAAAACTGAAATTTCATTGCAGTCAGCGTTTAAGCATTCATGCATGCGATACTACGTCTTGACAGCCGGTAATGAAGACAGTGCCGCCAGTCTACTCTGTTATTTGTCTGTGCTCAAATGAGGCACCTTTGATGATTCGCTGCCTGAAATTTCGTGAACGGGTGCTTGCAGCGTCTACGATGGAACACATCGATGCGGACATGAGTTTTCAAGCACTACCAAAGTACTTGATAGCGCACTATCATTATCAAAGCGGCTGTCTCCTTGACACCTGTGGTGGCGCTCCGTTATAAGACTTGAAAATCTGCATTGTGACTAATTAATATTTCATTCTTAGGATTTAACGTCCCGAAACTACTCTGTGGCTGTTATCAGAAACGCCTTACTGAAGAGAGCTCTGGGTTAATTTCGATCACGTATAATAGTTCTCAACATGCACATAAATAGAAGAACATAAAGCGTTTTTGCACTTCGCACCCATTGAAATGCGGCTCAAACCCGTTATCTCATGTTTATCAGCAGAAAGCCATGCTTACGAACTACCAAGGCTGCCGTGTGTTAAGCGAACAGCTGCAAAAGTTAGAAGTAGGAAGAAAAGAATAGCGTGTAATTTAAACATTAGGCTTCGTGGTCCTATAAACTGAGCTGCATCGTAAGAACATCGACCCGTTTTAAATTCGTGGCGCAGCTTAAGCGCTACTTACATGTGGATAGCAGCCTTGACGCTTCTTTGAAAAGGGGTTCTTTGGATATCAAAATTTTTCTTCGATGAAATATATTTAAAACTTTCCAATCCTCTAAACATTCCATATTATTGAGCTTTGATATTTAACAGGCTTCAGCTCTTCTATTAAAAAAAGAAAAAAAGACAACGGAATGGAACTTTCTTGCGCCTGAGCACCGGCACCCAATTTGTGCGGCTTGATTGACAATCTTCACAGTCAGAAACTGCTGATGCTGTACACACGGACAAGCAAGGATAGGTTCGTCGTTTCAGCACTCTGAGGAAGCCCCTTAGTGCCCTGCTGCCTTGCATCAGCCATCGAAGCGGGACCACGGACAGGGTGGCGCAGTCGTGAGCATTGTGTACATAATCCGTTTTGCGAAGTGTACATCGTACAACCGTCCACACTGAGACAACATGCGCTGTTGCTTTCCGCGGGCAGTCAGATACAATGCACGGCATTAACACGGTCCGGATAAGTAAACGGAGAACGCCGAGAGAAATCCGCCAATGCTGCAGTATCCACGGTCGAGATCTTCGCTGTAGAAGGGGAAAGGAAAAGCAGTAGCCGGGTCACGGAGACTATCTTTCAGAGAAGTGGGACTAAAGGCCTAGAGTCACTTGATCAAGGGTGACAAGAGAACGGGTAAGAAAATGGCTCGAAGAAGGGGAAGAAAAGTGAAATGAAACTTAGAAAAAAAGGACCCGGAGATCTCGGGAGCACTTGTGTTTCGTCCGCACGATTAACCTACGGAGCGCTGGTGCCCGGAGAGTTCTTTTCATGAAGAAGCGAGACTCCATCGGCTCGCGCCCTTCTCCGAATAGAGAGAAGCGAATGCTCGCGCTGATCCGTACCGACACGGGCTTCAGCACCGCAAGGTTTTTGAAAGCACGTACGGAGACATACACACACAAAGAAAAAAGAGAGATAGAAGAAAAGAAAGGAGGCCCAGAAATCGAAGAGCAAGTTTTCCTCTGGCATCTCGCTTAGCCTTTGGCAAGACAGCTCTTGTTGGCTCTCGTTCCATTCCAGCATCAGCCTCTGGGCACCTACGCAAAGAGTACAGAGAAAGACAGGGAGAGCAAGAGAAAAGTGCAGTCCACCTTTTTTGGCCACTCGAATCTCGCGAGGAAAAACTCGGACCGCTACTACGAGTGCGGCTGAAGGGAGTCGATGTCGACAAACAAACCCGGGAAGTTCAGACCGGCCGGGGTTTTTCCCATCGGCCAGGTAGATGTACATCTTTCTTCTTGCTTCTTCCGTTTCCGAACCAAGTTGTTTCTCGGCGAATGGCAGGCGCCACTCTGCCGCGAGGCCATATATAGCACACAACGCAACAAGAGTGCGCTTGGCCAGCACCTGAGCTTTCCTACACACGTCTACCGCCTTTTTCCCCCCCTTCAGACAGAAAGGAAAGCATGCGGCAGGCGATAGAAACTGCGGTATACATGGGTCGTCGAGGCGACTCTCGTAACGGAAACCTGTCTCCTTACAACCGGGGGTTGTGTTGCTCTTGGATGCTCTCTCTCTCTCTTTGAACTATGAAAGAGAGAACGAATGACTAAGCCTAGGACGGATATATAGGCTTGCGAGCACACTGTAGCCTTTCGGCAATTCAGAGGCCGGCACGGCGGGCAGGTGTGGGATATGGCCGCTCACTACCGGTCGGCACACGGAGAGAGAAGCGGCTCGTATTTCCGGGGTTTCGACACTTCCACGTTGGCTCGGTGTGCGGTGTAGGATCGTATCTGGCCGTATCTAGCTGAGACGTATTCTCCGGAATCGGTGCATTGCGAGGGACACGGACTGAACTAGCGACGTCATGTAAGGCATATGCAGTGCCTTGCTATCAGCTGTATATATATATATATATATATATATATATATATATATATATATATATATATATATATATATATATATATATATATATATATATATATATATATATATAT
Source organism: Dermacentor albipictus (assembly GCF_038994185.2). Taxonomy (NCBI): domain Eukaryota; kingdom Metazoa; phylum Arthropoda; class Arachnida; order Ixodida; family Ixodidae; genus Dermacentor; species Dermacentor albipictus. The sequence goes on along the minus strand of NC_091824.1, from coordinate 102,740,997 downwards.
ATATATATATATAATGCTAATGGAATCATGGAGCATAAAACCTGTGCTGTTAATAGAAACAAAAGAAGTTAGGCCCCCGGACAATCCGCCTGTTGATAGAGTAGAACCCTTTACAGCACGCCGTAGCGTTAGCGCCGATGCCATGACTGGTGTGAAGCTAGAAAGAAAAAGAAAAAGGGAAAAACATACTGAAACAGGGTGTGCAGGCGGAGCAAGTGCCGACATTGATCGCCAGGTCAAACCCGCCTGTAGCTACAACGCACCCCCAGTACCACCACCACCATCATCATCACCACCACCACCACCACCACCACCACCACCACCACCACCACCTATCACATTGGCTCTCACATGCAGTGTGAGGGCCAAATTCGAATGAGCAAGGGAGTTAAAGGGCCTCTTCACAAGTGCGGAGGGTTAGCGCGAAGGAAATTGCCTTTTATGCTTATTTGTCGCCTCTGATGCTGCCCATATAATGGTTTTCGGCAGTGTGATTCAGCAGACTGAAAAGAGAAGAATGTCTTGTACATTGCTGAAGAGTAAAATGCTGAACTTCCATTAAATTGGCGTTTACTTATAGGCTCTATTAACATAATAAAAACTAAATTTTGTTTCAGTAAGCCACTGTTCTCTATTGACGTGGCCAAGAGAGAGAGAGAGAGAGAAAATAATGCAGAGAAAGGCAGGGAGGTTAACCAGAGGTAGTTCCGGTTGGCTACCCTGCGCAGGGGAAAGGGTTAAGGGCGATAAAAAGATAAACAGAGTGGAAAGGGGAGATAGAAAGAAAGGGAGACAAGCACGAACAAAGCGCGTACACTACAGAGTGGTAGGGGGCGGCATTCTTAGAGTCTGTCGTGAAGCCCCGTAGACCGCAAGAACCTTAATAGCGCGAGTAAGGCCTTCAACGCGGATGTTCTTTGGGAGCATTGGCCTAAAGCTTTTAGTTCTGAAAGTGGACGATTGTCCAACTGGTCCAGTACTCTGCACATCACTTGTCTCTCAGCACTGTATCGCGGGCAGACACAGATAACGTGTGGGAGCGTCTCGTCGATGTTACATGTGTCGCACGTGGGGCTGTTGGCCATTCCTATGAGGAAAGCATATGAGTTTGTAAGTGTGCACTGTTTTTCCATGAGAGAAAAATGTGAGCCTGAAAACAATTTCAGAGAACGTAAGTAACATAGCAAAATTAGCATATAACAATATTAAATTATTGTTTATTTATTCATTAATCATTATATGAAAAACGAGTCACATTTTTTGTAGTCACATGAGCTTTCTTTTCGGGAATAACACAGTAGATATTCAGCGCTTCCAGTGATTGTATAAAGGCAATAATCGACAGCGATAATGCTTATAAGTTTATAATTACTCGTTGGCCCTGTGCTACCAGCGTTCAGACGCAACAAACTGTCGCCATGTGTGCACTGAACGAATTTCAACTACAAAATAAAAATATAATCAACTTGAAATACGTAATTCTCTTTCACTGTGACATAGTAAGGATTTGAATATCACTCCAGTAACGACCGAAGACTGCGGGAGATCTTGATTTATTTTTCACTGTCTTCCCACTCTCATGCGGTCATTGTTTTATAAAAGAAACGACCTTAGCAGGAAATCTGATATCCATGGATGGTTCCTTGCTGGGCGTCGAGTATGTTGGTTGAGACATGCTCGCTACCATACGGATATTCTTTACGGTTTACTGCTCCTCCACCAAGGGTAACTGAGAAGAGCTGCAATCGTCGAAGGCAAATATCAGAGATAAATCATGGAAAAATGGAAACATGAAAACCGAAGCATAACGAAACGCCGCTTACGTGAGACACTGAAAACAGGCCGTCGTACTTACTGGAAAAACAAAACGCCCGACGCTCCCTGAATGCTTTTAGTTAGGCGGAAAAATGAAGCCGCCAGAACGTTCCTGTCATCCCGTTAATTTAGGAGCGCCAGAGAGCAACAAAAAGAAAAGGTGGCGGGAAGGGAGGGGGGGGGGTGAGGGGCGTGCGCGGAGGAGGGTTGCGTGTGGTGGCGAAGGAAGACTCGCACACGTTTCCAACGTGTCGCGCTTTTTTTGCCCTTGTTGCTGCAGCACTGCCCCCGTCCGCTGTTTTTCGCTCTCTGGAGCGCCATATCCCGTACCGGGATGGATGGGTGCCCTTCCGAGATGACCAGAGCAAATGCGAGAGAGCGCGCGGAGGCGCAGCGCTGTCCAGATTAGAAGTAAGGTGGACGCTAAAGCGCGCGGGATTACACGGGCCGCAAAAATAAAAGAAAGAAAGAAACACACAAAGGACCGCACCCCGAGAGAGGCGTTGATCGGGCCTGCGATAATGCGGAGCGCGGGCCAGCGGCCCATGAGCTACAGCACACGAGAACATGAACGGGTGGTCGAGAGCGCGCAAATACGACGAGCCTTCACGGGGTTAGAGAGGACGACGAAACAGCACCGGTGCGGACAGCGATAAAGCAGCCCTTCCCTCCCCCCTCCCCCTCTTTCGCTCGTCTCGCGTACTTCCTAAGCGTCGGGGCGAATGTATTGTGGGAAAAAGCGGCGAAACTCGCGCGCCAGAAAGAATCATCAGGCCGAAATCAGTGACCCGCTCTCCAAAAGGGGGAAAACAAGTCGGATCCCCATATAGCTAATGTAGGCGAAAAAACGCAAAAAGCGCAAGTATAGATAAATTTAAGTGCACGAACGAGAAACCTTTATGGTCAAAATTAATCCACAGCCCCCAATACGCCGTGCCTCATAATCGCATCGTGGTTCTGGCCCGTAATATTCCTGAATTTAGTTTAATTTTGTATCCGACATGGTTTCAGCATCATTATTTACATCAGTGCTCTTGCTTTTGATTCTTTATCTTGCATGCCCAATTGTGTACGCAGCGCTAGCACAACTGTGTACGCAGCGCGTGAAGCGGCTAGTGAATCTCTTCCCCCCTTTCCCGCCACGGTATGTTATACTTAGGCAGTACAATATTTGTTCTTAAGGATACACAATCTAAGAAATGTGTGAGGAGGGCTTCACACATTAAGCCCAATGGGACGGCAGCGATGGGATGCATTTTTTATATTACCTGAATGCTACAGGCTAAAAACATGGATGTAACGCTTAAACTGGTGTGGTTATTTCTTGGCCTGCAGGGTGTCCCACTCCTACAAAGGAAGTTTCCACACTGCGCCCTCTATTGTTGCCTCCGTATATTGTCAAATTAATGAAAGGTTTTTCTTTTTTGTTTAGCTTCGGCAAACTAAAGAATAATTTCTGGGCAGAACTGCTCGGGAGCCACGCTGCGTATATTTATTTCCATTAAGGCGAAGTTATATTATTGTCAATAAATAAGGTATCAGTTGTAGGCCTCCTTTTGCAACAGTCATTCTGTGGTGAGTTATGATAACATCCACGACGCATTTAACGTCTTCTACATACGCGACCTGTATGAAAGCTGTGCTTGTGTATGAATGTTAGTGACGCAATACTAACGAGCACAGCGTTCTTTATACAGCTCTACCCTTCAAACCGCTTTCCTGAATATGTTTTCATTCTTGCTCACTAAAAGCGTCAATATTCTTGTGTTTTATCCTGCATTTGTCTTTTGGAATATTTTTGATCTGCATTTGAAAAACATATAAAGTCATATCAAATGAAATGTCTAAGCACAGAGAGAATTTGCAGCCATACTAACACTTGTCCACTTGAAAAAAAAAAAAACAGAATGACATGATTGTTTCCTATTGAAAAGAACCTGTTTAAATATTGGCAAACGAGTTTCAGCAACGCTTTAAAAAACTTCATCGTAAAAGTCAAAGTCATCGCTTGACAAGCGGAAATCTCAAGAGCTTCTCGCACTATATTCACCCTTGCTTCAAGTGCGAGTACGGAAAAAAAGACAGTGAAATTTTGGAGATCATTTCATCCCTCAGGGCCTTGAAAGGACTCTCGTTTCTCAACTATGGTTTTCAGTGCATTGTACGGATACCGCATCTACTCAAGTGCGCGGCATAAATGGCAGAGTTTCAGGCTCCATCCGAGGCTGCCTTAGTCCGTGAAAGTTTTGAAATCATCAAGTTAGTTCCAAAGCCGCGAAAGAGTATGACAGCAGAACATCATTAATAACCTGATTTCGTAAAGCAACGGGTGGGTGTGTGCTATATCATAGTTTCCTAGCCAAATACATATTTAGAGAAAGAAAAAAAAGCGGATGTTGTCACTATACTTTTATTTTGACGTATATAGCCGCTGGAGAAAGCTGAGAATTGCATACGGCTCCAATACTGTCACCGCGAAAAGAATGGAAACTACTTTTGGTTGTCGCCTTTACCATTACCTTCTCTAAAAAAAAACCTTTATGCTTTATATGTTTTATTACCCCGGATGTCACCTAGTTTTGAATTCTCTTCCAGTCTGAAGAGAGTAATGCTTAAGTCAGTTATTCTGCGCGTTCTCCCATTGATATGCACCAGCTTCTTGAATAGCTTTAAATTACGTCAGTGTGCAACAATAAATGTAAGGTGTAAAAAGTCCTCGCAATTTACAATGTCGTTTTAATGCATATATAAGAAGCAAGTTGGCTTCCAGGAAAAATGTAGACTATGTGGAAAGGTCGAGCGAAAGAGAAAGCAATGAAGACGCATGCACCAAAGTAGATACATAAATTATCTATAACCTTCAAGTCCAGTGTGAGAACGGTGCTCTACCAATTTGGCTATGGTTATGGTTGTTCCTCAACCTACATTCTTGAATAATGTAACGTGTGCATTGAACCTAACCCAGAGCGTGTTCGCCAGCACCGCTAATGTGTGACTATGACAACGAGTGGGAAACATCATTGAACCCTGTGATGCGCGAACACAGTTTCACATCAAGAAAATTAGAACTTGTTCAGCGTTATTTCTGACCATCGAGACTGCGTTTTTACAAAAATCAATCAAATATTATTTGAGTTATAACTCAAGTTGAAGAGTAATTAATTGACAAACAGTTTGTTGAACTACGTACGGCTGAAACTTCTCTCTGGCATATCAAAAACGTGATTATACGGGTTTTACGTTAAGCTTTTCCCGCCTAAATTATCATTCTGAGCCACCAAACTCAGCGTCGCATGCACGACACAGGGTTAAACTACATTACAGGGTTAAACTACAAGTATCACGTGAGCATCACGTGAGCTTAAACCAGGGGAAGCAAGAGGCCGGCTGCGTACCATGACCCTGTCCCATGGTTGAGGGTGCCAACCAACCTCACACGCTGTGATGCAACTACACTATATATATAGCACATATGGCTTGGAATAGCGCTTATGATGGCTTATTTCTTCCATTTTGTAACGAGCAATAGAGCGATACGCGACTGTTGTAAATTTCAGGAGCCCACCGGGAACCTCTGCATCTTTCCTCGATGTGACGTCCAGCGCCCCTCTCTCCAGATCATGTTGAGGGAACGGGATAAATCCTAGACTTGCTCTGCATATTAAGGCATTTCATGACCCGTTTTATTTGGAACTGAGCAAGGCAAGTTGTCATACTGGTAGCATTGCATTGAGAATTCGCAGCTGTTTTAAACCAAGCAGAATTGCTACTCGCGAATGTATAGTATTTTTTTACAACTTGTGTACTGAAGGCCTCCGAATTCTCAACAATAACAATAATGAATTATTCTGTGGAAATACATTTTTTCAACGGATTTTTATAATCCTGCTACACTAGACATATCTAGTGATAAGGTAGGCGCTGGAGAAAGATACATTTTTTTTAGTTGAAGTAGAGTAGTTTTAGAAATAATGAGGTAAACGTAGGAAGAAATATTGTGTTGAGGTAATAAAACTAAAATAAAACTAAAGATTTACTTCCCATCTGCACTTCAGCCACTGGGCACATAATCATCTCCGCAATCCACTTTCCTTTATTGCACCTTTTTTTGGCTATCCGAGCCTTTTTTTGTGATCAGCCGTGCCACCCGCTCAGCAAAGCATAGAGTCAACGCCAGTCAATCTCTCTCAACCATTCCACTATGTAGCGGCGCGGTGAAAGATCAGATGCTCTTAGAAAGTTTACTGGGGCATTGCTTTCATCGTTGAAAGTTAGGACAGCGTCGTTGGTGCACGGAGCAAAACGAACTATAAAGTTGAAATACGCTAGAACGAACAACGCAGGACGTATGTACATACCTCACAAGCAACGCTATATAGAAACGCTCTCGATGCGCGTGTGGCTGAATCTCGAGCTTGTCTGTTGCGTCAATTTACTATCTAGATGGCTTTCAGTGTTTCCAGAGAACAATTAAAGATCATGTTAAAAGTGTAAAAAAAAGCAGCCTTTTGTTCTTGTAGGCTTTTGATGCTACAAGGAATCTACCCTTGATGCTAAGGGTGCTAAGGGTGATGCTATCACTAGCCACTGAAAAAAGCTGGACTTGCCAAGCAACCAGTTAGCTTAGAAAATCGCTCATTTAAAACATCGAAGCTTCCCACAAGAAAAAAAAAGCAAGATATTGAATTGCATTCAGAAAGGAGTGCAAATTTTATATAGCATAAAAGCTAAAAAAAATTATTTCCTGAAATTTTGTTTACACTGTTCCCTTAAACTTCCAGAAATGTTTCAATGAGCGAGATTCTGGCCCTGTGAAGACAGGAAACAGACAGTATTATTTATTAATGCAAAACAAAGAACGAAAGCTTCAGCCTGCCTTTCTTTGTAAGGCTATGGCCTCCTTAATTGGTCCGCTACATTCTTGCATGAGCTGCATTATAAACGCGCAGCTGCACGTGCCATTACGAACTTAAAGTGCATTGTCCTAAGTGATTATTAGCAGCCATGTTTTGCATATTTTGCATGCGCGCATTGTTTACCATTTCTTTCTTTTTCCCGTTAGCAAACAATGCTCTCGTCCTCCATACCAAACTATACTTCCTTCTTGTGCATTGTCTCTTTTTACTTGTATATTTTACTTGCAGCACAAACTCAACTATGTCTAATGTATCATTCTTAACATGTAAGCATAGGTCACCCCTGAGTGCTATAGCTTGGAGTCAATTTCTCAATATCAGAAGACTCACGGAACTCTGTAGAGCTATCGCCACCTTCCTGGTGAAAGTTCAGCCTCACATCAAACGACACACCTTTTGTTGTCGTTGTTGCTTCTATGTACGTGTATTTATTTGTTTGAAAAAGGCCTAATGTCAAGCATTGTGCTGGCGAGTACGGAGGATTCATGGAGCACATGCTAAAGCGAGCGAAAAATAGCAGTAGCTGGAAGGGGCAAGAGCTCTTTATTCCGATGCAAACATGCTTCACGTGGAGCAGTTTAAGAGGCATAAAATGTGGTCCACTTCCTTAGAAACTGCATTCAGGACCCATAAAATAAACTACTAGGTTACGGTAGAGAACATTTCTGTGTTATTGAACTCAGAACAACAAAAAAAGAAAAACAAACGAAGAAAGAGCAGCTGGTAACGTAAGCAAACTTTAGCGTAGGCTTTTATAGAAGAGCTTTTCAGTGACATTGCGCCCTTTATGTCTTCACAAATATTTAAAAAAATCGCGCTGCGCATTTCAAGAGAGAAACAGCGCGCACAGAATGGTCCGAGCAGTAAACGCTGCATTTATTCTTCCCCCTCAGTAGCAGATTTTATTCTTTTCTACGCGCGATAAGGTTTATGACAAAGCTTCACGCCAGCGTCCCTTTTGTTCTTAGCACATCGTTTTGGTTGCTCTCCGTTGCTTCTATGTGTGTTTCACTTCAATTTGAGCGTCATGCAGAGACGAAAAAAAGAGCCAAACAAAACTCTGATAACGCACACAACAACCTCTATCTGCCATGCCTTTAGTGGAAGCCACATAAGATGTCCCAAAATATTGATTTATGCTTTATAGCACGCATCAAAACATAATTTTATGTTCTTGGTTTCAGCAGAAAAAAAAAAACCAGTCTTACGCTAGTTGTTTCCAGAGCATTACTTCACGCCATCTTGAAGCATAACAGTAAGTTATGGGTTACGTTGCTGAGAAATGCTAGCTTTAAGCATAAATTAGGTTATTCTCAGATAGCTGCTGAATGTATGTATATTTATTATCTCCTTCGGGTTTTCCTTATGGAAGTCTATGACGGGCACCTCCTTTTTTGACGTGAGTGGCAGCTTTACTGCTTTCTTATGCTTGATATGCTTTCCCTAGGACTATTAAACAACACTGGTAAAGTTATAAAAAAATTCTTGCGAGGGCAGCAGCCGATGTCATACTGAGTTTCCCGCACAATTTATGCATTTACACTTCAAGTGCATTACCGTGAAGGTAATACATGTATTTGAAGTTCCCAACAGCTTAATGTAATTACAATTTTTGCCTTCAAAAGCGCCGATTGAACTCGAATAAGTTATTGAGAGCTTCCTGTCTCCATCACATCGATATTTTCAGGAATCTTCGATCTCGGTGCTGTACTGAGAGGAACGACCCTGCATCGTCAAATAATACCGCATGGTACAACGAGTACTGAGATACTTCTCTAAACATTGGAAAACACACACACACACGCACACACACACACGCACACGCACGCACGCACACCCACACACACGCACACAAATACGTTTGCTTCAAGGAATTCGCAATCAGAAGCATTCTTCTTACCCCGCTGCCAAAAAGAAGTAACGCAAGCTTGATAGCTGTCGGCGTCTTTTCTATCGCTCTCGAGGGACCGTATCTCATACAAGAAGGGAGGCCAGAGCCATATAGGCGCACACGGCTCTAAGCCTTAAACTTGTTCAGGAACTACGTTAGAACATTCTATAGCCTAAATAAAAACAGCGGTTTATATGTAAAAAAAGAAAGCTGGGAAGGAAGCATTCCATCTTTAAGACAACAAGAAAGAGTTTTGACTGGAAGCCAGAAATCGTTTATGTTCCCCGAAAAAGGGAGCGACAGAAGTCGTCGTCGTGGGACTGACTCACTCGATGCCGGGAATCGATCCGCGCGCAATACTTTCACGCAGGGCTTGAGCGAGAACTGGCCATAGATCTCAAGAGGGTGGTAGGCCAAGGGTGAAATAAGCGGACTCCAAGGCAACGGAAACCATGGGGGCTACTGTAAGTGTAGCCGGTCGCTGCGCAGCACGCAGGGCGAGCCGATTGCCGCGGTGTGCAGAAAGGGGAATGCTGGGGTGAGCGCAATAAAGCGAAGGGAATATTATCCAGGCTGGTGTCGAGTGCGCGATGAAAATATTGTTCAGACAGAATAGAAGAGCGAGATCGGGCTGAGCAGGCGGCAGTATGAGTGAGAACGCGCATGTTGATGGAACTTTAGGGCGAAAACAAGGAATCAATCTCTTCTTTTTTTTTTTTTGCTCTGTCCATCGTTTTTCTCTCTGCACCACTCGGCCGTGCGAGACGCAAATCGCCATTTTTCGAGACATGGTTTCATTTCCCTTTTGCTGAAGAGAACTGAAGCACGCTAGTCGGTTCCAAATGGGCTTATTCTTTCACTGCCCTTTTTCTTTCTTTTTGTGTTTTTTTGTTTTTATTCGGCCAAGTTGTTTTCTTTGCTGGTGCGTATTACAAGTAAGACCCGACGGAATGGGGAATTCTAGCTCCTCCCCTGGCTAACTCTCATGCAACCACAATTCTGAGGCCCAACTACTGCTGTGATTCTGTTATGTCTGACTCGTGTCTTGCATCACAGACGTAGCCAAAAGGAGGGCAAATGCACGTGACCACTCTCTCTCTCTCTCTCTGTCTCTTTCCTCGGGCGCTTTCCGTCACCCCGACATGTCTGGCGAGCGGGAAAATAAATTTGCCACCGAGAGGGGACAGCGGCACGCACGCGGCTCTCTCTGCATCTTGCCTTCGGTCACGGCCCATTAGGCACGCTTGCATCTACATTTGCTTGTTGCTATTCTCGCTGTCGTTTCTTTTTTGCCGAGTGCCGAGATCGAATTTGCCGTCCGCCGGCCCGTTCGACATCGAGCTGGTCACAGAGACTGCATTGCGTGCCCCGCGATGCGGAGGCGTCAACGATATTTTATTGCTGGCAGAAAACGCACAAAGGAAGAAACAAACGATACGTGGCATTGTGGCGTCGCGGCTTATGCGTCGCGATATTTGTCCGAAAACGCTCAGGCCCGGTATTTTCTTCTCTTTCTTTCTTTCTTTCTTTCTTTCTTTCTTTCTTTCTTTCTTTCTTTCTTTCTTTCTTTCTTTCTTTCTTTCTTTCTTTCTTTCTTTCTTTCTTTCTTTCTTTCTTTCTTTCTTTCTTTCTTTCTTTCTTTTTTCCTTCCTTTCTTTCTTTCCTTCTTTCTTTCATTCATTTTGTGCTCTCAGCTCCCTTAGCAAACAGATGAGTGCGCGTGCAGATGGCGCCCACAGCGGAGTGCAAGAATTCTCCGTGTAGAGTTAGAATGTTTAAAAATCTATTGGCTGGAATGAGGACGCCAGAGGACAAGTCTGTGGCTCAGTGATGAACATGTGCCCCCACTCTGAACCTAAAGAAACGGGTAACAGAAGCTTAGCGTTTCATATTCTTCCTGTAAACCGTGTCCGTTCGGAGTAGAGGGAGGAGGAAAGAGAAAAGTAGAAGGCAGGGAGGTTAACCAGAATAACGTCCGGTTGGCTACCCTACACCGGGGGAATGGGAAAGGGGAAAACAAAGATCACCGGGAGAGAGAGGAGGGAAGGAAAGAAGGAAATTGCGGCAAGTTCGCTGACGCGTGTGGTTTTACAGAAATTGCCTTAATAGTCACAGGTGGTCGCACAAACCCGTCGTCCTTAAGAAACACAAAAGTGCCTTCACCGCTTTATGGGACGACGGGCGATGGGGGCGGTGTTCCAGCAGCACCTGCACAGAAAGCGGCCGATTGTCCAGTTTTTTGGAAAGCTTTGGCAAGTTCTTCTCTCTAGGGCATATCTTGGACAGTGGCACAGCAGGTGGTCGATGTTTTCTTCGGTGGCGCAGACCTCGCATGCTGCACTGTCAGTCACTCCAATTAATGTAGAGTATGCCTTTGTGAAGGCAACTCCTAACCAGAGGCGACAGAGAAGCGTAGCTTCGCGTCGAGGAGTAGATATCCGTTCGGAGTAGATATCCGTTTATTCGGTGACACCACACTTGCATATCAGTCGTGGCGTTCCAGTTACTTTTCGTTCCTTAATGATGTTGGCAATTGCAATAGGCAGAAGGGTCACGGTAAATTGACTCACACTTTAGCATTACATTTTTCCTCAATCAGGGGCTAATACATAATGATTCGTAACATCCCATGCAATTAGAGAGGCTATTAGGGACGCTGGAGTGTATATATATATATATATATATATATATATATATATATATGTGTGTGTGTGTGTGTGTGTGTGTGTGTGTGTGTGTGTGTGTGTGTGTGTGTGTGTAAGGCACCTATCGTCTCAAAATTTTTGCTAGCAACTGCACATCGCACAGAAACAGGGAGCGTATACCTTGAATATTTAATTTCCATGCTCACACGGCGTCCAGGCAAGTCGATCCGAAAAGGGTCGCGAAGTTTCGGACGAAAAGCGGTTCAGAACGAAATTTCACCGACGTCATTAGGGGTGGTTATGAGGGCTGTGACTATGTGGGCGAGAAACAAACATGGGGGAACAAAAAATAAAAAAAACGCGCTTTTTTTTTAGTAAGACGAAAGAGTTCCATTTAACTAAAAAAAATTCTAATCAAATTTATATACTCGTGGCGAGGAAAGAAGAGACATCTCTACTTTACTTTATCATTAGCAATAAGCAAGTACATTTTTTTTTTTCAGCGCCCATTATAAGAGGGGTTGACGCCGCTGTCACTTGCAATACAATGCAGCTTTTGAAATGTGTAGAAAGGCCCAGTCGTAATGTTTACCTGTTTCAATACGGCCTCCTCATACGTTGCGCTGTTCTGCTTGTCGGTGTCTGTCTGAATTTGATGGCGTGATTAGTTCCATCGTTTCTTAACCTATGCAGTCAAATTTAGCGCGTTACGGCCGCCAGATCATTTTTATTGAGCGGTTTTCGTGTGGCTATGCTGACCGACGGGCTTGACGTCTGACGATGGGACCAGCACTCTACGCCCAAAGCTTTCGTCAGCCTGCAAAGAAAGTATGTACTGTGTGAAAGTGCGATTTCGACACCCATACGACTGACCTTTTGATGCATCGCTTTCCGCGCTGAAAGCTTGAAATGCCCATCAAGTCGAATGGCAGGCCACCAAAACAAAATTTCGCACCTTTTACAATACAATGACACCACTTCTGTTTTTAACGGATATGGCGTCGCATTATTCTTCTTCCGCCGGAAGTGTTCCGTCGACACACAGATGGCACTATACCGCATGAATCGCCGATGAACAGCCATGTTTTGAAAGTATGGCGTTCTATGGAAGCTTCGCTACCAGGTATATTGACCTTTGCACAGGCTTCACAATAGCAGCGGCACCAATGACTCTTGCCGTACTGAAGCATCATAAAATATTCAGAACGCGAAAGAACTGTGGTTGAAGCCGAGGCATGTTTATTGAAAGCGTTCGAGCCGCCGGCATTGTGCGTGTCCTCGGGCGAAAGTGTGCTGCTTGTGTATACGATGAACCCGTCGAATGACAGTGTAAAAAACTCCTCACATTTACAGTCACGCAGCAGTCAGTCGTGTCTTCCGACGAGTGAAATATGAAACAAAGCTAGAATTATAGAGGACCGACTGGAACTCGGAGAAGGGTGCCGAGAGAAGATAGATAAACGTGAAAGGATAACAAGTCGCTCGGGCGTGAGACGCAGTGACGCGTGAAGTAACATGAATTGCAAACAGCCGAGAATGTGTAATGCATATAAATGACGCCTCCGCCTCCCTCTAGGCGCTGCCGTGAAAGGTCGGGGAAAAAAAAGAATGCTGCCGCGTACTTTCGCTTCCTGGGCATTCCTTGGATGAATTCTCAGGAGAGATCCACTCCACTCACAAGTGCTAACGCTCACTTCACGCGCAGAGCCGCCAATGGGCGCGTGGTGCTATCCCAGTTTTCTTTTTCGCTATCGCGTGTATTTTGTTTGCATCCCGAGCTATAGCTTCACGTTCCACGTAACTTTTCTTATTGTTTCTTTTTAATTTGCAAGGGCGCCGGCAATGCGCACGAAATGTAGAAGGAAACGCTTCTTCTTTTTATTTTTTTGCTCTTTCGCTCATAAATTTCTGGGGGAGTTTCGTAACAATGCAGATGCCAGAAAGAGGTGCTTCGCATTTGCCTATTATGCATAACGGGATCTGCACGACGTCACTGCAAATAAAGAATCCTGCCGTTACAGCTTGCATGCGCAAGCACGCGAGTTTCGCGCTGTTCTTACGGGGAGAAGAAAACCATAGACAATAAATAAGAAAGAAAGACAAGGATCAAAGACAATCCACAGCGTGTGCGAGCACGCGTTCCCTGTCTGTGCGTATATATTTGACAAGGCCTACGGAGTCCTTCTGCAGAGCGAGGTACACGTTGGTTCACCATCCAGTTATTGAAGTAGATATTTTTGCTTTTGTTCGGCGGAAGGCTTGATATAGAATCGCATGCGCTTGGTGGCGGCCGCAATGCTAGCTTTTAATTAGAGTTTCCATACTGAAATAATGATGTGATTAATATTATACGTAGTGCTATTAGCAATTGCGTGTTGCGGATTTGGTTAAGACACTATACGTAGTCTCGCAAGGAGATGGTTCCTGATTTGAACATCGAAGGTGGCTGACTGGGCTAGTTAATCATTCAGCGCTGTCATGTGTGTTCCTGCCTTCTGTCTTCGTCATCTTGCACCACCCTTTTAAGATGTTGATAATTCACATTGAGCTTGAGCAGCGCAAGAGGTAACACGGGGGCGAAATTGAGACGGGACCAGCGGTGACCTTCGACTAACGATTTATCGGTAGCTATATGCAACATGTACACATGCGTACAAAGGATGACGTGCGTACAAATAATTACGAAAAGTCAACAAGAAAACACACCTCACGAACACCCCTAACGATCCCTGTCACCAGCTGACCATGCTTCCTTAATCGAAGAATATAATTTCTTTATTAGATGGCGCCACCAAGGGCTTACTGACAAAGGCGCACCTGCTTCCTAGCAGCCATTTGTACTGCTTCGCTAACTGCGCGTGTTTTCTTTTTTTTTTTTTCGCCGTCCCTGAAGTGGCATATCATTGCGGTCAGCTCGTTGTGCGGGGTAGAGCTACAGGTGCAGAGTGACAAATGTTCCTTTCTGTTAGGGGCATTATTTGCCCGCTCGCGCAGGCGCTTGATTATGTGTCTGCCCGTCTGGGCTACATAGGAAGTGCCGCAACGCTTTACGATCCTGTACACTACGTCTTGCACAATCCGCAAATACGGGAGGAAATGAAACGTGAAGCACAGAACCCGGTTTGCGGACTGTGTACAAGACGTCTTTTGTATGATGCCTGTGTCTTGCGGCGCTTGTTATGTTGGCCAGACATGGGCTCAATAAGCGCCTCCGGAAGCACGCAAATAATGTCCCTAACAGAAAGGAATGTTTGTCGCTCTGAATTCCTGCACGTGTGGCTGCACCCCGCACCTTGAGCGTACTGCAGTTATTTGCCAGTTTAGGAAAGAACAAACACGAGCAGTTAGCGAAGCAGTACAAGAAGGATAGGAAACAGTGCGCATGTCTCAGTATGCCTAGGACGAACGCTTTGCCATGGCGGCCGCTCTAGCACAAAAGCTAACCTGGAGGCTAGCAAATTAGGGAAGGCACGTAAGGAATAGGTAAGGCTGCTTTTATGGCGTTTTTTTCCGGCCCCATAATCATGCTTTTTCTTGGCTAAGGAAGTCACCAGAGAACTCCTCGTGCCCCAATTACTGGTTTCGATACCTGGTCCGCGGCACGCTGCCCACTGTGCGGTTGACATTGTCTCTCTAACGCTGTCACAGTACACGTGACTTTCGAACTAATAGATCAGAAAGAGACCTTATTCAGTCGCTTCGAAAGACGATTGGTCATGAGTGGGTTCAGATTCTGATTTTGTGCGCACTTATGTAAACTTGCACAAATATTTCCCACTAGTCTTTGGTGGAATGTATTTACATGTCGTACATATAGCACCGTATATACACTCGTGTATAACGGATGCACTTTTCACAATTCTGAGAAGCTGCGGCCCTTACACGGGACAGAACATTTTCGTAAAAATGATGCCGCCACATCCTGCGACTTACGCACATCCGGGATCCCCGGATGTACCACTGCTTCAGAGGTCAATGCGCAGCTCTCCACAACAAGTAGCGGCATGCGGAAATACGCAGGGTGCGAAAATTCGCCAACAAGCGTGCGCGGTCTCGGGGCACCAAACGCGATTGCCTCTTCACTGGAATTCTTTTTCCTAAAATTTTGGGTTGCCAAGTCGGGGGCGCGGAGCATACACGGGCGAGGGCCTTATACGAGTCTACACGGGACTTGTATTCTTCCTTGCATTTGAGGTGTTGTTTTGTTTATGTTTTTTTTAAATTACTTTACGAATATTGACTGCTCTGATAACGAGCTTATTGTGTGCTCTGACTGTGCATATACCATAGTGATACGTGGACTTGTTTATCTTTTTCGAGTGAGCGCTTTTCACCGTCCTACAAAGGTTTTCCCGCAGCGTGGTACGCGCCTGCAAGTATCGGAAGCTTCTCGAGTGTTATCGACGGCTCTGTTGTCACCAAAGCTTCTGTAATCTGATTGCATGGACATGGACGACGTGAATTGGGTAGAACTTTCTGGAAGACACGTGGGCACCCCCGATTACTCTGCCACCTTCGATGACTCGTGTCTAAAAGCCGACGCGCTGGACCAGCACATCAGATTTTCGACGACCGCCGACTGTGTTCGCCGCTATCATTGTTCTTTGAGTGTGGCCTGTTTTTGAGTGCACAGGTCGGCCCAGAAAAAGGCTAGTTTCGTCAATCCCAGTTTTTCTGTCTTCTTCACCATCACTACTACTTGACAATATCATGCTACACCTGAGCTATTTTCTCTTTTCACTCTCCACTATTTCTCTGCTTCTGATTTTGTTCCTTTTTGGGATTTTCGTTTACATTCCTCAATCAGTGGAGTTTACTGGAGGATTATGATAGCCGGTTCTTCGGTTGCCTAATTTTCTAGTTTCTAATTATTTAATAAAACACAACGGCGTTGTCGTTGTGCCGTTACCCGCTGTCAGTGGCATTGTCAAGGCCCCCATGCCATCAATATTGCCATCATTGTCACCATCGCAGTAATAATAATAATAATAATAATAATAATAATAATAATAATAATAATAATAATAATAATAATAATAATAATAATAATAATAATAATAATAATAATAATTATAATAATAATAATATAATAATAATAATGACAAGAAAAGCATCATTTTTACCTTCGTTCTGGTTGTCACCATCGGCGTCACGGCGTAATTATGGTTGAACCTTCGTCATCGTCAAGACTTCGGCCTCTCGGCCGTAATCACTGCTGATGTTTTGCTTATATGGTGGCCGTAATCGCTGTCGGAGCAGCTTGTTTTGAATGACGCCTAAGGTTTTCCATCGAGTGTACCTCCGCAGTTTATTGTGAATCACGTTGCTCATGCAACATCGTCGTGTTTCTGATATTCCACGTACGTGTTTTTTTTAGCATTGTGATCTTATTCCAATTACACATTGCGTAAATGTTTTTGTGCATTTGAAAATTATGTTATATGCTGTTGCTGGTGTCAGCAGCCACTGTGTCAAATATTATTGCCCATTTGGTTCTCGAGTCACTTGGTTCATGGACACCAAATTGCAGCGCACAACAGGCGAAAGAAAGAGGTGTACAGACATGTTCAACGTGAGCTGAAACTCGATGTCCATGGTCGGATGGTTTGCAAAGCTACACGGCGAAAAAATTTTTTAAGCAAGTAACTGAAGTGGTGTGTTTAGTTCTCGAAGCTTTCGTATGTCAGCGACGCGGTTATGTACTGGGGGGCCCTTCGACCACGGACACCTCGTTGCAGCTCATATAGAATGCGAGTATACGTGAGCATGCGCCTTTCGTTTGCCTTTTTACCGTGTCCTGCAGTTATTCATACTAATCTCCATACCTTTCTGCATAGTTGCTCCTCCTTTGTGTGTTTTCCTCGAGAAAAAAAAACTTCATTTCAATTCAACTCAACCAAAGCAATCATCGGCACGTAATTCAGCACCTGCAGAACGCGCACGTCTTCGTATTGACCGGTCAACATGGTGTCGCCTTGACCAAACCACAGAAGCGCCCTCTTTATTCGTGGCTTTGTCCCTTTCAGCAAACGTGAAGTGGCTGTGGCGTGAAGCTAAGAAGTTTATCGAGGGAGGCGTATGAGCACTATGCACATCAGACGCACGTGGGCATTGACGGAACACGTTGACAGGTGTGCGCAGGCTGACACCCTTCACCTGCTTCAGAGAGCAGGCGTTCCTGTCTCTCTCATCAAACCTTCGAGAGAAGTGCGCGCGACGAGGACACCGGCTCTCAAGACGCCAAGGGCCTCAAGACGCGTCGGCGAGGAGCCCAGCCCTCTGTGCACACATTCAGGCCGGCTACACTTGTGCATGCATTACTTTCGGCCTCCCTGTAGCTGTCTTGAGTACCAGGGAACCAGCCGAGGCTATTCTCCAAGTGGGCGCCCACGCGCCTCCCTGTAGAAGGGCCTCGAAGAAGAAGCTGGCGGCACCAATTACTCGATCTCATTACGGGCCTCCCCAAGGCTTTGTCACCGGCACTCGTCGGTGCGCAGGCTTCGCTGCTGGCCCCCTGCGCTTCTCTCTAGCACTATCGCTTCTAAACCAGGCTGCACTGCTGGGTCCGTAAGAGCTCCTCGCGCTCGTTTTATGCTTTCTCCTTTTCTAGGCACCGACGACGATCGTGAAGTGCCACGCACTTAACGTAAGCGCACTGACACAGGCAGGCCGGCAGCGCGTGCTGCTACCGCTGCTGCTCTGCTGCTGCTGAATGCTCGCATTTACCGTGCTCCTTAGCTGCCCGTATTTGTAGTGACGCTTAGTGCGCGGATTAAGCCCGGTGGCGTCTGGAGCCGTGCAGCATCTTCGCTATTACGAAGGGTTGCGCCGATATGCGGTGAAAATGTGCTTGGAATAGGGTAGCGCCAAAGATGAACGGTGTCTTCCCTGTATTGTATCAATGGTTGTAAGTGCGCGTAGTCTAACAACGGTGTTTAAAATTTAGGCACCGTGCGTCTCGATCCGTCGTTTATTGATCAACCTCGAGCATCCGCTGAAGTTGTCAGTCAAATGTATGCTGCGAAAAGCATATTTTAAAACTGTAGACTTATAGTACAAACAGTACAAACCCAGAGGAGACGTCCACATGGTGGTGCCGTGATAAAGCTTAATCGTTCACTGGGGTGAGACCTGTCTCCTGTGAGCCATCGTGGCTCATGGGCTGGTGATGGCTGGTGCGCACTATCGCGGCTGGTGTGGGGCTGGTGTTATGACACCCCAATTTCTCCTCATCCCAATCCCATGCGTACATGCAAGCGGTTGTCGACGCAGCCATTGGAAAAAAAATCTGTTGGTTATTTTGCAGGAATTCCAAAAGCGCAGTTGCGAACCTGATTAAACCAGATTCTTGATAAAGAAGGGATTGAACAGATGTAAACGTTTATTTCCGTTGCATTGCTGCACGTCTCACGTTCTTTCTGAATACTTTAGAATTTTTGCCGCAAGCCAGCACTCTCACTGTATCTAGAGAAGAGAGAGAGAAAAAGAAAAAAAAAACGAAAAAAGATATAAAGGGGGAAAGCTTGGGCGAAAGTGGCAGACTGCAGGAAAAGCGCGTGGTCAACGTAAGGGTCACCGGTGGGCTTTCCGCACGTTCTTTAGAGGCTTGAAATTCCACTGGATTAGGCGGGGCCTTTATGCGAAACTTCTTTCTTTTTTCTGCACTCTGTTAAAGCGCGCGGTTTTTTGGGTGCTTTCGCGGCCTGATGGAACGCTCCGTCTGGATCTTTTACCGAAAGGCTGGGATAGCTCCGCATAATCTAGCGCTGCTTGTCTTCTGTGGAAAAGCGCGGAATGGTTGTTACAGGCAGACTCTTTACGACTAGCCGCCAAAGGGCGGGAAAGTTCCGGGGGTGGGGGGTGCATTACCAACGTTAGATGGGATGGCTGGCGCACACTATCGCGTCTGGTGCGTGGCTGGTGTAATGACACCCGCCAATGTTGTGCTGGGCACTCAAATGCTCGCAAAATTCCCTGAATGTAAAGTTTCTGTGCTCGGCGTCTGAATGACAATGAAAAGAAAGAGAACACTCGTGGCAAGTGTCCTACACACGCTACTTAAATGCGAGCTGTAACCTGCAGTCAGCTGCGTGAGATCCTTATGCAGTTCTAAGGAGTCATGTGTTTGTCACATAGAAGCTATCATAGTACATACGCCTTAAGGGTACTTCTATTTGCCCGACCACATTAGCCCTGACACTACGGCTGATGTCCAAGCTATCAACCAGCCGTAAGAAGAGCTGGCGGCTAACAACGAATAAATTCATTATGTTTGCAACGTCTTTATCAGACTTGTACGTAACAAGTTACATGTAAATAATTACTATAGGGACTACGGCTTACGAAATTTTTAAAATCCGTTGTGAGTACAGATAAGCAATGTGTATGACGGGCTGTAGATGACGCACTGAAAGCGCCAAGCCATCTCGTTATGTTTACTGTATCTATGCAATGGTAATAATCGCTCGGAGGAACGTAATGTAAAACTGACTGTTTGGGACCTCATTGACCTTAGTGAGGTTAGAAGAACTCATGCGGCTTGTGCAATGCTGACTTAGGCCACGTCCTCTGTTATAGAGGACGCCCAGATAAGGAGCAATATGGGGTAGGATTCTTAATTAATAAGGACATAGTGGGCAACACTGCCACATTCACTAGCATTAATGAGTGAGTAGCAGTAGTCGTAGTAAAACTTAATACAACATATGAAATGAAGGTAGTACAAGCCTACGCTCCAACCTCCAGTCATGATGATGGTGAAATAGATCAGTTTTACGAAGATGTCGAATTAGCGATGAGAAAAGTGAATACTTAGTATACTGTAATCATGGGTGTTTTCAATGCAAAAGTGGGGGAAAAGCAGGCTGGTGAGCAAGCAATTAGCAGCTACGTTATCGATTCCAGCAACATTAGAGGAGAGATCTTAGTAGAAATTGTAGACAAGAATAAACTGCAAATAATGAACACGTTCTCGAGGAAGCGTAGCAGCAGAAACTGGACCTGGAAAAGCCCTAATGGTGAAATAAGAACTGAAATTGATTTCATGCTTTCTGCTGATCCCCGCATAGTGCATGATGTAGAAGTGTTAGGTAGGCAGTGATTACAAGTTAGTGAGGTCTATGATTCACTGCAATATGCAACAATTCACTGCAACAATTCTATACTGACCTATACATTACCCAGTGCAGCTACAATACCTGCATTCAAAGTAGTAAGGAACAGGTTACAGAGGCTCCTTCTATAACTAGCGATGAAATTAGAAGGGCTTTGCATGATTGAAATGGAGAAAACTGGCAGGAGAAGATGGAATAACAGTCAATTTAATCAAAGATGAAGGAGATATCATGCTTGAAAAGCTTGTGGCTCTTTATATGAAATGTCTCGTGACTTCAAAGGTTCCAAAAAACTGGAAGAATGCCAATATTATACTAGTCCACAAAAAGGGAAACGTTAAAGAATTGAAAAATTATAGGCCCCTACTTCCAGTATTGTACAAAATGTTCACCAAGATAAGGCAACACTAGACTTCAGTCAACCAAGAGAACAGGCTGGCTTCAGGAGGGGATGCTCTACAATGAATCACATCCATGTCATCAATCAGGTAATGAAGAAATCTGCAGAGTACAATCAGCCTCTCTATATAGTTTTCATCGATTACAAAAAGGTATTTGATTCAGTAGAGATACCAGCAGTCATAGACGCATTACATAATGAAGGAGCACAGGAGGCTTGCGTAAATATCTTCGATAATATCTACAGAGATTCCACAACTACCCCAATTATCCACAAGAAAAGTAAAAAGACGCCTATAATGAAAAGGATCAGGCAAGGAGACACAATCTCTCCAATGCTATTCACTGCATGCTTGGAAGAAGTATTCAAGCTATGAAACTGGGAAGGCCAATATCTCAACAACCTTCGGTTTGCAGATGACATTGTCCTGTAAAGCAACACTGGGGACGAATTACAACAAATGATTGAGGACCTTAACATAGAAAGCGTAAGAGTAGGGTTGAAGATCAATATGTAGAAGACAAAGATAATGCTCAATAGCCTACAAGGAAACAAGGGCTCAGGATCGCCAGTCAGCATCTAGAGTATGTGAACGAGTACGTTTACGTAGGCCAATTACTCATGAGAAGGAAATTTACAGAAGAATAAAAATGGGTTGGAGTGCATACGGCAGACATTGTAAGATCCTTACTGGAAGCTTACCACTATCGCTGAAAAGAAAGGTGTACAATGAAAGCATTCTACCTGTGCTAACATATGGGCAAAAACTTAGAGTTTGAGAAAGACGCTCGAGAACAAGTTAAAATACGCGCAAAGGTCGACGGAAAGAAGAAGGTTAGGCGTAGCGTTAAGAGACAGGAAAAGAACGGTATGGATCAGACAGCAAACGGGGATAGCCGATATTCTAATTGACATTAAGCGAATAAAATGGAGCTGGCCAGGTCATGTAATGCGTAGGATAGATAACCGGTGAATCACTATGGTTACAGATTGGGCGTCAAGAGAAAGGAGGTGCAGTCGAGGACGACAGAAGACTAGGTTGGGTGATGAAATTAGG
The DNA here is from genome assembly GCF_038994185.2 of Dermacentor albipictus. NCBI lineage: Eukaryota > Metazoa > Arthropoda > Arachnida > Ixodida > Ixodidae > Dermacentor > Dermacentor albipictus. The sequence goes on along the minus strand of NC_091824.1, from coordinate 102,719,160 downwards.
AGATTCGCAGGCGCTTGTTGGTATCGGTTGGCGTAGGACAGGGGTAATTGGACATCGCAGGGAGAGACCTTCGTCCTGCAGTGGACATAAAATAGGCTGATGATGATGCTGATGAATAATTTCTCAATTACTACTTCCTTGGCACAGTTATTGGTACCTATACTCAATTACATTTGTGAATGAAGTTTTTTAATTGTAATCGGTTATTTCTCCAAAAATTTTGTCACATTTCGGCGACAGGTTGCACAGTTGCACATTTTGATATAATGCTACGAAATAATTATCGCACTATTGAATATATGTGAAAGGTGATTCTAGTTTTCCATGTATTTTGGATTTAGAAATAATGAGCCGCATTTGTGGTGCCGCTTGCATCCTTTTTCTTTGTATGACCTCCTTAATCTCAAAAGAGCATTTTGATTGATAATTAGTTTTGCGTTATCCCTAATTACTACTTCTATTTTTCGCTAGAGAAAAATTCTCTTGGCTCACTCAGCCTGGTAGTTGGGCTGGTTCACCTTCAGCAATGTCTTATGTTTGGCGAGCTGTCCTTTGAGCACGCAAAAAGCTTAGATTCTAGAAAAGGAAGCGCAAATGCTTGATGTAGGAAAGTTCCCAAAATTTCTCGGTATTTGTAAAACAACATTTTTTTATCTTAATTCCTCAGACATGTACATATTACGTCTCACTTAGCAAAGTGTACGAACAGAGAATCTGAGCAAATATTTGTTACTTGCACGACATAGTGGCTTTGGCAATGTGTACTGTAAAAAAAGTTAGTGTATCAGCATATCCTAGTGTAGTTGATCTAAAGGAAAGTCTTGTACAAGGTTTTCGAAAATGTCGCCGCATATAAGTGGAGCTGGATACTGCTTTTGACATATATACAAGTGGATACGTACGAATAAGAGTGACAGGCTTGGATGACGACGCATAGCGCAATATGTCTGTAAACAGTGATGCTAGAAGCAGGCACACGAAGACCGATCACGAGAAATGCACATGACATCCAGTCCACAGGAAAAAGACTTTTTAAGCCTGGTTAACCACTTTCGCTTTCCTTTTCATTTGACTATTTCTTTCTCTCCGGTCACTAGAACAGACAGATAAGTACATAAGCTTAGCTCGTAATAAATGTCATACACTGTTACATAAATATTTTTTGACATGCTGCTAATATGCTACGTTATGTATGCCAGCCAAAATCATGAATTTCAGCACCATATCTTCAAGTTTGGAGCAGGTGACCGGACCTCAAGCTGACGAAACCGCAAGTCCACCGCAAGGTGACGAAAACTGTCCACCAATGCATGGACACAAGGAGTCCCCACAAAAGGACCCCACAAGTGCTTTCAGTGCCTCATCTGATGTCTTTCATTGTGTGTAACCCCGCCATTTTTTTTATCCCCCACGCCCTCCTATGCCTTGTCACTAATTGCGTGAGGACCGCTAGATACATTGCAGACTAAATTTGTGACCTTGCACTAAATCAGTCACCTTGCAATTACCGCTATCATTGTTTCCCGCAGAGTAAAAAAAGAATGCGTTTTACTTGAAATAGATTTACAGTGCGTAAAAACGAATCCATAAGAACCTCGTCCTCGCCGCGTGCGTCCGCCAGTGACCACCTAAAGATGGCGCGGAGAGAGATTCTACAGCTGCTCTGCGCCATTGCTCGGTGAGGCTATTACAGGACAATTTGAGCCTTGCAGTTACACAGTGATTCATTCTGTGAGCAATATTGCGGGCGTAGCGAGTAAGCTATTTCTCGACAATGCGTTCAGCCTTCAGACTAGTTTTCCCCGTTGTGATACTCACTTTTAGAAGATCCTTATCCAGCATTGATAATTACAGCCCTGTCAGGGTTCAGTTAGTGTCTGGTTGACAGTTTGAACAAGACTGCGATATTCCATGTCGTTGCCTTCCTCTCTACAACCTGTAACTAAAGTTGGTTATTCCTTGCTCTATAAAAGAAAAAAAGTGCAGCGACACCATCCTCCTCGTGGCTCTGTTTTGTATGGTTTGATTATTTCCGCATGCCATTTTTGCGCTCACTCTTACTTTATCGTGACGCTAATTAAAACTCAAGTGCGCTGATAAAGACGACAAGAACAGTGGTCATTCGATCAAACTTTTTCTTTCTGCGCTGTCGTTCCTTGCCACCGCCAGTTCTCGCTCTTTTCCCCCTGCAATAAATTTACGCTTTCGAAATTACAAGTAATTACCACTATCCCGCGTCTAACGGTCCGCTCGTTCTAATTTTCTTCCCCTGAAATCGGCTATCCTCCCCCAGCAAGATTACAGATTTGTAGGCACACCTCTGGCGAGCTTTTGATTAAAGACAGTACGGCTAGTAGCCTGTGCGTACGCTAGAAGCACCTTTACCACAATGATAATAAGGCGTGTACACTCATTTGTTTCAGGATGCGTAATCAAAACAAAAACAAAAAAGCTTTTACGTACATACGTAAAATACGTACGAACATGTAGGTATTTTACGTACAAGTCCTCATTGATCACCAATGATTACCGAGCATTCGTACACCAGCAATTACGATACCATCTGGCTTGCTATCGAAACGGATGGCGGAAAGCACTTGCTTAGAAGTTTTGTACATTCATTCCCAGAACGAATAAGTGGTTAAGCAGTGGGCTGTGTCGTTAGAGCAGGCAGAGGGATGGACCTCGAATGAGAGTACCACGCGCGAGACCATCGTAAAAAAGTAAAGCTTTTTCTTTCGATCTGCTGGCAATGTGTTTCTTTTTCTCCTAATGTCCCGAAGCTATACCTTCTAAGCATGTTCTGAAGTGAAGGCGCGACAATGACGGTGGACGAAGAATGAACACACACACACACACAGAGTGTCCGACACATAGTGAAGAGCCCGATCTACAAGAAATATACGATGTTAGGCTGGACAGTTCGGCGTGTTGGTTAAGTATGATCAGAAATGAAGGCGTGACAACGATGGTGGACGAAGAAGGAACACCTTGTGTGTGTGTGTGTTCCTTCTTCGTCCACCGTTGTTGTCTCGCGTTCACTTGTGATCATTGTTAACCAACACGCCCAACTATCCATCCTAACGTCACATACCTTTTAAATAAACGACAAGGTCATACAGCTGCCCCAACACCAACAAGCCCCCCTCCCCCTCCCCCTTCATTTCGTCTTTAATACGCATTGTAATTTTTGCTAACTCCAATGCCCTTTGATTCCGTTCTCACCAGACTGCGGGCACTGTGGCCGGGGATAAACACCGCTATATAGGGCTCATCACCACAACAAAATTGGCCCTGAGCGACCAGGGAGAGTTTAATCCATGTGTCAATACCAGATTCCCGCCGTATGCATAACTTCCACGTCCCTTCCGTCCCGGCTTACAGCGCAGCAATTTATTCGCCACAGGACGCTAATGAGCCTGCTCTGTTGGAGCTCGAATGAGTTGCCCATATATTTTGGATCCTTAATCCTTTGCTGTGAGAATGTTAGAATAAGAAAACAATAAATAACATGACCGAGCAAAGCACGAACCTGATGGTTGTGATTCCGCCCTACTTGGGCACGCAAAGCTGAGAACTTAACTACGAAGCGTTGAGCGCGAGTATACGAGAGTATGTTTGTTATGAAATATTCAAAGATTAGATGCTCGCCCCGCATCAAGAGGTCGTGCCCTAAGTAAGGTAAAAAAAATCTCGCTACTTGTAATTGTTGTTTCTGAAATGACGAGAGCTTGGGAAAATAGGCTATTGAAGGGCTGGCTATGCGAATAATCAAAAACAAACTCCAGCATTTAAGGAGTGGAAAAAGGAAACGAAAACACAACAGAAAAAAAGAAAAAAAAAACAAAGCACGAAGCGAAAACTAGTAGATAAATACAGCGTCACTTCACTCAGGCATAGCCTGTTGTACTACATACGTACAGCAAGAGCGCGGTGTAGAAACAGCACACGATTGCAACACACGTATGGTGGAGTGACGGGATCATCTCCATCGCGCACGTCGTGCTCACGGCCGACACTTGGGCTATTGCAGAAGAACAGCATGGCAGATCAGTTAGAGATTGCACTATACATCGTAATGCAATGATCATGAATCCTTGACTGCTGTTAATAAAGTGCAGCCGTCCTCACGGTGTTGTATTGAACCTGAAGTGCGCCACGGGATAGAAGTAGCCGTCAGCAAGCAGCGTTTGCCCAGAATATTCCTTCTTATAAGAGAACGACTAAGCGCAATGCCACTCTTACAAGAACGTCTGTTGCGTCGCCTGAGGATCTTCAGATCCTCCTCTCGGGAGAATTGTGCCAGCTGGAATCACAGGACTCATTCGTCATAGATCACTTTTTTTTGCTCACTTAACACACGATACATGTTAAGAACTTTCTTTAATGGTTGCGCAGTATTCATATATTTTGTTTTGCTTAAGCTCCGGCGTAGTCAGCGTTTTCTTCTATTTCATCTCCAAGATCCCAAAGGGCCGCCGTGACATTTACAGTCAACGCGTCGCACTTTAGGAACCGCTAAGGGCCCGTTACTTCTCCGGCGACGTGCATAAAAAAAAAACAAAAAAAACGCTGTCGCTGTACTAAATGCACATCAACAGAGCCTTCGAAGCGCTCAGCGCTGCAGCAGCACAGCTACGCGTACAGCGCATTTCTGCGCTGCGTCTCACCATTTCATCAGAACCCGTTCGCCCCGAAGCAAAGACGCAGCTTCTTGGGCGCGTCGGATCGGTTCATCTTCATTCTGTCGTGCCAGCCAGGTGGACACGCGCGCTACAGCACCAAAGCGCGCTCGCACGTAGTACGTACCTGCAGAAAGAGAGAGAGGGAGAAAAAAGAGAGAAAGACATTGCTGACAATGAGTCAAACCGAGCTTTTCTCTTTTATCGCGGAGCTACAAGGCGAGCATTCGTTTTAATTATTCCTCACGACAGCTGCCACGCAGCAAAACGAACGCCTGCAGCGGAAGAGGAGAATGGAAGCGGGGGAAGAAGGCTTCACTGCCTTCTCTGTCGGTATACCCGATCTTCCAGCATCGAGACACGGCACCTGCTATACGCTGATTGGTTATTCTCCTTTTACGACAGCCGCTTGGGATGCGGCTGAGCGAAGGCGGCGGTGGCGGCGGCGGCGGTGGTGGTATTATTACTCGAACCCACCGCTGCTGATTACCTCTGGCCTGTCTTTCTTCATTATTCTGCTGCCGACGAAGAAACCGAAATCATATCGAAGCAACCTAGCACGTGCCCCTGGGCGGCTCGTGTCAAGTGCCTTTAGCGTGTCCTTTCCGCAGCCGCAGCAATTTTCCCTAGAGTCTATGCTTCGGCCGACTAAATACGTGCAGTGTTGCGGAAGGTGCGAACGGCCTATGCCAATCGGAAGCCGAGTTCACGCAGGCGTTTGCGGCCGAGGATTGGCTGCCACGTTTCCCGGCCCCTGCTGCTGCAGGCTCTAGTGATTGGTCATTGTAATGGAAACGGCCGATAGCGAGTCACCTAAGCCTTACTGCATGTTTCTTTTCACGAGCTGCAACGAACCTCAAGCGCTGCAGCGTTTTTTGTGCACTGGCTGACGTCGCCTCGCGCATTTGAAGGTGTGCCCGCGAGCGCACACACAAGGTGTTCCTCCAGCTTCAGCTCCACTGGTCCGGAGAGGAAACGCCAGAAATTCCAATTTGCCAGCACGCGCTGCCTTTGAAGTACGTCACCTGAAATATTTGTTGTCGTCTAAAAAAATAAGATAAATAACAACGAAAAAAAAAAACAAAAGAAAAGGAATTACTACTTCCTGATCGTGGTGACGCATCTGAAGCGTATTTTCATCTCGACGTCGCCAAAACCAGTGCTCGGGCGACCCAAGGAGAATTCTTTTCGCTGCCTTGAGAATCCTTTTAGAATTTTACAGAAGCCTGAAAGCACGGGCAGCGCGAGATGGGACTTTGCCCAACAAGTCAACGCGGCGCAACGCCTGTCAACATTAATCTTACCTACGTGGCAGCTTACAGGCAACAAAGGAAAGAGGCCAGCAGCGAATATATGAAAGCTGCTTAATGGGACACAAACGAGTGCGACATGTCATAATTGTGGCACGGGTGACAGTAGGAAAATGCCAGCAGCCTTCTTTAATCAAAAGTTTACTAGCGTGTGTAAGCTCGGCAAGCGGAGTGCTGGACCGGTGAGGAAATGCAAGAATCTTGCATCTACCTTTGTCACTTTGACAGACGTCGACTGAGTTACGTATGTTTAAGTTGTGCATCTCAACGACATCATTTTCGATATTGCACCTTATCAGAGGGGCCGGTTTTTTATCTCTCGATGAGCAGAATAGCGTTCGACTGAAATTGAGAGAATAACCAAACATTTTGTCTAAATTGCTGTCGTCTTGCGCTTTCTTGGCTGACTTTACAATTATTTAGTGAGTAACCTCGAACATCTTGTGAAGAACGATATCGCTCTTTTGGACATCGCAGCCGGTCTCGTATGCATGAAATATGCCTTGCGGTAGAATTTTTCGTAAGAACAGCTGTCAGCCAATCACAATGTTGGACATATTATATGTAAGGGTGACCGGCATGTGGTAACGGCTCTTACAAACGAAAAACTTTCTGTTCAGTCCCTGATATTATATCACTGATGTTTCGAATTTCACAGCAGGTTTGCTTTTATACTTCATGCTTTTCATTTCCTCACAATGACGTTATGCAATCTCGAAGAAGCCAAGGTGAAGGTGCCTTCACAAATAGTGTCTTGTGGGCAGCGATAGATGCACCGCCATGTGCAATCGCTTACATCGGAGCCTACCGTAACTTGCAACCTTGTAACACTGTAATGCGAAAAAAAAAGTTTTCGTAAAAGCAAAATATAGGATAAAACATATATAGGATTAAAGGAACATGTAGGTTCAGACATTGTTATAATAAATGAAAGATAGCCCTTCACATTGCATAACATAGAGAAGCGTTGCCATGGGACGAAAGGAGCGCTAAATGTTTCATGGACCATTACTTTCTTGCGCTCTCGAAAATTTAAAATTACAATACTTGAAGAAACGCCGAAGTTTCTCAATCCATTAAAAAAGATGGCTGGTATTAGGTCACGAGAGCCTCAAGAACAGGTTGACATGATGGCAGTAAAGTATAAATATCACACAATATTCGCAGATGTTTTATTGATGGGATTTACGAACCTATCCCTGCCTTTTCGACCACCGCGAACGTGCCTGCGTGGCTTATTAAGAATCATGATGGAAGACCGTTGTGCCAGAATGCATGTTTCATTTGCACTGTTTCATTTAATTCAGCCAGAGTTCAAAATTTTTCATGCGCTTTTGTAAGGTGAAAGGCATAAGGAATGCGAACCTGGCGAAGAAAAATTGTCTCGCTTTCTTTCTTTCTTTCTTTCTTTCTTTCTTTCTTTCTTTCTTTCTTTCTTTCTTTCTTTCTTTCTTTCTTTCTTTCTTTCTTTCTTTCTTTCTTTCTCTCTTTCTTTCTTTCTTTCTTTCTTTCTTTCTTTCTTTTAAAAGCACTCTCTTGAAGTAATGCACCAACAGGTGTAATTCTATTACATGCGATGCACTCTTTTTTTTTCTTTCAGATTTGACCATATCCTTCATGCATCGCCTAGAAGATAAATCGCAATTCATCCAGTTCGGACATATTGTATCGCGAGGCGTGGGCTACTATCGCTAAAACACCCAGTGCGATGTTAACTGAATAAACCAATTACACGTTCAGTTGTTCACTTTGTTACATATGCGTTGATAGAGCAATAAAAAGCGATCAGAAATTAATTAGTGGATATCCAGTGCTTAGCGCCATTTCGCCAAGATGCGTCCTCAATATTCATGGCAAAATAAACTGGACTTATAGCTAACACTTATTATGGTTCCATGTTTTCTTTATGCTGACAAATGTCTACTTAAAAATCAATGCATGTTGTCGCATTATTCGAGGACGTTTCTTTGTTTCTTTTTGTTTTCCTAATTTGGTGCTAGTCTCGGAATTTACAGCTACTGGATACGACTGCATGCTTGCATGGCTCTGTTTCAGCTATGGCAAATCTGTGCCATAAAGTTAATGATTATAATGTTTCTTAGTGAATAAATCTAATTAGAACCGGCCGTTGTGGCTTGGTAGATTTGGTGCGGCGCTGCTAAATCCGAGGTCGCGTGACCAAAGCCCGGCCACGGCGGTCGCATTTCGATGGGGACAGAATGCAAAAACACCCGTGTAACGCGCATATGGTGCCCATTAAAGAACCATAGATGGTCACAATAAGTCCGGAGATCTCCACTATGGCGGGCTTCATAACCCGATTGTTGTTTTGGCACGTAATACCCCAGAATTTATTTCTTTTTAACTTTAATTAGGTATCCGGGTAACATGAGTTATGTACGAATTTTCGCCTCCAAGGAATCAACTTGAAAATACCAGGCAACGTTATTTGTTAGAGGCGAATATGAAAATGAATATATTTGAAATAGAAAAGCTGCTGGTACAAAAGTGACGGAAACTCTGCAGCAACATGTGCGGTTCTTTATAACGTGATGAATTTTACGTTAGCTAGTACCAATGCGCGGTGTTACGGGCGAGTAAAGGCAAATCTTCCTGAATTGATAACATTGCTCTACAGTGAATGATGAGTGAGTGAGTTATTCGGTCCACAACAGACGCGAGTAAACTCAACGTCACTTGGTGGTGCTCTACGATGTATTTTTTTCTTTGTCGGTTTTTCACGCGATGGGAGATCCCCAGCTGATGCTTGCAAAGTAAGACCACTTTATGTAGCTTGATGTGATGGCGAACAACTTATTGCCAGTTAATAAAAAAATCGCGCCTAAACCACGACGTCGGCGTAGCCTTCAATAACATTGAAGTAGAAAAATATACTACGCATTTGTACCACGTTACGCCATATTGCTTCATAAATTGTGGCCATTAATTTTTTTCACGATGAGGTGAATGTCACGGCTGGCCCTTGCCAGATGTTGGTGACTGACATCCACTGTTTTTGCCGTATAGCAAAAAGAAATACTGCAATAGCAAAATTGCAATGTGCTCATGGAAATCTTGAAGCTAAGACAATGTAGCGGACCAGGGCCTTGTCAAGATGCAATTAGTAGCTTTTTCCCGTCATCTTCATATTTCTCGTTTAGAAATAAAAGTTCCTTTGACTGATTGATTGATATCTGCCTTCCCACTAAAGAATACGGCAGGTGCGGCACTTTCTCCCCTAAGTGAACTAAGCTACGTCGTCATCGCAGTTGACTGTGGTGCACCGGCCCGATTGCTGTTGTGTGCCGTCTAACAAAATGTGACTGCTTTGAGAGTTCACAATTATAATGTCACGTTTAGAAGTCAAAAGCAGGCGCTTGGAGTTTGTCAAAAAAAAAAATAGAGGGAGAAAAGCTATGTTTGCGACATGTGTTAAACATCAACGAGTACCCTTTCATGGTTGTTTGGTTCAGTTAAACTTTCCCCATCTTTTTTATTGGACAACTAGCACTACAGCAGCACGAAATGAAAGATTGTAAAATAAACGTGAATACGGCAATGAACCCTCTTGCTCCTTTCTCTGAAAACAAAATTTTACAATGTGCATATTTACATTTACCAGCACCCATATAGACACCAAATGAAATTTTACACCGGCTGGACTCAACACTGCTCTCAGAGGCAAAGATAGTCGGACCGTGGCCTCGTAGACGAATTGTGGTTTTGGCACGTAAAACACCATAATTAAATTTTAGAATCGTCGTCATCGCATTGTCACCATAGTGTCATTGTCATCACAGCCATCGTCTTGCCGTCGTACCCATTCTATCGTAGTCATTTCCACGTCATCAGGCCATCGTGGTCACACCATCATCGTTATTTCTTCGTCGTCATTCAACCGTCCTTGTTCCTTCATTGTCATTCGTGGAATCAACACGCTGGATCGCCAAAATTTTATGTTGAACAGTATGCTTCCTGATGAAAACGCGTCGAACTGGTTCGAGTGCTCTATACACTGAAATAGTCGCTAAACAAGAATAGAGTTCTTTACAAAGATCAATGAAAGCACCGCACAAGCTGATCCTGAGATTGCGTGGGAATCGGACATTTTAAAAATGAGGTTAGCTCGTTAAAAAACACGTTGTCTAGAACAAACCTAAGAAGAGCGGGTGTTGGTCTACAGTTTGAGCTGGTTTATTTAAAAAAAATAATTTTAAGGAGACGTGCGTTCTTGCTTCCAATGTAGAACAATAAAACGTAGAAGCGGTGGGACAACAAAAACAGCCTTTGGCGGCTCGTGTTTACACACGCCTTACTAGCTTTTCCGGACAGTGCAAACAACGTATTAGGAGTGTTTCTGAAGAAGCTTGCGAATAAACGTAACCGTAATACAAGGCAACAGCGCGCTGCTTCATTAGTCGCAAAGAATTTAAAACAAGTACGCGAAAATAGATGGAAACAATATGATGGCGTATTTCTTTTTTTCTGAATTGACAAGCCAACCACAATGAGAAATTCATTGCATGTAAAGTAGTATTTGACGAACTAAGTTTGAAGTGCCTACCAAACAAAGGATGTTTTGCATGAATTATTCGAAAAGTTGTGCACTAGAATAACTTAAGGTATTTGCAATCAATGTGCGTGGACTAATGCGTTGGTCGTTGAAAAAATCTGTATAAATATGTTATGTTCTAGAAGAGAATAAAAAAAGAAAACAGTTGCAGGAGCTTTGAAATGGTGCGTTACTCTTACAGAGAAATAACTTTTAGTTTGCGGCAACACGAGGCACAAATGTCTCAGTAAGAAATAAAGGGCGACATTTCCAATCAACCCTGTAGCGAAGCCACCAACTTTGCGAACACCGCGTAAGCTGGCCTTCACGCCTCACGAAAAGCTTAATGCCCTGTCCGGAATCGACTTCCTGATACATGTGTCGGAGCGTAATGCAGACCCAAATCCAGACAGACGATATCGATCTAAGTTCAATAGGTTGGGCCCACAAGCGGGGTCTCACTTATTGAGACAAATGAAAGGAACACGGGTGGGGGGGGGGGGGATGCTGAGATGACAACGGAATCAAAAGGACGTCAGTTTGCGACAGCGAGAAAGCGAAGCCTGGGCGAACAAGCCCGATCCCGAGCCGCGGCGCTAGACAGGATCACTACACCGCCGAGCTCGAAGCCTTAGGCTCCTGATCGATCCCGGCAGAGATGCCGTGCCTACAAGCCCGTGGATCTCAGTCGGTTGCACAGGAAAAACCAAACATCCTAGCCGTGGGGATCGTATGGGGTAGAGGTTATACAGGGCGGGCTGCCTGCCTTTTGCTCGATCCGGGTGGTCCGAGACTATACAGCCGGCCAAACCACAGCAGCGATTGCTGAAGATTTTTGCTGTACGCCCAGATTCTGGCGACCCGTTATTATACCGAGAGGCGAGTGAAAACCACGTGGATATATATCGTCCACGTGAAAAAATGGATCCAGCTCCGTGGATTTGTGGCCGTCATCTTTCGCCGAAATAGGAGGGTTGTGTTCTATATATATATATATATATATATATATATATATATATATATAGATATATAATAGCTTCACGCAGGAATTCAAGTACAAACGCGTTCCGATAGTAAAGCATATACGCGTTGTACTGGCTATATTGGTACTGTGAACGTGTTCAGTATCGAATTGCTGATTGCAGATTTGCTGAACAATATGTGCAGTGACAACTCGCCCCCTTTCCTTTTTTTACACCCTCACCCCTCCCCCCCCCCCCCCCCCGATCGAAACCGCGGCCTTTCTCTATTCGCCCTCCATTCCCTGATACCGATGCTTTTCAGATAAGATCATTGGAAGACTAAACAAAAGCTCCTGACAGGGCTTCTGTCCCTCGTCCAACTTGTGGGAGTGCAGGACTTTCGCAACAGCTCTTGTAGCCGGGAGGGCGCTCCCCCACGCATGAGCGGAGCAACAAATGCATGTTTTTTTCTTTGCATTGCAGGAACCCTAAGGGATCGAGACGTCGCTTGAGCTTTGGAGAGTTGGTGCTAATGGTAAATGGTGACAGGCATCCGTGTTAGAATACGAGTGGCTGTTTATTTGCTTGGTGAGATGTACGAACGACTTACAGGCGCGATTCTGTATTTGAAAAGGACCACTTGTATATGTCGACATTCGTAGCAAAAGTTGTCACGTGACCGATGGGGAGGAGCTTATGAGAGGGCAGTCTCTGGTGACACGTTATGGGCAAGGGTAGCGCAAAGGACATGCGCACTTAGTATGGCAGGAACCAAGTGGCGTAAAAGAGCGAGTGTAGGCGCAGAGCGGTACGCCAGTTGTACAGTCAACCACAGAATTTTACGAAACACGAAATCTGAAAAAGAAAGCTGAATATCTGTGCAGCCAACGGAGTCTAGTTTTCGCTTTTTCAGCCTCTACCGCTGTACAGGGTGTCCCACGTAACTTCAGCCAATCATTAAATATATGTAAATGCCACCTAGCTGGACGGAACCAAGATAATGCTGTTTGCTGACGCTTGGAGATAACTCTGAATATGTTTTTTTTTATTGCGCCTAATGAGATGAAAAGTGTCAATGAGAAAATTGTAAAGCAACATGAATAACTGCCGATAAAACGTTATGTTCCTCGATACGTGCTGCCAAAAAGTGTTTTTCCGAGCGTGAAAAAAGCCCGTGAATACATGCAAAGTGCCTCGAGTGGTCAGTCTCGCGGTCTCCAACCAGAAAGATCACGTACTCCCGACGGCAGTGGCAGAAAGGAAGTTCCACATGCGCCACCAAGGTTTGTGAGTGGTGTCGCTGTCTAACGCTCCCAACGTTAGCTCTTGTAGTGAAAACTAAATACTCAAGAAAGTGGATGGGGAAACGGCGCCGTGGTAGCTCAATTGGTTAGAGCATCGCACGCGTAATGCGAAGACATGGAATCGTTCCCCACCTGCGGCAAGTCGTTTTTTCACCCACTTTCATTGCCATTAATTTATCATTTCTTTAATTCAATTTGTAGGTACAAGCAATTTCCCCTATGTTGGCTTCTTGCGATATATGTATAAGCCCCTCATTTAAAAGTACACGACTGGCCTCGTCACAGGGTTAAACCTATCCGGAGCAGCATTTAGATAATAATAATAATAATAATAATAATAATAATAATAATAATAATAATAATAATAATAATAATAATAATAATAATAATAATAATAATAATAATAATAATAATAATAATAATAATAACAGTGAAGCCGTTATATGGATAATATGACATCCTATCTTGAATGCTAGCACTCCAACGAGTTTGCCCAGTATCCGATCAGAATGCCAACAACATCAGGTGATTGGGAACCTTTAGTATTACTAGCCAAATGTCAGGAGGAGGCGAAACACCTCTCTTCTAAAGATATAGCGGACTTATTGCACCAGGTGTTCGCAAGAGGAGTAGATCCCAGACGTGCAGCAAGCCAGTGTGCAGGCGGATTTTCCCCCGAAATGAATAGCATTAGCAAAACAGTAGCTTAACCTGTCGTGGCCCGTTATTTCACGATGGACTCGCAAGCGGATGAAATCTAGAGGGTGACGTAACCTCACCGGGTTGGTGCGATACGTGAGGAGACGAACACCAACCGTGACATCTGGAAAGGTTAACGTTTCGACCGCGTACTTGAGATGCGGAGTCAACATACCAGGCGAGACATTGTGCTACGTGACGGAGTTCTATCGCGGTGCGCGTAAGCTGGATGCTTCGTGCATGGCAGTGGGAAAGTGGTAACGCTATATCAACTTTTGTGATCGGTGTTAGTCTTTTAAATAAATTAATTCCTGTCCACAAGGGGACCAATAAATATTTGTGGGCGTATTTGTTGTGATTATGGAATAGTTTGACCAAGTATTGGTGACAATAACATTGTACAGTCAGCACTTGCAGCACGGTCACATGTAGCAACACTTGTAGCGACACATGTGGCACGATATGTTTTCTTGTTTGTTGATACCGTATCTGAAGCACATGTTCGAAATGTCCACATCGCAAGATTTTACGCCCAGTATTCTTGTAATCATATAGCGCCCCAATATGTGCAGCCATGTCTATGCAGTAGACAGCAGACAAGAATAAAATAATGTTTCTATTGAAATAAGGAACTCTAAAAGAGGAAATACTCTAGTTTCGGTTGGTACTTAGAGTATCGTAAGACTCTTAATGTTGCTAAATAAACAAAACTTTCTCACTCCTTGTGGTGCAAAAAAAGACAACTTAGTAATAATAAATATGCCTTTGTTATATTGCCTGCTTGGCAAAGGTAGTACGGGAAAGAATAAATTACCTAGGGAGTAAAAACTCTGAGACATGTATAAGTAGTTCAGCTGCATAAACTTCAGCTCATCTGCAAGCATGTTCGACAAGCCTTTGACCTTCTTTGCACAAACAGTATACATGTCTGGTACTAAACCCTTCCATAGTAACGATGTATGTCCGTTGCTGCTGCCATGCCCACGGTCTTTGAAAGATATCTTGGAGAAAGCTGTTAGTTTCTTGTGTTTCTTTTTCAACCTGCTTGCACGTAATGGAGACGTGGAACAAGGTCCTGGTTGTAATCGTTCCGATGGCTTTAATAATGACGGTCAAAATTCAACAGTGCCTAGGAATAATGTTATTGAACACGATTCTTTCGAAGATTGTTTATCTGATAGTGAATCTATTTTTGCAGTTTTTGACGGTCAAAAAGATATTATAAGACGTTTGGATAAGTTCAGTGCTGCTCAAGCTGTCATAACCGATACACTAACAAAATTTCACGGCAGGCTCGATTCGTTGGAATAATCTCCTGTACGTCTATCTTCGACCAATGAAAAGTTTGTTGTTATCGAATGGAAAATGGTGATATCGAGCACAATATGAAAAAGCATCAACAATAACTTGACAACCTGGAAAATCGGGGAAAAAGAAATAACGTTAGTACACATGGTTTTCCTGAGCTATGCGATGAGACACAGCATTGCCTACATGAAAATATAGGAGCATTTTTCTTCGAAGACAAGCTGAATCTGACTTTACCGGTATAGAAAGGTGTCGCACAGTGGGCGCAAAACGTTCTGACAGAGTAAGGCCTGTCTTAATTAAATTTGAAGATTTTCATGCAAAGTGCCTTATGTTTCAGAACTGCTCAAAACGTAAACACTCTGGTGAGTACGTACCGGATGATGTTTTGCAAGAAATTTGCGACATACGAAAAAAAAATTATGGGACAGCAAGGTACAAAACAGGTAAAGAAAGGAACGTGCGAAGCTACTTTTCGATAAGGTCTCAGTGAACGGAAGACTTCTTAAATGGGATGAAATAAACAAACGATAAGGTTGCCGTTTCAAAACACTGGAGTGACAGTGGGACAGCTTGAGTTCACTGAAACTTCTAAAGATAAACTGCAGAAGCATTCCGAATAAAGGAATAGATCTTGATTACTTGACTACCATCCACGAACCAGATGTAACCGCACTTATGTTTGTCGTGTATTTCTTATTTATGCGCACCACTCTACTACAACGACTATCAATGGGGTTAGCAGTATCTGAAATAAATAAATAAATAAATAAATAAATAAATAAATAAAACTCCAATCACGATGATGTAATTTTACCGTTCATGAGGCGCTTCGAAATCCGCGCTGAATACTAACTGCGTGTTTATGTCAGCACGAGCCAGCTGGTCACAGGTAACATTCAAGCTACACAGCTCTGCGCTTGTGTCTGGCCTAATTATCTCAACGCTGACACTGACGATAACATAACTGAATCTGATTAAGCCCCCATACAAAGCCCTATATAGACAACGGATTTTGGGAGCAGCATTAAAGAGAGCATTAACCATTCAACTATTAACACGGAAACAGAACATGATTAGAGCTAATCGTTCATCGCTATATTCACCAACCTGCTTCTTCATATTGTTTTTGCTGTGTGCATAGGTTGTAATTTCTGTAATTTCGCACATAACACAAATTGCGAAAAAAAAAATGGGACACATTGCCTCGGTGTCTTCTCACACAAGTTACTTTTTCGTGTTTGTCCGTACAGGAAAGAAGAATATGCTCTAAGAACTTCGCACACTAAATTTATAATAATAATAATAATAATAATAATAATAATAATAATAATAATAATAATAATAATAATAATAATAATAATAATAATAATAATAATAATAATAATAATAATCTTATTTGTATTTTTAATGCTGCTCTAAAGACGAGCACACTTCCATAGGCTTGGAAAGCAGCGCTGGTCATTCTCGTATATAAGTGAGGGGTAAAAACTGCTTCGAGTAACTACAGACCTATTTCTGCACTATGCCCAGGATCTAAGTTATTCGAGTCAACTTTGCATTCAATAATTTCATTCTCTATTAAATATACTATCATTCCTCGGCATCAGGGATTCCCACCCAGTCACTCCACAACCACCAACGTGGTTAACTTCCTGAATGCATGCCTCCAAAGCAGTGTATAAGAAAGGACAGCTGGATATAATATATTTTGACCTCAATAAGGTGTTTCATGTTGTATGCCACAAAATACTCCTTCAAAAGTTGACGCAATGTATGTGCACTACTCTGTCACAGAGCTGATAAGAAGCTACCTACGCGACTGGTATTGCTACCTTATAGCGTAAATGGTCTGCCGTCAGAACCTTATGCTGTTACAATTGGAGTTATTCAATGGGTTTGTCATGGACCCTTTTCTTTTCTCTCTGTTTAATAACGACGTTTCGGCAGTCATCCAAACTAATCAATTTTGTTATGTGCTGATGACGCAAAACTTTTCAAAGCGGCAAAACATTTTAATGGTTGCGCCACTCTATAGAAGGACATTGCGAATGTTGTGAAATGGGGCACTGGAAACAAGCTGGTCATAAATGCATCAAAAATGAAAGTTGTCAGCTTCAGGCGGTAGACTAACAGGGCTTCATTTCCCTGTAGTGTTAAAGTCGTGCTCCTACCAAGAGCTCAGGAAACTAAGGTCCTAGGAGAGTACTTCGATAGCTTTCTGAGTTCCTCGCCCCATGCTCGACCGATGAGGCAGCGTGCACTTTGAACGCTCGGCACAGTATGTCGGGTGACGAGAGATTTCAAATAACCTGGGCCATCTATAACTGTATATGAGAGCGTATGTCTTCCAGTTCTTGAGTATGCCTCCGTCGTTTGGGGCTGCACTTGTAGATCAGACTGCGAACTTTTCGAAAGTGTGCAAAAAAGTTCACATCTATATTTAAACATCGATTCTGTCAAAAGCATTCCATTCCAATAAAGAGACAGACTATTACATTGCCTACCCTCGCCTGTAGACGCAACAAATCGGATATTCTTTTTTCCCCCAAATTAATACATGGAAAAATCTGCTGCTCGCGCTTCCTGTCTAATGTGCGCTTTTACATTCCGCAGAAAGGCACAAAGAAACAGCGCGCCTTTCAACCTTCAGAATTTCGTGACCCTCTATCTAAAGTGCAGGCAACATATAACGCCCATTCAGATTGCCTGGATATCTCCATCCCTAATTTTAATATTTTCCTGAAAGGATTTGCAGAGGAATTTGAAGAACTGAACAAAAACTCTCATACCGGTTGTGTTCCGTCATTCTGAAATCCCTTTTCTGTTTTGCCTCTTTTTCTTTGTATTCAGTTCGTGTATATATCTTATGCTTTGCTAAAATCTGTATTCGTGAAATTATTATTATTTTTATGTGTGTACGCGCGTGTGTATGTGTGTATGCATGCGTGTGTGTGGGCGTCCACTGTTTTTATTGTGCATTGTTTTGTTGAGTGCTCCAGCACTAAGACCCTTGAGGTGTTCGTAGGGACATTAATAAGCAACTTTCATTGATTGATTGATTGATTGATTGATTGATTGATTGATTGATTGATTGATTGATTGATTGATTGATTGATTGATTGATTGATTGAGTGGCAGGGAATAATACTTTGTAGACGAAGGCTTTCCTCAAAGGGGTTGGGATTCAGCTCCGGGACCTATTACATTCCTCGCCACATTTTCCATTTGCTGCTTAGTTACGCATGCACATAAAGAAGAGCAGGAAACGCTTTCATAAGCTTTTGTTTTTTGAGATAACTATTGATGGCTAGATTCAAGCAGAACTGTGAGAACCTACACGTAATCCCAGTCGTGCTTAAAGATGATGCTGGTTTACCAAGAATGTGTTATGTTTCTTAATTGATGTAGAAGGTGCCTGGTTCATTTCTGCATTAAAATTTACCCGGAAAGTAGAAGTAAAAAAATCTGAAGATTGAGCATTGAGGCCAATCGTCACATACGTGTCTAACAAAATGCATAGAGTAATATTTTCGAAGACATTGAAGGCACCGAAGACGAAACTAGACCCTTCTTACGTCGAAGACAAAAGAGAAAAATAAAGGCAGACAAATGGTTTAGATGAACAGGGCATATAGTGTGCGGCGAATCGTAGCTTCACGATTTCTCCAAGTTTGTTACAACGAGTAACGCCCCTGTGCGAGCACCGACGCTACTTCATAGAGGTATGCCTGCACCTACGTTATTGACGCCTTCAAATCTGGCTTTTCTGCATTAAGACACTTTGTGCAAAGAAGCCTACTTTTGCAATTGCCTGTGCTTCATAGGCATGAGCCGGGATATTGCAATTATCAACATGTTCCGGCCATGGACCTTGTAATAGAGGCCCTGATAACTGTCGTTAAATTTACTAACGAGAGAAGAGAATCCACTAGGGCTGAAGATCGGCGTTCTGTTAGAGCAATGACGTCCAACCATTGACGTTATCAGGACATCAGAAACGCGCACGCGTGATAAGGATGCGGCGCGGAATAAATAAATTTTGTTCTAAAGAAAGTTAGTTATTAACCGGCTGATTTTATTCGCAAAAGATGTTTTCGCTGAAATGGTGCGCTGGCGCATGGTGGACAGTATTCGCGTCTCTTAGGTAGCTGGTCATCCTGAAGAACACAGGTCCTAATGATCAATATATCTAATGCCAAATGTCGCAAGGTAATAGACTAACGGTTTTATTTTGTACCGATGTCAAGGTGCAGGAGCTGAATTTTTTTCCTATAATACTAGTCGCTTTAGACGCCGTCGTTCAGCCATAGACATCACTGTAGATCATGTATCATCACTTGAAGTTTCTTTGGGATGCACGTATGCGCATATGCTATTTCTAAGCGTACAACCAACTTTTTACTTGACTCTAAATAAGGTGGTAATTTTTTGTCTTGCGGCCACTGGGATTTCGAGTCATCTGCTTTATATCGTACTCATTCTTCTTGCATCGGATTTGGCGTCAGACGAGCAACAAGTGAATTTCGCACTGTGATGTGCGGTGTCTCGCAAGCAGCTTCTCATTGCCGCTTTTTCTTAACTGCGTTCTTACCGCGCATTCAAGCCGTCTGTTTCAGTACTCAGAGAGTAAAAAAAGGTATTGCTATGTATGCTGATGATATTTTTATGTGTATCGGTGGCCCATCGCCACTTGGCCCACTGCTTCATGGGAGCTTTTACTGATCAAACAGTGCCAGTTCAGAGCATTGCATGAAGCTGTTCTGCTTGTTTCACCAGCTAAGTAGGCTGCAATGGCATATAATCCTAGGCAGCGTGCTTATCACTGACTTTACCATGAGCTGACTTTACCTAGGCAGTGCACCAATAGAGTGAATGTGCATTACTGGTTACTTGGGCACAATTATCGATAGTCGCATCTCTAGGCGCCCTGCCTTTAGATCTCTAGGGGGTCAGTCATGATGCCTCGTAAAGCTTGCAGCCACCTTGACTGCTAGGACCACTGGCTGTGACCAGACAAAAGCGATGGAACTGCTTCAAGTACGTGCATACTCTCTGTGTGATATATGTGTTGGCAGTCGTGAGAGCACGGAACGTGACCATCCCGCAGCCTTATATCTTCTAATTACTTCGTGAAGCGCAATGCATTCTGTTACTTACTAAAATATATCAGTAGCCCCTTAAGCTGCAAGCACAGCTACATAGCTGTACGCCATATCATGCGTCTCCACCGCACATCTGATAGCCCAACGTTCGTTAATCGTCGTATTCACCACACGTACTCTCGCGCGGAAATAAATAGCGTCATTTCTTACAATTGTGGCAGTTCTGAAGATGGTGCTGCAGTTACGCCTCCAAACTTCCACCAAATGTGTATTCCCGATTTGTATATCTGGTTCCTTACGTGCAAAAAAATTCTAAGATGTATGTGCCGGTGCTTTTGTAATCAGTCCAGCCACACTTCTTCGAAATATCCTGATAATATTTTCAAGTATAGGCTGACGCATCTGTTCACAGCAAATGCCAAGGCGCCTCTTCAGCTTCCCCCTGCCCCTTAAAATCCGGCGGCGTTTCCCATAGAACACTAAGTGAAGCTGGCACTAATTTTGGCGTTGCACTGACGTACATGCAGGATGAGTTTACCGCATCGAATACTGCCATCCATACAGGCTCTCCCACTGTCCTTAGCAGTCTATATAGGGATTGCGCTCGTGGTGAAATTCTGTGTTGCATTTGTGACTCTGGTAGAGAGCGAAAAAGCAAGGAAAAGTAGGGAGGTCTACCAGACGAGCGTCCGGTTCGTTATCCTTTATTGGAGGCAGGGGAAAGGGGAAGTATAAATAGGAAAAGATGAAGAGAGTGAGAAATGAATGCACGTGGGAGGATGCACACAAAATTACACCTCACCGGGTGTCCCTCCTTGGCCAGTATATGCCGTCGTTCATGGGTATCACGGGAAAGGAAGAGGGTGGTGGACTCTCTTCGGCATATATTTACAATGGCTGTGGCTTCTCCGAAAGTTCGAGTAAGCTTGGCGTAAACTCGTTTGTTAATTTGTTGCTACCTCCTCTCGCAGCACCACGACCAGCCTGTTTGCAAATGGATTGGTTCCTCTTCCCTCGAAGCTGACCTCGTCGCGCTGGAGCAGTACTACTCAAGCTAGGACTGGGCTATCTCCTGCCGTGGGAACGTTATAAACGACAACGTGTGCATTATTTATGTTTTTTCAGCAAACGTTGTTCACCGACTAACCGACGACTTGGCGCAAGACGCATCTTCATGTATCGGAACTTTCTGTGTTGTCGCCGATTCTGTAGCGAAAGTAATTTATCTACAATCAGATTGCATGCGTGAAGCGAATAGTGGTGTATGTACATTTTAGAACCAACGTGAGCGCTAACGATTGCGCTGAAATGTACCGTGCCTCGTGCATAAATAGGCAATGCAGTTTAGCCGGAGATCACATTTCGACGACCGACGACTGTGCTCGCCGCTTCCGCTGTGCTTCAGTGTTACTTATTTTCCGGGCACTGGTTCGGGGCCCAATAAATAGTTTACGTTCCTCGCAGTTGTGTCAACGTGTGGTTCTTGCTCATGACTACAACGATACCAATATTACCACGGACGAGTGGATTCATCGTGAGTGGACGACTTGTGTGTCTTGTGTTTGCTGCGAAGCATTTGACCACTTGATATTGGAGTGTCCTGCTTTTCAGGCGCTGCGCACGTCGTGAATAAGGAACTGTCATCCCTTTGTCCTGCGGAGAATGATCCTTGACGAATGCTTGTATGCGGGTGGTTGTGCATCTCAAGGCGACCAGGCTAATCGCGGTCTCCTTACTTTTCGAGAAGAAACTGGCTTAGTTTCACGTTTCTAGTGTATTCTTTCGTGCTTTGCGAGGAGACGAGTCCTATTACTCTCTCTTCATTGTCTTTGAGTATTCTTTTATATTTCGGGGGACCAGTGGGACTTCCGTGTGTTTCTTACTTTTGTACACTATTGTTTGTCATTGTTTTACTTCAATTCTTTTGATCGGTCAGCTTGCTTTCTTTAAACTTTTCTTTTCTCTTTTTCCTGTGTGCTATTTTTATGTTTGTATCGCCTTCTTTCTGAAGACTAGGAAAGCGTTGTATCACTTCGAGTGGCAGACGCCCGCTTGCCCTAACTCTTTTTCTCTCGCTCAAATTGTAATTGCATTCTCAAGCTAATATATTAGAATGCGCACTGGGCGAAGGACACGGCATTGTGAGATAACTAGTGAAGCATTTTGCCGCTTGCACAGTCGGATAGCTTCGAGAATTGCTATCGGTATGAGTTTTTGGTTATGTAATTATTGCATTCAATAATTTGGGCCTTTTTGAGCTTACGCTTCCCGTTTTCCGGCTTTTCGCTCAAATACGTAGCCATAAAACCGTTCCCGAGGAATTATTATTTTTTAACCAAACTTCATGGAGCCATGTTTTCGTGCTTTCAAACAATGACGGGAAGATCGATACCTGGCTGTGTAGTCTTCTCGAGTGTAAAATTTGTATTGGATGGCATAAAAGCTTTGCGTTGTTTGTGTTGTTTATGCCGTTCTTTAAGCGGTAAGTTTTGGGTATAAGAATAAGCGTTTCCAAAAACAAACACTACAGAAACGTTCTAAAGAAAATGGGCCATCTAAAGGTGCTCACACTTTATTTGAAGCTTCATACTAGAATCGTCATACTTGGTTTCATCATATTGTATAGCTGCAAATGAAAACCAGCATGAAACTTTATAGGCGCTCGAGAAATAAGATCCACGAATGGCTATACAGCGTCCATTAAGGAAACGATGAACAAATATTAAATTGCGCCTTTTGAACGGCCGCCAGAGAACGTTCAGGATCGGAGCACGTAGCGATCATGATCGACTCGGCACAGAGCTCGCCGTACGGAAGAGGAAACTACAGGTCATTGAGCGCAATTTAACCTCTCGCCGATCTGGCGGGCGTACTGCTCTGAGGCAGGTTACGCTCTACCCGGAAGACCAGAGCATCCCCCCGAAAAAAGAAAAAGAGAACTAAGGATAGTTATTTCAGCATCAGGTAGTCAGGTTCGCCGTGAAGCAAAGTACTTCAAAGCAGAAGACGAAATAGAGACGACCTGAATTATACGCCCAGCTACCTTATCATTTTAGTATCAAATAGGTAGCATGCAGGCGCGTTCCTGAATGCGCTCGCGTTTTATGCTAAGCATTTCTTAACATATCGACGTTCTCTTATTGCGTTCAGCCCCCTGAACGTCTTGCAGCATGAAAGCACGCATTTGTTCTCTTCCGTCGTACTGCATTTATCTTGAAATTCAGAGTTATAACGCAAGCAACGCGGAAGCACGATACTTGAACACGCGAAAAGCAAGGCGAGCCAATTTTCTTAGCAAGTGCGTACACGCATGTGTTTTCATGCGCTCATTTTGTGCGCACGGCTTGCGAGCATTTCTTGTGAAGATGATACTGTAAGCTGCTTAGACAGAAGCGAGAGTTCCGCAGGAACCAGCGTCATTAGAATAATTTCACGGATAAAGTATTAAAACGAGTATCTATCTATGCGTTTTAAAAAATCACTAAAAGGTTTTGTTGATCTGTGGCGTGAAAACAATAAATAAAATATATACGGCGTCCGAAAAGAAGAACAGCGATCTAAATGCAGTTTGGCCTGCTGGAAACCTGCTCTTTTAAAATGCTGCAAAATGGGCGCCTTGCACTCAACCGTGTTCATTAGAAGCCAACTCTTACCCGCAGTGGTTGCTTAGTGGCTGTGGTGTTGGGCTGCTAAGCACGAGGTCGCGGGATCGAATCCCGGCCACGGCTGTCGCATTTCGATGGGGTAGAAATGCGAAAACACCCGTGTATTATGATTTAGGTGCATGCTAAAGGACCCCGGGTGGTCCAAGTTTCCGGAGTCCCCCACTACCGCTTGCCTCATAATCAGATCGTGGATTTGGAACGTAAAACCCCATAATCTAGTTTAACATATGAACCGAGTGTTTCAGGTAACTAAATTCAAATAAACTTCAAAAAATGTTATTGGCAGATGTACAAGATCAGAAAGAAAACAAGAGAAATAAATATTTAATTGATCTGTACTGTCGTATACAATTGTTGCATTATTGAAATTCTGATATTCTTGTCGCACAATTCGAGTAAACCCACGATGATGCGAATTGCCGCTTACAGTGAGAAAAATTCAAGCCGACATTTGTTGTCACGCACGCAATTTGCTAGTTGACCAAAAATACTAACCACAAACAGTCCTAAACTATCAAGGCTATGACGCACAGCCACAATTCTCTGACAAGAATTCTTCACGTTGTTTCAATGTCATAGTATTGCGGAACTATACACGCAAATCATGCTCTGAGGGGTGTCGTGGGCGTTAGCAAGGCAGGTGTGTCCAAGCAGGAAGCTACTTTCTTCCTAAGTGACGATCCCGAAACACCATAATGAAAATAAGGTAGTTTGTTTGGGCAAAAAGCTTTCTTCGAAATATCGATAGCGAGCAGAGCATCTTCAAAAAGACATGCGTTGTAGGCAGACCAAACCAGGATGAGCTAATTCGTGTTCTAGGATTTGTGAAGGTTACTAAGGCATTACCACCACCATATTATTTCTGATACCGTACACATCTACATCAAGCGAAACATTAGCAAATATTTTACGTTGAAACGCACAAAATGTGCTCGGTATTTTTGTGTGAATACCAATGAGATGCGATGCTTGAATTTAGCCCGCCTTGTGCTTTATTTAAAAGTGCTGTTGATAAAGTTCGCAGTACTGGTACCATAAAACAGGCGCACTAGGTAGGCATCAAAGTGAGCGCACGTCCCTCTCGTTGTATGAAAACATAGAAAAGTTTGTCCCAATTTAATTTAGCAGTGACTGGCAGCACGTTAAGGAAACGCAATGAGTATCCCGATTGCGCTGCCCGACCGAGCAGAGGCAGAAAAGTTGTTGTCATGCCGTATTTGCCCTAAGCTAGCCATAATATGAAGGAAATTGGGAATCACGTTGGCGTTCACGTCGTCATTTCAGCCCTTTTTAAATTGCAAGATCTGTACGCCAAAGTAGATTTTACTGCAAGGAGGCGTCATTATTGCAATAACAAGCACCAAGAACAATTGGTTTCGTGCATGGAAGAAGTTTTAATGCATTCCTTGAGGCTGTGCGAAGGCATATATAGAACAGACGAAAACATGCCTCAATGATCGCTTACGGAAAGATTCGAACACTGTTATCAATGTGGTAAAAGCTGGTCCTCTAGCCGCACACTGCTTGCGTTGTGGCTGTAAACCCTTGTTCGACAAAACAAAAGTGGCATCCAGAAACCTGGATCAAGTGACTAGGGAAATTATCAAGGCGTTCGAAATAATTTGAACCAACAACTATGTAAGTTGCCCATCTGTTTCACTGTGAAAAAAAAAGGAATTTTTTTCCTATCATGGTAGCGGTCTGTGGTGGGTGATTGTAGCGACCGTCTGTCACTACGTTGTCCCCGCTTCGCGGAAGTCCAGTTTACCTCGCCTTGCCTCGCCACGGCGGTCATTGCCCCTTGCTCTTTCTTGGAATCGAGGTGGCTGCCCTACTCTGGCGCCACCATACCCACTCCGCAAACCTGCTTCTACTTTTGAATATAGCCAGTCGACTCTCCATTCTCAACCTGTAAAAATGTGTATTCCTTGTCTCGGCTAAACCGAGCTCCAACATGATTATGCCGGAACGCAATCTATGCTGTAACGGTGGCTTTTCTTTTTGTTGTACCACGGTATATATATATGTTAGCCATATGCTATAAAAGTTCACTTGTTAGTAGGGCTGTGTCTTGGTCCCTTTCTGTTGCCCTACGTGCTCTCTTGCGCTTAACCTGAAGTGATGCTGACATGTGGTACCTTTATCCAGGCTAGGAAATTTGCCTCATCCTCCATTTTCTCTCTACGTCGCGCCCAGCGATCTCCCCCTATTCCTTCGCATTGCGCGGGGAGATTTCCCGAAAGGACAGGAAAGTGATTGCACAAGCGGAGCTCTTACTGAATCCTTAAATTGGGGAGCTTTACAGGGATGCTGTAAAGCAGTGATTTGGGCTTGTTGGTAAGACATCGTGAGGCTTATAGCGCGTTTAAAAGACAAGGACGAAGGTGAGACGTGACACACACAGGCTCGAAATAAAGATTGTTGCAAGTTAGCGCCTGTGTGTGTCACGTCTCACCTTCGTCCTTGTCTTTTTAACGCGCTATAAGCCTCACGTTTACAGGGTCAATAGAAGTGCATGACGTCGGGTGCGCAATAAATAGAAAAATAGTGAACTCCCACTCGAGTACCATTACTGAATCTTTGTCCCTTCATGGCAACAATACGAACTTCAGGAACTTCCCTTGTTATCACGTAAAAAAGGAACAATCGTCACAAACACTCACTGACTAACATAAATTGCGTCAACCCAAACAGCATTTCGTCGAAAATTGACGTTTACGCCTCCATTGGACCAATCAAGTGTCTAATACTAATTTGCCTATTCAATTTAAACTAATTGGGGCATTTCGAATTGATCTAAGCAAGGTATGTCAACAATACTGCAGGCAAGGGCACTTAACTTTGCAGAGAGTTTATTATAAACGACTGTTGGCAGCAATGATTTATTAACACTTATGCATGCGTTCTTGTTCATCGACATTCCAACCACTGGATCTTGGCGACAATTGGTCCTCACGTGATGTCTCATTATTCAAAGCAGTGAGAGCGCGAGTTGTGAAAAGAAGAGAGATAGATAAGTCACAAGGGAAAGG
Organism: Dermacentor albipictus; assembly: GCF_038994185.2. Lineage (NCBI taxonomy): Eukaryota > Metazoa > Arthropoda > Arachnida > Ixodida > Ixodidae > Dermacentor > Dermacentor albipictus. Next base: position 102,692,541 of record NC_091824.1, on the reverse strand, counting down.
TAGGGAGCCTAACCAGTCTGAGCCCGGTAGGCTACCCTGCACTGTATAAGCGGGAAAGGGGATTGAAAGAGGAGAAGGAAGAAAGAAGGTCACAGCCTCCACAGTTACGCGCACAAGCGTGCATCACTGCGTCAGTCACAGGTGGTCATGCAGGGTGTTGCATTTCAAAAAACGCTCCAGCACCTTTGTGGCTTTACACATAGCTGACGCACGAGGCCACGGACCCAACAACTTCTCTTCTGTGAAAGGACGGTCCTCTAAGTACTCCAGAGCTGTACGAAGAGCACTTCTCTTGTCTTCGTATGTAGAGCTGTGACACAAAGGTATGCGTGGTTGTGTGGAGCGTCCGCAATTCCAATTAGGAATGAGTAAGCGTTTGTGATAGAAACACCTACTCGCAAACGGCACATTAGCGTTTCTTCCCGTCGGTTATAACCAGGTAAAATATGCAATGTCATATGCGGGTTCACGGCATATGGACGCTGGTAGGTGAACTCCGGTGGGTTCCAGTTTCTTACAGTAATAATATGGGCTAGACTGCTGAGATTCCGTGCTGCATCCGTTCTCGAAAATAGCAACGAAGCGCTTTCCTATACATCATGTGCCCCACAGGCAGCTATGTCGGCAGTTTCATTGCCAGAAATGTTAGTGATCGGGTAGCCACTGAAATACAATTTCCTGGCGGCCGTCCACCACTTGATGGTAGCGTAATGGTATCTCTGCTACCAATTGTTCATGTGGACTGTGGCACAGAGATGATAAAAGTGATTGCAAGGCTACCTTTGAATCACAGAATATAGCCCACTGATTTAGTGGCTGTTGCTGCACATAGAGCACTGCGCTACGGAGGCGGAAAGTTCGGATCCTGTCAATGTTGGGACGTGGGTGATCTTGAACTTTTTGCAGATTGACATCGATGGAATGACAAGCACACCAGTAAAGCTGATTATAGTCGACGAGCCGTCTGTACAAACGTGAACTCGATTTCAGTATGAATTATGCAGTACATGTAGAGCAGGTTGATTCAGGACACAAGTTGGCAAAATGGACTTCTTTCGAAATCCTGGAATGGAAAGCCACACCCATGACTGCCGGAGACACAACAAAGTACAAGGTGATTTTGCGGCAGGCGTGAAATTGGACGGAGGACAGGATCGGTACGAAGCTACAATGGCCGAAAAAGTTGCCTCTGGTCTACTTTCCGAGAGGAAAGCAAGGCGTTCTGACTGGAGCCGTGAAAGGGGACGAAGATTATTTCTAGGAGTGTCTATGGCAATATACGTACTGACGTGATGTTCACTGGCGATGGCAATTGTTGCGGCTGTTGAAGCGCATTGCGGTAGACCTAGATATGTTCTAAGAACTTTAGCTTGTATGCTCTAAAGCACTCTGAAATTTGTTCTCAGAGTGCTTGACAGCACCGGATGCTGCAATACTAGAAATCCATAAAAAGCGCTCTGTACAGCTGAAGCGTAGAAAGCACCGATGGTCTCATTGCATTTACAGTACTGGCTTTGAAAATGTGACTGGTTGAGAGGAATCTCTTCCTTAGGTAGGATACATTGGGACTCCAGGAGAGGTTGCGGTCGACAATCATCCATACACATTGATGGGTTCTCTTGTACAAGTGAGGCTGGCCATTAATGGACACTGGGTATCCAGTCATTGATTTTCGCGTGAAGGCGACGAATGCGCACTTTTCTGTTGAAATTATGAATTCTTGTCTCTGACGATGAGTACACGTCATCGTTGTAGTTTTTTATAACTTTGCGTGAACCTTCGGCCGAGTTCATTCTGACGCCCAGATGCAGATGTCAGAAAAAAGACGTTTGGGCGAGTTGGTAAGACATATTCGAAACAGAACAGCGTGGTATTCACGGGGGCAGCAGGGAGAAAAGACACGGACGAGTGCTGACTTACAACTGAATTTTATTGCTTGGAACGAAGCATATATAACCGCTCCAACCAACAGAAGAAACCAAAAAACCATACATATATTCACAATTATTCCTACACGCTGCACTGAACAGGGGAGATACCTGTAATCATCATATCCCCCCCCCCCCCCGCAAAAAATGCTAGTTCTTTGGACGCAATGGATAGAGAGGGGCTACCGTGCTGTTCTGTTTCAAATTTGACAGACTGACCGACTGTGGCAGGAATACCGCCAGCCCAATAAAAGTCACGTTGAACAAAACCGGGCTCAAAACCGCACCGTGTGGATCTCCATTCCTGGTGTAGTGGTCGGAAGTTTGACCATCCTCGGTGACTACAAAGAATCTGCTTTCAGTCAGGTGGCTCCGATAGCATCGAAAAGTGGGGCCTCCGATTGCAGCTGCCACAAGCGCATCAAGAATGGCTTCGTGAGAAACACTACTATACGCGCCTCTCACACGTAAACATAATGCTACAGAGGGGAGTTTGGTTAATTTCTGTTGTTGAATTGAAGACGCAAGATCAATGACGTTGTCGAACGACGAGTGGCCTTGTCAAAACCTGTGATCGCGTCTGAATAAACATCGATAACGTTCAAAAAACCACTTGAGGTGCGTGAGGATGATCCTTTCCATCAACTTGCTAACACAGCTGGTGAGAGCAATGGGTTAATATGATGTCAGTTCAAGGGAAGACTTTCGATGGTTTAAGATTGGCACAAGACCGCTACGCTTCCACTGAGAAGCAACAGCTCCGTTACTCCATGAGCCGTTGAGATGACGCAGCAGGATGTCTTGTGCTTCATGGTCAAGATGGTGGACAGCAGCGTGCGTGATGTTGTCGACTCCGGGCGAAGAACGACGTCTGCAGGTGGCTAGAGCAGAGTCCGATTCTTGCATGGAGAAATGCACGTTCATTGCTGAAACTCGTGTGAAGGGAACTTCGCACAATTCAAGATCCTTTAGTGACTCTCTGTAACTTGCACTTGCCTCACAAAACTATTCCTCAACATCCATTTCTCGATAGCCGTGGTGGAGAACCGCTCCCTTAAAGGGGAGGCGTTGCTGAGGAGAAGAGTGAAGGCCTTAGAGAGTTCGCCATACGAGAGAGCTTTGCGTGGGTCCAATGAGTTACAAAATGATTGCCATCATTTGTTGTTTAATTTGTCCATGCCACGACATATATTCTTCAGCGTGCGCCTGGCCTCCCTAAGGTCTAGAAACGAATTTGTGCATCTATATGTCGTCTCAGCGCGCTTATGTACTGCTCGAAGCCTTTATAGTTCAATGCCAAAGCCCGTGCGAGTGGCTGACCATAAGAAGCAGAGAATTGCTGCATGCATCGCATCCGCAATCACAAGCTCTATGCCACGTGCAAGGCCGCCCTTGCATTCAGCGTTCACAAAGGCTTCAAATGCAGGCCAATCAAACGCCGGAGAGACCATAGTGGAAGACCTACTGCTTAGATCTTTGATGGCAACGCAAGTAGGGATATGGTCACTTCCACGGGTTTCCAAGTCACTAAACAAGTAAACGCTGGAAGTAAGGCATCGTGACACCAAAGTAAGATCTAGGCAGCTGCTGTACGACGACCCTTTCAAGAATGTTGGCGTGCCGTCGTTCGAAAAGCAGAGGTCATTGTCCGAAGAAAAAGATACAAGAGTCCCACCTCTTAAATTGGTTCTTGTACTTCCCCAAATTGCCTCCCTGCCTTTCCTCTTCATTCTTTCTCTCTCTCTCTCTCCCCAAATTGGGCGGTGAGCATTAAAATATTCTGTGATTACCCAAAGACTGGAAGTCGTCATCAAACATTTTCAAGTCTTTTGTAGCCTAAACGACTCGCTGGAGAAACGTAGCTTGCGATGAGTGTGAAAGAGAGCCTTTTCTTCGTTATGCTATGGAGCACATACTGGTTGTCGTCATGGGGAGGCACGGCCTGGGCCACGTAGGTGAGCGCCTTGGGAACACAAACGAGGACAGTGCTGCTTTTGTCACACGTGGCGGAAACAAGAGATTTGTAACCTGAAAGTGTGAGAATGTTTGTCACGTTTGGTTCACACATGACTAGCACCGAAAACCTATTCACATATAAAGATTGATGAAAATCGGAAATACGTGATTTCAGGCCTCTCGCCTTCCACTAAAGAACTGAAGAATGCTTGACTTCTTCTTCAAAGGGTCCTTTCTGCAGAAGTGGGTGAGCCATGTTTCTAATGCGAGCTTTTAGGCACAGGAGCGAGAGCATTCAGTACTTGTAAAGCGCATCGAGCAATCGAAGTTTGCGCATTCCCCAAAAGTGTGCGAATCGCAGCAATTAGGCGACTTCAGCAGCATAACCATATGCACATCCTGTTCATGCAACTTGTCGGAAACAGGAAGTACGTTCGATGAAGGCGATGAATGCCACTCAAGCTCAGCAGGTGGGTGTGAATTTGGCACTGCAGGCCAGGCAACGTCATAAGCACTTTTCTGGGATACTTTGTCATTCATAACGTTGCGTCTGGTCTCGCGCAATGACTGCTGTTCCACAATTCGAGGTGATGACGCAGCTGGAGTAGCTCGCTGCTGTGGGGGGACTTTCGCGTTCTTTGATGAACGTCGGCGGTGGTGGCGGGAGCGTCGTTCTTGCACAGAAACGGCTGCTTCACGGTGCGTAGAGCCTTCCCTTGCCATCTCTTTAAGTATACTCTACTCCTTCTTGAGTCTCTGCTATGCGGATGAATCTTTGGTCTGCGAATGAATAACCCTGCGAGTGAATAGTGCGAATGAATAACCGACACACACAACATTCACTTAACGTTTCATCTGATGCTTCCCGTAGCTACTTGACACAAAGCGTACTGAAAAGTGAAAAAATAGGTACTGATTCACAGCCAAAGTAAAGCCGCCTCGTATAGTCAGCGCGCACAAAAGCAAGTGCAGTTTTGTTAGTTAGCGATGCAGTGGTGTACAGTGTTGCACATTTCGCACCACGTAGTAATATGAAAGCTTGTTATGTTATAGTATATCGCACATAGATGGCTCTGTGAATGGTCTATCTTGCAAAGAAGGTAGTTACGTTGCGATTTCTTATTATTCTCTTATTTGCATGAAAGTTGTTTGTTTGCTGTGTACTACCTGTGATAAAGACTATCTCTTTATATTTAGATAGACGCCTTTCACAGATTCTATGTTTCGGCTATAGCGATATGGTAAATGACAAGAACAATACAAATTTCACCTCCAAGAATTTCTCTAGGGACGTGATGCTACAGGGGTCATTTCTCTACAGACTGCATTTGATACAGGCGTAATTAAATCAATTTAATAAATTCTACGTGTTGGCTCTTCGCTCATACGACTCTAAAATAAATTTAGGATTTTGTGATTTAGGTGTTTCTTTTACCTGTACAAAATTAGAACCACAATCACGCTGTGACCTGTCAGACCTTCAGAATGTTACGGCTGGTTGATAGACGAGTATAGCTGTCCTCATTTTTTTTTCATCTAAAAAACGCGCAAAGTTACAAAGTTACACATTTGTCTAAAGAAATTTTTTTTACCTGTTGTGCTTCTCTAAGGGTCCGTCGACGTGCACAAAACAAGTATGACGGCGTCATAGGACACTCTGAATTTTTTTTTAAGTCTAGCGAATAAATTCAGCAATGGAACTCGTCATGGAAGCAACGTTCGTGTTCTCACGCCTACGGCGTCAAGTGCATGCCCCACTACATTTTATGAAACGACATGAACACACGAGTATTGCCTGTACTGCAGTACTTGCGCAAGCAAAGCATATAATGGATATCAGCTGCGCGAGATCTTCTTACGTCTCGTCTCGCTTGCAGTTTTTGGGGTGGAAGTGGGTGGAGGGATCAGAAAGAAAAAAATGAAAAGGGTGATAGAAGTAATGGCAGGACGCAAAGTTTTCTTGGCGGAGAAGCGAACAGGAGAAATATAATGCCGCCTCCTTGGAGTTCAAGAATCCGATAAGCCATAGGTTCGACGCGGTTTTTCGCGTTGCTAGCGCATGCAGCAGATGCCTGCGTTTGCAGATCAACCCACTTTCGCACGTGCCTATGGGTGAAAGGCAATGCGCGAAAAACGCCGCGAGAAGCGAAAGTGATGGATGAGAAACCAGCTCAGGCACGCTAAGGCGTAGTGTATAGGTAACTGCACCACGCCCCCGTCAGAATGCACGCGTCAGGTTCTCGTGGTTGCTCAAGTGAGGAACAATATTCTCAGAACCGCTGCCTGATATCCCCTCCCTTCCCCCCCCCCCCCGCCTTTCCCTAGAAGGCTACAAGAGCTTTTACGCGGCTTTATTTCTTCATTTCGTGGATTAAAATTTCTGCCATGATATTTCTTTTTACCTGCCCGTTCTCGTTGCCGTAATACATTTACGGTTCGAGCACTTGCCATCCGACAGAATCAAGTTAGTGTGACCGATGTGAATGCATTAGGCATCAAAATGCACAGCATTCTGTCCGTCATTATTATGTTTATGTAGTGGAAAAAACTGTGCAGTACGTCTCGGAGGATCGTGTCATATCTTTAGATAAAAAAAAACGTTCAAAGCACAACCTAAAGAAGGCGTTGCAGGTCGTAGTTTTAGAGCTTAACTCCTATCATTTACATGGGAAATAAGGTGCCTGTTGCACTCACTGCCGTCTGCACGGAAGTTTCACCGACTGCAAAGAAGGCTACTCGACAAGGATAGGCGAAAAGTTGCGAGTTTCTCATGATTACAAAACACACAACATATAACGTTGCAATTTCTCTCTGTTGCCACAGGTGAAATCAAATTCAATAGTGTTGGAGTACAATTTTATGCAAGATAACATACCGTATATTGTTTCCGCTGATCGTGTCCGAAATGACTCAAAATAACTTTCGTCAAACAACAATTTATTCACCTATGCCTACGCGAAATAAATTTCAGTACGCAAACTACTACAGCATACACTCGCGCTGATACTCCAGAGATACCCTACTCGCATTCTCGCCCTGATACTCCAGAGACACGCGCGTGCCCAGTTCGAGCTTATCTGCAACATGAGCCAGTGTGAGTGCATCTAAGGCTACTGACCAGGCACAGGAATCGTCCACTGACAAACGTCACAAGCATATACGGTGTGACGCGCACCTACTCAGAAGTCGTGTTGTTGCAGCTTACATGGTACCTGTAATGGCGGTCACGCAAGGGTTCAGGGTAGGACACACATCATCGTGAACAGTAGCTCAGTTGACCGGTGTTCGAGAAGCAGTCCGCTGCATACTACAAGAAATCTTCGAGATATGGACAGTGTTCTAATAATAATAATATTTGGGGTTTTACGTGCCAAAACCACTTTCTGATTATGAGGCACGCCGTAGTGGAGGACTCCGGAAATTTTTGACCACCTGGGGTTCTTTAACGTGCACCTAAATCTAAGCACACGGGTGTTTTCGCATTTCGCCCCCATCGAAATGCGGCCGCCGTGGCCGGGATTCGATCCCGCGACCTCGTGCTCAGCAGCCCAACACCATAGCCACTGAGCAACCACGGCGGGTATGGACAGTGTTCTGTCACACAAAACCGGTCCTCCAATTCGTAAGCAATTATACGAATCACAGAATCGCATATAGTTCTTTGGTTTGACTACGACTCTGCTTGCTGAGGCGTCTCAATTCGGGCAGACCATCGTGCTGCAGTGCATTCCAAACCATTATGGAATGGCTGGGAATGAGCTGGCAAATGCGGAGACAAAAATAACACTGACAGCAAGTTTATGTAACTAAAAGTTTCATCCCTATTCTTGCTACGAGTTGCAACACCAGAGTCCTTTTTTTTCGGTTTGTATAGGAGCTGACATGCTGCCGTACAGTGTCTGAATGGCAGCGCGGCAACTTCCACACATAGAAAAATTAAATAAATAGAAATTACTGGGCTCCGTTCCAAATACTGGTAGCACGCTGTTTACAAGAAAAATGGTACTTCTTATTTTTATTATTGAATGAACTGGGGGGTGTATGCTATGTTTCAACTCGTATTCAGCACGAAAATATATGTCAACTTTCACTGCAAATGAATGCTTTTCTAAGCCCTTTGGACTTACGTGAAAGTACAGTTCACGTATTAGTGTTTTTCTTGTTCGTGAGATCTACTGCATGTCACTGTGACTTCAGAACCTTACTGGGTACGTTGCGGTAAACGTGGAAGCAGCGGGGAGGGACAGAGGAAAATAGGAAGGAAAAGAGTGAGGAAAAGAGGGAGGGAGGCATTAACAATGCGCACACGTGGTGCTGTCTAAGGCACCTACAGTTGGTCACAGAGGCCATCGGTTTCCAAAAACTGAAGCAACGTTCTGAAGCTTCATAGGGGCCTTATGAGACGCCGTAAAATGGGGACTGGGGAGGGGCCTATATATTTTTGTCATCATGATTTGGAGGCAAATCCTGACGATGGCAGCCTGCTTTCTTTTTAATAAACATAAAAGAGATTTAATCATGTCTGATGGAGATGGTTACTTGTTTTAACAGTGTTATTATTAAGAATGTTTTAAGTAGGTACACATGAGCTAGTTGGTGGAGAGAGAGAGGTAAACGAGATGGGAAAGGCAGGGAGGTTAATCGGATGAGGTTCTGGTTTGCTGTTTTGGTCTGGGGGGAAGGGTAAGGGGAAATAAAAGACGGAAAGAACAGCGGAGAGAAATACAAAGAAACGAAAAAAAAATTAGAGGAGGTCTTGAACGTCCATGAGAATTACATTCTCATTAATAAGGTACTCGAATATAAAAATTAAAATAAGAGTCTCTTCACGTCCTTGTGGTGTGGCGACTGCATAGGTCGGCAATCGTGGACTGTCTACTCCGAAAACGGCCGGTCGTTTGGTGGAAGTTCCTACTTGACATAAAGTAGCGAAGAAACAATATTCATAACACAAGTGCTATTGTTTCAGCGTGCTGGTCTGTGTTAGCGCTACAGTGTATCAAGTATGAGTGTTTTAAGATAAGAAGGAATACCACAAGCTCCGAAAGTGTACAGGTTAGTTTGCTAACGAGAAAATGAACTCTGCACATAGTCGCAGACACATTGAAACATATATAAAGAAAAGGCGGGGACAAATAGCACCGCACACTACATAATTATTCTGTACACACGCGCGTATGCTCAGTTCCAAACAAGTACAGTAGTGTTCCTGTATATGCTCCCGCAGGGAGCAGAGTTGCGCATAGGTCCGCCGTCGTGATCCAGCTCTGCAGCGAAGCCCCTCCTCGCGCGCGCAGGAGCCAAATGCCGCGCGGCGTTCCGCCTTTTTCTCTAGTGGTCGCGAGCTACAAGCGCCAATTGTTCGCAGGCGCTTAGCAAAGGGCACTTCTTAATACAGGCTACGCTCGAATGAGTCCATCGTGCAGTCGGAGGGGGTGGGCTTCTAACCAACCGAAACTTTGTATGCACCTATGTAAACACGCATATACAACGCACACATGAACGTACAAATAGGGGGTAGGACCGCCTTCGATTCCCCAAAATAAAATTCTCCCGTTGCTCTAACAGCTCCAAAGTTCGCTCGCAAACGAGCAGTACGTTGCCACAAAAGGCGGTGCAATGATTTTCAGCATGCATATGAAGTCTTTTCAATGTCAGAAAGCAAGAAATGTTTTAAAGAGTGTTTAAAACTTCACACACGTAAGTGGACACTTAGCGCATTTTGGCTGCCGAAACCAGCCGATTAATGACTGTCGCCAAGAGAGCTATCGTGCCTGCAGTTATGTCAGTGACCGTTAATAGAGCGTCATTTATCACTAACCATCGTTCACAACAGCTGCACGTTTTCGATACATGCGATGCAGACACAGATTTAAGCGCATTTCAAATGTTCACATGTGCACATTTTAAGCAAAGCTTACTTTTACGATTCATTCATACCGCAGACTAATCAGCTATATAGTGGCAGCAAATCTGCACGTAGAAAAATATTCAAGCTGCAAGACCAAATTTATTTCATACAAGATAATGCATGAACGGCTGCTGGCAACAGGCCAAGTGTGCTGGTTCTTGGAACCTTGGGGGCAGAATTCAAAGAAAATGGAAAGGCAACAAGCTATTAAGAGTAACAACAGGTTATTTTTATTGCACCAATCACATCAAGATGGCAAACTTGCAGAGTAATTATTCACACAGTGCAGACTGTAATCTGACAACACATTTTTGGCATCGTACTGGCACAACACATGTGCCAGTACGATGTGTTTCGTACCACTTCACCAAGGTCCTTGACTTTACATCGTCGAATACCGTACCTGAAACCCGCAGCTGCTCCTCTCAACGCACGATCGACGGTCCGCTGATTGCAATGGCGATGGCACTGACAGAAACGACGAGTTCGCATGAGTCGGCGATGCGCCCGTAAAGTTGGCTTCGCAGCGGCGCGGATCATTTGACGTCATTTTTAGCGCTCGGCCAATAGCTGCGTGAGCGGCGCCGGAAAAGGTATGCGCAACTCTGCTCCCTGCGGGAGCATATAAAGGAACACTAAAGTACAGGAGTACGCGATGCCACCTAGCGGCCTAGTAATCAATGGGCCATACATGCAGTGACTTCATTGTAACTTGTCGTGGTTGAATCTAACGTATTTATCGACATATTGACGTACTGACCACCATCCCGCCACAACAGGGGTCTATTTTGTTCACCAAAAAAGATATGTAAGATTCCGCTATATCAAAAGACAAGCTGATTATTATGGGATCCAGAAAAAAAAATACTGGTACAGAAGTAACGTTGATTGCTTTCAAACATTTATGTGCTTACCTCTGGGTAAGTCACGTGGTTATCGCGCATGTACGAGCTGTAAAAATGGGCAAACGTGACTGCGACCACTGACGGAAGTGGGGAGGCGGAACGTATAGCGAGATTGTAAAGCACGTTTCATGTTTCACGTGTGGCTGCGCAGAGTGGTCCGAAAAGCTCCTAAATTACCGCCGGTGCCCAGCCATAATGGACAAGGGCCGTAACGTAACTAATACAGCTACTGCTATACGATCAACGTTATAACGTCGCCTTGCTCAAGCACGCGCAATTGTCCAAAGCTGCACTGCCAATAGTGAAACAAATACCCAAATGACGACCAACGGACGCACCGATCAGCCCAGCGAGCTCGTCTGCCTGCGGCGCCCACATAAAACGCCGCGAACACTACGCGGTTCTTCTCTCACAGCCTTCGTAACTTGGCGATCAAAAGTTGCGTGAATGGCGGCGACGCTCGGACGCAATGAAACATAAAGTACATTACGTTCCTCCAACGCGTACCCTGCAAACGTGGCGGCGGATAGCGCGGCAGCAGCTGACTGGTTATTGACGAGCCAGGGAAGGCTCACGCCCAACACTTGCGCAATAACGATTGCACTCCCGCGGCTGTAGCGATCGAAGGAAGCGGAGGCTGAAAAAGACAGCCAGCTTTGTTTAACCTCGGCGCGCAGTGCACATACGCACGCACAAACGGGTGCGCCGAACAGCGATTGCACGCCTCCTGATGTGATGCTGCGCCGTAATGGCGTCGACCATTTTGAGGATGCACGGTGTGGGACGCACAGGCCTCGGTGCGGCTCGGTCACGTCGCCCGTTTCGCTAGCCTGAAAGAAGAACGCGGAGCAGCTTTGCAGCTAGCGCTTTCTCTACATATTTATGTTTGTCAGTTTTCTTACTCGGGCGATTTATGGATCGTTAATGTCTCTCCAGCATCCGCAAAAAAGCCGTGACAAGCCGAGAAGGCAGGGATGTGTGACATAAATCTCCGGTGTACGCGTGTATAGCCAGTCGCGGAAACAGTTAGAGCAGTGAGACTCTTTTTATACTTCGAGTATCGCACGCTCGCCGGCGAGTTGCAGTCAGGCATCGAGGTCTTTTATTCAGGCAGAAAAGAGCCTGCAGGGCGAGATGATGCCCAGTTAGATACGTGCGGTGTTTGCTTCGCCACGGGGCGTTATGCGGAGAATAACGGCAGCCCTTGTTCAATTCCAAACAAGGAGCCATTTTTAAGCTCGCATCAGCGGAGGAAAAGGTGGCCCGGCCTGTTCTCAGGAGAAAAGCTACGGAAGTCGTTTTACTGCTTGATTCATAACGAACGAAATATCCTCCCTTTTTCATCACCCCCGATTGCGAGCGCTTCGTTGTTTCTGATTGGTTGTTCCACGAGCGGAAATGCTTTCCGTATTCTTGTCTTCCTCCAAGACAAAGATATATCCAAGACAAAGTGCTTGTTCGATTGGAAAATATTTGGTGGATCACACCGATGAAACCATGTATAGCTGAACTCGGCTCTCACAAATACAAGGAAGCAAATCTGAGGAATGTCGAAATGTTTCAGCATGACCAGGATTGTAATTCGAGCTGATTGAATTTTGTGATAGCTAATTAAGACATCTTGGCTGTCCTAACTGTGCACTTGTTTAGTTTTATCAAGCTTACTTTGCTGGGTGCCATTGTTTTGTGTTTTTCCAAAGAGAATATGAGATAGAGAAAGAGAGAGAGAGAAAGAGAAAGGCAGGAAAGCTAACCAGGGTGCACGTGCTTTGCTACCCTACACTGGGGAAGGGGGAAGTATTAAGAGAAAGTAAAGGGGTAGCTAGAAGGAAGGTATGTACGAATGATACGCGCACGCACGCATGAGAGCGCTCATCGCTCATTCGGAGGTGAAATAGAAGCAATGAAGTTATTATTATGGCCTAGCGGTGTCTTACGATCCTGAAAAACTGCTTGTATGCTCATATGACAAATGCCCTTCAGCACTTAAGCAATCCCATGCATGCGGGCAAAGAGAGCATTTGTGCAGTTTCTTCCTTTCGCTTAGATAAGAGCGCAATTTGTTTGCTTAATGTTATAGATACAGGTGTACTATCACATTGCGGTTCCTCACCATCACTTTTTAGTCTCGATTGCCGCGCCATTCGGGGGCACCTAAATTGTGCGACACATTCATTTCTCGTCATCGGTGATGATGCCGCGATATGTTTCACACAAAGTACAATTTTCTCTATAAGCTGGGACAACTGAACGATTATACACTTTGCATATACAGCGTTGTCTGCATCTAGCCGTATGTTACATCAAAATATTTTGCCTTATTGATAAGGCATTTTGCCTTATCGTTTCTGGCTTAATTACGAAAAAAATGATGAAAGCCGTAGTCCACTTTGGGGAACACTGAGTCGGAGAGGGTTAAAGACTCTATACCAGTTGCGTAACATGGGCACATACCAATTCTGGAGGATTTACAAAGCTTAATCCCACACCCAGCTGCACATACCTAGTGGCACAAGCGCAGTGGCTTAAGATTGGGGCAGCCCAGATATATGAATAACATCAAAACCAAGGAAGCTGTTGGATGCTACGCTTTATTTCATTAATGGGTCAGTTTGCTTTATATATACATATGTGCCAATCCTAATGTGCAGGCTTCATGTCATGATGTGCTGCTTTATTACGAACACAAGGGCGCTTGCTGGCGCTACCTTGTCTGTCATGAAGCAAGGCTCAGGTGTCTCTAAGGCGAAACACCGACGAGGGAAAATGCCGACTACCCACTGAAGCCAATCTTGGGGGAGGCTTCCGAAAAAAAACTTCTCTTTAAGAATTGCTGTAGTGAGTGTTAGAAAGAGAGAGGAAGATGGGCTTTAAATGAAAACTCGAGAGGTTAGCTTTAATCTTGCATAAATGCCTCTGTATATGCGTACACGAATTGGCATGTCTGTGTGTGTTTCTGCAATGTAGCAAACCGAATAGTGAGCAACTATGGCACATTGACGATGGGAGCTCATGAGACTGAATAGTGGAAAAATGTCATTACATGATAGAAACATTTTATACCGTTTAGGATATTTCCGTAAAGAACTATTTATATTCGTGCTTCAAATGTTGCGTAAAAAATTCCTGTGCAATTTCTGCTTGCTGTGTGAAACGAGTCATCATTTCTACGCGTCGCAGTGGTGGTGATAAGATTCAAGAGCCTGTGTAGTTGATATAGCGAGCAACTTGTTTATGCTTACCCTTGTTTGCTACTGCTATGCAGTTTGTCAATGCTCTAACTCGTTTTAACTCCACGTCTAGCATTTCGCAATTAGCTGTTCCGAAGTGTCAAGCTCCTAAACGTCGCAAGGTTTAGTTTTTCAATTAAATTGTTTAGTGAATCGGTTCAGTCCAAGGGTACTAACGCAGATTTACGTTATTTCTCCACGGAGTCAAAAATTTTATTGCAATGTGACACGACCAGCCACAACTCATACCTGCTATGTCTTTCAGGCACTAACGAGCAAGGAACTATTACCTCTACACGTCTTCAAGCACAAGTCGGGGGTCATTCCATCTTGACAACCACGGGAAACACGTTTTCTATGATTTTCCGGTCGTTGTCGAAGTTAGAAACTTTCTTTCTCACAGTTGCCATCACAAAACAAGTAAAACGGAATTTTGAAAACAGGTCCTCATACGCTTCATCATAGAACGCATTCATGACTGACCCCGGTGTACGAAGCTAGAGGCTCGCGACAGCTCCACAGAGAAGTGCGTTCGCTCGAGTGCGACCATTCGATGTGACTGATGAAACAGCGTAAAAAAAAAACCCTGCTGTGCTGGCAAGTTGATAGGAAAGGAAAAGTTTGCTGGACTGGCGGTTCGCGTGCTCTGCAGCGGGCATGTACACGGTGCGGGGCATTCATCATTCCCGTTGAACGGCGCCCCACTGCGTGCCTTTGTTCGAGGCCGCGCGATCTTGAACGCCCACCCTCCCCTTTTGAAGTGGCTGGACACGGCTTTTATTTCGTTCATCGAGGCTTGTGACTTCTGGCTTGCATCAAGTGACCGGTTCTGTTTGTTTATTCATTTTTTTTTCAATTTCAACTGAAGACATGTCCTCGTAGCCACTCGGTTGAACTATTTGGAATCTCCTGGTGCCGCTGACGTGCGTACTCCAACAAGTTTAGCAGTGGCGGCTGCCTACTATTCCGGAGAATTGGTGCCAACAACAGCCGTGGACACTTTGCTCCTTTCTTATATTATGATTTCGAACGGAAGGAGAACACTTTTTAACCAGGTCCTTTTAAAAATAGATGTAGAAAAGACGTTAGAAGTGGCGCTGCAGTGATTTATAGTATATTTTTTGTCAAACTCTTTGCTGCTGCCTCACTGAAAATCACACGTTCCTGTGTAGTGGCATTCTGTGGCATCCGAAGTGTCCTTGTGGGGTCGAGGGTGAGCACGAGGGTGTGGTCGAGGGAAGTCTAGGCATATACGCACTCGTCTGTCTCTAGCAGAAGGCCCACCACTGGAGTTTTGCGGCACGGCCTGTTAACATAGTGCTTTTGTTGCTTTACTACGTTTTGAGAAGTCACTATAAAATGCGAAGGCATACCCCATATGTATTTATGTTCACGTGGCGTCTTTTGCCTATGTAAGGGTTCAAGTAGACATCTATCGTGTAGATCCTATTTGGAGCCTCGGGAATAGATCATGTAGCCTGTTAGACAACTGTTATTTGATTTTTTTTTATTTTTGGCCTCAACCATAACGCTGTTTAAAAACAGTGTGAATACGTGCTACACGTAGCGTTACGTGTAATTATTTAAAACGGTGTATTCGTGTCAGTGGACATTAGAGATAAGAGTACTTAGGCTAAACACTGATAAAGACTTTTTCTGCAGAAATTTAGCTTAATATCAAACACGTTGGAGAAATTACCTTGCAATAGCAAACTGTGAGGTGAGAGCCCATGCCGTTTAAAGGAAAGTGGCGGCAAGCAGTCACCGACGCCATACTGAGTTCGTATTTTTGTCGGCGTCTACTTTGCGATGAGAACACCGATCCTTCTAGCCTGGCGTCACAACTCCGAACTTCCAGATCTTTTAAAGTTTAGTGCGCGCTAAAAGAAGGCGTATTATTTGGCTGTGCTCACCACTAATTGCGAAAATGGAGTGATTACTTCTCAGGCAATGGTCCTGAGGCGACATCACGTTCAACAACCGACTGCTCAGTGATACACCGAGGCACATTCAAGCACATCGGGGTAAATGGCTTGCCTAATTGTTTGTTTATTCAGTCTATTGGTCAGTCTTATTCAGTCTTATTTATGGGGCAAAAAGCTGAAGGCTTGCGAAAGTGTTCTACTTAAATTGAGAACGACGCAACGAGCTATGGGAAGAAGAATGATGGGTGTAACGTTAAGGGGATAAGAAGAGAGCAGATTGGGTGAGGGAACAAACTCGAGGTAATGACACCTTAGTTGAAATCAAGAAAAAGAAGTGGTCATGGGCAGGGCATATGCATGTAATGAGGAGGGAAGATAAAAGATGGTCATTGAGGACTTCGGACTGGATTCCAAAAGAAGGGAAGCGTAGCAGGGGGCGGCAGAAAGTTACGTGGGTGGATGACATTAAGAAGTTTGCAGGGACAACATGGCCACAATTAGCACATGACCAGGGTAGTTGTAGAAGCATGGGAGAGGCCTTTGCCGTGCCGTGGGCGTAGCCAGGCGGATGATGATGATGATGACTGGGAGTGGGGAAAGGGAAATACAAAGAGGGAAGAGAGAGAGAGAGAGAGCACTGAGTGCGTGTGGGAGAATGCATAGGGACGCTATGCACTGTCACTTCATCTGGCGCACTTCATGTAGAGTACAAGTGCCCGAATCGCTTTTCGGGCCAGTGACGGGTGTGGCCACGGTCCGAGTATCTTTGACTCTGAGAATGGTCATGAGTCCAGTCGGTTTAAAGTTGTCCGCAGAGAGAGGCGTTGTACGTCGTAGAGCGGGCAGGCACACAATAAGTGCTCGATGGTTTTTTCGCACCTACAGGAGTCGCACACCGGGTTCTCGGCTATTCTCATGCGATAGGAGTACGCGTTTGTGAACGCCATTCCAAGCCACAAGCGGCACAGCAAGGTTGTTTCATCGCGGGAAAGACTACATGGCAGTTGCAGCCGTAGCATGGGGTCTTGCTTGTGCAATCGGCAATTGAAGGCACTTGAAGTCCAGAAATCTTGCGACTTTTTGCTTGCAAGCAGGCGAATTTCTCTGGCAGCGTATGACCTGGCCAAAGGTATTGCACGCGTCTGGGTGTCTTCGTGGGAAACCGGGCAGCCCGTCAGCAAAGTTGTTGCCGACGATGCCACAGTGAGCAGGGATCTATTGAAATATAATTTTGTGCCAGTTTCCAAAGCATGGTCGTGTGCTTCCCTGATGTTGGATATCATCTTCTTGTAAGTCATCATCATCAGCATCAGCATCAGCATCAGCCTGGCTACGCCCACTGCGGGTCAAAGGCCCCTCCCATACTTCTCCAACTACCCCGGTCATGTACTAATAGTGGAAATATTGTCCCTCCAAACTTCTTAATCTCATCCGCCCACCTAACTTCCTGCCGCCCCCTGTTACGCTTACCTTCCCTTCGAATCCAGTCCGTAACCCTTTATGACCATCGGTTATCTTCCCTCCTCATTACATGTCCGGCCCATGCCCATTCCTTTCCTTGATTTCAACTAAGATGTCATTAACTCGCGTTTGTTCCCTCACCCAATCTGCTCTTTTCTTATCCCTTAGTGTTATGCCTATCATTCTTCTTTCCATAGCTCGTTGTGTCGCCCTCAATTTAAGTAGAACAATTTTCGTAAGCCTCCAGGTTTCTGCCCCGTACGTGAGTACTGGTAAGACACAGCAGTTATACAGTTTTCTCTTGAGGGATAATGGCAACCTTCAGTTCATGATCTGAGAATGCCTGCCAAACGCACCCCAGCCCATTCTTAGTCTTATTATTATTTCAGTCTCATGTTCCGGATTCGCGGTCACTACCTGCCCTAAGTAGATGTATTCCCTTATTACTTCCAGGGCTTCGTTACCTATCGTAAACTGCTGTTCTCTTCCAATACTGTTAAACATTACTTTAGTTTTCTGCAGATTAATTTTTAGACCCACCCTTCTTCTTTGCCTCTCTTGGTCAGTGAGCATGTATTGCAATTGGTCCCCTGAGTTATTAGCAAGGCCACATCATCAGCGAATCGCAAGTTACTAAGGTATCCTCTATTAACTCCTATCCCTAATTCTTCCCAATGCAGGTCTCTGAATACATCCTGTAAACACGTAAGTACTGTGATGTAATGCAGACTTGATACTGTAAAGAGCTGCCTCACAGGGACAAAATACGACCCCATTTCTCTGTCGGCTCTTCGGTGGCGTACGTCATAGCATCATATAGAGAGCTGCAAGTTCTGCTGCCATAGATGTAGTCATGTGTGACAATATGAATTTCACTGTAACCGGTTGAGCTGGAACGACAAATGTGGCAGTTGAGCTGGTAGGTGAGGCCAATCATCAATAGCTGGCCCTGAAGCATCTGATGGTCCAATCACAGCACCAGACGTATCATGACCGCATACATACATATAACAAAAATCAGCTCCGGCGTAATGCAAGGATAATATTCGCGTGATTCTACTTGTAATGCGTTAGCGTTAGGAGTGTCCAAGTGGCAAAAAGTGTATGTGTGTACGTATACGTATAGTGCAACTGACGGTGGTACGGTGGTGTGTGCCGGACTACCGTCAGTTGCACTTCGCTCCGCTGAAAGGCAGGACGCCCTTTGAGTGAGCTCCTCAACATGTTGCAATGGGGTGAATGTGGCTTAAATCATCGATCGGGGACCTCAAAGAGGTGCGACGTAATGCTAATGCATTTGTCTTGCATTTACCGCTAAATCGCTACTGTATATTTTTTATGCCACCAACCGCTCAGGTTTATAATGTTTATAGCAGCCCTAGCGACATGAAACAGAGTTTCAGGGCACTTCTTAATAAGACTATGGCTATTACTAAGCACGCTCCACTCATTATTGGAGGAGATTTCAACGCCCCACATCAAGCCTGGGGATATCGCTGGAATACTAAGAAAGGGGATAGACTCTGGCACCTAGCTACAGATCTTAATCTCTCCCTCATCACAAACCCAGCTTATCCCACTAGGTGTGGTACATCTACATGCAGGGACTCCACCCCAGACCTTACTTTTGTATCAAATTTAGCGAACGCTGGCTGGAATAACTCCAATATTGACCTGGGTAGCGATCATTACATATTGCAAATACTATTGGAAACACCAGGTAATGAGATAAAGCATTTTAACTACATTGACTGGGATCTTTTTCGGAAAGCAAGGAAAAGCAGAGCTGAGACAGAGACAGGAGAAAAGAAAACACTCCAAACTTGGACCACTCAGCTCAGGGAAGATGTAAAGGCGGCAACGAAGGATATTACCACAGAGGAGGATATCGAAATCATGGACAGTAGGCTGGCGCACTTGATTGAAGCCAAACAATCTATGCTAAAAAGATGGAAAACGCAACGTCTGAACAGGAGACTCAGGAAGCGCATATCATTGTTGAATAGGGAGATTGAAGAACACTCCAGAAATTTACAGAAACAACAATGGGATGAGCTTTGCAATTCCATAGATGGTCGAATCAGACGTGGTGGAAATTGGAATTTACTTAGACATTTGCTTCATGAGAACGACACGAAATCTAATAGGAGAACAGCAGTAGCACGACTCGTCCATCGTGAGAGCCAGGACACAACGGAGGAGGCCATTCTGGATCGGCTTGCAGCTAAGTATTTACCGCTTAAGGATAGCAATGAGAGTACAGACCCGCCTGAATATACAGGGGAAGACTGTGAGCCTATGGATCAAGACTTCACAGAAAGCGAAGTTCGCGCAGCCCTGTACGACCTCAACAGTAGATCTGCTGCCGGTCCAGATGGCATTTCCAATAGGCTGTTGAAAAATTTGGACGATGAATCTATAACATATTTAACAGAGTATTTCAACGAACTCTGGAAAAATGGTGATTATCCAAAGGAATGGAGAATTGCTAACACAATTCTTATTCCCAAACCAGGCAAGCAACTAAATCTAGATAACCTAAGACCCATATCGTTAACATCGTGTCTGGGCAAAACCATGGAGCATGTCATACTCAATAGACTTACTAAGTATGTAGAAAACAGAAATCTTCTTCCGCATAACCTGATCGGTTTCCGTCCTGGACTTTCGACTCAAGATGCAATGCTTTTAATCAAACATCACCTTATTCTTGCTAGCCCGCTGCATACGAGAGCTCTTCTAGGCCTAGATGTAGAAAAGGCCTTTGATCGCATCAAGCGCAGGGCCATATTGAATATCCTCTCGGAGATGGGATTAGGTAAATGATTGCACAATATAGTTAAAGCCTTCCTCAGTGGCCGTTCTGCTTGTCTCAGGTTAGGCGAACTCCAATCGACAACTCTGGAACTTGGGAATCGTGGGACACCACAAGGGTCCGTCCTATCTCCCATGTTATTTAATTTGGCAATGTCAAAAGTGGCTCGAGGTCTCGCGCAGATTGAGGGTATCCATTTTGCTATATATGCAGATGATGTAACAATCTGGAGTGCCGAAGGTAATATGGGACAAACAGAGACCAAACTACAGGAAAGCATTTATGTCGTGGAAACAACACTTGAGGGTATGGGACTGAACTGCTCTGCTAAGAAATCTGAACTATTGGTACTACGGAGCAGTAAGCGTGGGCGCAAACCGAACGGATATATCCCAGTGGAAGAACCCCGCATTGACATATACGCGAAGAATGGAGAACCAATCAGGCAGGTGGAGACTATCAGAGTGCTAGGACTTCCCCTGCAAGCGAATGGATCTAATTGCAGGATGATACAACACATCTCTAACAAGTCAGAAGAAGTCATTAGGCTTCTGCGTAGAGTTACCAACAGGCATAAGGGGCTAGGAGAACACAGTGCCATAAGATTGGTACATGCATTCGCCTTTTGCCACTTCTCGTACGTGGCTGGCATGCTACAGTGGACACAGGCTGACAAGAACAAGCTAAACGCTTTAATCAGACGACTTATAAAGAGTGCACTAGGACTTCCCATCAGCACGGCTAACGATAGCTTATTGCGCCTAGGGCTGCATAACACACTAGAAGAGATAGCTGAGGCTCAGCAGGTGGCCCACCAGGAGAGACTAATGGGGACACGACCTGGGAGGGCGCTACTTGAAGAAATTGGCGTAGAAATTAACAACCACACCAACGAAGGAGAATTACTAACACAATTGCAAGCGGGACTACGAGAAACAATAAAGACGACCCCGTTCCCTAGGAACATGCACCCGACACATAACCTCGAGAGACGAAAGGCAAGGGCGAAGGCACTCCTTCAAGACATAGATCAACATAAGCAGCAGGCGGTGTTTGTTGACGCTGCCTGGGTTAAAAATAAGGATGCGTATACTTCTGTTGTTGTAGACACTCAAGGTAACATACGGGATGCCATCACCGTCTATACCAAGGACCCAACAGTAGCAGAACAAGTAGCAATCGCCTTAGCCATTCGGGCTAATCGGTGGACACATATTTACAGCGACTCTAGAACAGCCATACGCAACTTTACCAACGGATATGTGACACGGACAGCAACAAAATTACTAGAGAAGGTCAACAGTGAGAGGATTGAAATCCGCTGGTTTCCTGCACATCTGGGGGTAGTGGACGGAGCTCGGAGAAACCTCAATGAGGTGGCAAATGAAGCAGCACGAGGACTTTCTAGCCGTGCTCTTCAAGACCGAGCAACTTACGCTTCACCCGGGGAACACAGGGATCGATTATTAACATATAACGAAATCACGAAGCATTATTATTTAAGCAGAAGGGAGTACCCATTGCCACACGGTAAGCTTTGCAGAGCCCAAGCGGTCACATTACGTTTGCTACAGACTAGAACATACCCAAGTCCATATTTTATTAACAGGATCTATCCTGAGAGGGAAACTCAAATCAACTGTAATAAGTGCAATGGCATCATTACTCTTGACCACATGCTTTGGCAGTGCCCCGCGGTCTTCACAGACTGCGACAAGGAAGAAGAATGGTGGCGGCAAATGCTACATAGCGAATCACTCTCTGACCAATTACGGGCAGTCCAGAAGGCCCGCGATGTGGCTGAAGGGCTCGGCCTGACAGTCCCAACGTGGGAGCGGCCCGCGTCAGCCTATGGTTGACCTTCAGGACCAAATAAAGTTCCTCATATCATACCATACCATACCGCTCAGGTCAAGTCGGTCTCGGTGGCGACCGCGCCACCATGCCCTCGTGTCTGTGCAAATCACGTAAAAATTGCCGATTGCTGCAAAAAAGACGTACGCAGAAGCACACAAAAATGCATTGACGTTGGGATAATATCAGTATGTTAAGTTTTACAACGTTACCACGGATTTGTACTTCAGCATTGACATTTTCCCACCCTCACCTTTATGAAATCTGCCTTTCTTCGCACTTTCTCTCCTTTTCGCTTATTTCCTCGTTAACCCGTCCCTGTCATCGCCATCTGGAGCTCGATACGCTCCGCGTATCGTGAGGCTGACGTCTTCACTATCCAATAATGCACCGTCTTCCATTTCTATAATGCGTATGTTTTTATTACGCTCAGCAGGAACATCCCGCTGCGCCCCCGTCGCACCGAGAAACGCAGACAGAGTTCGGGCGTGCACTGAAAGCGAGCAACGCCAATTTTCTGCAGAGTATGAGAGGGGGGAGCCTTGTACTCATGCTGTGAGCTGTCGACTACTGAAAAAATTTATTGTATATATTTTCAGCATGTGTAGGGAGAGAGAGAGAGAGGTTGTATAGCCGAAGGAGGCGCTATTGCTGCCTTGTTGCAGAGAGCATGGCTCAGTGCCGTGTAGAATCATTAGACATTATAGGGAGTTTCTATCTGCCTTTATGACCGTGGTATCCACTCATCGAATCAACGCGCGAAAAGAACAATGTAAAATGGAACGTGGGACGCCCAACTTTCCTTTCGCAGCGCTTATCTACCAGTATTCTCCTTTACTTCATTTTAACAAAAGATAAGCAGGCGTGCTAGCCAACGAGTGTCATTCACAGCACCGTGTTACCTCTCGACTGCCTGATGTCGGTGTAGAAAGCGTGGATTCCTTCGTTACCCAATGCCAGGCACGTACACAGAAAATGTCAAGTGAAGGAGCATTGCTCTACGTCTTTCGTGTTAAGTTCTAGTTTGAGAACTTTGTTTTCGTTCTTTTCTGAAACATTAGGTTTTTTTCTTAATCCTTATCTTCTGGCTTTGACAGATAGCCCAATACATAATGAGATGCGTACGCCATAGCTGATGTCTGAAAGGCGTGGAATACAAGATGATAGCCTCCTACTGGTGAATCTCAACTGTCGTAAAAAAAAGAAAAGAGCTGACGTTGAAGAGCTATTCTCAGGGCAACCGAATCAAGACGCCCCTGCCTTAGCTTCTCTTTTGCTATCCTGAAAGTCAATGAGCCCAGCAGCGTCGACATCTGAATCATTTTATGTGAACTTCGCAAGTTTTAACGCACTAATGCGCGAGCAAACGTGCCATTCTAGTTTGCTGCTGCCGCACTTGTGGCTACATCTGCTTTCTCTTTGGCTTCACTACAGCCCGGAAAGCTCTTTTTTTTTATTAAAAAGAAAATAAAGACCGGGAAGAGCAATGACCATTTTTTTGCTGTTCCCATTTGCCAGGTTTCTATTTGTTTCCGGATTCAGAGCTGGAATGCTTGGTGCAGATCCCTGAATTTCTTCGACTCGTCTCGAGTACTCCGCCGTGCATGGTGGTGGTCCAAGAATCATGCTGCGGAGACGTCGATTTCCGAGCTACGACAGAGCAACGGCGAAAAGAAAGAAACGACCACGCGGCGCGCGCTCGCGGCCGCGGGCCTGATGACAAGGACAGAGAGGAAGGAAGGAATGCTGCGGCTTCTCGCCGATGCAATAACGCACACGCTTCGTGTGACAGCACCGGCGACGTACGGACATCACGCAGGCGCTGTCGCCGAAAGGAAAGAGTGGTGACATCGAAAGCCAGAACCGAACAGTGGCAAGTGCGCACGTATAAGCGACGTGAGCGTGGTCTTGCGCCCTGCCTTGTGTCTTTTGGATACACAAGAGTTCTGTGCAGTACACCGGTGGTTGCGGCAATAGCCGCCCCACGTCGCATCGCGACGAAGGAAAGCGTTCAAGACTACGCCACCGCATTACACTATTGCGGTAAATTTTAGAAGTCTTTAGCGATTGATTCTAGATAGCTTACATTGTGCGCCCCGAAAAGAAGCTGGTATGCATGGGTCCCTTAAGTAAACTGAGAATAACTCTGAAGCTTCGCTACGGTGAAACCTGCGTAAGTTTTCCGCTTGAATAGTTGCACAGCTTAGTGCTTTAGCGTTTCAAAAACCTAAATACATTCAAATAGACGCTGTAAAATCGATCTGTTTTAGTATATTTGTACTGCATTTGTATGTGTGCGTTTTCCTGATTTTCTTTCTTTTTTTCTTTTCTGCGCAAGTTGGCTATACTCTCAAGCTGTAAAGCAACAGTCGAACTGCACGCTGCTAACTTCAATGCCTCTGATTTGCTAACAAAGCAGTGATAAGTAGTCTAATGTTTTACGAGTTCTCTCGTAAGACAGACCTAACGATAGTTTACTAATGGCACGAATGATATACTCTAGGGTAATGTGAATCCCGCTGTTAGTCGTCCGTTTGGCTTTCAGCCGGATTACGAGAGGGAGAACAGCGATTTCATAATTTTAATCCAAAATTACTGTCTCCCAGCGACCGATAAAATAAAGGAGAAAAAACGTTCGAAAGACTTCAACTTTTTCGTTGCCCGTTTGCGAAACGAAGCAACATCCCTCTGAATTGCGCAATCTGTTCAGTCGCCTTTTAAACCACTCTGAATGCTGAAGCACACAGCGTACACGTGAAGTTGCTGCGGATTTCCACTGTGGTTCGGCGACGAAGGGGTTGGAGACGTCATTTTTTTTTCGCTCTCACCCGGCTCGATAACGCTGCACGCAAAACGAAAGCTGGATGGGAAGACGACTGTACCTTTCTTTGTGTGCCTGCTCCGGTAGGCGTGGGGTGGCTCCTCCTTTGTGGCGGCTGCGGCGGGCGCCGACGAAGCCGCAGGCACCGGGGTCGTCAGTCCTGCGGGAACAAAGGACAATGGGGAAATGGGGAGAGAAGAGAAAGGAAGAACTGAATGCTGTCATCAGCGTCGTCAAGTAGCGAGAATGCGAGCGAGAGAGAGGAAGAAAAAAGCTGAGGAGAAGTAGAAGGCACGACGCGAAGCGTGGGTGGAAAGGAAGCCACCGCGTTTTCCCAGTAGACTCGAACAATAGTGCGCGCGTCCTCTAAGGACAGAAGAGGACATCTTGATCTTCTCAATCCAGAGAGTCTCTTTGGTGAGGAGCTGTTCTACGTGCGCTCAGGACCGCTGAATTGACTTCGCTCCCTGGATAGCTTGCTGCTTTTGGGTGAATCTGTACGATATAGTTACGATGCCCTGACTTCATTGTCTTAACGTGCCTGGCTAGGATTATAAATGAAGGTACCGAAAGTACGTAACGCGGTTGATTTGGCTAATGACTTTGTTTCTTATGGATAGGAAATGCTGGCAACAAGTAAAGTATGTGGGCGACTTCTCCACTACCATGAATTGTTAGTTTAGTGAGAGATGGTGAAGGTGAGGAAACATTTGAACGAATTAGAAGTTTACAACAAAAGGCGGGTTGGTCATTTGCATCCGAAGAAGAAAGGATGGGAAAATAATATGTCCAATTTTTCGTAGCTTGACGTATATAATGTAGAGAATGGTATTCTTGTGTTCGCAGGCACTTCACAAACGTTTCACAGATACCGAGGTGAAGAAAGATAAAAAAATTATCTGCCAGTTTTGATACCACCATATAATAAACATGTGACATCACGAAAGTCGTATCGACCGTCTTCACGGTGATCTAGTGGGCACCGCCATTCTTGATCACGTGGTGACGCTTCCATTGCTTGCCTCAGCTGCCCCCGAGGCCTCCGTGTTTACAATGGATGTGCAAGACGCCCAGTGCGGCTCAGCAAACCTCTGTTACGGCGTATATCGTAGACAGTGATTGTGTGGACGACATTAAGCTTTCGTAACAGCGTCAAGGGACATATAAGCACTTTCGACGCTCAATAGGCCTTGTTCAAACAGCGTGAACGGCGTATAGGTGTTTGTACTAAAGGCAAGACTAGAAATGTACACCAAGTTGTCCAAACATTCCCCTTATGAATTAAATCATGATCAGCATGCTTTGCTCTCCGTTCTTTATTTGGGAATCACTTTCTTGTTTTCATATTGCAATCACTGTGAAGCGGCGGCTTGTCACGTTTCTGACTCTGTAAAGCTTCTCGCTGCGGCCGCTATCTGAAAATTTATTTTCTGCTTAATCGCTAGCGGGTGTGCTTGCGTGGCACACGTTCTTGCTGCGCACAAGACTTGGAGCGTAGATTATCTGTACTCTATAATGACTGGTAGAAAAGGCGTATTATCACTAGTCACTGACTTCCTCTGTGAAATGTCTCGAAACGATCAATTTCGAACATTCGTGCATAGTCGGTGCAGACGCCGTCATCCGAGCATTGACACATTGATTCTAGAGTTAGGCCATTCACTTCTTGATACGTGGGCGGTATAGAGAGCGTAACAGTGGGTGTGATTTGTGGTGGATTTGTGTTGATAAAGCGAGATGAACTTTCTAGGAGGCCCCGATACTCCCTTTGTTTCGTTGTAACGAGCGGAACTCACTGTTCCCGGCGTTCGGGGGTTGATGTCCTCTCTTTGGGGGTTAGCGATACAAGGCTGGTGGAATAGTGTTTTTTTTTTATTGCGACAGCAATAAAAACATTTTATAGCGATAATGTCGTCACCGCGCATCGTATGCTGTATGTGCGAGGGAAAACACGCGAGCGAAGCCGGCAATCGCGGATCAATATGGCGCACGCAAAATATAAGCCAAGACCGTTGTGCTCAGGCAGCAACTGCACATTTCGCGACCGGGCGCAAGGGGAACTGACGATCCCAGCTCAATCTCACGCGTCATATACGGAGGAACGCGGAGGTAGCGCGTGGCAAAGGCGAAGGTAGCGCGTGGTAAATTGTATTTAACATATCTCACGCTTGCTCCTAAATTTTGATTCATTGACCGGACGTGCACATCCGCATGGCGGAATTCCATTCCCATCTGTCATACACTGTGGAGGCCCAGAACCTCGAGTAGGTTATATGGTATTCCCGCTACGGAAACAAATCACATTCAAAACATACGGATCAACAGGAAGTTTTCCTTGAAGTGTAAATTGCGAAATTTCCCAGGGAAATATCAGCTTCCAGAATTAACGTGCAATAGTGTACTGATTCCCAAATAATGCCGCAAAAACTCAGTGCCCTTCCACTTTTTGAAGAAGGATGACCGGCGAAGTTGCGTACGTGGCCCCTTAATGCCTCTTTCACCTCCGCCGCGGCTCGGCCCTGTATTTCACTATGTTCGGGTTCGGCCCACGTAGGAAAATTTGTTCACATACGCGCGGACACGACCCGCTAGATCCTAGCCATAAACAGCTTCACTATGAAAATAGAAAGCGAATGTGGCTTAATGGTTGGAGCAATATGCTTTCGCGCAGGAGGATCGCGTTTCGGTCCCAGCATGGGGAAATTTATTTTTATTCTGGAGGCCCAAACCCATGCAGGACAGTAGCATGCCTACCTACCTACCGGAAAGTACCGGGAAATGGGACAAAGAAGGCTTCGCATGAAAAGCCGAAATAGCTAAAACCTAATTTTTCCCGTATTACGTTGCTCTATTTGCAAATATGCATAATTTTGTGATCGGGATTGTCTTAACATTGCTTTGGAGAGCACCCTGTTAAGAGGCACTATGAAAAGACAGACAGTCAAATAAAAGGCTTCTTTGTAAAATGGATATCCAAATTTTTCTGACACTCACGTAAGGTATCATGTACAAGGAACATAGAAGCCATGCTTTCCCCGAGAGAAATTGTAAGTCTGACGCTCGCATACGCAAAAGCGAGCCAGAATTCATTCGTACCACGATATTCGACTGCCAAGAAAGATTCTTTATATAATAAGAGTAACATGGGGTTGAATTCACGGCCATTGTCGCTAATATGTACGAAATCACGATTTTCGTTCCATGTAAAAATTGAATTTGTTGATAAGAAGA
Organism: Dermacentor albipictus; assembly: GCF_038994185.2. NCBI lineage: Eukaryota > Metazoa > Arthropoda > Arachnida > Ixodida > Ixodidae > Dermacentor > Dermacentor albipictus. Next base: position 102,664,504 of record NC_091824.1, on the reverse strand, counting down.
GCACCGTAAAATTTAACAATATATATTGAAGGAAACCTACCACAACGTTTCGAAGATGGCGGTAACCAAGAAAGAAAATATATACTTTCGCAAATAGCCAAAGAAATCTTTCAAAATGCTTCGTTTGTCATGTCGACACAACATTGCACAAATTCCTGTGTTAATAAATAGGACGAGATCAACACAACATTTCCGTTATTGCATTCTAAAATGTCGAAGCTTTTTCTCTTTGTGCATAGGAACTCTACGAGATATAGAAAGCAAGAAGAGGGAAGGTAGGGAGGTGAACCAGCCGTGCATTAGGTTTGCTAGTCTACAATGGCGGTAAGAAAAAGCGGGAAGGGAACGAGGAAAAGAGGGAGAGAGCGAAAACTGCGTGCACACAGTAGGACGCACTGAACGAGTACAATCGATCACTCAGCCAGGCGTTCTTCAAAGAGTATGGTCGCACGAATAGCTTTCTGAACCATTCATGCATGCGGTCAAGATCAAAGAATTGTTGCTTCCAAAAATGTCTTAAATTCCATTCGTCTTAGTGCGGTGTGTAAAGAGATGCTCTGGACGTCGTATTCAGGGCAAGTGCGCAACAGCTGCTCGATTGTTTCTTCGGCCCCACAAGTGTCGAACGCAATAAAAAGTATTGGAAATAATATTGTTAGGTTGTGTAGCTTCCGGAAACCTAGCAATTACCGAAAAAGGCGTACGTATTCTTGTCATTTCTTTTTCGCTGATAGGTTATATGGAGCCAAGTTATGAAAGACGTTGACAAGAAGATAGCTTTAGCCTATTCTGCCCTCTTACTTAAAATTTCTTTAGAAGTGGTCCAATGCCGTCATAGCCTTGCAGATATGCTAATGACAATAAACTCCCTGCGCGCAAAGTGTGACAGCGCCGCTGGCACTTTTACTTTAGGCAGGTCCCTTCTAATACGTGTAAAAAAGTAAAGTGCCACTTTTTACAATGGTGCTTCTGATGGACAAATGAGGTAATCTTGGACGATATACTACTCACGCTCGTTAAGAAAGGGGATACCATTCAGGAATACTGCAGTACGCTGTAATGGAGGGCTGATTCTTTTCGGCGCATATTCTATGATGATACCTGACAAGTGGAGCCGGACCACCGTGCTTAAAATGGCTGATTATGCCGTGGAGATGCTACCAGACTTGTATTTTTGTCGTACTCGTAATTGGGCAAATCTTGGCGGCTATTATCGCAAAAATAAAGGAGGCCATAATATTAACACTTACACGAGATAATGATTTAGCCCGTAAGAAGGAACTTTTGTTTTCAAATTAGCTTGGAATTCACATTAACAGAGCAAAGCAGTTTAACTGTGAGGAGACACTATAGATAGCGTGGCTTTCCTTCAGAGGTGAAATAGGACCAAGTGCTTCGTCCGATCCTAAGCTTCAGACGACGGAGTTTAATGGCGCCAACAGAGACTCAACACCTGGGCGATAAGCTTCCGGCACAATTAATTGTGCCGAAATTACTCTCGTGTAATCTTGCTATTTGGCGATTACTGCAAAATAATTAGGGCCGGAGAAGCGTTGCGCAACAGGTCTGCTGGGGCGCATTCCAAGTACCTAACCTTTGTTCTATCAAAGTTTCCCCGTAAAATGACAACTAACGCTAAGCGAGAACGGCATGCCCGAAAAGTAAAATTTGCCTAACTAGGAGAGAACGCTAGCCAAACGTATACCGAAGGAACTCCCCTAGTCGCGCATTTACGCTTAGTTCGGCGAATTACCTACCACGTCCAAGTGCCCATAGGACTAGGACAAACCAAGGAGATGAGACGTCCCACTGCGTACTGCGGCGCGGGCGCATCGATTTAGGTTTCCTGACGCAACTGCGTTCCATTGTGGGCGCTCGGCGAAGACAATATGAGTCTCCAGGAAACACGGCCTGGCCGACCATACTCCATTTGCAATTCGAACCCCCCTGCCTCCTCTCATCAACCCACACCGCCTTTCCCCCGGAACCCCTCTTCCGGTTCGTCCTCCTACGCAAAGGAGTATTCTTATGCAAAGCGTTCGGAGCTGCGGCAGCTCTGCCTCGGAGCAGATGCTGCGCAAGCCTTAGGGTCCCTCCGACGTCGCCCCGTCCGTTAAGTTTGCCGTCGTCGTGGATATTACTTTGGTCGTTCCGCCAACAGTAGTGTGCACGTACGACAACTTAGGCAGCTAAAGAAAGAAAGAACGAAAAATATATGCATATATGTAAAAGCCAACAATGCGGATGAAATGAGGGCAGAGGGACGTTGTAGGAAATACGGGGCGGAGAGAAAGGAAGGTGGGCGAAAAGCGGGCGCGTACAAACGCCAAACCCTTCCGCAAGCCGAGCACTGTGTGACGACGCAAATTTTTCTTCCGAGAATTCCTCATCTCGTCGTTGTTCACCGTGTCGAGGGGGAGGTCGTCTCCGCGAAAGAATTCTGAAGAGGCGCCTCTGGACCTCGCCATTTCTCGTCGTATTTTAGAATCTCGCCGCCTCTTCGCATTCCGGTGAAAATGACTTAAAACAAATGCAACGCTCAGAGAGTTTAAATGTCTTCGCGACAACGAGTGTTTTTATTCCTGAAGCCGGAACGCCGGTGATTCCCCTTTTATTTTTTTATTTTTTAGTCATGGGTTTTGTGAAGATTCCCCATTGGAGATTCGCGATGCGGCTTTGTCTGAATCCACGTGTTCGTTTCGCCTTCGAAGAAGCAAGGCTGTTACCTTGCTTTCAGTTTGAGGCTTACAGTGCGCGCAAACAGCATCGCATGGCTGCGGAATTGAACGCAACCGTGCTCGTTGGGCTTCTCTCAGTCGCATCGCAATTGTTTGATAGCTATAAACATAAGATACACGGACTAGAAGCCAATTATACGACTGATGCATAGGAACTAAGGTTGCATAGGCCTACAGGACCAGCCCATGTGATTTGAGGATTGAGCAAGATGAGTTAACTTGTGAAAAACCGACAATAATGAATAATAATCGAATAATAATAATCGACAATAATCGACGCTGCAAGAAACGAGAACATCGACGTTTATTGTGTACATTTCTTCTTTTTTTTTATTTTGAGAGCTCGACTTTTATGCGTTAAGACCGACACTGTTTCGCCATGATACGGCAGGCATCTTGCGCCCTTGGCATATGTTGTACTGAAATAATATGTGTTATATGTGCGGCCTAATAGCGTAGCACGCCTGGTGCACTGTATGTAAGACACGCGCATATCAACGTGTCGTAGCGTTCTTGAAAAGAAAATTGGGGAGCGCTGAGTGTGTGAGAAAGGAGACGCGTGCAAAACATGTTATCATTGTTGTTGGAGGACAGGATAAGCCCCATATGGTGCAATGTTTTTTATATGTATAGCGGCAGAAGGCTATTTCAAGTTCGCCACGTGTCGTTCATTGTGATAAAGACAGAGATTAGCACCCTGCGTTCAAGAGGGGGCTGCTCCTTGTAAACAGCACCCCGTCTACATCTACACCCTGCTTCTTGGTCACAACGGTGAGGAGCCATGCTTTCAGGCTTCAACATCACAATGATAATTTTTTCTATTGGGGGGGGGGGGGAATAGTGGTTTTGTGCATTATATGGTGAAGTGTGTGACTGTAACTTATTTCTGGTCTAGTTGGATCAACATCCTTAGAAAACTAAAAATTTGCGTGAAAAAACAGACAAGCACGCAAGAAACAGGCTCTCTTGTATTTGTCTGTTCTTATCTTTCTTTCCTTTGTTTTTGCGCAGTCTTCTTAAGTGAAGATGTTTTTCATGTTTGTTATTATAAGGTTGGACGCTACCGCGTTATAGACAAAGTCATGTCGATGACTCATTCATGTAAACGGCGAGCTCCAAAGTAACGGTAAATCATTCTTCAATTCTACCTATCAGTCTCCTACGCTACAAGCACATATAAATAGAACGACTGGCTTAAAATGTTTCTGCATTACTATGAAACTGGGATGAAGCGATTCTTGAAACAATGCCTATCTCATTTTACTACAAGAATGGAGCAAATATATATTTGCATTCGATTTGCCAATATGTCTTTTTTCGCAATAAGGTGCAATTCGGTACATTAAATAGTTAACCGCGGTGATATTTTGGATGCTCCAAATAACTACTGATACCAAAATTACTGATACCGAACAGAACTGGATGAAAATGTCTTTTTTTTAATTATGATGTCGTGTGACTGACGCAAGGACTGGCCTATCGTAACCTCCTACATCCCGCGCTTCTCGCGCACGCTTCGCGTGTGGCTGGTTTGTATATGACTTCGGCGAATTAATACTGCTGTACAGAGGTCTCTTACCCAAGACGGATATGTCGGAGTCTTAGTTGCATAAGACCTGAGAGCTGCGGCATCACTGAAAGAAACGTTTTGATTTCATTTCTCCACGTGTTCAAGATGTCCTTCACCGATCCAAGAGCAAAGACAACTCTGCAAGTAATTCGGCAGACGTGTGTAGCTTGAAGTGAGAAAAAGAAGAAAATTATCAGCATAACAATATTTTCAACAAAATGTTTGGAAAAGGTTTTCGTTCCAATTTTTTGCTTGTTCACAAGCTGAGCGTCAATACGTCGTAATAAAAACAAAGCTTATATGTTTAGAAGTGCTCACTCTCTCCAACGCCACCGTCGTTATCGTTAGCAGTCAGTTTGAAGGTCTTCCGCAGATCAACGCCCTTTCCGCGCTCTCTCCATAACAATTGTTCAACGCCAACCGTTCGCATCCCGTGCAGTTATTTCCGGTAGAAGATCAAGATCTTTAACAAGATGGAGAGAGGGTTATAAGGAAGACAGGGATTTTAACCATGCAGTCAAGAGTCTGGTTGGCTTTAACAAAGGTTTGTACGTAGTTATACCGGGAATCACCCGCGTTGAATAAGCCTACTTGATAACACGACTTCTTGGGGAACAACACTCTAAGCAAGTGCATTCGCTGCTCGTCTGCAACCACTGGAGCTTCCGACTGTGGCAGATTATTGACACACGGAGAAACGCCACATGCACGTAGTGCTATAGAAAAGCAGGCCTTCGCAGTATTCATTCACAGAGCCTAACGAGACTTGGCGAATATATTTAGCGTGAATTTGCATGTCGGTTGGTGTACCTTCCGCATCTGCATTTCGTGGCAATTTAGGCTGTCATGTATCTCAACCAAACGCCATAGTAGCATGCCGGGCTTGTCAGCCACGCAAACATCCACAGCTTTTTATTAAATTATGCATCTAAACTCACTCTTCTTCCCTTCGAGTTACCCTCTTAATTTGACTGCATTGCTGTGCATAGATTTCTTAATACGTGTTCAGTTCACTATTTAAAATCAAGGTTCCCTGATTTTTCTCAGTTTTCTTGACAAGAGTTGACAACTGCGCCAATGGCAGCGCTGAAGAGACGCTGTACCTCGAAAGTAACTTCTAAAGGGTGGAAGTTTCTGGCGACCAGCGCACCGCTCCTATCACCCAGTATGAAGCTTTCTTTTTTTTTTCTTTATTTCATTTCCACAAAATAGAGTAGTGCATATATACATAGAAAGAAAGGAATACTCCTCGCTGCATGCGCCTCTAGTTTGGCTAAGGACACGGAATTCAAGTAAGCCACGTATATCGACTTCGTACTTTACCTAAAAACAAAAAAGCAAAACGACGCGCATAGACATCCGTGGAGCAGCAACAAGTAAACTCTTTTCGAACGGGAGCCGCTTCGGAAGCCGCCGAAATGGTGACGGCGGCGGCGTTTCTCTTTGGCATTAGAAACGCGGGAGAGAAGGCGAGGGAGGGCGGGCGAACAGGCTTTGAAAATGAATAGAAAGCGAACCCGAGTTGTTTTCAATTCTGAGTGTGAGCGGTTCTCTCTGGGCCGCCACCGCGAAGAACAACACAGCAAACGCGCCCACCTAGCCAAGCAGCCAGCCAGTAACCCTCGCGGAGGATCTGGGCACAGAATTCGAAAGACAAGGCGAGCTCATTTGAAATTCAGATGCTTGTCTGACGTCCGCGCACGCTCCAGCCCCGGGCTGCGTGGCATGCAGTAGCCGGGGCTTCGCTGCATTCGCGCGTTGCCACGGGTGTAAGCGAGAACGTGCTCGGCAGTGGAGGAGGACGCGAGGAGGAGGGGCGGGAAGGAGTGGTGAAGAGGGAAGGAGGCGACCGCGCGGCGAAGAAGAGGCATCGGCACAGCGCGTGCCTTCCGTAATTCAGTGCGGATGACCCGCCGCAGGAGCTGTGACGTTTTCCCGGCACTGAAAGCAGATCGTCCCGAAGGCGCTCCATTCCATCTTCGTCCGCCGCCTGTGAGCGTAAGGCTCAGTGTTGGCACGTGCCGGCGCTGCGTACCGCGCTCTCTAGAAGATAAAGCGCAGAAATTTCGACGTGGACCATGGGACGCGACAGACACTGGCTTGTGATTCATAGCTGAAGCCTGTCTCGGTGGTGATCCCGACGTCAATTCAGGGAGCGCAGTTCAACCGCCGACGTCGGCGAAGGAGGCACGTGCCAGAAAGAATTTCGCAAGCCTGAAGCAGCAACTTGTTGCATTTTTGCTCTGCAGTTATCATTAAACGCACTCCCACGTTGCTGTATTTAACTCTGAGGAGATACTGGAGCAATCAGTTGGATTAGGAAACTATTGCCTTCGTTTTATTTTTTTAATGTTACTTTCTTAACGCTTGAGGTAACGTGATATGCTTAGATGCTCTTTCGCATGTGATTTGTATGGGAGAGCAAAGTAAGAGTGCATAACAGAGATAAAATAAGCATGCACAAGAAATACAGTCTAAATTATGAGGCCACTCCTGTCTTTCACTTGCATTTACCGACTTTAAAAGCTCCAGTACTATCAAGTGGCAAGAGTCCTTTTGAATGGACAATATAATGACAGTGTCTTGTTAGTTGTGGCGCTCATTGGCCTATCGTTTAAATAAGTGTAAGCCAAACGGTCACCGTCCACACATTTTACCACCGAATGGCGCATTTCAATGATACAAAGTCATCTATTCTGACTTCCTCATGACAGCAGGGATCACAGCAATGCAAATAAAGATAGAGTAAGGGTTATTTAGAGTTTGAGCGCATCCCCTTCCGTGAAGGAAAGACCCGCCACTCGGGCTGCAGTGAAAGTTATTCCTTTGAAGTTATTCCCGTGAAGAAAAAGAAAGACAGAACAAGAAAATAGCATTGCCTAAACAAAAAAAAGCTGTCGACCACATCGGTATACAAGGAAAATCCGATGGTTGAAAGCGGGCACTATCGAAGTTTCTCGTAATGCACAGAGGACTGTATCACTGGAGAGCCCCACCCATCCATCACATTCGAGTTCGGATAGAGTCACACGCTTTCTATCTCATAGATATATAAAGCCCTCACAATCCAAGAAAGAAAGTGTAATAACGACATAGCTGAGCCGAATGTGCATCTCTGTTTCTTTGCCGTTCCTTCTCTGTGGCTACATTGTCAACCAGAAGAATATATTTTACTTATTAGAGCGCAGCTCTTTGGCGTCCGTTCCTGGGTTTCGCGTCGTCGTCGGCGTCGTCGTCGGCGTCGGCGTTGTCGGCGTTGTCGTCGGCCTCGTAACCAGCTCGCCTCCGCCGCCGCGCTCCGCCGCCGCGCATGCGCCGCTGCTCCGCCGCCGCGCATGCGCGCTGTTGGCTCTCCGGGCGAGGGAGGATGATGGAAGGGAGGAGGAGAGACTGTGGAGGAGGGCTGGCTACACAAATGGCTCTTTGGCGTCCGTTCCTGGGTTTCGCGTTGTCGTCGGCCTCGCAACCAGCTCCGCCCCCCTTTCATCCCCCCAGCGCTAGCAGCGACCGACTGATACCGCTTTCGTGAGTCCGCTACCGCACTCACGAAAGACGTCGTGCACTTCCTGCAACTCGCATTAACCGTCCATCGATCCACACCGATGTTAGTAGTGGGGGACTTTAATGTTGACATAAAGACAAACAGCAATTTCCTAACACTTATGCGGGAGAACATCCCGTTCCTCTCGCTGGTAACGCGTCCCACGGCTGTGACAACCTCGCGAGGCACTTGTATAGATCTCGTCTTTGAGAATCAAGCATTGGTGTACCAAGTCGAACATATATCAGTCTATTTCTCCGACCACAAAGCTTCCTTCATGACTGTCAAGAACTGTTAATGGAGTCTTTGTTAAAGGAATACGTGTGAAAAATAAAAAAAAAATTCTGTGATAGCGCATACATGTGTTGCTCGATTTCTTTGCCTCAATCTATCGAAAAGGTGAAACAGCTTATTTGCTGCGCTCAAATTTCGCATTAGGAAGTAACGTAATCGTCGGTAATTTTTTGTATAGAATGTACGTCTTTCTTACTTCTTTATTTATGTTTTCAGTTTTCTTCCTTCATTCTCGAAATCCTCCTCGAAGCTATTATTCGTGACGAATGACCTCACAGCGATTTTATGCCTCTCGATGGATGATCCAGAAGATATAAGCTCCTATTTTATGAAATATACACACCATGTTTTCAGTTATGCGTCTTATTATACACACTCGGGTTATAATTACCAGTGCTGGTGTGGCTTTAGATACGTGGCTCTGGATAATCCCGAATGGCCAACATGGAATTGAATTTATCGGAAATAGCTTTAAACTTCTAGATGTCATTACAGAAGTTAAAATAGTTCATCACCAGAATGGGCAAATAACGTTACTGAAAATGTAACACGGTCTCAATACAATCATAGCACTTATCCAGAATCTTAGGTCAATGACATCAAGCGGTAATTTATAGGGCAATTTTCGAACCATACTATGCTCACTTTCTTCGTAAACACACTGAACTGAGGACCACTGGACTCGGAACTGCGAAAACATTGGGACACTCAATTAGGACACAAGAAAAGCAGGCAAGTCTGGCCAGTAGATAAAACTGATGGCAACAACTCAAGAGGCTGATTTGGAGAGACCTTTTGTGCTTAAATCATGATCATTCAAAAAAACATGAAAATAATACGTGAGCGAGTATACGCAAGATCATACGGAAGATTGATTGTATCGTAGAAAAGAAAACGATGTCTGCTAATGATAAGGTTAGCTAAAAACTGAGCAGTTATGAAATCAAATATGCCCGTCTCGAGCAGAATAACCATGAATTCAAGTAATACCATATAATCTAGATACTCAGTGAATATGCCTCAAGCAGTATACCGATCATCCTGCGAAATAAATAAAGAACTAAAATAAACCTAATGAAACAATTTTTTAGGCGAAGTGTCCTCTCTCCCAGTTAATATTTATTAATTACTTAACGCTGACATTTCAGTTGGAAAATGGTTGCTCGGTAACTGGTACTTGCTATGATGTTCAAGTTGAGTTTGACCTTCCATTACTGATCAAGAGATTAGTAGCATTTAATTTACGCACAGGGATTTTCTTCTTGTGATTTTTCTTTTTCACTGAATATTAGCTCCCTCGCTGGACGTTGGAAGTGTTTCTTTTTCTTTCTTATTTCTTTTTCATGAGAATCACGCGTACGTGTATGTTATGCGATTGGCAAAGCAATAAATAATACGAGAATGAGAGGAATTTCGAACTAGAAGCAAATTTAAAGTTTCCATTCACGTTACACATTGTTACTTCTTTATATATATAAAATGCGAAATTTGTTTCTCTCTGTCCTGGCGTAACCAGGCATAAAAAAAAAAATCCCCAACCATGCATAAGTCATTGAAAGAATGGCGTTATCTTATTATAATATGATTCAGCAGCGTTAATCAACACTGCAAAAATATAGTTTATAATTCAGTTGCCTGTTTCGCTGGAGGTTTACGAGACAGCGTGAAATCGTGAAAAAATGAAAAAACTGGCTCTCGAGCTAGCCGAAAAATTAGGATAATGGTATTAGTGGACATTTTCGGTGTAAAAGGTGCACATACGGGCAGCTCGCTTCAGAAAAGTGATATAAAGCTGCAAAATGTTAACATCGAGCTTTTAAACAAGCATAAGAAAAAAAAAGGAGAGCAAACAAAGCTCGTGGAAAAAAATGAGTATGTTACAGCAAAAAAAAAAAAAGAAGATAATATGGACCACCGGTTTTATTCATCTTCCGACGAGTAAAAAAAGAAAGAAAACATGCTGGTGGTGGCTTTCAAGTGTATTTGTGCTAAGTGATGAGAGTATCCGTGTATTTTATCTTTCTGCTATAGTGCTCGCAAACCGCGCACCCAAGTCAGCGAGTAAGGCAGTCATGGCGAACCATATTACAGACACAAAGAGAAACAAAGTAGGCGTGTTTGCTCGATTCTCTGGTACGTTTTCAAGCTCATGCGTTCCAGAGGATACGTCTTGAAAGTTTCGGAACGAGCAGGTCAACGCCATATATTATTTCCCTATCGAGCTCTTTCTGTCAGCCGATGTGAAGCCGAAAACTCTCGAAACCATTGGGCCGTTCCCCATATCCCCTCAAAGGCAGAGGATTACGCGGTGGGAACAGGAGGAGAATGCTCGAGGCATATCGAACCAGCGTGTGCTGTCACGCTGGGCATCTGAAATTTTCGTAGGTAGGGAGAGTCTTCTTACGGCGCTAGAAACGTGAACGCCGCACAAGAGAAGAAAGAAACTGCGGTTGGAGCAAAGCTACGGTAATATTTTATAGATAGCACCGCTGATCGAGCCTATGAAGTCTGGCGATAAAGAAAAAAAACAGAGATGTAACTTGGAGATTAAGAACTGGCCCTAAACAATGACGGTACCTCAAGCTGGCCCAAACTTTGAGGAACGTGCTCGTCGTCGCAAAGATAATTCCACTTTTAGCAAGTTTTGCATCGAGAAGGGGCTTTACCTGTTTCAAGTAATTCCATTAAATAAATATATTTGTTAAATGAGCAGCGAATGCACAGCCGATTTCGCAATATTTTAAGAGGTACTTAAGTTTACTGATCACGCCTAGAATACAGGATATCCGAAATTTTTTTTCAGCGCTTATCCTCATCACAGACATCTTTTTTTTCTTACCTGAGGTGGTGGCTTAGTGCCTATGGCATTGCGCTGCTAAACACGCCATTGTGAGTCCTATTCCTGGACGCGGTGGCCACGCTTCAATGGTGGGGAATTAAAAAAATTTAAAAAAAACAACAACAACAAAAAACAGACGCATGTACCGCGCATTGCCTGCACGTAAAACCCCAGAATTTAGCTCTGATTTTATAGTTTGCCTTTCCTCTACTCCTCGTTTTTTTTTTAACCTTCTCGGCGCTGTAGTAATGTTTCAAAAAAGATGGATGCGTCACGTTGCTTCAGTTATTTGGAGGCCTAATGTAACGCCCTCGAGCATTTACAGCATTTTTTTTTGTACGTTCAAAAACGTTAGACAAACGATGGTGGCGAACTACCTCGTCGGCTGTTGCATGTTTCTCGGTACGAACACAAGATTGAGAAATGTCAATGGAAAAGTTTTCGGTGACAGTGAACTGATAGAGGACAGTGTTGTCGAAGCAATGAAAAGTTACACCACGTTTTCAGATGAACGTTATTATTGTGTTCAATGTTAAGATGTAAATGAGATAAGGAACAATGAAGATTAAGAAAGATGAAAGTGACGATGACGAATGTCAGCACGCATATGCAGTGGAGATTGTTCTACTTGTATCTAAAATGCTGGACCTGAATTTTGACACAAACAAAGCAAGATTCCTAATAAGCTACACGGGAAAAACTAGTAAATATAATGTGATAAATTAATTTTAGGAAGTGTAAATTGGAAAAGAAAGTGTCCCCATTTTCGGCCTAAACATTTCTACAAACGTGGTAAATCTTTACACCTTTCAAAGGCAGTGTAATTTTAGTAAAACGAGACTTAACCTTTCCACAGCCTATTTTACCCAGTGTATCTACTCTAAAAATTTGATCACGCTCCTTACTTTCGGTGGGAATATTAAGAATTGTTCGGTGAACGGCATTTTGATTCTTACGTAGATGTTTCAGCAAGTAAACTGGAAGCGGAAGAGGTCATATAACGTACAACGCAGAGTAGGCGCAAAACATCAAACAAACGTCTGTATTCATTAAGCGCAGAAAATTTGGAGACACGGTCATAGGAAATGCTCTGTTCACTGGTGTCCTAGATTCAGCCCTCCTTGACACCCCTTCAGCGACCCAAAAACAACTAGGTTTTAGTCAAATATAGATTTATCCCTTCTGCATTTTTTTACGAATGTTGTATCAATAGTATGTAGCTTACGAAATTGGTGCCATTCTTTAGACACCGTAGCGCCAGGATAGCTTAATGCGAAACATTATATAGCAAGCTCTCAGCAAGGTGACGAAAGGTCATTTTAAATTGTTTCACCCTGAGAAATCACATTCTCGCTTAGAACTACGGCAAAATAATGCTACATTATTAAAGCAGAGCCTGAAATACCTGTATTACTGAAACATTATGAGGCTACATGCAGCATATAATTAAGAAAATTTAGAATAAACCCAATTTCTCGGTTTTGTGAGGAAGGCATAAAACTAAGTCAGGAGTTGGAAAATAGCGAATGTCTGCTGTGCATGTAGTAAAGGCTCAATTGAGGCAAGCCACGTGATCATGCAATAGTTTGGGGGCCCTGGGTTCTCAGGACACGAAGGCCACATCACCTGCAAATAAATCCGAAACTCCGCCCCCTTCACACGCTAGAGATGCAGCTCGCGCGTACGTGTCACGGAGGCGCGCGCGTTCATTGGTGCAGTGATTGGACACCGGCCACCGCTCGCCATTCTTCGCGACGACTGCAAGCATGCCTCGCCCAAGGAAGGCGAGCGTTGCTTCCACGAGATGCACCGCAACAGCCACCGTAGCCAGGGACAGGCAACGGCTGCCCTGTTCTAACGGAAGAAGAGATGCAAGAACGTTTAGAACGTGTAGAGGAAATCTGGAGATACTTTCTAAATTTGTTTGACAAACAACTTTCATACGACTCCTAAAACGGGCGAATTAATAGCATTGCATACCTTAACAAATAGACGATTCCTCGCCATTAACCCCTATTTTGCGGGAAACCTCAAAATCATCCTGGCGAAAGCGCATGTCCATGTGCGTTAATATCAGCAGCCTGCGTTCCTGTTGCCGCCTTTTTCTCTCCATCCCAGGAGGCACTGAGAACATATCGAACCTCAGCCGCTTGAACAAGTTCGTAAGGTGTTTTTAATGCAGCACTGTTTTATTGGAAACATTCTATCCGTAGACAGATTTCCGCAGTCTACTGGTAAAGCCAATTGGTTAAACATTTATTAAAGCGAGAGCCTTACATGGCTCACTGCGCGACAGCACCTCACCAGATAGGCGTGGCAAAAAACGGCACGTAAATTGCGTCATCGTCATCTAACTAAAGAATGTCGGAGTTTCGCCCGTAAGGCGCAACACCAATTGCGATAGCAACTTAGCACACAGCTATACAAAATAAGGAAAGTAGTTTTATCGGCCGTATAAACTTAGAAACATTCGCTCACAAACTGAATGAACAAGCATGGTGTCAGCATGCGTAAGCAAACATGAACACATTACAGTCGATGAATGCAGACACATACCGTCACACGCTGGCGTGAGCAAGCACGGCAGCAGCAGCGAGCGAAGAGACTTTCCTGCTGTCTATCGCTTCAACGCAAGAGTGGCCAGAACACAGCGCGCACAAAGGTGTGAGCTGTATGCAAATCTCTTTCAAGATATGGCACGCGCGACCGCGCGCGGCCGTGCAAAGTACGCACTTGTTGGCGGAGTCGATGCCACCCCCCCCCCTCCATCCAGCACTGCTTACTCGCTTTAGCGGCAACAACTCGCTAATGCGCAGTTGTTGCCGGAGCACTGCGCTGACGCCTTTCCCACCCCCTTCCCTCCCGTCACCCTACGGCTTTTCGTGCAGCTTGTCGGAACGGAACAAAACCAAAAAAATAAGGAAAGTAAACGACATTTCAGACCGTAACGAAAAGGCAACGCAAACGTTATTTATTGTTTTGTTTCGGTGTTAAACCGAAATATTCTTGATCAGTTTTCGGTTAAAGGGAAAAGCCGGAGATCCGAAACAACGGATTTCAGGCAACGTCAGCATCAGCGCGTATCTCAGGGATCCGCATTGGCGCGTGTCTCAGGCATGGATAGTGTGAGCAATAGCCGGTCGAGTGCTCCACTAATCTAAGCCTCCTGCTCGGCGCACCAGCAGGACGGCATCATAACAAAACCCAGGGCTTGCGCGCTGAGGAGCTTATCGTTTAGTTTTCTGCCGCTACAGCGTTTTCTTACCGAAGTTTTACCGTTCGTTTATGCTCGTTCAAGTTCATTTTGTTCAGTGCCTTGACTCAAAGTACTGAGCATGATCTCAGAATTGTTAATTCATTTACGGAGAAAAATAAATACTGTGTTTTTATCGTTAGCTTGCTTCTAAAAGTTTTGCATGGAGCCAAAACCGTTGTGAGCTGTCGCGGGTGATTTATTTTGTCGTTCCGGGGCAGAAACGCAACGGAACTTCTTTCAGTCAAAAAAACTAAAAGCAGAACGAATAACATTTCGTTCTGACCGCTGCTTTCGCCCGACGAACGATGGCGCGTTCGTTCTCCGCATTCTCCGCGAGGGAAGCCGCGATCGTCGGCTTCCCTCGCGTGCTTTCATTTGCACAGAAAGTATACGAAGCGTGGCGATGGTGTTATCGCCATCTTACTTTGTACGAAACATCACGGCGACGGCGAAAGCGACAATGTGCCTAGAGTGTCCATAATTGGTTTATGTGATGATCGCAACTTTTACGCGATATGTATGATTCTGTTTTGTACTTGCAGTGTATTACATGTGCTGTGTGTTTTGGCTGTTCCAAACATCTGTCTTTATATATGTGTACGTGGACTGAACTTTTACGCGATATGTATGATTCTGTTTTGTACTTGCAGTGTATTACATGTGCAGTGTGTTTTGGCTGTTCCAAACATCTGTCTTTATATATGTGTACGTGGACTGAACTAATGCACAGAACTTTGCGACTCATGTACTGTTGGACCATATAGTTTTTACTCACACAGTGTTCTACTGAGTGTTATATTTTGTGTCACTATTCACCCTTTTTACGTAAATTTGCTTCGTTTGCCAAGTGACAAGGAGTAGCCGGTGCCACCATAAAGGCGCCAACCTCTCCTAACATTTCATTTCAATAAAAAAAAAAAAAAGTGTCCATATAATTGCTAGCACAATAAAAAGAAAAGTCGCCGATGTAAGCATTTCATCCTCGGCCCCACCGCTCCGTAGGCGAGCGCGCTAACCACTGTGCCACCGTTGCATTGCACCAAGTTGGCAGCAGGCGACAGTGCTGAACATTTTCGAACCTCTGCACATGACTGGCGGATGATTCACTAGATGGCAGAGCGAGCGGCAGCGCAGTAACTCTGAACCACGGTGTAAGAATTATTCTTACACCGTGCTCTGAACTGAGCACGGCGAGCTGCAGGCGCTCGCTCTGCTTTTCGCGTTGTCGGGGACCCGCCGACGCCGTCGCCGGAGCCCATCCCTGACGGCGACGAATACGACGCAAGGAGCACGAGATACCCGTCGGACGACTACGACCCGTACACCCAGACTATGAAATAGAGTTCATCTACGAACCGGATGAAGAAATGTAGTGTCAACATCATGGTGCCACTCGAAAATGTATCATCGAGAAATAACTTTGATTAGAACTTCGCAAAATAAAACTTTGCTGATAGATTGCGATATGGCCGGTTTGTCGTCTTGCGTGAACGTGGAATCTTCTCGGCTTATCAACCTTGCCCCCCCCCCCCCCCCTTGCCCCCGTTTATCTCTCTCACTCTCTCGGGAACAACATAACGTAATAGCACTAAACTCGGCAACATTTCGCCGCAATAGTAAATTCAGTGACATAGGTCAGTGACACACTAGGCGACAAGTAATGCTCTCGCATTTGCACATCATAAGAATTGCTTACGTGCCCTCATAGTTTTTCTTTTTTTTGCATAACTTTTATTTACAATTGTGTCTCTTGTTATGAAATTTTCTACGTTAGTATGGTCGGCATCAGCATCGGTGATTGAGAATGCCTATCTTACTGCCTATCATATTGTGAAGGTTGTGGCTGAAAGAACTTTAAGCTTACACAAGTACAATTTTCATTAAACATCACCGTGGGTCATCAAACAGACTCTACCATGGGCGATGTCTCAGTACGGTGCAAATATACAGCAAGCATAAATGTATATCTGTACGAACGTAGCATTCCATGTTTGATACTAAATATTTGCTAGAGTATTGGTGATAACTTTATATGCAGATAAACTATCATGATGAGCGCGCAACCTCTAGATATGCAAGCTATGTTCTTAAAGACGTGTTGACAATACATTTTCATTGTCTATATCAATGGGGCAGCCTAGTATATTATTTGAAACAATAAAGAAGACATTTATGGGATTATAAAATCTAATGGCGCCCTTTCAGCCGAGCAGGCCGGTTTGCAAGATTGTTCTATAAAGTTGAACTGGATGATACTATAAACAATACACAATGTCTCCTCCTGAACGAAACACCTTACCGATAAACGGGTGCTTTGCCCCACTGCGATCTCACACGGAAGGATATGTTAGCGGCGAGTTTCGCTATTGCGATAGCAATCACTCGGGCACTCGAGGCACATTCGCGCTGTCACTGACGGCGCCGTCGTGCTGTCCTTCTATCGACGGCCCTTGCGCGAAAAGCGAGGGAAAGACTCGAAGGCTGCCAGAGACGCGCAGTGCGTTTCGCTGCAAACACGACTGAGACAAGTGGAGGCGTTATCCCGCTCTTTCTGAATCAGCTTTCTGCCGGAGCCATGGGTAGCCTTTGGCTTCCGCCGCTGGCATGAAGCTTGTGCGTCCACACCACACAGTTTGTTGTTCGTTGGTCAGAGCTAAATGAACAGCAAGCCTCAAGCTGAATCTATCCAATCCTTACATTCTGCACTGATGAACGCCGGCGGTTTTGCGTTAGTCTCCTCTCTGGCACCATTGAGGTGCGACGTCTGTAGTGCGACGGCCGGTGTTCCTAGTCGTGCTAGCGTTGTAATACGCCTGGTTTCTCTCATAGTTGCAGTTCTTGCGGCGCAGCAGCAGCTGTCTGGCGGGCTGCGTAGCGCGATGTTGCTGCCGCATATGGTTAGAACAAAGGATGTTATAAAACCGACTTCATTTTAAGCTTTCTTGGATGGAAAACCCCGTGAGAAGTTGGAGCGCAACGCGAAAACCTTGCTACCGCATTCAATGCTTTGCCTTCGGCAAAACTTCCACTTTCCTTAATGTCATGTTAAGGCTTTCTACTTTCTCTATAGAATTAGTCAGAAAATACACACCATTTGCGTTGTTCCGAAGTTCTAGGAAGAAGTGCTGTAAGGAACCGGGTGCCACCAGTGCCCATAAGGGAGAAACATGCTACCGCCGATTATGAGTTATTTCACCACTGCAGCTGCAGATGACCTCACTCCTCGTTCCGCATGCGAAGAACTGCACTTTCTTACTCCGAATAGTTTTGCTAGGCTTGTCTCCCCGTTTTCGTGGACGGCGGCCGGACTTCCTCTGTTTATAGGATGAGGACATAGTATACGGCCACAGGGAGGCCACGACAGCGGACAGAAAGCGAGTCACCGGGGAACAGCGAAAGCTGTCCGTGTCTCTGGACGTCACTGGTTGATGGAAGAGGCACTGACGTCACGCCAAAGGTTGCTGAACCTTGGGTGGTGACGCAATGGCTCAGCATGCTGCTGCGATGACTGTGGCGGACGTGGCACACAAGTTGGAAAAGCGGCGCGAGGCTCTACATAAACGGGATGCCACCCCGACTACTGAGGAACGAGAAGAAACGTTTCGCCAACGACTTTCACAGATAATTCAGTAAATTCAGACAGCTATTCGCTTCCTTTGACAATAACGTTGCATGCTTACTCCATATACTTTTTTTATTATTATTTACGGCTACAAAGCCCGTTCGAAGTCTGAAGTTCAGGGCGCCATAACTGAACGGCTTAAGCTACCGCGGCTACTTCTGCAGCATAATACAATGTTTATACATTCCGGCATCCATACTGCGTTTATTTTTTCTTCCTCGGAATACTGGAATTCCAGAACCTGCTCACCATACGTTCAAACTGACGCTCACTAAATGACACTGTAATCAGTTTTTCCATCGTAGTTTGCCATGTGACGCACCCGCACAAAAGCCGGATGCCGCACTATTAGCAAAAGTACGTATTCACCGCGCCGTGTATTGCTTACAATGAACGAAAAAATTCTGAAGCAGGTACCCTTGCATTCCATTAGTGGACGAGTCACGTGGGTAGAACGCCGGCAGGGCCAAATTATTCCAAAGAGAGCCGAAGTCATTGTCCCAGAATTTGGCGCCGTTGTGGGTTGTGCCGGCGCATCATCAGTGACATCGCGCCACTGGAAGTCAACGTGCAACCTTGAGATGCAGTTATGGTGAGCCCGCATTATTGGATCCCGCGCCGCCGAGTCATGCTACTTCGCAGTGACGCTGGCGACGCTCATTATTTCGAGGTGCGAACAGTATAGCATCGCAGCCTCCTTCCCCGGAGGGGTGGGACGAGCCAATCTTTCACGCGAGAACTAATGCGGTCAGACGTCCCGCTGACTTCGTTTCCCGACAGCAGGAAGCGAGATAATTGCGTTAGCTAAGATAACCGTATCTCTGGTATTTTTCTTTTTCATTTCGGCTTCTTTTTTTCACTCTTTGCGCATTTTGCCTTTCTTTTGACTGCGCTCAGTCTCTATAACGCAGTACCCCTCCCTCTTACTCCTGGAGTAAGGACGTATTTTATTAGCCGCGAAAGCCAATGACGCTCCCCGGCGCTATTACAAAGACTTGCGAAGCTCACGCACCCTCCTTCCCTCTATCACACACGCTTGTCATCCGGCGCTGGTCCCCAAATTATTCCGCTGATGATCCGCTTCCTAATCCCGGCAAGTTCGGCCCTTCCGACGAAGGAGACGGCAGGGCAGAATGTTCGTCCACTGGCGTCATTTTGCGACAGCTTTTGAATCTATCTATCTATCTATCTATCTATCTATCTATCTATCTATCTATCTATCTATCTATCTATCTATCTATCTATCTATCTATCTATCTATCTATCTATCTATCTATCTATCTATCTATCTATCTATCTATCTATCTATCTATCTATCTATCTATCTATCTATCTATCTATCTATCTATCTATCTATCTATCTATCTATCCATCTATCTATCTATCTATCTATCTATCTATCTATCTATCTATCTATCTATCTATCTATCTATCTATCTATCTATCTATCTATCTATCTATCTATCTATCTATCTATCTATCTATCTATCTATCTATCTATCTATCTATCTATCTATCTATCTATCCATCCATCCATCCATCCATCCATCCATCCATCCATCCATCCATCCATCCATCCATCCATCTATCTATCTATCTATCTATCTATCTATCTATCTATCTATCTATCTATCTATCTATCTATCTATCTATCTATCTATCTATCTATCTATCTATCTATCTATCTATCTATCTATCTGACTGATTGACTGACTGACTGACTGACCGTTTTTGCGCCTACCTGGGTATGGTTCGAAGCCAACCATCAAACAAACTTGGAGGGTCACCGATTATGTGGCAATGCCTACGTATGTGCCGCTCTTCAGCGAACATCTTTAACGCTGACGTGGGTTACTGTAGATGCGGAACTGAAGGTGCCGCTGTTCGAACGAGCTCTTTGACAACGATTGGGAACGCTTGGCATGCGCCACATGGTCTGTGCTGGTCTTCAATGAACCACTTTGACGCCAGTTTGGGTGACTCTGTATGTGCCAGTAGCCGTGTGCCGCTCTTCACTGAGCATCTTCGGAGCCAAATTGGCTAACTAGGCTAACCACTGGGAATGTGCCACTCCACAAGGATGACAAAGATCCCTTAAATTTCTCCGGTGCTGAACGGAACTGCACCGACGTCACGAGGGTTCCTCAAGGACACAAACCCGACGCTTCAGCAGGCTGCGCCACAATTCCACTACGTATGTGCCGGCATTCAACGAACGTCCTTCATGTCAACGCTTAAGCGAAGAACCTGCGCCATGAATGCACTGCATATGTGCCGCTCTGCAATGAACCTGTCGCCAACTTGCGTCACTTTGTGTGTGCCACTGAGGGTGCAGCAAGCGAGAGAACGATTCTCAGACTCCGCAGGGAGTGCCACTGCATGGTACAGCTTGTTCAGAAAGAAGCGTGAGACAGGAGCCCTGTTGCCACATGACGCACTTCTCAGCGTTCGCATTCGCCGGCGCACCGTGCATTTCGTAGGGCAGGCGCAGGCTGCGTGGTGGCGGCGCTAGATGCCGCCAAGTGTTGTCAGGAAAGCGTGAAAGAGGAATCCCGCTGCAGTGCCCGCCTCTTACATTACTCGTTTCGACTGTGGCGATGCGTCATATCGCTATACTGATTCAATAAGAAACGATTTACCGTGGACAGCCATCGTGGGTAGATTCCGTCAAATTTTTGTCCTGATTTGCACAAGTGAATCACATCCCTCTGGTTTTCATGTCTTCATGTTTGGTCAAGATGACGAAGTGTTTCTTCTGTGTAACACTGTGGGAAGAAGAAAAAGAAGCAGGACAAGATCGACGAGAGGCCAGCAGTCATGCCTTTCTACCACCTCCCCTGGCCGAACGCTGCTTGACCGCCTCATATGATGACCTTCCGCCTTCATCGTAGGCGATCGACGGTTTGGTTTTGTGTTCTACAGACGCTCTCTCCAGGCTTCGTTATGCGGGGGATTGGTCAAGTGTCGGGCGATTTATTTGTTTTTAGTTTTGTTTGCTATTCTCCTCTGATAATCTGGTTGATCTCATAGTGAGTTCCTAATGTCTCTTTCTTCTCCCGGCCAGCGGTAGCTTCTCTGGGCGGCTTCCCTTCCCACTAGGGATATTTCTATAGAGGTTTTCTTGCGCAGTGGCATTCACATCATTCCAGTTGCCCTAGGGCCGACAAATGGGGGATTCATTGGCGTAAAGAACGCAAAGACCATTCAAGAAGAGCTGCGGAAAGCTACTCCGCACTTGCAGAGCATAACCGATGTGCGACAGACCTGTGTATCCGACCTTCTAAAGTGTGGAATGTTTGCGAATCACTCGGTGAGCCCTCTAATTCCTGCTCATCTAGCTTCCGTTAAGGGGCTAGTTCGGGGATTCGAAGCGTGTCTGTGTGCTTCCGAAGTGCGGCAAATGTTTCCCACGGCAGGCGCCATATCCGTCTACCAAATTTCACGAGCTTCTGGTAATCAAAGAGCCCCCACAGGGTCGGTCATTGTCTCTTTTGCAGGCACAACCAGGCCCTGAGAGATCAAGGCATGGTCGTTAATACAAAGGGTTGAAGCATTTGCCCCCCGCCCACTGCAATGCGTTCTGTGATAGCATTAAGGGATGCAGATCAGAGCTTTGGTGCCACGTTTGCAGGATGCAAAGACCTGTCCCTCTCAGAGCTAGCAATGCTGCTTGTTCGAAGGGACCCACCCTGAGGACTGTTCGAAATTCCCTGCGAGAGACCAAGAGTTTCAAATTCTACAAGTTATAGAACGAAAGCGATGTTCGCGTCGTGAGGCTCGGGCTTTTGTACTAGAGAAATCATGTGGATATGCTGAAGCTGCTGCGTGTCGCTTAGTGTATATGGTTGCGTCTCTTGGTGATGTTGTAGCAGCTGCTGTGGAGAAAGCTTTGGCAAAAACCAATAACAGTCTTTGTTCAAACCTTTCTGAGACCATTGGGCAAGCTTTCACTGCTCAGATGTCACAACTTTTGCAGATTGCTGCGCGACCAAGTGTTGTTTCTGAGATTACAGCTTCCCATGAGAATATATACAAAGGCCTATTGGCAGAGACCTCCCACCACAGTGCTGACGACACAGAACCTTCCGCATCCTGTGTCGAACGCCAGGGCGGTAACAATTGCAAGTCCGGTTCAGAAAACATCGAGAACATCGATTTGGATGCTCGAGAGTGTAAACGTCGTACTTCTCCGTACTCCCCTAGAACTACTATTCTTCATAAACTAAAGGCTAAAAAGAGTCAGAATGACAACCTATCAAATGTCGATTTCCTAAGAGGTAGTTTACAGATGGTAGTTCATACTGCCGGTATCTCGTCAACATAGGGACCTTAACACCGCTGCAGTGGAATTGCCCTTCCATTTTCGCTGCAACCACTGATTTGTTATAACTTTGTGAAGAACCTTCTCCTGATTTGATTATTTTGCAAGAGACATGGTTATCTACAGAAAAGAGATTTCATTTAAAGAATTATCGTAGCTTTCATCTGGATCGGCCCTCTCGTAGAGGAGGTTTAGAATTTTTCATCTAATCGAAAATTTGACATAGAGCTAAGATTAGTCACCAGTCATTCTCTGCTTATAGTGAGGAGCTAGAATTGGGCGTTATGATGTCGATTGGGGCCCATTTTCGATAGTCGATGTTTCTATTCCTGCAAGAGTTATAAATACAGGTTCTTTTGGTGCCCCCGTTGCAGCATGCAGAAAAAATATAATCATAGCTGGTGATTTCAGTTCTCACCATGTATCATGGGGCTATCGGTCCGATTCTTGTGGCAAACAACATATAGATTGGACTTCGTCAAATGACCTTAAGTGTGTAAATTCGAGAGCCCCGACTTATTTATCCGGGAAATTACGTTGGGTACTACACCTGACTTTGTCCAGTTTGGGTTGTGTCATCTTGTTCTTGTCTGCTATCGCCTCGACCACAAACAGCGACCACCTTCCAACAATTTTTGAAATGGCGTGCCAAATTAATTTGGTCAATAAGGATCTGCGCATCTAATTAATTATAGCAAATTTCAAGATTCATTGCCATCAAATTTAAGTAAATAGGGAGGACTAAGTGACGAAGTAAAGGCACTTAATTTGTGCCACGTGATAAGTGACAGTTATACAAAATCCAGATTCATTATGCAGTCAACTAAAGGTGGTACTTATACCCCCTGGTGGAAACCTCACTGGGAACGCGGATATAGAAGAAAAAAAGCAGCGTGCAAAATCTTGCTGTATAACCAGTGTCCAGGTTCTTGCAATGAGTATGAACTTGTTGCAGCTACGTTCAGGCAGACAGTTGACAAAGCGAAAGAAAATTATAACGCAAAACATTACAGTTATCTATCACATCCTAGTAATTAAAAAGCCCTATTTAGGTTTCTACGAATTGCTTGAACACCAAAAAATGTCAAATCTGTTAGTTCCACTGCGACAATAGGCTTTGAATTCGATAATATATTTCCTAATAACTTCAAGCTGCTGCCTATTAGATACCTGAAAGGTTTGTTAGAGGACCACTTTGAGAACCTCCCTATAAATACAGTAATAGGCACAGATGCTTCTGTCAGTGAAGAGAAGGCAGAAGTAGGCATTTTTTTCGCCAACATTAAGTTGGTATTTCTCCCTTCTACTGCCCATATTTACACCAATATTTCAGGCAGAGTTATTGGCTATCATTCTAGCTCTACGAAAACTTCCCTTATCTATTCATTCAGCCCTAATCACAACCAACTCCTTATTCGTTTGTTCTGCTCTAACTGTGCCAAATTCATCTACCATTCTCCGAGAATTTTATTCATCTATCCCCCAACATTTACGCCTCATCCACTTGGCACAGGTACCAGGACACATGGGACTCACTTTAAGTGAGTCAGTAGATGCACTAACGGCGGTATCTCTTAGAGGCCCGGTATTGAGGATCCTGAAACCACCGGCATACATCACTGCTGCAAGATTTAGAATATGTTGTGTTCAAGAACAACATAATAAACGAAGTGTATTGAAAAACACCGATTTCCAGCACATTAGATTTCCTTGGCACAATAGGTTGTGTTCAGCAAGAAAATTTGAAGTTTCGTTCAAGAGAATGCGTTGCTCAATACCATTTTTATTCCCACAAGTCTGGTTTGGCACGCTTCCCTCATTGTTTTCTTTGCAACGGACCTGAAGCTATGGAACATTATAAAGTGTCGAAGGGTTCGATGTGCACAGAAAACGGCTTCTAAATGGCCCCCTTGGCGAACTTGTATTGGGTATTACGCTCCCTGTGATACTGTCTCTTGGGGCGTCGTTACTAGGACACTGCAACAGGAACCCATTAGATGTCATGTTGAATTTTGTAAGTAAAACAAAGAGACTGCCACGTTAATGTTATTCTTTTACTTTCCTCCATATGAACACAAAAATATTAACCTCAAATTTTAAAAGGATGCAGCCTGAAAATTCATAATAACGTTTACTATTCATTTATTATCATTCATAAATGAGAAACTTATATGTAAATATTCTTCCCTTCGCACCTACTGCCGCCCGATTGATGGCCAATCCCCCATAGGGGGTTGCGTCGTATCCGAAAGCACCAAACCAAACTGAAGCTGCTCTTTATGTCTCCGGAGCTTTTGTGGTTTTTATGTAATCCGGGGATCATTGCTCTCATGCGCTTGGCAATGGATCATGACCCCGTTGTACGTAGACCTGACATGGTACTGCCTTCAACGTCGGCCTCAAGGAAGCGGAACAGCCGAGATGATGACACGACTAGTGACAGCACTGAACTGTATACCGTGACTAGCGATGACAGCAACGACTTCGTCCATGTGGCGAAGCGCAAGGCGAAGAGGAGGATCCTCAGCAAGTCTTCGCCAGGAAGTACGTCAACAGTGAAAGCTTCCTGTGGTCCCCTGCAGCACACTATGCTCATTGTTCCCGTCGATTCTTCGAACAACCTGGGAAGCGTGAATCGGCAAGTCATCTCGGCACGACTTTAAACTCTCGTGCCGAATGAGATAAAATACTTTCTACTTAGCCCACGTAAAAACGTCCTGGCCATCCACATCGAGCACCCAGCCGCTTTACGTACATTGCGAACTGTTACGGAGCTTGGCGACATCAGGGTCCCTGCTTACATCCCACAGGAGAGAGATACAACAACGGGTGCCATATGTGATGTCGACGTCTCTATATCGAATGGTGACCTTCTTGTCCTGGTCAAACCACCTACTGACACTACGGACATACTGCAAGTTTGCCGAATAGGCGATTCCCGTTGTGTCAAGGTGATCTTCAAGGGCGAATGTCTTCCTTCAAAGGCGAAGGTTGGTATTTTTCGTCATGCCTATATTCCAAGGCCCCTTCTATGTCACAAGTGTCTGAGAATGGGCTATGTGAGTGGCGTGTTTAACAACAAGCCAGCTTGCCCGCGCGGCGCCGAACCCCACAGAGCAGAGTCTTGCAAGACGAGTACCCTGAAAAGCAGGGACTGCAATGGAAATCACGATGTCTCAACAGACAACTGCCCACTAATCAAAAAGGAGAAGACAATCTTGAGACAAATGGTGAAGGACGGCTCGTCACGGAAGGAAGCGATAACGACTATTAAAAGACGCCGTTCCCATCGATGGCGCGTTTCCAAGAAAAAAGTGTTGTTTCGTCTCCGGAGCGTTCATTTACGACGCCACCACCGCAACCATGATCGAGGACCCTACAGCTTCTTTGTCAGAAGGATATCGAGACTCAGAAAAAGGAATCTCACGCTGCTTGGCCTGCACTACCGCCGGCACACTTCTCTGCCGAGCGACAGCATCGACTACGCCAAGCGGTACTTGGACAAAGATAATCAAGCTGTGAGCGATGTCCAGGTCATTGCTTTGCTGAGGTCGCTGGTGAGTGTTATCTGATCACTTGTCAATAATGTGCAAATTTTATCCGCTAAATGTGCACTGCAAGTCCTGGATTCTCTTGAACCAGTACTTTCGGGTCCACAGTAACAAGATGGCTTCCCATTTACAGTCATTGCGACCATTCTGGCAAGAAGTCAAGTGCGCTTCCATACTTCAATGAAACACCAGAGGTCTGCTGTCATGAATGGCAGAATTTCGGCACTTCGTTTTTTAGAACAAGTTCCCCATTATTATTATTTGTGAACGTCATTTTTCAAAGGCAATTCGACTCTCGGGCTACGAACCAATCGTTTCTTCATCATGGACAGAATGTAGTCAAGTTTTTGTGTATATCCGCAAGGAACTCACGTATGTTCACCAAACAATGCAGCCTCACAACGATAATCAAAACGTGTGTCTCCGTTTTAAAAAGAAGAAAGTTTCATTCACACCGATAGGCACCTACATATCCCCATCACGTCGACTTGATCGATGGAGACTAAGCGACATATTCACAAGAACTCCAGGCCCTTGGGTAATAATTGGTGGCTTTAACGCCCATCAACCACTCTGGGGAAGCCTGAGGACAATTAAACGAGGCACGAGTCTTGTTTATCTCGCTGCTGAGCATGGACTAACCGCTTTGAACGATGGCAGCCCGACTTATCTCCGAGGAGTGACTTACAGCAGCTGCTTAGAGTTGACATTAGTGTCGCATAGAATAAGTTCCAAATTTCAATGGTTCACAGACATTGAAACTCATTGCAGTGACCATATGCGCACGTACATGACTATCAGAGGTCTTCACAGTTCTCTCTACTTTGTGCTTTTAAGCCAGATCAACGGGCAAGCGTACCGAATTTCGATCGAGGACAAGTGCAGACATGAACATCCCGAGCCCCTTGAATACATGATCATGCAAGCTCTGTAGGCTTCTACGCGAACATTTAAATCAGCTACAAGGCGCACATATTTCCATCAAGAATTGGAGAGGCTTAGGGTGATCCACCGGTGGGCCAAGAGACGATATAGGCGTACTAAGTCCGACTAATTCAGGAGAAAGCTCAGCGCCAGATGAACAAAACAAACCTCAGGACCAACTATGCAAGAGCTTCTGCAAATCGCTGAACCCTCGCAAGCCGTTATCCCCCGTGTGGAGAACTCTTCAAGGTCTTCGCTCACCTCCACAACAACGCCATCCGTTCACAGCGCAGGCTCTACATCGAAGTCGTCCAGCGCTTGAGGTGACGGGAGAATTTTGTGCAAAAATTACTCGCAATTTCGTTCTGCTGGCTGACTTCTCGCTACATAACGTTCCCATCGCGAGAAATCAATGCACGGAAGTGCCTTGCTCTATGGTAGGACTGCAAGCGGCCTTGGCTGCGTGCAGGCGACCGTCATCATCTGGTCCTGACGGGGTGACGTACGCAACGTTAATACATCTAGGTTCAATGGCACAAAGTTGTCTTCTGGATATATTCAATCAATGTTGGCGAGACAGCATAGTCCGCGACGGTTGCAAGTGTAACCAACTGGTGCCTCTAAGGAAGCCTGGGAAGTCTCCACTGGATCTAACATCGTACCGGCCGTGTGCACTTGCGAGTTGCACCGGTAAAGTCATGGAGACGATGCTTCTGACACGTACGGAATGGTACCTCGAATTATATAACATTTACCCTAAAGCTATGACTGGTTTTCAACGTAGACGGTCTTCACTTGACAGCGTCATTGATCTCGCGATCTCCGTGCAGCAACAAAAAGCTATGAAGCGCCTCTCTGTGGTGCCAGTCTTAGAAGTAAAAGGTCCCTACCACAATGTTACACATGAAGCAATTCTCCAAGCTCTTGAGGCTGCAGAACATGGAGGCCACGTCTTTAGGTGGATTAAGAGGTATCTCTCATGGAGATTTGTATTTGGCCGTAAAGAGGATGGCCCGAAAAGTAGATATAGCTCAAGTCATGATGTCCTACAAGGTGGAGTGTTGAGCCTCACCCTTTTCAATCTCGTTCTAGAGGGGCTTGCCGAAAAGCTACCGCAGACTGCTAATGTCTCGCTTTATGCTGACGATATTTGTATCTGGCCGTCTGGCGTGACTAGGCCATAAGTGCGTGCTAGAACACACAAAGTGGCAACTCTGACAGCGGCATACCTTCGCCGGCAAGGTCTGATGATTTCTACAGAAAAATGTGCACTAACGGCATTTACACAAAAACTGATGCCTACGCTGTATGTATCGAGGGCGAGTCAATTGCGTACAAGAAAGATTACAAGTTAGGTGCTATTATGTATCATGACGTCACCTGAAGTCCGCAAGTCTCATACATGAAAAAAAAGCTCATTTGTACTGCGAATATGTTCAAATTCAGAGCTGGAAAACTGTGGGGACTGTTCATGCGCTACGTTGCAGCTATACACTACACTTACCCTAGGATTTTGCGATGAAGTCTTCCTGTTTTGTCCAACACATGCAAGACTAATCTCCTTGCACTACAGAGCATACAAGCCCAAGCACTTCGGATATGTCTTGGTCTCCCGAGATGTTCTTCGACAGCTGAAACGATTGTCATTGCACAGGAGCACCCAATCATCACTCATATCGTCAGTGAGAGGCTAAGAGCGCACATTCGACACCTTTCTCAGCTACCATCCCATCATTCAGCAAATTTTCCAGTGCGAAGGCCACAGGCTACATTCTGTGGTATTGTGACGAGACACCATGACTCGATACCATCTGGCTTCAAGCCCGTGAAACGCCCAACATTGGTATTGTGGTGTCTCCGGAAAATTCACGTGTGCCGCTCAATTTCTAGGACTGCTAAGAAGGCAAACTTGTCACTGCTAGCCCTAAAGCAGTTGTTTCTGCTTCTCCTCAACGAGTCTTATTCTGACCACGTACACATATACATGGATGGTTCCACCAATTTCAGCAGCTCTACTGGAGGAGTAGAAGTTCCATCGTACGCCATCTCTTTGCAGTTCAAATATTCCCACAATACTATGTCGACAGCAGCAGAACTTGTGGCTCTTCAAGGTATACTAAAATATGTGTTCCAGCAGCCACCAAATCACTGAGCCATTTCCGCGATTACAAAGCAGCACTACAAAATGCAGTTTGCCCTACGCCATAGGTTACACGAGCCGCTAGTGTACGAAATAAGGCACGCTCATCACCACGAGCTCGACAAAGGCCACAACATTGTATTTCAATGTTTGCCAAGGCAGTGCGGAATGGTCGGCAATGACAGCGCAGATGAAGGTGCGCGTTCGGCTAACCGAAAACATCAGCGGGTTCCTATACCACTTTCAAGAACTGATGCTGCGCGACAACTTAAATAATTTGCTCGCCACATCACGCTTCTACGATGGAATTCACCGGGTTTGACCAACTCACATTTGCAATCTGTCGACCCTAACTTGCGGCTGCGCCTGCTACCTGGATTCTCCCGTCGCGAAACAACTTTTCTGTGTCGCATGTGGTTTCGCATCGCATTTACAAATTCCTATTCATTCCTGTTAGGAATGGCCAACCGTGCGGCGTGCAAATTGCGTGGTGTGATAGGACTCTACAGCACTTTCTGTGTCAGTGCCCATCCTTTGAAACTCAACGACATGCTTTACAAGCGAACCTAAACCTGCTAGATAACAGAGTGCTCTCAGAAGAAAAGTTCCTTGGACTACGGCCTATGTACTATTGCACGCAAAAAGCAACAAAAACCTTTCTGCGCTTCTTGAAGGACACTGAATTGCATGAACGCTTGTGACAGGAAGATTGCTCTGCGATCGACTGGGAATGACTGGCTATTATTCTTTTCTCTCCTTATCTATTCTTCCCTTTTCCCCTCCCCAAGTAGAGGGCAACCAATCGGGCACGTCCTTTGTTAACCTCCCCATTTCCCCTCCTCCCCCTCTCTCTCTCTCTCTCTCATGTTTGACAAACCCTTCCCAAAGGAGCTAACAACCTAGCAAGATTCACCCACATTACAACCGCATGCGGAGAGTGGCTCGGGTGCGAACGCTTCACCGCCGCTACGATAAACTACCCAGCGCACTACACGTAGACGCCGCAGACTACCTTTCACAGCCCCATAAATTCGCTCTCATAGCAGTAACTCCAAAAGGCCATCTCGTGGATGTGGCCTCTATATGCACCCCCGTCTCAGAACAGGCAGAAGAGGCAGCCCTAGCACTGGCTCTCACTATTCCCTCAGCCACCACGTTTATCAGCGATTCCAAATCAGCCGTCTACAACTATGGAGCTGGGTTTATCGGCAGACTGGCTTGAATCATCGCACGCAAATCCGCAGTTCAATCAGACGTAACACTCGTTCAGGCTCCTGCGCACGAGGGCCTGCTAGGCAACGATGCCGCCGATAGCTGTGCCGGAGGTTTCAGACAATGCAATACAACAATATACAACAGACAGTACAAGGGCAGGCTGAGGACAGCGCCTCACGTGATAGGTTCATTACGTAATACGACATCTGCCAACACTACAAGTAATCTCGATGCACTTTACCCCCTCTCATTCGCCCCCACTCGAGAGAGTTGGAAATCCTATGGCGACAACTGCACACGCACACCATTACTACTCCGTCACTCCTGAATAAACTATACTCCGATCGATTTCTCGATCCCCGCTGTAATCGTTGCGCAGCCCCTTATGCTAAATATAACCACATACCTCTATAATGCCCCGACCAACTCCTTCCCCCCTCGCCTTAAGAACATGGAGCTGTGGGGGGCTGCCGTAGGCAGCTCCGAGCCTGGAATGCAGGACGACGTCCTGCGCTGGGCCGTGGAGGTGATGGAGCTCTACCGCGAGTAGATGTGTCTGTCGCCTCCCACCCACGCAAGTTCTGCAGAGTTTCAAGCCTGTCAAATAAAGTTATTCATTCATTCAACCTTATGTGCTCGTCACAAGTAAGGCCAGGGTCCTGGTAAGGGAACAAACAAAAATGAGATGCCGTCTTTGAACATACGAGGTTTGTTAGAAAAGTATTCGACCCATTTTTTTTTTTTTGCGAACACCTGATGGATATGAAACAAGCGCGCTTGCATCAGCTGACCTTGAACCTTCTGTGCATGCGCGAATTTTTCCCGCCTGTTAATAGCGTGAATTGCTGGGACGCAGCGTTTGAGTGAGGTTGCGCGCAGTGCTCTCGTCGGTTTTTTTATTTCAAAGAAAATGGCGGAGTGACTGGAGGAGCGCTACTGCGTCAAATTTTGCCAGAAACTGGGCGACAGCCAAGCGGAAACCATTCGAAAGATTCAGTCGGCTTTCGATGATGATGCTATGAGCAGCACACAGACTAAGGAGTGGTACAATTGGTTTAAAGATGGCCGTACATCGGTGGATAGCGAGCCGCGCTCTGGTCGGCCATCAACAACCCGAAATGACCAGGTCATTGCCGAAATGAACGCTGCAGTGATGAGCGACCATCGTGTGACTATCCGAGAAATTGCGGAAGAGGTGGGCATGAGCACTTTTTCTGCACATTCTATTATGACCGAAGATTTGGCCATGAAGAGAGTTGCGACGAAATTGGTGCCGAAGCTGCTCATGGTGAAGCAAAAGCAACATCGTGTTTAAGTCTCACAGGACATGCTGGATTCCACAAACAGTGACCCCGGCTTCATGAACACCATAATCACTGGTGACGAGTCTTGGGTGCACGGGTGCTACTCGGAAACCAAATCCCAGTCGTCACAGTGGAAGCATTCCACGTCACCAAGACCAAAAAATGCCCGCCAAGTGCGCAGCAACGTCAAAGTGATGCTGACTGCTTTCTTTGTCTCCCGCGGTGTGGTACCCCACGAGTACGCACTACAAGGTCAAACAATCACCAAAGAGTACTACAAGGATGTTTTCCAACGCCTACGTGATGCTGTGCGGCGCAAGAGACTGGAGTTGTGGTAAACAGGAAATTGGCGCATCCATCACGACAATGCTCCTGCACATTCCTGGCACTTTATTCAAACTTTTTTGACGAAAAGCCAGACAACTGTATAGTTCAATTGGTTCCTTGCTCTCCTGATATGGTTCCCTGCGACTTCTGACTGTTTCCCAAAATCAAGAGGCCATTGAAAGGAGCGCGATTTGAGACAAGATAAGACATTATGGCTGCAATGACAGCTGAGCTAAGCTCCATTCCGAAAGAGGCCTTCTCGGAATGCTTCCAACAATAGCTGCACCGCTGGGAGAAGTGTGTGATATCCCAAGGAGACTACTTTGAGGGTGATTAGGTTTCCAACGCTCCATTTATGCCAGTTTTTTCCCTTTGGCCAAAGGTCGGATACTTTTCTAACAGAACTCGTAGGCCGGTATAGTGTAACGATTCCTTCCACGTCTTTGCGATATGTATGCTGAGTGTAAAAATGAAAGTAAGTGGAACAGATTCCTTATATTATCCAGCCCACAGTACTGGGAAGCGCATTCTGGATAGCATTGTGTCACCTGTCATCGAGTATCACATGCACGTATCGCCAGTTCCAACTGCACTCGAGAATATTCTTGAGAGAAACTTGATAAAATGCTTCCATACTTCAACAAAAAGATACCTTTACGAAAAGGCCTGGGATAATTTGAGGTAGACCGGTGCATAAATGACAAACTGTTTTACTACGAGGATGGCTTGGTGGGCGAGTTGGTAAAGCATCTTAAAGGGTTAAAAGCGCACGCGGACAGGGACAGAGAGAAACAACAGGACACAGCGCTGAACTTCGGCGCTGTTGCTTTACTACGTTGCGCGTTTGTTTATTACACCGATCAATCTGGGCACTCCAAAGCACTGGCGTGCAATTGAACATAGTGTGCAGTCGGCCACCAATGTTTAAGGAGCATGAAATTTGCTAAAGAGAAATTTTTTTTCGAAGCTTTGGCGCATATCCTCAAATTAAATGTTTAGATGTGTGAGCATATACTTTTTGCTAGCGGGAGAGAGATATCATAAGGGAATAGCAGGGTGGTTGACCAGGCTGAGCCCTGTAGACTACTTTACCCTTGGGAAGGGGGAAAGGGGACTAAAATTTGAGAACGAAAGGAAAAGGCGATACTTTGCACTGTACACAGGTATCGGAAAGCCTTCTTCCTCAATCACGAGCGGTCATAGAGGCTGGTGCTCTTCAACGACCGCAGAAGCGTTTTCGTGGCCTTATACATCGTAGACACACGAAGCCATGGCCCCAAAATCTTGTCTTCTGTGAAAGATCTGTCGGTTAAGTGTCCTAGAGCTGTCCGAAATGCAATCCTCTCATGTTCGTTTGTTGGGAAGTCACACAGAAGATATTTTATCGTTTCTTCTTTGTCACGCGTGATAAAATGAGCACTTTTGGCCATTCCCTTTAGGAATGAATAGGCGTTCGCGAAAGAAACTCCTTCTTTCAGGCAGTTCAGTACCGTTTCTCCTGATGGGATAAAACCAAGTAAAAGTTGTAATTTCATGTTGGACGCCTCAATGGTCTCGCCCATATTATCGCTCTTAGAAAATGAAATACACTGGAGTCTTTCCTATGCCTGTACATTTACCTTAAAAAATTAAGAAGCACCATTGCTTAAAATAGCACAAACTGACATTTTCCATGAACCCAATGTTTCGTAAACTTTTGTCGTAACTGCCTTTTGTTTGAGATGCACGGCATATGGTGCTTGAGTTGCCTATGGTTAAAGCTTCCTAAAAGTTATACGGCGAAGTAGTATACCTCATTTGTGAACATCAGTGTAATTTGTATGCTGCTCTAGTCTATCTTTTCCAAAGGAATATTGTTAATTTGCGCCCGCAACAGTGAATATTGAATTCAGAAGAGTACGTAGGTGCGGGATATACTATAAAAGTAAGAAAAAAAGGAGCAAATCGACGAAGCTATTTGTTGGTAGGTGTTCGTCATTGGTCAGCCACCTTCCTTAGTATTATTTCCAACATTATGATTGGTTTGTATTTGCTCTTGCGGACAGCTTTAGCGTCGCAACGTTTGCGTGAATACAGGCCCTATGGATTTGTGTTAAAGCAGGACACATTGCTTGTGATCTGCAACTGTAGCAC
This sequence comes from Dermacentor albipictus, assembly GCF_038994185.2. Classification (NCBI taxonomy): domain Eukaryota; kingdom Metazoa; phylum Arthropoda; class Arachnida; order Ixodida; family Ixodidae; genus Dermacentor; species Dermacentor albipictus. Next base: position 102,630,729 of record NC_091824.1, on the reverse strand, counting down.
GGGGTGTTATGTGTTCCTATCATAGCTTTCCATCATTTTAAAGTCTGCGCGAATGAGCCAACAGGAATTCTGCTTGTCAGTAAAATTAGGGCCCTGGAAATTGTTTCCGCAATGATGCCATTACGGTTCTGTAAAGACACTTTCGAATCTAATAGAAGTGGGGATGAGTTGACGAAGCTTTTGTTTCGTAAACGCTGTCTCCGATTGCGATTGGTCGGTCGCTTTCGCTAATACTGTATTAGTCAACAGGATCAGCTGGCACCTGCCCTTGGCAAGAAGTTTGGATTAGAAATTTTTTTTTCGTATACGTACAGCCTTTGCTATAGCGTAGAGAAAAGTCGCGCTGTTCTACAATAAGTAGCCGCAAGTATTCTGACAAACTAGAAATTATCAATGTTTTAAAGAATCTATTCTGACATCGCGATACCACTTTTCGACACCACTTGTGCTAATAAGGTAAAGAAAGTTGCACGGCCTTAAGCCAGATAACTACTAAGAGACGTTTCTCTCAGCCCATGCTTGAGAGTTGCACAAATCGCCTTATATTGTTAGGCGCATGCGACGAATCCTCAGAAATAGTGCACTTCAAAATTTGTTACGCCAATTTTGGGTGATTTGTTCACGTGATTTCTCAATATACTTTGCCGCATTATGAAACATAGTATCGTGACAACATTGTAGCGTAACCATCATACATATACAAACAACTCACAAAACTGGTCATTACACGTTCCCCATCGTTATAAAGTCAGCGATAACTTTTAAATCTGCCAGATTTCATAAGCTTCTTTTTCATTTGTTGCAAAACTGTAGGCTCAGCCTGCGAGGAACAATTAAAGAATAAATGTTCTTTTTTGTCTGTCTGCTAAGTTATGGCTTTGGAACTCAGTCACGTCGAATTTAAAAGGAGATTATGTTCGCTGAGTGCAATTAGTGCACGGCGCAAGTGGATATTTAATTTGAACGCAAGACTTGTTCTGAATATCACAGTAATTGTAGTAACCGACCCGGTGTTCTTTCTTTATCTTTATTGTCACATTTTTCTTTGATAACATGCAAACTCTAACGGCAGCAATTAGTAAAAGGCCTCACGAAATTGTTTCCACACATGTGCACGCGTCTGCATTGAACAAATGAATAAAAGAAAAAGCACTGATGTAAAAATTGCCACAACCGTGAGACACCTCTCTCCTTTTATAACGAAGCACGCGCTCAACCTTTCTAATTTTTCGCCACGTTGGCTTGAAGTACACGGGCAACAGTAATTGATTTGGACGGGAGCTACCAGCTTATTGAAAACGCTTTTCTCCCTTTGAATTCTCTCAGAACACTGCAACACCGCTCTGTGCCTCGTGTGAGCAAGTATATTACGCATGATCAAAAAGGTGGCCTCGTGAACGTACCGCATATACATGTGTAATTGCCGCATCTGTTCGTGTAAGAGGGCAGCGAGAACGTTTTGAAAAATAAAATCCCCTAAAGATATATTTAAAAATTACCCGTGTATAAGCCGCACCCTTGATTTTTGAAAAGGTTTGCAGTGTTATCCGTTGTCTGATGCGATAATTCCGAAGCTTTTTCTTGCTTCTTCTTTAAATTGGTGGCAAAACAACGAGTTTTCGGCGCCTCCATGTAGCAATCGCACTGCCTCCAGGATCTTGAGGCTGCCTTCGAGACGCAGCAGAAGGTGGTCTGTGGGGTGTCACCATTTATTCCAGCCGGTAGTTGACGCGCTACGGGAATAGTCAAGAATAGCCAGAACCAGTACAAGTGAGTACTGCAGTTCAATAAGGCAAGTACCAAAGAAAATGTTTGCAAAAAAGAAATGTGTCTTTTTCTCTGTGTATTGGCCGCGCCCGCGATTGTCACCCGAAAATCTCGGAAAGAAACCTCCGAATCTACACGAGTAAATAAGGTATTTAGCGTATCACTACTAGATAATATTTTACCTTTATTTTTTGCTTAACCTGATGGTTATGAGTCATATCGTGTAAATAGGGTGCCGATATTTCGGCCAGAAACGTTGTCTTTTACTTATGCCGCTCAATCTGAAGCGCAGAGGAACATCTTCGCCAGAATTCATCGTCATCAGCCTGGTTACGCTCACTGCAGGGCAAAGGCCTCTCCCATACTTCACCAACTCATGTCATGTACTAAATGTGGCCATGCCGTCCCTGCAAACTTCTTAATCTCATCCGCCCACCTAACTTTCTGCCGCCCCCTGTTACGCTTCCCTTCCCTTGGAATCCAGTCCGTAACCCTTAATGACCATCGGTTATCTTCCCTCCTCATTACGTGTCCTGCCCATGTCCATTTCTGTTTCTTGATTTCAACTAAGATGTCATTAACTCGCGTTTGTTCCCTCACCCAATCTGCTCTTTTCTTATCCCTTAACGTTACACCTATCATTCTTCTTTCCATACCTCGTGGCGTCGTCCTCAATTTAAGTAGGACCCTTTTCGTAAGCCTCCAGGTTTCTGCCCCGTGCGTGAGTACTGGTAAGACAAAGCTGTTACACACTTTTCTCTTGAGGGATAATGGCAACCTGCTGTTCATGATCTGAGAATGCCGGCCAAACGCACCCCAGCCCATTCTTATTCTAATTATTTCCACCTCATGATCCGGATCCGCCGTCACTACCTGCCCTAAGTATATGTATTTCCTTACCACTTCCAGCGCCTCGCTACCTATCGTAAACTGCTGTTCTCTTCCGAGACTGTTAAACATTACTTTAGTTTTCTGCAGATTCATTTTTAGACCCGCCCTTCGGCTTTGCCTCTCCAGACAGAATCATGTGTTCCTATTTTAAGAAAATAAATGTGACATCTTTTCCACAAGATCATCATTCACTATAAACAACCTAATATAAAGATGTACGTTCAAGTATGTAAAACTACTGCAAGTTAGTGCCTTTAAAAAAATTAGATTATGGGCTAACCGTGCCAAAACAACGATCTTATTATGAGGTACGCCTTAGTGGGGGACTACGGATTAATATTCACAACCTGGGGTCCTTTAAAGTGCACCTAAAACTAGGTACACGGATGTTTTTTTTGCATTTCTTCCCCGTTGAAATGCGGCCGCCGTGGTCGGGATTAGATCCCGCTACCTTGTGCTTACGAGCGCCACACCAAATCCACTAAGCAAGCACCACGGGTGTCTGCGCCTTTATCGCACAGAAATAGATGTGCTGGTCCCGAACGTTTTTCGGAAGCCGGTTATGCTATTGCAGGCTCTAACGGCAAGAATGCATACTATAGGCGACAAAATATTCGCTAGAAAGCCGTTAGTTGCGTCATTTGGTCCCTCAGTGTCCTACGCGGACGCTAGGGAAACGCTGACCATGCCTTCACGCCGACGAATGACAGCCGAGGGGCGGGGTGGGCTGGCTCTCGCGCCGATGATGAATTTTCGGGCCATCCTAATGACTTGGGATGTAACGACCGCGCTACGCGCGGGCCATGGTGGCCCCCTCGGCTTTTGCGGGCAATGACAGTGCAATTTACATTCCTAAAGCAACTTATATTTTGTCCGCCTGTCGCCCCTCGCGTAACGAATGCCAGACAAGAAAAAAAAAGGCGATCTTTTTTTTTTTGCGGAGGAGGAGTTCAGCGAGGAGATACGGCTTAAAAGTGCAAAACACAAAATCCGTCGCAGCAGTGGTCGAGTCAACCGAAGGAAAACGAAAAAAAAGAATAAAAGCAACAGTTATGCACAGAACGCGTACGCGCACCGCGGTTATTCCGAAGCCCTCCGCACTCGTTTTACGTTCTTGAGAAGAGGAAAAAAAAAGTCACTTAGGCATATTTGCGTTCGCTCCCTCGAACGAAATAATAACCTGGCAAGAAGCCGTGAAAATGGGCCTAGAATGAGAGAACGAGTGCTGGAGGGTAAGCTGAATACCGGCAGTGTAAAGAAAAAAAAACAAAAAAACGTTCTTCTTCCCTTTGCTATCGACCCACCAGAAAGCCAGTTGCAGAGCCGAAACAACGACAGAGAAAGAAAGAGAGAGAGAGAGGGTGAAACAGCGAGAGAGAGGCAGCGAGAAACGGGGTGTCGTCGTAACGCAGCAGAGCAAAAGCTATCGTTTAGTTTTCAGCTCCCACACTGCTGGATGGTGAATTCTTTCTCCGTTTGCGCCGATTCTGCTATAGAGCAGATAACTTCACTGGTCCCGTTGCGCGCGCGCGAGCGTAAACAAGCCTCGGAAGGCACCCGCACAGCAAGCGTCGGTGCAACGCTGCTCTTCTGCCTCTGCTGTTCCTAGCCTGGCCAAACGCTCGTCTTTGTATGGCGATGCGGAAACGTCTCGTTTCTGCCGCTTCCATTCTCTTCTGTGCGCATCGTGCGACGCATTCCTGGTTGGCGAGTGCCTTGTTTGCACGAGTGATTCTGCCGGCACTGACATTTCGAATTGGCGGAGTTTCTGCCACTCACGCCTTTAGTTTAGAAAGTGGCTTGTGAGCGTCTTTAGTAGCAAACAGAAGATTTCTCTAACTAGGGGAACAGACGAAGTTTCCGCTGCGTCTGTGTGGCCACGTGAGAGGCACCGTGGGTAACGCGGCATGATAATGCGACGCTCTGTCAGGCACTCAAAACCTGCGAACAGCAATACGGACCACAATTCTGTGTTAGACACGACATTGTTTTTGCTATATTTGGCTCGTGGACGGTTGACTGGATGAGCGGTCAGTGTACCGCAGGAAGTGCGCGAAGAAATATAGGATTCTCTTGCAGGCGTAGACCATGAAAGCTAATAAGGCACTATTTCTGTAGAAAATGCACGTAACTTAGTTACAGCAGTTTCTGTGATAAATAAAGAGTTATGCGCAGAAACGGTAACTTCCTAAAAAAAACTGACGTTATTAATTTAGAATTGCCCTTTAGATATATACGCTAATAAAGATTCAAAGGGATGTTCAGCACCGCGGTTCCGTTAAGTTTGAAATCACTGCGCAGTCCCAAATACAGTAGCAATGTCGGAACCTGAGGCTTCGCTGACGCACAGTCCAAGATAAATGCGCACGCGCACGCACACACGCACACACGCACACGCGCACGCGCACGCGCACACACACACACACACACACACACACACACACACACACACACACACACACACACACCCACACGTACACGCGCACGCACACACACACACACACACGCACACGCACACACGCACACACGCACACGCACACACACAAATTGAAAGCTATAGCCCGACTGCCTTAGTGTAAGGATGCCCGGAACGAAGCTTTACTTGTTTAGCTCAATTGCGAAGCGGATGAAACGCTTCACGCGCCTTCCACGTTCATTCACGGAGATTAATCAACCGCTCCGCCCGAGTGCGGAGAACCGGGCTCGCTTGGCGCAGCAAACACAACAGGCCACCGAGCATTCCCTTCCTCCCCACGCGGCATTATTTACGCTCGTGGCGCCCGTGCGCCTTCGGCCCCGGATGCTATCCGATCCGGTAGTGGTGACCAGTGGCTTTGCTGCTCTATCGAATGGCGGCCGATATCGGGCCTGTCGCGTAGCGACGCCACCCCGCCAACACCACCCCAACGAGAACTGTGCTTAGCTTTCTCTTCTCGTCGGGACCGCTTGACGGCGTGTCACGACAGAGGCCACTGAATGTACACAACGATGAGGAATAGACCCCGGGAGGGCCCGACTCGGTGATATACCGCAGCCACCGCGACCTTCTCCGCAGTAGACAGCGGCGCCGGATAAGAGAGACGATTTTCTTTTTCTGCGTAGACAAGTATATTGGTCGCGAGTTTCTCTCCTCCTAATCTTCGTGCTCACATCCGGACTCGATGCGCAAGCACGGCTCTTGACGATTCTGAGAATGCTCATCTCCTGCTTCTTCTTTTTCTTTCTTTTATTATTATTTTTTTTTATTCGCGACCGCGTTCGTGCTATCAGACACGTCGAAGGAACCAAGACGAACAAGAGAGTGCAAGGGCCCAAGCGAAGCCCACTCTAAGGAGATGTGACGCGACTGGTTAGAAGCATTAAAAAGCACTCCTGTCAGTCTGGGAACCCACAAAAAATTAATTAGGTTCTCTACTTGCTGGTCAAGAGACAAAGAGCAAGGTATGCGGGTAGGTTAGCATGCGGGCGCCCAGTTGGCTGCGTTTTATTGGTCGAGAGGAGAGGCAGAAAACCATGAACGTTTTGGGGACACGCTAGCACATAATCGCGCAAAACCGCTCCCCACCTAACTAGAAGTTGGGATGGGGGTAAATTTTGACCGGAGTTAGGGACCTGAAATAGTGTTCTCATGGCTTCCAGTGTAGACTACGGCTGAGGCGAAGGTCTCAGCAAGTTCCCGCTCTATGAATAGACAGTCCTGCTGGTATCTCAAGCTAGCGCAAGAAAAAATTAAAAAAGAAAGCGACAGAAGCTCAGTGACAGTTGAATGAAGTTATCTCGTAGTCTCCTTATTAAAAAAAATGTAATCTTTAACATCTCTAAAAGCTGAATAGCAATAGCATGCGGAGCAGGTCCCAAAGGTAAGCATCACCACATGCATAACATAGGAGTATAGACGAGGAGAAGGGAAACAGACAGGTTATATGTTTGTTAATCACTACATTGGTAATTATTTTACATCTGCCTGTCATGGCTCTGAGCGGCTCTGGCTAACACTGCCAGGGCTATATCTAGTACGCATAAATACCCAAGTTAGTGGACGGATTGATCGCCGTCGTTGTAGCCCAATTGATAGTGCATCTCAGGCGTAATGCGAAGGTTCTGGATTCGGTCTCCACCGATGAAACGTTAAGTTTTCGCCCACTTTCGTTTCGCCTTTTTCTTCATTATTTCTTACGTTTCAATTTAAACCACAACTAATTAGCCCTATGCTTTCCTTGGCTTCGTTGCCTACTGGCTTTAGGGGAGTATAGAGGAGCAAACAACACATTGATGTCTTTCCATTTGTCTTCATTCTCCAACATCGAGTTTTTTTCCGCTCTCATACCTTTGTTGAGTCCTTAAAGCCTAGATAAGTTCTAGACTTGAAGTCTCTGCAGTGTCCCCGACTCACCAGCTCAGTTTCGCCAGGATCATTTCATTACTATTTCAACATAATCACCTGCGTAATCAGCCTCTCATTACTCTTGCGTCCAATTGGTAGTTTATCGGTTTCGCTTTGCGTCATGTGCCAACCAACCTGGCGGAAAGCCTTAATTGAAGGAAGGCCTGTCTCAACCGAACCTCTGTCTATCAGTTCAGATAACCGCACCACCGGGACCAGACGTGCAATGCCTGAGCATTGCAATGGAGGTGTTGTGCGTGAGTAGTGTAGCAAGTTGTAACAGTCTTGCTACCAAGTAAATTGCCTTGTGGCACTTACGTGTTCTCATTTCCCAACTACACAGAAGTTCGAAGGAAAATGCAACTATACTGTATTTCTTTGCCGTCTCGGTCTCCCACAGACGATAAAAAGTATGACATGTGGAAATGTTTGCTTAAAAAGAAGACGCGAAAGCTTCATTGGATGACACGCACGTTGTTTAATGTTTTGAGAATCATATTACGAACTAAATTAGAGATAGCCAGAGATAGAGGTTACATTCACCAACCAGCCAAACGTAAAATAAAGAGAACTATGGGATATGCCCCCGAATGTGGGCCAATCTACATTTCGTTTTACTTTCTGCCAGCTGCTAATAGTCATCCGCTTCCCGTACCGTAATTCTCTCTCGCGATGATCAGCTCCCAGGGTTTACGCCGCCCAAATTAATCATGAGGAGACCAACAGGACGCGAAAACTTTATGGTGTTAATACAGCGGCAGAGAGGGGGTGGGTGGTGAGGGGAGGGGCACTGGGCCCAAGCCGCAGCCCACCAGCGAGCCACGGACAGCGAGATAACAGAAATGCTGCAAGAGCAAGGAAGCCCCTGAGGATCGTCGCTTAATGAGACTCTGGTCTCGTCTCCGAGCGAGCGTCGGCCAGCGGGATTACAGCGGCGAGGATATATCCGCCGGGGAAAAGCGACAGAAGATGTTGACCCTTGATTGCGTTCAGTTCGCTGCTGCTTTCCTCGCCACGAACCAAAGTGGCGCAGTGGGCTCCTTGCACCAGAGGAGCGGCGAGAAGCTGGCTCAGCGCTTTCTTATGGAGCGCGGCAGGATCCTAAAGTTAGCGTACGGGGTCCTGTTCATGCTTCTGCATTTTGAGTTGTTCAGCTGCTAAGCAGGATTTGCTAAAGAAATGGCGTGTATACGACATTCAGTGCCGAAAATACGTAACGATCTTTTACTCCAAGTTTCAAAATGTTCGGAAAACGATTGCCCTTTCTGAGCAGAAGCTGGTTACATGCATTGATACGATGAACGACCAGAGGATGAATAAAAGAAATAGCTTGGGGTACACTTTTCTTTCGATCTGGGTTCTTTGTTCAAAAAGCAATACCTTACGCCAAGTGGTGGTCGAAGACTCTCATTGAAAGCGCTGCTTACAGAGGTTGCAAAATCAGCCTAATTAGCTCAGAATTTTTTAGCGTTATTGTGAACTCTGCGTACACTTGGTGTGTTGTGAATTCTCAACACTGGGCGACAAATATTTCAACAGCGAAACTTGTATCACCGATTACACACGGGCACGATAATTAAATGTACTTACGTCGCTCCTTTTTGGCACTGTCTTGTTATTTCTCACTACGCAACTGTGCACGATGCTCATGGAATCTTAAGGCACACTAAGGGACAAGATCCGCTTTACTGATTTCATATTTTGCCGCACTTCTTATGGTATAGCATTAAGAACCGGGTGACGCAGAAAACCCGATGGCAGTGTCAGCGTCGGCGGAGTTGTCCGTGCGCGAAAATTACCGTATATATTTCCCCATCAGCCTGGTCACGTCCATTTCAGGGCAAAGGCCTCTCCCATACTTTTCCAACTACCCCAGTCATGTATTAATTGTGGCCATGTTGTCCCTGCAAACTTCCTAATGTCATCCGCCAACCTAACTTTCTGCCGCCCCTGCTGCGCTTCCCTTCCCTTGGAATCTAGTCCGTAACACTTAATGACCATCGGTTATCTTCCCTCCTCCTTACATGCCCTGCCCATGCCTATTTCTTTTTCTTGATTTTAAATAAGATGTCATTATGCCCCCTTTGTTCCCTCACGCAATCTGCTCTTTTCTTATCCCTTAACGTTACACCCACGATTCTGCTTTCCATAGCTCGTTGCGTCGTCCTCAATTTAAGCAGAACCCTTTTCGTAAGGCTCCAGGTTTCTGCCCCATACGGGAGTACTGGTAAGACGCAGCTGTTATACACTTTTCTCTTGATGGATTGTGGCAACCTGCTGTTCGTGATTTGAGAATACCTGCCAAACGCATCCCAGCCAATTCTTATTCTTCTGATTATTTCAGTCTCATGATCCGGATCCGCGGTCGCTACATGCCCTAAGTAGATGTATTCCCTTACAAATCCCAGCGACCCGCTGCCTATCGTAAGCTGCTGCTCTCTTCCGAGACTGTTAAACATTACTTTAGTTTTCTGCTCATTAATTTTTAGACCCACCCTTCTGCTTTGCCTCTCCAGGTCAGTGAGCATGCACTGCAATTTGGTCTCCTGAGTTAGTAAGCAAGGCAATATCATCAGCGAATCGCAAGTTACTAAGGTCTTCTCCATCAACTTTTATCCCCAATTCTTCCCACTCCAGGTCTCTGAATACCTCCTGTAAACACGCTGTGAATAGCATTGGAGAGATCGTATCTGCCTGTCTGACGCCTTTCTTTATTGCGATTTTGTTGCTTTCTTTATGGAGGAATATGGTAGCTGTGGAGCCGCTATAGATATCTTTCAGTATTTTTACATACGGCTCGTCTACACCATGATTTCTTTATGCCTCCATGACTGCTGAAGTTTCGACTGAATCAAACGCTGTTTCGTAATCAATGAAACCTGTATATAACGGTTGGTCATATTCCACACATTTCTCTATCACCTCATTGATAGTGTGAATATGGCCTATTGTTGAGTAGCCTTTACGGAATCCTGCCTGGTCCTTTGGTTGACAGAAGTCTGAGCTGTTTCTGATTCTATTTGCGATTACCTTAGTAAATACTTTGTAGACAACCGACAGTAAGCTGATCGGTCTATAATTTTTCAAGTCTTTGGCGTCCCCTTTCTTATGGATTAGGATAATGTTAGCGTTCTTCCAAGATTCCGGTACGCTCGAGGTCATGAGGCATTGTGTATATAGGGTGACCAGTCTTTCTAGAACAATGTTCCCACCATCCTTCAACAAATCTGCTGTTACCTGACTCTCCCCAGCTGTCTTCCCCCTTTGCATCGCTCCCAAGGCGTTCTTTACTTCTTCCGGCGTTACTTGTGGGATTTCAAATTCCTCTAGACTATTCTCTATATCGTCGTGGGAGCTACTGGTACTGTATAAATGTCTATATAACTCTTCAGCCACTTGAACTATCTCATTCATATTAGTAATGATATTGCCGGCTTTGTCTCTTAACGCATACATCTGATTCTTGCCTATTCCTAGTTTCTTCTTCCCTGCTTTTAGGCTTCCTCCGTTCCTGAGACTATGTTCCATTCTAGCGATATTATACTTCCTTATGCCAGCTGTCTTACGCTTGTTGATTAACTTAGAAAGTTCTGCCAGTTCTGTTCTAGCTGTAGGGTTAGAGGCTTTCATACATTGTCGTTTCTTGATCAGATCTTTCGTCTCCTGCGATAGCTTACTGGCATCCAGTCTAACGAAGTTACCACCGACTTCTATTGCACACACCTTATTGATGCCCATAAGATTGTCGTTCATTGCTTCAACACTGAGGTCCTCTTCCTGAGTTAAAGCCGAATACCTGTTCTGTAGCTTGATCCGGAATTCCTCTAGTTTCCCTCTTACCGCTAACTCATTGATTGGCTTCTTATGTACCAGTTTCTTCCGTTCCCTCCTGAAGTCTAGGCTAATTCCACTTCTTACCATCCTATGGTCACTGCAGCGCACCTTGCCGAGCACGTCCACATATTGTATGATGCCACGGTTAGCGCAGAGTATGAAGTCTATTTCATTTCTAGTCTCGCCATTTCGGCTCCTCCACGTCCACTTTCGGCTAAACCGCTTGCGGAAGAAGGTATTCATTATCCACATATTATTGTGTCCTGCAAACTCTACTAATAACTCTCTCCTGCTATTCCTATAGCCTATGCCATATTCCCCCACTGACTTGTCTCCAGCCTGCTTCTTGCCTACCCTGGCATTGAAGTCGCCCATCAGTATAGCGTATCTTGCTTTGACTTTACCCACCACCGATTCCACGTCTTCGTAAAAGCTTTCGATTTCCTGGTCATCATGACTGGATGTAGGGGGGTAGACCTGTACGACCTTCAATTCGTACCTCTTATAAAATTTCACAACAATGCCTGCCACCCTCTCGTTAATGCTATAGAATTTCTGTATGTTATCAGCTATATCCTTATTAATCAGGAATCCGACTCCTAGTTCTCGTCTCTCCGCTAAGCCCTGGTAGCACAGGACGTGCCCGCTTTTTAGCGCTGTATATGCTTCTTTTATCCTCCTAACCTCACTGAGCCCGATTATATTCCATTTACTACCCTCTAACTCCTCCAATAATACTGCTAGACTCGCCTCACTAGAAAAAGTTCTAACGTTAAGCGTTGCCAGGTTCAGATTCCAATGGCGGCCTTAGGTATATGTATGTGCCACACCTTGCTATATGACATGCGGTATATGCGGGTGATACCACCACGACATTCTATCACTAAAGTTGCTCCTACAATCTCTTACATTCTTGACAAAGTTATTCCTCGGCATTTTGAGAATGACATCTACAAACAAATGTGATGAAAGAAACCACTGACAGCGCATGCCTTTTATTTGAAATCTTCTGCAACTTAAATGTTAAAAATGCGGAACAATAACATAAACATGAAACTGATGCAATTTTTTGGCGCGGCTTTGCTCTACCTTTGGGATCGGCCAATGCAAGAGACCCTGTTTCTACCAGAAACCTCACCTTCGTGTATTGCGCTCGCCGCCAGCGTTTCCCGGTAAACAATACCGTTACATAAGCCGCAGTTTCAGGGAACCGTGAAAAGCACTCGGGGATATTTTAATGCTATCGCGTTCCACTGTTAAAGACGAAGCTTAAGCGTCCTCCAAGATTTTTGAATCATCATTCATCTTACTGTTCTAAAATAGGGATAAACATTAGTAATCTGCACGAAAACACGTGTAATTTCACTCCTGCAATAACAGGCTTGTTTTCAAAAGCTTCGCCAAATTCCTTGCTATTCGATCGGCCTTCAGTCGGTGACATTTTATAACACATTTTGAAAAATTTTGAAACGTATATTGGAATGCGTGGCCATATTTAATTTGCTTTCTAAGACGCACTCTGTGTGCTATGCGGACAAACCATCGAGAAGTCTAAAGCTCGAAAAAACTTTCTCTCCATTCTTCTAAGGCATCTTTTTGTTGCGTGCGTGTGTGTGTGGCTTAAGTGTATGAATGATTTATCGCGCACTCGACATGTACGCCGATCGGTAAAAGAAATATAATTTAGGACTTTCGTCGCACAGAGGTAACCACATTCAACTCTGGAAAGCAAGGTGGCACTTCAGGTAAAACAAGAAACGTGTTGCCCACCTTCTTGGCAGAAATGTGACATCCCAGACCAAATTCCTGTCGCGAGGAGAAACACAGCTGAAACAAGCAAAACCAAAATCATTGATGCTAACGAGGCCAGCAGTAGCTTCGCCTGGAGCCACATCGCTTCCAGCTTCCCATTTTCTTTTTACCTGCGCCAAGGGTAACTCAATAAGATCTCAGAGTCGTACACGTGTTTTGTCCGAGGCAGTCAGCCGTATTTTTCGCACCTGGAAAAAAAGCGACTGGCGAAACTGAAACGGCATTGATCTGTCGCAAGAAGGCAAGACAGCGCGTTGCAGCAAATTGTGTTAAGGCTAGCGGGCAATTTGCGGGACGTCGCGCAGGCAAACGATGGTCGACAGCCCGTTTCCCAAGGGTTGTGGGAGAGAACGGGAAAAAGTGGAAGCATTGTACAGCGACCACAGGACCCTAGCGAGCGGAGCGTGCGAGTACAGCTTTATGGTTGCGGTCATTGATACCAAATACTCTCGGAGGTAAAAAAAAAAGACACTAGCTGCAGGAAAGGAACTGTTCGCGGCACGTTTTGTCTATATAGGCTCGATGCGTTAGTGGACGTCGCTAAGTATGAGTTGCCACGAAGTCCAAATCAAGTGATATCAACGTTGCAATTCACGTTACGAAACACATTGTTGATTTCTTTCATAGGTCGCGAAGTGATGGCGTGGGAGCCGTTAATTTAGCTTTGCAGGTTATTGTCAGCATGCCCAATAGAAGGAAACAAGCCAAGATTGTTAAGTTTGTGAAAAAGGCATGGTCCCTCAGTCCACACCAGCAGGCCCCAGTCATGGCCGGCCACGCCCGAGCACCCAGCCGAGCCTCGAACCACCACTCACGCTCACGAGTCACTTCGGGATCGAAGTGACTGATGATGATCGTCGCTCGAATGGTGCCGCTTTCACTACCGTTGGCAACTGGCCTGAAGCGCCCATAACGTTTTTCTCGTAGCCGTCGTTGAACTCTTGTTCTTCGGAATCGTTGTCATCGTCGTCTTTGCTGCCGCTGCCGTCGGCTGGCGCCGAGGAACCGCCGCCAGACCCCGGTACTTCACCCTCCTCGGGCTCAGACGAGGACGACGCGCCGCTCTTGCTCTCGGCTTCGCTACCCGACGAGCGGTTCTTCCGAGCTGCTTTCTTCGGCAGCTTGCCTTTGCCTGCCTTGGTGGCTCCCTTACCATCAACGGTGCAGTTATCCGAAGTCTCCGAAGTCTCCGAGCCACTGGACGTGGCCACGCCACCGGGCTTAGAGCCGTGCGTGGTCTCCGTGCTTCGACAACATGTCGCGTTGATGCATTACTGCATTGCGTTGATGTAGTAACCACGACGGCAGGCCCCTTCTACTACATTGGCGCCGGGAACTTCAGCATCGAGTAGGAGACCGCTACGTCACCATGCTCTGACGGTGACAGAGGAGGAGCCGGCGGAAACGCTTCTCGGCGAACGCCAGAGCTGCAGCTGACACCGCGGAGATGGTCGCGCACCAGGCCATGCAGGCGTCATTACTTGCTGTGGAACGGGCGCCACCCGCCTTCCCCAGGATCATGGTCCGTCCCGGAACGCAGTCAGGGCCCCACGTTACGGGTGACAATGTAGGAACGGCACAAACCCGCATTCCACACCAGCAGGCCCCAGTCCTGACCGGCCGCGCCCAAGTTTGGTTTGGTTTGGTTTGGTGCCTACGGATATGGCTCAACCCATTACTGGGGATGGGCCATGAATTGGGCGGCAGAAGGTAGGAAGGGAAAAATAGAATTGTGTAAATAGAAATGATAATAAATGAATACTAATCGTTATTATCGATTTTCAGGCTGTAGTATTTTAAGATTTGAAGTTAATATTTTTGTTTTCATATTGAGGAAAATAGAAGAATGAAATTAACACGGCAGTTTCTTTGTTTCACTTAAAAAATTACATATGGCATCAAATACATTCATATTGCAGTGTCCTAGTGCCGACGTCCCAAGAGACGGTATCACAGGGAGCGTGATGCAAAATCCAAGTTGGCGAAGCGGACGTTCTAGAACGTCCGCTTCGGTTTCCTGTGCACGTCGAACCTACCAGACAATATAAAGAAATGTTCCATAGTTTCAGGTTCGCTGCAATAACAACAATGAGGGGAAGGTGTCAAACCAGGCTTGTGGGAATAAAAATTAGGCACAAGAACGCCCAGCTTAACCTCCTCCTACTTCTTCTCCTTCCTTCAAATTTTGGCACGTACCCACGAAGGGGGTATTAGCCATGATTCTCAGTGGAAACATACAAGATTATTTTTCCCATCATCTTCATCCTGATAATGAACGTCTTCTCTAATATTTCTGTCTACACCCTTTCCCCTTCCCCCAACGCCGAGTAGCAGGTCGCAACATTGATTCACGCCGACCACTCAGCTTTTGTACCATAATAAATACTTCTCTCTCTCTC
Source organism: Dermacentor albipictus (assembly GCF_038994185.2). Classification (NCBI taxonomy): domain Eukaryota; kingdom Metazoa; phylum Arthropoda; class Arachnida; order Ixodida; family Ixodidae; genus Dermacentor; species Dermacentor albipictus. The sequence goes on along the minus strand of NC_091824.1, from coordinate 102,615,642 downwards.
ACTTGCGTCGAACCACCGCTCGCGCTCACCAGTCACCTTGTCTTCCACTTCTTCGACTTGTGGCTTGAATCTTGACTCAATATTGTCGTTATCGCGTCTGTAACAAAGTTGACTGTGGTGTCGAAACCAATACAGCTTTTACAGAGCAGTGCTTTCTACGAGAGATGGATAAAGAAGGGGAAACATTATGAGACTGGCGCCATCTTGTAGCTACAGAAGTGCGAAGTTAGTACTAAAGTGTCGTGTGCTTCAACTCGAATAACATCGACTTCTTGATGCACCAGTGACGGAAGTGCGGAGCGATGGTGTCGACTTCTACATAAATTTCCGTTCAGACTATTTCAATTCCACTGGCGAGGACCAACGCTTAAACTTCGTTTACTTGCTCGCCGAACGCAAGTTGACTGGAGCTTTCCGAGCGAGTGTATAATTGCCGCCTGCATACCCCGCAACCTTTGCTACGGTACCAAGAGCCTATCCCGCGGAGATGGAACACTGCTCTTTAACTTATGGCCTGGTGTGGTATTTGATGATGTGTAGTGTTTTATGGCGCAAGGGCCAGGTTTGGCCAAAGATCGCCATGACAAATGGTAGTGTTAACGATGTATTATGGAAGATGTGACTTGGCTGTAAAGTGGCCTAAAAATAGTCGCTGTAAAGTGCGTAAAATCTACGTGCTATAAAATTATGGCGATGATTAATGACGAAGACTGTGAAGATTAAAATCCATCGTAAAAGAATGTTGCATTGTTTAAAATATGCGAGACGTTAAATTGCTTACAGCACTACAGCCTCCCCAGAGCCCTTGAACCACAAGGGCCTAGAGGCATGTGCTTATTCAAAATAATTATCGCAGCGACATCCTCAGAAGAGAGGAAGCGCTACGAACGTGTGGGGCTAATAACATGCAACACAACATCTTTCAAAAAACCTAAGACGGCGTTGGTGTCAAAGAGTGGTACTGGACCAAGTAACATAACAGGATGAAGGGGGATGTGGTGCCTGTATGCTAAGAGAAAATGTTTTTTTCTTTCGGGTTCGGCTTCCCGACACTCCAGTAGGACGTGGAGGACGGTCAGCCTCTCCCCGCATCTACCACAGGTTGGAGGCTCGTTTCCCGTGAGTAAAAAGTTATGTGTGCCAAAAGTGTGTCCTATTCTTAGGCGGCAGAATAGCACATCTGTCCGGCGGCATTTTGTTACAAGAGGCCAGAAACCTAATTGTGGCTTTATTACATGCAGTTTATTATTGATTTCTTCGTCCCACATGCGTTGCCAGTGGCTTCGTAGTTTCCTTCTTAAGAGAGGCTTCAGGTCTGTGACAGGGACCGAAGCAGTAGGATTAACTGCATGCAATGAGATTGATGTGGCCATCTGGTCGGCTAGAACGTTTCCCTGGATGCCCCTATGTCCAGGCACCCAGCATATGATCACATGTTGGTTAGATACATATGCTTTGCACAGTGCGGAGTAGAGCTCATTAAATACTGGATTTTTGTGATTACAGAAAGACATCAAGGCCTTCACAACACTGAGGGAGTCCGTATATATAATTGATTTCTGGAGTTGTGATTTAATTATATGCTTTACGGCCGACAGCAGTGCGTAGGCCTCAGCCGTAAAGATACTAGTTTCCGGGTGCAGTACGTCGGATTCCGAGAAGGATGGACCGACGGCTGCATAGGATACCCCGTCGCGTGACTTTGATGCGTCTGTGTGGAACTCCGTGCAGGAGTATTTGTGCTGGAGTTCCCGGAAATGCATCTTGATTTCAATCTCTGGAGGATGCTTTGTGACTACCACGAACGATATATCACATTGTATGAGCTGCCACTCCCAAGGATGTAGCAGCTTCGCTGGATGCATTAGGCGAAGCTCGAGGAGTGGAACGTGCATTTCTTCGCTAAGCTCCCTCACACGCAGTGAGAAAGGCTGTCTTACGGACGGACAATTGCGAAAGAGTGTAGCACATGTCATGTCATTAATGGTATTATAACAGGGATGTTGGGGGTTTGAGTGGACTTTCAGAAAATATGTATGGCTGATGTATGTTCTCTGCAGATGAAGTGACCACTCATTTGATTCGACATATAGACTTTGTATGGGACTCGTTCTGAAAGCGCCAGTGGCCAGTCGGATTCCTAGATGGTGGACCGGGTCTAGCATCCTTAGTGCGCTTGGGGCGGCAGAGTGGTAAATCACGGCGCCATAGTCTAGTCGTGATCGAATGAGGCTTTTATAGAGATTCATTAAGCACTTCCTGTCACTACCCCACGTAGTCTGGGATAGAAGTTTGATTATGTTCATTGTTTTTAGACACTTTTCTTTGAGAGGTTTAATGTGGGGGACGAAGGTGAGTCTGTAGTCAAGTATGACACCTAGAAATTTGTGTTCTTTGTTTACAGGTATCTGTTGTCCACGCAGTTCTATGCAAGGATCTGGGATAAGTTCTCTCTTTCTTGTAAAAAGAACACAAGAGCTTTTGTTAGGATTGATCTTAAACCCATTATTGTCTGCCCACATTGACACTTTGTTCAGGCCATGCTGTACCTGTCTCTCGCAGACTGCGAGGTTACAAGATTTGAAAGCTATTTGAATGTCGTCCACGTAGACAGAGTAAAAGATGGCGGGTGGTAGTGAAGCACGAAGCGTATTCATTTTCACGATAAATAGCGTGCAGCTGAGCACGCCTCCTTGGGGTACACCCGTTTCTTGCGTAAAAGGACGTGAGAGTGCATTGCCGACTTTTACCCGGAAGGTACGATTTGACAGATAGCTTTTTATTATATTAAACATATTACCGTGGATGCCCATTTCTGACAAGTCTCTTAAGATTCCGTAACGCCACGTCGTATCGTACGCCTTCTCCATATCGAGGAATATGGATAAGAAGAATTGTTTGTGTACAAATGCGTCCCGGATATTTGCTTCTACACGTACAAGGTGGTCAGTTGTGGAGCGTCCTTCTCGGAAGCCGCACTGATAAGGATCAAGAATTTTGCTCTGTTCAAGGAAAAAGATGAGTCGCCGATTTATCATTTTTTCGAACACCTTACAAAGGCAACTTGTGAGGGCTATCGGGCGGTAACTTGCCACTGAGGAAGGGTCTTTGCCTTGTTTCAAAACAGGGACTACAATGGCTTCCTTCCACGCGGTTGGAAGGTACCCTGCATCCCAGATGGTGTTGAAAAGTGTGAGTAGTGTAAGTTGGGTGTCTTTATGTAAGTTTTTGATCATTTCATACATGATTCTGTCAGATCCCGGGGCAGAGCTCTTGCATGCGCTCAAGGCAGCTCTCAACTCGGCAATGCTAAAAGGACAATTGTATGGTTCATTCTGTTGACATTTTCTCATGAGTGGGTTACATTCTTCTATTTGTTTATATTTCAGAAAGGATTGCGAGTAATGGTTGGCACTTGACACGCTCTCAAAGTGCTCCCGAAGTGAGTCCGCCTGATCTTGTAGGGTATCGCCTTCTGTGTTTACCAAAGGGAGTGCATGTGCTTGTCGCCCTCTTATCCTATTGACCCTGTTCCAGGCTTTCGCCTCATCTCTGAACGAGTTAATACTTGATAGATACTTCTGCCAACTTTCTCGTCTGGCCTGTCGGCGGGTTCGCCTGCCTTCGGATTTTACTTTTTTAAAGTTGACTAGATTTTCTGCAGTGGGAGAAGCGCGTAGCAACCCCCACCCCCTGTTCTGTTTTTTACGAGCGATCCTACAATCGTCATTCCACCATGGGACACGCCGTTTGCAGGCCAAGCCTTTTACTTCTGATATGCATTTATATGCGACATCTATTATGAATGCTGTAAAAAACTCGACTGCAGCGTCAATTCCTAACGAAGACAGGTCAGCCCATGAGATACTAGTTAGAGATCGAAATTTCTCCCAATCAGCTGTCTCAATCTTCCACCTAGGAGCGTATGGTGGATATTCGTTTTCTTTATATGATCTTAGCAGTATAGGGAAGTGGTCGCTACCGTAAGGGTTGTCGGTAACTTCCCATTCCAGTTCAGGGAGTACAGACGGGGAGACTATACTAAGATCTATTGACGAAAAGGTTCGGTTTGCAAGAGAGTAATATGTGGGCTCTTTCTTATTGAGAAGGCACGCTCCAGAAGAGAAAAGGAACTGTTCAACAAGGCGACCTCGCGCATCTGTACGAGAGTCGCCCCACAGGGAGCTGTGCGCATTGAAATCGCCAAGAATAGCATAAGGTTCTGGCAATTGATCGATCCAGGAGTGAAATTCATGTTTGTTCAGTTGGTAATGCGGGGGTATGTAAAGGGAGCAAATGGTGATGAGTTTGTTTAGTAGGACAACTCGAACAGCCACTGCTTCAAGGGGCGTTTGTAGCTGTAAAGGATGACATGCAATACTTCTATGAGTAAGAATCGCAACACCACCCGATGATGCGACGGCATCGTCGCCATCTTTGCGAAACGTAAGATACGTACGGAGAAAGTTTGTGTGTTTAGATTTTAAGTGTGTTTCCTGTAAACACAGCACTTTTGGATTATGTTTGTGGATGAGTTCTTGCAAATCATCAAGGTTTCTAAGGAGACCTCTGATGTTCCATTGGATGATTTGTGTATCCATGTTTAAGGTGAATTGGTGCTGTGTTTACGGAGACGGAGTGGATGCCTTATATAACAGAGCCCTTTCGAGGCCCTGTAATAGGTGTTTTGTTCTTTCTGAAGCGTTCGAGTGATTCTCGACGCTCCTTAGGCGTTTGCTGCGCCTTGGGGACATGTGTAGTGTCCATTGCCTCGTGTGAGGCGCCGGACAAGCGCTCTTGCGAGCGAGAGGTTTTCAGAGGGAGTCCCGCCTTGGAGGGCAAGACCCCTGCGCCCACCAGCCCGGAGGTCGATGAGGCTCCCTGAGGGATTGGGCTGCGCTGGCCGTTGCCAGCGCTGGAAGGGGCCTCGGAGGTTGGGGTAGCCTCGGCTGCACCCACCTTTGAGGTGGATGGTCCCTTCTCCTCGGTTGACGGAGCAGCGCTAGCTGCAACCGCCGTGGGGGCAGATGGCGTAACTGCCGACTCACTGCCTGTGGGTCGGACAACCGCCGGAGGCCGTTGTGACGCTGCCCCCTTACGCGCCACATCGGCAAAGCTGCTCTTAGACAGGTATGACACCCGCCTACGTGCCTCCTTGAAAGATATATTTTCTTTGACTTTGATTGTCACAATCTCTTTTTCTCTTTTCCAGGACGAACAGGCGCGCGAGTATGCGGCGTGCTCGCCATCACAGTTGACACAATGTGGAGTCTTCTGGCATGTTTCGGAGGAATGTTCAGTGTCACTACACTTGGCACATGTCAGCCGGCCTCGACAGTTCTGTGAACTGTGGCCGAACCTTTGGCACTTAAAGCATCTGAGAGGATTGGGCACGTATGGCCTAACACGAAGTTTGATATAACCGGCCTCAATGGACTCGGGGAGGACACTTGAACCGAAAGTGAGTATCAGGCGTTTCGTATTGATCTCTTTACCGTCTCGCCTGATCTTAATTCGCTTAACATTTATGACGTTCTGTTCACTGAAGCCCTCCAAGAGTTCAGCTTCAGTGAGCTCTAGCATGTCATCGTCCGACACAACGCCGCGGGTGGTGTTCATAGTACGGTGCGGGGTTACTGTTAGTTGGTTATCCCTAAATGACACTAGCTTAGGCAGTTTCTCGTATTGCTTCTTATCGCGGAGCTCCAGGAGGAGATCACCGCTTGCCATCCTGGTCGCCTTATAACCGGCTCCAAAAACATCAGTCAGGATCTTTGATACAATGAAAGGTGAAATGGTGCGTACTGGTTTGCCTGGTGTTTCCGAGTGAACTACTTGGAAACGTGGAAAGTTGTGGACTTGGCGTCCGAAAAACTGAAAAACTTCATCGGTGCGCCCTCTTTTCTGAGGGCGATCAGGGAATGGAGGAAAGGAGCTATCCATAAATATATGTGAAATTTCGGCAGCAACGCTAGCCACCCACCATGGAGTCCAACAAGGGGGCGCTGCAGGGCCTGAAAAACAGGCCTGCAAACGCCAGCTGTACGTTGCCGCTATAACCTAATATGATATAACCAAGGTTGGCTACTCACACGAGGTTAACCCTTGCTGCCAGGAAGGTCGGAAGTAATAAAGAAATGAGAAGGAGACAGGAAAGGTGGAAAGTAAGGAAAAGACGAAGGTTGTAGGGAGAGAGAGACAGGAAAAGGCAACTACCGATTTCCCCCGGGTGGGTCAGTCCGGGGGTGCCGTCTATGTGAAGCAGAGGCCAAAGGGGTGTGTTGCCTCCGCCGGGGGGCCTTAAAGGTCCAAACACCCAGCATCAGCTCAACCCCCAGGATCCCCCTTTCCCCAGACACGGCTAAGCCGCGCACGGCTACACGCGGGAGGGTCCAACCCTCGTGTGCTCGGGTACGTGGTGTCGCAACACACCAAACGCCTGCTTGCGCAGACGCCCCTGCGGGGTGGTGTGGTATTTAGGAAAACGTATTTTTCTTTTCTACCTTAGAATGGCCGATACACCAATGTGCGATACATGAGGTAAAGAAGAAACTATCGAACACCTGTTGTGCACTTGTCTTCAAACGACGTCCATCGCATCTCTTTACAGACCACACTAAGTCGACAGGAGTCCAGAAGAACAGTTTCTGAAACAAAAATTGCAGGATTGCGAAATTGAAATTCTTTGACCCTGGCGAGATCAGTCAATGGGACAAAAAGCTATTCGTGTGCTGCTACAGTTTTTGAAATGCACCGGCTTTATTGACTAATTGTAGTCCTGCTTTGCATCCTATTGTGTGCGTGTAGTGCTCACTCTATCCCTTTCTTTTTCTCATTATATTACCCCTTTCCCTTAATCCCAGTGTGGGCTAGGAAACCGGATGCTTGTCTGGTTGGTCTTTCCACGTTTTCTTTCCGTGTTTTCTCTCTCTCTCTCTCTGTCTCTCACTCTGTCCATGCAAATGTCGTTAGACGAAAGTCAAGTGCTTAATTTAGGGAAACACTCTACCATGGCTGTCAATAGCATCTATGTGCTCACGAGACTTTTCTATAAACGTCACTGTGCGTGTTTGCGATGCAAAAAATCATTGGAGCCGCCCTGCCATTATTGATTCTGTGGCAGTGCAATAAGTATTTTAATTTATTCAAGTGCTTACATTCGACTCATCTGAGAGCTTCGAGCAGGGTGAAATATTCATAACGCTGTCTCATCTCTTGTTAAAAATACTCACCGTATGTATGAGTGAACTTGTGTAACAGGGTGAAACATGAGGAAGGGACCCCGATAGAGACCGAGTTTGAAAAAAGTGGGATTGTTTCTCGACACAAGGATCAGCGTGTCAGAGAGATTATCGAGGTGGTCAAGATTGCTCGCGCAGGAGAGTGGTAGTAAGCGTGCCATCGCGTACATTGACCAAAAAAGAGCTAAGGTTTTTAAATGGTCGGTGATTAGCAGCTTGGTGATATCACCTTGTGCCACTCATCCTGACTGTTGCACAGCGCTCCTTTCACTCGCTCTCTATCGTCGTCCCTTCCTCATGTTTCGCGCTGTTACATACGTTTCAATGAACCAACTACCCTAGCAAGCAGCCATGCTGCAGTATGAGTGAAGTTTTTTTGTTTTTTCCAATATAACTGCTGAAGCGCACTCATAGTGTCAAGTTTGGTTACTTGCTAGGATTTGGGTCTCTTGTGGAATGAATATGTTCTGTTAAATAGAACGCGCATTTTTTATGGGGTACAAAATCACCATATGCCTGCTGATTTCACGCATAAAAACATTAGAACTCCCTTTTTTCACGGTAGGGACATTTTATGAGCTTTGCTGCGAACTGAAATATTTCAGTACGAATCCAAACTAATGATATGATAATCGCCACGGCACGGCATTACACGGCATTAGCCACGATTTTTGGGTCCAGCGACTGTCGCTGTAGCGTATATGTAGCACGTTTCTTGTCTACTTTTGTGCCTAGTTTTCTCTAATAATATTGCTCTCTCGTTTAGCTATTTCTTTTGCTTGTTTTTAGCCATGGTACTGGGGATCTTGGGCTCTTTGGTAGGGAAACATTCCATACTGTCCCAATTCAGCAACGATAACCATCCGTGAGTGTCGCTGATGAAGCAAAAGTTTAGCTGAATACAGCACGGTAAAGTAAAATTTATCTTTAGAGTTTCGCGCTTTCAAGGTTACGTTAGGAGAATTTATTTACTTCAGTCCATCAGTAACACCCGAATAGTGGTGCTTTATTTTTTCTTCGCTTAACGCCGACCGACTATCAGATGGCAGCTCCCCCGCACTGAGGAGCGTTAGAATCGACAGGCCTTGCTGGCACTCCTTCAAGCAGCGCAATCAATTTTTTTTCTCAACGCATTAAGGTAAAAGCCGAATCGGAAACCTACGCCCTATACCTTAGGGGGAGAAGAAAGCTGGATACTATCGTGTTTTTTCAACCTCAGGGATAACGAAATTTAGAACAAATGAAAAAAAAATATGAATAGACAGTACAGCTGCCGGTATCGGAGAAAACAATGAGGTCGGAAGACAAGAAAAGTGGCTTCCTCCATTTTCAGGTATCGAAAGGAGCAGCCACCTGAAGGATAATGGCGGTGGCTTTCTGCACGAAACTCAAGTGCTGAAGTACGCTCCCCCACCTTCTCCGTCCTCCCACATTGCTCTTTCTTTTTTTTTCTTTTTTTTGCTTCACCTGAAACTTTTGTTCAGTTCGGCGAAACACAAGAAGCACCTGTCTCGGCTTCTTTCGTTCCCATTGATCGCACTGTTAGGAAAGCCCATCGATCACAGGTAGACTGCCTCATTACGTTGCACTTTGTGTGGTTAACTCATAGAGAGACTTGCCACACACAATAGAATCGTTTCTGAGCTGCTCCTTCTCTCCTCATTTTGCGATTACGAAACCGTATAACTATACCTTCCTACCTGAACAGTTCATACTGTAGGGGTGTGCAAATGATAGTTCGTGAGACAGAATATCATGCGAGTTCAACAGGGCCAGAAACGAATGGAACCGACTCGAATATTAAATATTTTTCGGATTGCTTGCAAGTAATGTACAGGCATTTCACGATTATTTATTCAAGACACTGTGCGCCAAAGTATTGACACCATCTGACTGTTAATGTCATTACAGTGGTCCCCATTGTAAGAATTCTTTATTAAGAGCACAAATGGAACGAAACAACTAAGCAGTTTGTTCGCAAACTGAGGGCCCCTCATACGTGGTCATGCGTTATCGCGTAAAGTCTAAAAACCAGGCCTTCTAAGCAATTAACATATGTGTATGTCTTCGCAACTAAGCCAGAAATGCATGTAGTCAGCGGTCCTGACACAGTGAAAAAAAGAAACAAGTTTTTTTGGTTTGAATGGTCACGCCAGATTGTGCCACTGCTGTAGCAACTGCGTATCTTCTAATGAAACTTATTCATATTTATTCCGATAAGATGACACAGTTACTGCATCTATAAATAGCACCAAATAATACCCACTCCAGAATGGTATGTCTAAAAACTACATTTCAAGTGATGGTGCTCTAGCCGGAAGAGTCTCGCAACCCGAGTGACTCAGTATACGCCCGCTATGCATGGCATGAAAGTTAGCACAGTTTTGCTTGCATTTCATATGTTGTCGTGCACAATCGACAACGTCAAGCATGCGAAAACTATTCGAAAGTTACTCGGATTTTGTAATAGCTACTTTTCGATTCCAGGGCCGAGACGAATGGAACAATGTTCGATTATCTATTTGTAAGTTTCGAATATTGGCACACTTCTGAAGCTTTCAAGAGCCTAATTATGCTTTATGTGCCATACAGAACTGCGATATCTACCGCAGCAGCTTTGATTACAAACGTTTTCGACGCTCAACAGTTGGTTATGAAAGCGTGGTGGAGAATGCGAAATTGCGACACAGAAGAAAAATAAAGAAAAAAAAATGAGGATACAGCAGAGCCAGAGAAATAATGTTTGGAAAGGTTGTGATTGCCCGCCCAATGTGGCATAACTAGTAAACTGCAGAGCTCATCATGCAGCTGGAACTTCACAGTGACTCAATCAAGCTGAGCTTCATAGCGCTTTCAAGTAGTTGCGTGATGAGGCTTGCGTCAGACCTTGCGTGGAACTGGCATAGTAGCCTGCAGTTTGCTGCAATGTGGCAACAGGGGCCACATGTTTCTTTTACCACATGTTAAATTTCTATTTAATAGGCCACATTGTCCTGATAAGCATAATCTACCATCCCTTCATCGCATGTGTTTGCATGTCGCACATGTGAACATCACTTTTTTTAAATTTTTTTATTGACGCTATCTTAAAGGAGTGGTGGTGCCTTCACGTGATCTCGGCTTTTCCTCGTCGGGGTGCAAGCAAAAGGAAATCACAAAATGTGCCGGAACAATCCGGATCATTTGTCCGTCCAACACGCCACTGTGTCACACTTGCGGTGTTGACGGGGACTGCGACCAATGACTTCAGCAGCACTACGTTATTGAACAGTGGTGGCGTTAAAGGTCTGAAATGCATTCCAATAAAGCACTTTTAGTACATGCCCGCGTCATGCACACCGCAACGGGACATTATAGATAACTTTTGTTCTAGTTCATTTGACTCACGCGTATGTCCTTGCGTGATTCTGCTGAATTTATACCTTCCAGCAGATTTCACTGTTTTATGGAAAGATACCAAACGTAAATAATGGACTGAATAACAAACAAACAAGTAAATGTATCACGGCACGCAGTAAGCGTATATGACGGCAAGACTTAGCATATAAAGTTCACATTAATATATCTACAGCTTATTACCGGTTCCTTAGGTCATCTTTGGCAATGGAAAAGAAAATGCGATCATTTAATTTTTTTACTAAAAATAATCTGAACTGAAAATAAAAAGATTTGAAACTGCGAGTCATGGGCTTTGCTAACATAATCACGTGCTGCACCGAAACTCAGTTTATTGCCTTACACGTTTTACCCAAATGCACCGTGACACTTAGCTGCAGTTATTGATCGCACGCAGAAGAAACACGGTTCAAGAAACGAGTGCTTTAGCGATACAGCAGTTGCACCACTGTAAAGCATCAAAAACATTGAGAGTACCTTGTAAAAGCTATCTTATTGCCGATTTCCATTGAGCAAGCATTGTTTTATCTCTGGAGCTACTGCGGCGGAGAAAACATATCAAGAATAGGCCAATATGGATCTCCCTAATATTCTTCTCACAGACTGCGCCTACTCATCGTAAAGGTTTAATCTAGAGGTAAGAAGTGCTTTTTGTTCTCCAGGAAGTGTTTTACAGCACGCCTAGTAACGCAGCCGACTGCGAGTCATTTTGGTTTTCAGTCATGCTGCTGGGAGTCTGCATTTTGGTGTTTAATTCACACTGCTGCGTACGGTTGCGCTCGCTTAACCTGCCTATGTGTCGCAATGTGGTGCCACTGCACCCGTTATGTGCTCCCTTCTTTCACAAATCTAACACTTTAAGAATTCATAAAAGCCACTTTTGCCGGCCTGACACAATGTCTCTCCTCTGGTCTCGACAAAAGTGATGAAACGACCGTGTGCGATACTCTCGTCCCATCACCGTGTGAGGCATTATATTATGTCGAGAGTTCGAGATATCCCTCTTCCCTAGCCGCCGTGGTTGCTTAGGTGGCTATAGTCTTATCCTGCAAGGCACGAAGTCGCGGCGGCCGCATTTCGATGGCGGCGAAATGCAGAAGCACCCATGCACCGTGCTATCGGTGCGCGTTAAATAACCACAGGGGGTCGAAATTAATTCGTAGTCCCCAACTAAGGCGTGCCTCATAACCAAATCGTGTGGTTGGCGCGTAAAACCCCTCAGAGTTTAAATCCCTCTTCCATCGCCTATGATGTCGTTTCTTGCCCGAGCTTTGTTTGCAGAATGTGGCATCATGTTTTTCACAAATGGCCGCGCTGCGGCCTTACCAAGCTTTATCCCGATAGCTTTAGGAGCGCAACGTAATATAAAGTTGGCTTTGTGTTGCTTTCAAAGTAGTGTCGTAGATCGAAATCTATACGCAACACCTCGTAAACCCGCACGGCAATGTGTGCTGTACGGCGCCGCTTAACTCCTCAGAGCTTCGATCACTCGTTCACATAATAATATTAATCATAATAGTAATACTTTTATTGCCAATAATCAAATAAGTACATTCATACAGGCCTGCCAAAGCCTTTGAAGGCTTGAGCGGCAGCGCCTGGCATGCAGCAAAACCGTACACGGCACATTGATAGACCAGTTATAAGCTGCGAACCCAAGTATACAACACCAAAAAAGGGTATTAGAATTTATACAGTGTCTATGAAAAGAAATTTCATTAAGCATAAGGAAACACAGAAGTACAGCAATGCGTGTGAATAAAAATTACCATGAGATAATGCATAACCATATGCCAGACTGACCATCATGGTGCAAATGAATTGCACAATCACATGCACGAACACAAGCAATAACGGTAAATAAACAGAACAAGTACGCCTTTACGAACAGATACGCCTTAGCACTCTCTTTAACTTATATTTCGTTTTTGCACAGAATGTGCTGCGCGGTAATTTATTGAAGTAGATGGGCACATAATGGGCCCGAGCTCTAGTGCCGTACCTTGTGGAACAACGTGGCCTCTCCTCCAAAAGGGGTCCCTGGGCCTTAAGCATAGGGAAGCTGTGTACGGAACTAGGAATTGACTGGACCAGAAGTGTTTTAAAACAACCGTTTGAATTAAAAGATCCTTGAAATTCGGCATCGAAAGTACTTTGAAACGGTCTGTGTCAGCATTCAGGTTCAGATCATAAGGTATGTTTTTTAAGAGGGAGTGCAGTATCGCATTTATTCTGTTGTGCCATGCGGACAGCACAGTGCCCGTAAATTGTTATTCCATACCGAAGTAGACTGTAGCCTATAGCATGTGTTTTAGCTTTCCTTACTGATAAGGGCATGTAGTATCTTATGTGTGCATCACACGGCAACTACCTCTACTTTATGTGTCCATGTGACAGCTGTACAGGGTGTTGTTTGTCGGGTTCCTCCAGTACAGCCTACCTGTTATATCCAGCACCTGCAAAACCAATTTGCATACAATTCAGAACATTCAAGTCCAAGCTCTGAGGATATGCCTTGGATTACCATGGAGTGCGTCAACGGCTTATCCAATCCGTTCTCGACAATGATATCGAGATGCCTTCACATTCAACATGTACCACCCGGCTAGCTTTGTCGGCACTTTCGTTTCCAGTAATGTTGCAGTGCCCAGGTAGTCACTGAAATACAACGTTGTCCTCTGTCCACCGCTTGATGGCAGCGTAATCCTATCTCTGCTAGCAATTGTTCATGTGGGCTGCGGCGCAAATCTGATAAGAGTGATTGCAGGTCTGCCTTTTAATCAGAGAGTATAACAGAATATGGACCAGTGATTTGGTAACTGTTGCTGCATATATAGCACTGCACTATGGAGGGCGGAAAGTTCGTACCCTGTCGATGTTGTGACATGGCTGATCTTGAACTTCCTGCAGATTGACGTCAACGGAATGAGTACTGCACCAGCGGAGCTGGTTAAAGTCGAAGAGCCATCTCTATAAATGTCAACTAGATTGGAGTATGAATAATGCAGTAGATGTAGTTTCATTCAGGACACAAGTTGGCAAGTCAGAGTTCTTTCGAACTCCTGGAATGGAAAGCCGCACTTGTGGCTGCCGGAGACACCACAAAGGACAAGGTGATTTTGCGGCAGGCATGATATCCGATGAAGGAGAGGATCGATACGAGGCTACAATGGCCGAAAAAGTTGCCTCTGGTCTACCTTCCGAGAGGGAAGCAAGGCGTTCAGGGTGGATTCGGGAAAGGCAACGAAGATGATTTCTAAGAGTGTCTATGGCAATATACGTACTGACGGTATGTTCACTGGCGATGGCAATTGTTGCGGCTGTTGAAGCGCATTGCGGTAGACCTAGACACGTTCTAAGAACTTGAGCTTGTATGCCCTCAAGCACTCTGAGATTTGTCCTCTGGGTGCTTGACAGCACCGGAGTGCTGTAACGTAAGAAAGCCACCAAGAGGGCTTTGCACAGTTGAAGCATAAAACGCACCGATGGTGCCCTTGCTTTTCCAGCAATGGCTTTGAAAAGGCGACTGATTAAGAGGATTCTCTTCCTTGTGTAAGATACATGGTGGCTCCAGGAGAGGTCGCGGTCGACATTCATTTCTGAAAATCGATGGGTTCTCTTGTACAAGATAGGCTGGCCATTAATGGACACCGGGTATTCAGTCATCTATTTTCGCGTCAAGGCGACTAATGCGCACTTTTCTGTTGAACTTCTGAGGCCTTGTTTTTGGCGATAAATACACGTCATCCTTGCAGCCTTTGTTACTTCTGACACCCAAATGCTGATGTCATCTGCGTAAATTGACAAACTGAAACCGAAAAGTGCTGCCTCCGACTGCAGTAGCCACAAGCGCGTCAAGACTGGCTTCCTGAGAAACATAGCCATAAGCGCCCCTCATATCTAAAGACAGCGCTACATAGCGGCCTTTGGATTGTTTCGGCAGTGGGATCGAAGGCACAAGATCAATTGCTTTGTCGACCGATGAACGGCCACGTCGAAAACCTGTCATCGCTTTGTAGATTGTAATGTTCAAGAAACCACTCGAGGCGCGTGAGGATCACCCTTTCCAGCAACTTGACAACACAGCTGGCGAGAGCAATAGGTCGATATGATGTTAGTTCAAGGGAAGACTTTCCATGCTTTTAGATCGGGACAAGAGGGCTACGCTTACACCCGGAAGGAACAACGCCGTCACTCAATGAGACGTTGAGATGACGCAGCATTATTTCTCATGCTTCATGGTCAAGGTGGCGGAGAGCAGCGTACCTGATGTTGACAGGTCCGGGAAAAGTGGAAAAAGCGCTGCCATTCAAGACATACACGAAAACGCTTGATGCAAGGCACACGTTGCGCGTACGGAAGAACTGGGGTTTTCTCACTGAACACGGGTATCCCCACCCCCCAAAAAAAGTATTTATCAAAAAATTTTTTTTAATAAAAAAATCCTTTAGAGCTTCATTTTGTAGTTTTGTTCATAGGGAGTTGCAAGCATTTTGGTTCCAATGAACAAAAGTATTTTTTATATGTTCGAATACAGAAGCAACTACATGTGAGAGCCTATTGTGTTTAGGTGATTTCTGTTTCCGGGCATTCTACTATAGTATTTGCTTCAATGAAGCATTCGTTCGCTTGTACGCAATCTCCGTGTTCTATGTCATAAACAGCTCATGCAGCAGGCAATGTCGGCTGAGGTTTATGCCTAGGCAGAAGTGAGCTGGTATGAAAGTCACACACGATTCTGGATAGGAAGGAGTACTCACATTTACTGCATTCCTTCGCCTTTGCTCCATGTGGCAGCTGTTATATGTAGCGTTCCTAACTAGAACGGCAACAGAAATGACATAATCTAAGTGAGACGGGTGTCGTCCGCCATTTTATTCCAACTTCTTCCTTCTCACTTCTCCCCTAGCACCTTCCTTCGTCTTCTTTCATGCGTCCAGCGCAGACCGCTTCACTCTTCCGGATTTCTTTTAATTACACCTCCTGGGGTAATACTTGAATACGTTTCCAATAGCGGCGCACTCCGTTTGGCCCGAGGCTCCGGCGTACCAGACATTCTTCAATATTCCATGCTGGCATGCAGTCTTAATAACTTGAAATGGTCCGCAATATTTTGAATTTGAGGGCACAGCTCCTTTCCTTACAAGGACATAGTCTCCAGGCTGTATGTCCGGTATCTCGCTACTGTGCCTTTTATCAAAGTTTCGCTTCATGCGGCGCTTGTAGATCTCCTGTTCTTTGACAGTTTTTCTTACTTCCGCAAGTTCGAGGTTCTCTAGGAGACCTAGCTCACGATCTGCAGGAAGTATGGGCGCTGTACCTGAAGTTACAAAATGAGGGCTGCAGCCTAAACTCATGGTGTATGATCTGTTGTGATGCTTCACAGCGGCCTCGAGACAGCACTTCCAGCCACCGGCAAAGTCTGGATACATCTTCAGATACTGTTTGATGTCTCCTATGGCACGTTCCGCAAGGCCGTTTGCTGCCGGGTGGTATGGAGAAGAATACTTTATCATGATGCCGTGCTCCTGGGCCCACTTTGATAATTTGGCACTCCGAAAAGCCGGCCCATTGTCGCAGACGAGCGTCTTTGTGTGTTTAAAACACTCAGCTTTGAGGAGGTCTATTACGCTGTTTGCGTCTTCTTTGCCAGCTTTAGCCGCAATCGTCCGTGTGCACTCATCTATGGAGAGCAAGAAAGCTTGCGTTCGCTTGACTCCTTCCCCCTTCTTTTTGAGCTCCGCGAAGTCCAAATGAATTACTTCGAACGGGATGCTTGAATATTCAGGGTTTGTCATAACGTCTGTCGATTGCTTGAATTTAACTTTGTTCACCTGGCAGAGGTGGCATGTGCGGATGTAATGGCTGATGTCGTTTTTCATGCCCGGCCATGTGAATCTCATGAGCAATTTCTTATAAGTGCGCCAGAAGCCATCATGTCCACCCGATTCAGGGGTGTCGTGGTATAGATGAAGAATCCTTGGAATCATAGTTGGTGGTACGTGATACCTTCCATTGATAAACTGGAGCTCTTCTGTACCTTCCCATAGCTTAATATGATTGATTGTATCTGGATTATTGCTTGATTCCTGTACAAGTAATCTTGATAGTGCGTCAGCGTCAGTGAGGAGTGGGCCAGGACGGTGCGAAATTACGAAATCAAATTGTTGCAGATAGTTTACCCATCTAGCAATGCGGCCTCTTGGCTGGGCCATGCTCAGAAGTTGAGTCAATGCTTGATGGTCCGTGAAAAGTATGAATTTGGCACCTTCCAGGTAAGTACGAAAGTACTGCACAGCTTTTAAGACGGCCAGAGCTTCCTTTTCAGTGGTACAGTAATTGATTTCGGCGGGTTTCAGGGTATAGCTGTAGTACCCCACGACGTAGTGTTTGGTTTGATCAGCTTGTTTGGAAGGCTTCTGGTATAGAACTGCACCGGTAGCATAATGTGATGCGTCCGTGTTCAGCACGAAAGGCAAGGAAAAATCCGGTATTCGCAAGATGGGGTCCGACGATATTAGTTTTACAAGCTCACGATAGACAGCTTCGCACTTCTCGTCCCAATGAAAAGGCACGTCTTTCTGAGTTAAACGTGTGAGGCACCTTGTTCTCAGTGCGTAGTCTTTGATAAACGCCCGGAAGTGTCCTGCAAGGCCAAGAAAAACGCGCAGGGAGTGCACATCATAAGGCTTTACCAGCTTGGAGATTCTCTCTACCGATTCTTGCTTGGTGCTTTTAGTCTGTCCATCAAACACCCTGCCAAGAAATACTACGGTATCTTGAAAGAACGCACTTTTCTTGAAGTTGACTTGGAGTTGGGCAAGACTGAGGGCATGAAGAACTTTTGAAAGATGACTACGGTGTTCGTCCTTTGTCTTTGAGTAGATGATGATGTCGTCGATGTACACATTGCAAAATGTGCCCAGGTAAGGTTTCAGAATGTCCGTCATAATCTTCTGAAACCACGCAGGGGAGTTTTTCCAACCAAATGGTAGGCGGTTGTACTCAAACAAGTCAAATGGGGTTATGAACGCGGTGTACTTCTTCGTTTCTTCACTTAGTGGAATCTGCCAAAAGCCCTTGCAGAGATCTATTCGTGAAAACCAATGGCAACCACCGGTTTCGTCAATGATGTCGTCGATTCTCGGCATTGGATAAGGTATCAATTCAGTTTGACGATTGAGAGCCCGGTAGTCTGTGCAGAGGCGGAATGTCCCGTCTTCTTTAGGTGCAATAGTGATAGGAGAAGCAAATGGGGATACAGAAGGCCGGATGATACCTGCGTCTAACATTTCTTGCAACTCCTTTTTCAGCCACACCTTTTTATCTCTGGACATATTATAGGGGGTTCTACGAACCACTGTTTTATCTGCGAGCTCGAAAGGAACGACATGGGATTTCATTGCTGGAGGGTAGCTTCCTATGCATATAAGCTCTGGGTACTTAGTCTTGATGTCTTCGTGGTGAAAAATTAGCCTTGATACACTAGGTTCTTCACCAGGGTCTTCTGTTCTTATCGTGTCTTCGGCCATTACCTTGTCATCCCAATAGAGGTTCATCTTAAGTTTTTTCATGTCTGGACGGGACAAAAGAAAATCGTAGGTGACATTGGGAATGGCCAATACGTCACTGGTAATAGCATTTCCTTGAAATTCAATAGCCAGGGTTACCCATTCGCTATGCATGGTCACTGACCCATCGTAGGCTTGGACACGCAATGTTCTACCAGCGTGCAGACGACTGGCATCCACTCTTGTTGATAATAGATACCGAAGCTCCACTGTCAACGAGAGCCTTCACTTCAATGCCATCTACCTTAATGGGGGCGTACAATAAGCTTGACGACACCAAATATACTGTCTCACTGAAGCTCTTTTTCTGGGGCTTGTGATGCACGGTAGACAGATTATGTGGAAGTAGGTTGCCGTGAACTGCGGTAATTGGTTCTTCACCATCCTCACAGTCATGATTTACGCTTCCCAGAGATTTGTTTATGAAGCTGTGTTCACATTCAGTTGACGGCAATGACTCTAGATTGGAATCAAGTTGCTCTGTTCTACCATCTGGCTGTCTTCTCGATGTAATTCTTGGCACTGAGGTCTGTAGAAAGTTCAGAAGGTCATCAAACGTTCTTGGACCTTTGAGCTGGACATGACTACGGATCTCGATACACAACCCTTGCGTTATCAAAGCTACAACAGCAGAAGACGACAGCTTCGGTTCTGCAGAATACAACAGGCGACGCTTCTCAAGACAGTACTCAAGCAGAGAGCCACCTGTATAACTGAACCGCAGTGCCGCATCCCATCTTTCTACTGCGTTGCCTTCGAAAGCCCCTAAAAAGTTGCTTTTCCACAGTTCCCAACATGTTGTTCCATAATCCATGAGTTGCACGTCATACCATTTTCTGGCTATACCGCCCAAATAGCGGCGCATATGCAAAATCTTTGTGTCGTCGGAGTGCCACAGATTCTTGTCACAGGCGTACTCGAAAAAACACAGCCAGTAGTGTGCATTTTGCGATTTTCCTTCAAAAACATCTGGTTCAACAATACTTCGTGCTGACTGCTCTCGACTAAGCGCTTGGACGAAAGTTCTCATTATTTCGATCTGTTGTATAATGTTCCTTTGCAGTTCCATAACACTCAAGTCTAGGCTCACCTTCCCGGCAGGCGTTTCCTCTTTGAGGGTGCCACGTCGTATGGGTTCCAGAACGAGTTCGCTCAGTGTCTGCAGTTGTAGATTCACTGTCACCGATCCTGTTTGCACGAGGGCTTGGCGGCTGATTGCAGCTTGTTGCAGCACCACGTTGATCAGCGCGGTAGAACTAACTTCAAGAGGAAGGTCCGTCGCTGGCTCACCGTGCACTTGGTATCGGGTGAACACAACAGACTCTGATGACGCCTGGTCGACGAAAAACGTCACCCGCATCGCTGGTCTTCGAAAACTGTCGGCTGCGCCAAAATGTAGCGTTCCTAACTAGAACGGCAACAGAAATGACATAATCTAAGTGAGACGGGTGTCGTCCGCCATTTTATTCCAACTTCTTCCTTCTCACTTCTCCCCTAGCACCTTCCTTCGTCTTCTTTCATGCGTCCAGCGTAGACCGCTTCATTATATAAGCCCGCCTCCGTAACCTTTATTTCAACCCACTTTACAAATGCTGCTGGTAGGAGATTAGCTTGGAAAGGACATTCTCTTCCAAAAACTCCTTATTTGACCTAGAACTACGCTGTCTTGATTAGAGGTGCAGAAATGCCGCCGACAGAGCGAACAGCGCAAAATGCGAAGCGGTGATTGGTCTTCCCCGAACCGTTCGGTATATACGGAAATCGAAATATGTCATACACGCAAAATGAGCTTTATCGGCAATGTGAGCCATAAAAGACATTAAAAAAAAGTACTCTAGAAGCCTTTTGGCATAAACAAACAAAGACAAAAGAAACAATGGGGAAAAAGCACTGAAATTGGAGAAGGGAAGATCAAGCTGACATATATAATGGGAGACGTGCCTATATTCCGCCGCTCAGGCGCAGCCTTCGGGGCTTTCAGCGCAACTGATTTGGTCTCGCGCGTGTCCCAAATTTGATCCGCTGGCTTAAGTACTTTTTTTTCTTTCTGGAAATTCTCGCGGGACGCTCGTTTGCCAATGACTGCCCTGCGCTACCCTGCAACGTCTCGTTCGCGCTGAACTCTTTATTTGTTTTATGCTGTTGCGTTACATTATTGAGCTTTAGTTATGAACCCCTGAGCTTCCCACTATTTCTCCTCTCCCGTCATCTCTCTCTCTCTCTTCTCCTCCCCCCCATCTCCCTCTTTTTGTTCCATATTTGTCGTCTGCCTTCATTTGCACCGTTCGCTTTCCGCCGAGAGACTTCTTCCAACGCACACATCTCCAAACGCTCTCGTTCGCACACGAATCGTAATGCGATTTTCGTCGATGACTTACTTTCATGCTGGAAGCGATAGCTATGCTGGTGTTTATGTTTCGTACGACGTCTTACGAAGCGAAAACTGCGCGTTAGGAAACAATACCGTTATCGTTACAGTCATTTATGCTGCTGTGCCCTGGAAACGTGATCATAGTAAGTTTCGATCTATCCAACACTATTTACCTTGGCAACATAAAAAACACGTCTATTGCCGCGCGCTAGTCTGTATGGGTGTTTTTATATGCAGCCTGTTTTGATGCAATGAGAAACCTGGGGTGTGCATATGCAAGCCCGTTCTTAACTCTGAGCACAGCTCCAAATCTTCCTCCCGATATTGCATTTGCGTTAATATAATATAAGTTCACAAACATTTTTTTTAAATTACTTTCATATTTTTCTGTGTGCTAGTTGCGTAAACATTTATAGGTACGTTGCTAAAAAAGGTGAATAACTTTTCTTTATTTAAGTAAGCGCGCGACAAATATGAGTTACTGATGCGTAACTGTGACATGACGTAACCTTTTCTTGCTCTAAGGAAGAAAATATTATTTCGCCTTTTGTACCTATATGTTCGTGTGTGCATAGGTCTATGTGCTGAGTATTTCTGCCCGTAGGACGATGTTTATTTTCTTAGTACATATGCGATATAACAGACACATATCATATCATTTCATAAGAAGCCAAAAAACAAAGGCACCTAGGGCAACACAGGGGAAGTTACTTTTACTTAATAAATGAATTAAAGAAATGATACTTTAATGCAATTGGAAGTGGATGAAAAAACCACTCCCAGGGTTAGTTCTCGTAGTAACACATAAGTACCCCAGAAAGTGGATGGGAAAACGGCGCCGCGGTAGCTCGGCTGGGAGAGCATCTCGTGCGTAAAGCGAAGACGTGGGATCGTTCCCCATTGCTTTTTCATCCACTTTCAAATTCAATTTATATAATTTCTTTAATTCCATGAGTAAGTAAAGTGATTTACAGTGTGTTGTCCTTGGTCTATTCGTTGGCTTCTTGTGATATGATTAATAAAAATTGAGCCCCCTTTCGTCTCTCTCTCTCGCTCTCTCTCTCTCTCTCTCTCACACACACACACACACGTGTGTGTGTGTGTGTGTGTGTAATAGGTTTTTTTTTATGCCATGCGAGAAAACGCAGCCATCAACATTATAGGGTGACTACATCTCTCTTTTGTGTTCATTTCATTAGGAAAATATTTAAAAGGTTGCCATGGCTATCTTATACCAGTCAGAAGTTTCGACATGACAAAATAATGTGTTATGAATTGCACGTAAAAGTACTGTATCCTGGGCATATGTTCAGTAAGGTTTGCTGAGTGCTGGATATGGAGTGCATCGTCTTTAGAGGTGAATGAGCACCAAGCGGCGCCTGATAGAGTCCCAGCCACAAAATGCGATAGTTGTCTGATCTGAGCCACGACGAAAAGGTAATCATAGAATTTTCAAATTTTCAAGCGTTATATATCTGCAACTGAGATTAACAGCGATTAACATCAGTTGGTCCTATGTTGTTTCCATACTCTTGAGACCTAAATTCATCGCTTCCAAATTGGC
This sequence comes from Dermacentor albipictus, assembly GCF_038994185.2. NCBI lineage: Eukaryota > Metazoa > Arthropoda > Arachnida > Ixodida > Ixodidae > Dermacentor > Dermacentor albipictus. Next base: position 102,593,499 of record NC_091824.1, on the reverse strand, counting down.
TATTGACATAACATTTGCTTGGAACAAATGCACGTGATCAAACTTTACGTTGTCTTAAAGAGTGTAAGTGACTGAGAAATGTGTAGTAAATAATTAGTCACCTACGTAGGTAAACTATTCCCATGTAACTGTGCCCCGTGTGTTTACAGGGACGTCTATCTCCCTTATCTTGATCGCTGTAATTGATTCAATCATACTAATATTTTACTTGGATGTCTATACGACTTCTCTCCTCTTGTCTTGGCAAACAAATGTCTTCTCAGTAAGCGGATGTTTCTAATCACAGCAGTGGCACAAACTCTGCTTGTGGGTACGTTGGCCGATCTCAAGAACTTGTACCGTTTCAGGACACTGCCCGAGAATTATGTTTAAAATGTCTTTTTTTATAGGTTTTGGTGCAGCGGCATTTTAGGCGATATGAATAAGTGTAAGTCTTAGGCTATATCGTAACTATTACTCGCGGAGAATATTAGGCATACTGGACCTTTATTCGTAACATTTCTGTAACGTCAGAGGTTTTCTTTACCAGGAGACGTTTAAGCGCTCGTCACAGATGACTGCAATAAGCGTGTTAATAAGTCGAAGACTGTGGCAATGGCAAGTCGTGAATTACACTTTCAAATGAATTTTCTGAACACCTGCTCTCGACTGTGAAGGAAACCGGCAGCGAATACGCTCACCCCTTCGAACTGTGTAGGCAAGCTGAACCTTTCTCTCAGGGTGTTCGACGTTTTGCCGCGAGGTCTGCATGTGTACCTAGTCAATGCGTATTTAATGGCATTTATTATATGTTTAACGAAGCTTGTAGAAGGGACTGTTAGACTTTTGTGTCCAAGTTAATGTTGTGCTACACAGATTACAAGAAAGTATTTCTTCCCTATTGTTTCTTGTAGCGTGTTTAGCCCAAAATTGTATCAAGACCAGAAGAGGCTATCCCTCTACACGACATCAAGCATCCAGCATCCTACATGCTTTGTCATTTCGTAGGCCTAAAAAGGCAGATTGCAGATTGTGTCATAATGTGTCCATGAGAAACAAGATTTTAACCATTTGTCTTCAGTTGCCTAATGGCACATGCATACGTATTGAAAAGGGACGGAGCTGCTTAGAGTAGCGGCTAAGACGACGACCCGGAGAATGAAAGCCAGACATGTATAGCCATATGCGAACGGTGTCGAAAAGCGCTCAAATACAAGTAAAATACCATAAACGGTGCGCCAACAGGGCGGAAAAATCTTTTATGGAGGCCACCGTATGCTCTCTAACACTGAAGGGCTCTTGCAAAGTGGCCAGCAAGGCTCTTCTTTTCCCGCTACATGCCCGCGGCCATCGATTGCGCCGGGCTAAAGTCAACAAGCGCCTGTCAAATGGAAAGAGGGAGTCTTGCGTATTGCGTCCGTTTTTTCATCTTTCCTTCAATGTTTTCCTTCCTTAAGTTTCTCTTGTTCCTTCGGTATTGGGCCTATTTGTTTTTGATCCGTTATATAGCAGGCATTTTCCCTTCATGCCTGGGGCCGTCATTTTGCCTATGGGAGAGGCATCTCATCGCTCGTTGCCGGCTCTTGTTCGTCGACGTGGAGCTGACTGCTGCCAGCTGTCGGTCCCGATGAGTGGTCTGAATGCCGAGACAAAAAGGACGATGTCAATGGAACTGGCGGTGTAAGAGGATGAGTGAGGTTACGGAGAGAAGGCTGTAGGGATGGAGGGGGCCAGGCAATGGCGCGGAGGGAGTTTTGTTGCAGAAGAGCTAGAGCCGGCGTCGAAGACCTGACATTCGAAAAGAAAGCGCACAATATTTGGTGTACGGAGTAGTGGCTGCCTGATAGGCCTTGTGCTCGTACCCTTAGCTAGGGACTAGTCGAAGGCCGCAGCTCTGGGTTGCTTCGTTCGCAAGCAAGGGACAAGAGCCGGTAGTAGTTCTACTTAACGTCTTCTGCTTTATTAAACAGAATCTTTCATTGCGTACCACCCCCTTTTCACCCCCTTTTCTGGTGTTTCTGAAAATCGCTAGTTGCCCTTCACAAACAGTTTACAGTTTTGAATGGCTGAGAGAAGTAGTAGAAGGTGGAGGCAAGGCATGATCATCGTTTGCCCTTTCCCGTGACCGACTCCTATGTTGCAGACATTGCGAGAAGCTAATACTAACTTCTCCGTGTCCCACTCCCCACTCCTTTATTCCCCATTATTCTCACATAAACAGGGAAAGCTATGAAATATCATGTGTTCAACATTTTATACCTTCGTAATCTGTTGCTTTCCACCAAACAAGAAATGAATAAAGCGATAAGGCAACCTTGTCTGGTGCATGCCCTTGTGGCTCCAAAATGGCTTTCATTGGCTGACAGATGACAAGCTGCAAGACGCTGACAAGCTGCGATTATAAGTCAAAACTCACTAAAAAACGCAGCGTATGGTCATTGGCTTCACGTACACACACAAAATAATAAAGATAAAGAAACAGGCGAAAGATAAATAAGGACTGCATTTGGCGCCACGCAAACAAAGAGACAGCAAAACATTAGGGTCCTTATGCGTCACCACGTAGTCGTGGCGCCGCTATCGCCGTGTTTTCATTGTGCTAACAATTCTTGCACAATCTTTCGCTTCTCGTTCAAATAGCGGCACGCTTTCCAACGGCTCACTGTTCACGATTGTTTATACGGGCAGCAGCTTCCCCGGAGCTCCAGACCCGTCCCTCGTGTATCACGGGTCTCCGCTGCTCTCGTCCGACTTATTACGATGTCGTGGACTTGCAGAGCCGACGACGTGCCTGTCAGCGCACACGGTTGTGAAACTCGTGACAAAACGGTCTCGGGAGATTCCCAATCACTGATTCTTAGTAAGGTGCAATAAACTATCACCTAAGATGACTTTTTTTCTCTCTCTCTTTCCCATCTGGCTATCTCTTTCTCATTTTTTCCCTTGGAGTCCTTGAGGTTCTTCTCGTGTTCCCTTTGAAAGTCAAGTACGGTACTCTTTGCCCGCTATGAATTAAGCCAGGCTAGATCAGCCTGCATTGTTAATATCACCAAGACCACTACGTGAAAATGTGCAATACGATGGGAAACCAACAGATTACCCGCTGTGGTTGCTGAGTGGCTATGGTGTTTGGCTGCTAAGCATGACGTCGCGGGATCGAATCCCGGCCACCACGGCCGCATTTCGGTGGGGGCGAAAACACTTGTGTACTTAGATTTAGGTGCACGTTAAAGAACCCCAGGTGGTCGAAATTTCCGGAGTCCTCCCCTACGGTGCGCCTCATAATCAGAAAGTGGTTTGGCACCTAAAACCCCATTGTTTGAACAAGCGGAATCTTTTGGATTTTCTTTTTTTTAAATGTTATTTGACGCACCGGCGCCTTGGTATGCCGGTGACACTACAGAAGCTGGCGACTGATTTCCAGTTGGCCGTACTATAGTATTTACTCAATTACAAAGGCGTTGTGATGACTAAGTGGTAAGCTTGTGTGCAGCAGCGCAGAACATTGCCATGTATTATGACTTTTGAAGCTTTATTGAGGCTCAGCAAACTGCTTAGTTTAAGTGAATTCGTCATCTCCTTTACTAATGGAATGTGGAATATATTATGACGGTCCGTACAGCATTCAATGAGCGAAAACAAGAAGGACAAGATCATGTGAAATGGGTAGAATAGTTTAAAAAAATGATTACGGAAATTTTAGCAATGATGTCAGAAACTCCATCATCAGAAGTTGGAGAATGCTAGGAAGAGAGGCGGATTCGAGGAAATGACCAATACAGTCGTCAAACTGCACATGGGCCATTTTGTCGTCGTCTTCACCAGGACGACCGTGCTCATATCTAATCTACCCACATAGCAACATAATATCAGCTTTTGTTGCAATTGAGTGGCAGATAATTCTTGTATTACAGTGCTAGCACAAGGTGCTATTATATTAAACTTTATACTCTTTGGAACAGCATGTTTCTTGTTGAGCGATGTTCTCAATTCGTAATAATCCCTCTAGTATATTTTTCTCTATCAAGGCAATACAGTCAAACCTCGATATAACGAACACGCATATAACGAATTATTGAATATATCGAACTCTTCCGAAATATTTTTGTGAAACACTTGTATTTTTAACTTCCTATAGCGAACGCGGTTTGGCATAAAACGGATATAACGAACTTCGCGACGCCAAGCCCTACCTCACATTAAGAGCAGGGCGGCAGGCTTCGTTGCACTGCAAGTGTGTTGTGCGGCGCAGCAAACGTTCAGGACTACCTCGCAGGTGCTGACAGATGCCACGTCGTCATCGAGAGTTGACAGCCAAAGAAATCGTCCGCATCTCACAACCGCTGATAGCGCTGCTTCAGCAGCGGCGGCAGCGGCGTGACGGAATGTTGCTTTTGCGTTTTAGTGTTAGCAGTGGCGTGGCCGTAGTAGCGTACGTTGTGTGGAGGCTCTTTCGGTGGTCGTGTTGAGTGCGGTGCGCGGGTGTGCGTAGTGCTGTGATGGCGATGAATGTGAAAAAAAGAGTGGCACTGACGTTAAAAACTAAGCTGATGAGAGAACATTCCGACTTCAGAAAAACAACGAACATTCCAACTTCACAAGAAGCACTTGCTGCGTTGGATTTACTGCGCCGCCACTGCAGTGCTATTGAGGGCAGTGGGTTTGCCCTAGTTGAGTGTTTGCAAACTGTGGAGCAGGGCGTGATACGGAATGCGATCAACACCAAGAAGCAGGCCGCGATAACGCAGTTCTTTGTGCGTTAATAAATGAACGTGACCCAAGTAAGCATCGTTCGAGTTGATGTGCCTTCTCTGATTGAATTTTGCTCCTCTTGCATGTATTTTTTACGAAATTTTATATTACGAATTATGGATATAGCGAACTAATTTCCGAATTTTTAACTGTTCGTTATAACGAGGTTTCACTGTATAACGAACGCTGCTGGCCGACCTTGCCATGAAATGACTGCACAATGTTCCACAATCTAATGCGAAAACATAATCCCTTGAAATAACTTCTGCTCTCAGTGTGCATGTCTATTTACGTGTTTTATTGGTAGCTTGTGGGTGTCGCAGATAGCACTTTTGCAGAAAATGAATGAAAAGGCCAAGCAGCAGGCGGCGTATCAAATTTTTGGGTATTCGCAAGAATGTTTAGCTCCGATTGACCTCATGTATAGTAATATCTTACAAGACTTTGACGACTGTATCTCCATGTCTGCAAGTATTTCCTTAGCATGACAGAGTCTGCTGCGTTAGTATTCCGCTTTAGATAGACCACGCAGCTTCCAGGCTTCTCCCCTGCGAGTCACTTAACGTTCGATCAGTGGAATTCACGCGATTTTACAACGAACGGCCCTTCCCACCTTTCATTGTAATGTACAGATTCGTCTTCCATCCACACTCTCAACATGTGACTGAACCTTTCTAGGCTGTCTGTGGCATAAAGTAGCACTTTCAATTGCATATTCCATTATCAATGGAATGGCCAACATCCCACTTTGTGACTTTTTGCTTTCTCTCTCATCTTTCGCGCCCATTTTCCCCCTTCCGCAATATAGAGTAGCCATCAAGAGATATCTCATGGTTAACTTCCGTGTCATTGCTTTAATCTGTCTCTAGTAAAAGATGCTGGAAAGGGATATAACGACCTTTCGTCGTCAGTTTACCCACCGTTGCGAAGTTCCGTAAGCGCGCATTCACGCACATATGACCTGCTATAAAGAACATGGCCTAATCTCCTACTAGAAGAACTGTTGCAGATGAGAGGCGCGTTTTGAAAACAAAATGGGTGGTATGGGGAATGGAGGGTGGCATGAAGGGCACCACTTTGCACGCCACCGGTTTTCAATTAACCTTCTTCATGTCAACTTGGGTCACTGGGCATTTCCCAGTCGGTGTGCGCCGCACTTCAATGAACGTATTTGACGCTAGCTTGGGTAAAAAGGTGCGGGCCACTGGGAATGTGCTGCTCTACAATGACGAAAAAGATCCCTTAAATTTCTTCGATGCTGAGCAGAAGACAACCCATGTAACAAGAGCTCCTTAAGGACAGCAACCCGACGCATTAGCAGACTGCGTCACAAATGCACTCGGTATGTGTTGCTTTTCAATGAACGACTTTCACGACCACGCTTTAGCGAGCTGCGCCATGAACGCACTGGATATGTGGTACTCTTCAATGAGCCTCTCGCCAACTTTGGTCACTTATTTGCCACTGAGTGTGCGCCAAGCGAAGGAACAATTGCCACTAGCAGAAGTGACACTAGCAGTGCCACTTCTGGACAGTGTCACTAGGTGACGCAGTACGTCCAGAAAGAAACGCGAGAGATGAGCCCGGTTGCTGCACTACGCGTTTCCAGCGTACGCCCATGGATTTAGGAGGCCACTAGCAGACTTCGCGGCAACGGTGATAGGTGGCCCCGATTGTTCTAAGGGAAGCGCGAAAGAAGAGTCCCGCTGCAGTACACCTTCATATATAACTTGTTTCGGCGATGGCGATACGTTATGTCGCCATATGGCATCAATGCTAGCGCATTACCGTCGACAGTAACCGTTTTTTGTTTCCCTGTGTCACGGCTTATTATAATTCTAGAATGTAGGTAACCACATTCATTAGGTCATAGGTTATATGTGGAGAAGCGAATGCACTAATTTTGCAAGTCATTCATCGAGATGTGAGGTCCGTGCTTGCCTGTACGGTCCCTGTAACATGCATCTGAATTGCAGGATCAGTAGCGAATCCACGAAAAAACAAAGCCAGCTTTTTCGCAATGTTCATGTTTCGAGAACCCTTGTTTCGCGCGTACGTTCTAAGTTTTCAGTGCAGTGCCGTGCAGTTGAGTGCACAGAACATCATAAGATCATGAATTTTACGCCTCATTCATTACTGCAAGATGTAATTCTTGGCAATGTAGTATAACAGCAAATGACGGTCAGCGTAGCAAGATTTGTGGAAGAAGAAACATTTTTCTGTGCGAGCAATGGCAGCAGTTGGATGTTTTCTATTTTTTTTTAGATTCATAGCAGTATACATGTTCCCGGTTAATAGCATTTTTTTTCTTCTCGCTGTTGGCATAGTGTGATACGGCTTAGCTTAGTCGAAGCGAAAGTGTCTGTAGAATAACGCTGCACGACTTTCGTTAGGTAGAAATTGCTGCTGAAGAAATTTGTTTCTTCAATAGCAATTTTTACTAGCAATTTCAACAGATCGCGAGTATTAAAAAAATTTATTTCTTCAATACTCGCGATCAATTGGTCATGCAGCAAATGCAAAGAGGCCCCACCTGTATTAATTAATGGATTGCATGAAAGACAGTATCACAGTCGATAATGACGAACTTCTTTTCTGTCTAAAAAGTAGAACCTTTGTTGCAAGCTTTCTCGAGTTGGTGATCCTTTACCTAAATTCTACGTTTGAGTCTTGGGGGAAGGCAGAACTTTATGGTGAGCGTTCAGGGATTACTTCGGAACTCCAGCTGCTCAAATTTTAAGTGATTTCTTTTGAAGCAAGCTCGATAGAGGGCTACAGCTTCATCTTTCAGGACTAGTGACTAAGGTGTTCAGATATGAGGATGATTTTCTGGTCTTAACTAATTCCACTAATCCAACCCACGATGTTGCAAACATTTTGGCCTACTGGCCTACTGTAAGTCTGTAGTAGGCCAGCTTTGATCGCACAGGCTTTGAGCAGTATGTTTACTGTGTATTTAAACATGGCAGTAATAGGTACCCCATAAATGCGAGTGATGGTTTGTTGTCATGTGAAGCTACAAATGATATTGTAATTTCTCGAGACGGCATTGTAGCGTTGTTGTTAATACTGAATACGAAAAATCTTGTCGGCCCTATGAAATACCCAATGAGTTTTTATGACGTTATTGTGAATGGATATAACATTCTTTGTCTAGAATTTTTGCAATGTCTACGTATCGGAGGTGAGCCGGAAGATTGGCTCCTTGCACGCATTGTACCTATCTTTAAAGCGGGCAATAAGTTATTGGTGGTAAACTACCGGCCGATTTCCATTGCATGCACCACGTGTAAATTGTTAGTACACATAATATCGAAACATCAGGTTGAATTTATACAAAATAACAACTTATTCTACAGCAAGCAGCATGGCTTTTGCCAACGTTTGTCAACAGTGACGCAGCTTTTTGAAGTGTCTGATGCTTTCGGCGTCGCAATTACGAAGTAGCAAATTGATGTTATAGCAACTGATGTTTCGAAGGCTTTTGATCGGGTGTGTCACGCAAAACTTAGTGAGAAATTGTATAAACTACGAGTTAATAGACAAATTGTGAAATGGAATCATGCGTCCCTTACGAATAGAGAGCAATATTTACAAATAGCCTGTGAACGATCATCCTCTTTACCTGTTTTATCTGGTGTACCACAAGGTTCGGTTTTAGGACCAATATTGTTTCGATTATATGTAAATAACATTGCTAATGACTAGCATTGTAACACTGAACTGCGTCTACTTGCGGATGATTGCCTTACTTATTGACGCGTTAAGGATGTCCAGGATCAAATGTTGTTAAACAAATGTCTGCAAAGCATTTATGAGTGGTATGAAAATTGAAAATTACTTACGATAAATTGGCTTACATGACTGTATTTCATGACTGTAAAAAAATTGGGGCAGAGCCCATTTCGCTAAGAGTGTCCACGGTAATGCGTTAGCATTGAATCAATGTAGCGACACCACATACTAAAACCGTCGAACGAGTTATGTACGAAGCGTTCCAGCATCGGGACTCCTCTTTCGCGCCTCCCTAAAGAACCCTCGCCGCCATCTAGCGCCGCCTACGCAAAGCCGTCGGGTGGCCTCAGAAATGCATGGCGCCCTGTTGGATGCAAACGCCGAAAAAGTGGTAACGCGGTAACCGGCCTCATTTCTCGTGCCTCCTCCTGTACACGTGGTGCCATCTTATGGCGCAACCAAAAAGTCCGCGCGTGACCTCGTAAATGAGAAATGTGGCGCGCCGGTGCCTGCCAATGCTCAGAATTATTCCCCCGCTTGCCGCGCGCTCATTAGCGCATACTCAGGGACTCAAGTTGGCGTGAGGTTCACTGAACAGTATCACATATACAGCGCATTCATGGAGCAGCTATCTAAAGCACTTGCGACGAAGGGCGTTTTTTTTAGAAGCTGCACTTTCCTATGTACTTGTGGCACAGCAGTACTAACGCGTAGGGTTGTTGACCCTGAGGAACCCTTGTGACGTGGGCTCGATTCCGCTCGGGATCGCATAAATTAAGGGATCTTTTTCGTAATTGTATTGCGGCGCATTCTCAGTGGCACACACCGAGCTAACCAAGTTGGCGTCAAAGGCGTTCATTGAAGTGCGCCACAGAGCTACTGACCCAAGCGCCGTGACCCAAGCTGTCATCAAAGGGGTTCTTTGAAAACCAGCAAAGACTGAGTGGCGCACGCCAAGGGCTCCAAGTCGTTGTCAAAGAGTTTCTTCGAGCAGCGGTACCCACCCAGTACCTCATCTTAGCGACCCATGTGAGCGTGAAAGATGTTCGTTGTAGATAGATAGATAGCCCCTCGGAAATGTTTGAAGTACCCTAAGAATGCTAACGCTTTAAAAAAAGAAAAAGATTCCCCAAGTTGTACGTACTTCACGGCTTCTATGGCTGTTTCATTAACAAGGAACTCAAAGGGAATAACAGCGACATTATCTAAGAAGTCCAAGACTAACTGCGCATCTAGGTCTTCTATTTGAAGTACTAGTTCCCTTCGCCTAGCAGAAAAGACCTTGTAATGCAGGGTACATATTCGATTGGGACCCCTAATTGGTAAGAACGATGGCTACATTTTTTCAACTTTGTCGGGAGAAATGTTGATGCCATGATGCACTAGTCAGGCACACTTCCACATCATAACTCAACAGTAATTTATCATAGAATGTTAATTAGCCGTTTCCTTCAAACGTAAGCTATGCCGTAATCCCTGATGCAAAATGTCTCAAATCGACGTTGCATCCGTGGCTCACGCGAAGTGTTCTCCTGAGATCAGTTTCTTTTTCTTTGACACCATGCTAGGGGCAAAGAGACCCTGACACGACACATATTATCTCTCACGCGGGCAACCATCTGTCAATGAGACAATCGGAGAGGCTGGACTTCTCGCGTGCACCTGCCTATAGGAGGAGGGTTATTCCCTCCCCTGCCGCACTTAGGCGTGGCCGCCCCGCGGCTATCAAGTCCCGGAAAGCCTGACCGCGGGCAGTGGCTGGGCCACGGCGTCGGCTGGCCTCGGGTGCGGGCTCTTGCGACGCCTATGCTAAAAGGCGCGGACTGCAGAGCGCGCGGCGCGTCCGCTTAGCGCCGATAAGCCGTGACAGCGGCGGCTGGCGTTCGCTCTTCGGTCGGCAGGAGGGCGAGCGAGCGATCGGCGGCAGGAAACGTGCATGGCGGGGAAGCCGGCTTTCTTCTCTCCCCCTTCCGTCGTCCCGCTCTGTGCCGGCGGCCGCGCGATGCCCGAGTGAGTGCGCCCCGAACATTAACGCTAGGGCGCGTCGTTGGCGTGACTGGATCCCATCGGCCGCCAGTGGGCAACCCAACCTGCGCACCGCCGCACTGATTCTATCACGCACTGCTCCGCTATAGCGAGTGTGCCTTCCGCGCGGCGCGCCGGCTACACAGTGCGTCCAGTCGTTTTTCTTCTGTTTGGCGTTGCCCTATACACTGTTTCACGCGCGCCTCGGTTATGCTTCCTAGCTTTTATTTTTTGTCTTCCTTCTTTTTTGCGTCCTGCGCTCACCAGGATATTACTCTTATTACGTCCATGCACGTAGCGGATCACGCTGAGACAGTGACGCGGCCGCTCACTCCCGAGAGTACGGGCGAACGCGCAATTTCCGCTTTGCCGTACCCGCAGATGCGTGCTTGGTGGGCTCCGGAAGCGAGAATTTGGGGGGGGGGGGGGGGGAGTGCCCTGAAAGGCTACAGAAAAGCGCACGCCATACGTGGTACTGGCACGAGGCGCTAAATACACGTGGAACGTTGATTCCTTGGTTTGGGCGTGGAAAACCGAGATTTCTCGTACATTGACGGGCGGGGTGCTACGGCATATCGGCGTGTTCTGGGAGGGGGGGGGGGAGCAAGCATTTTATACACATAATTAGCGGAAATGGCCTTGCGCAGCCTGCTTAATGACTGTTTTTCGGCAACTGTAATGGCGGATGTGTTTTCAGCAGGTGACGACAGGAACGCAGGTGGTGTTAATGAGCTCTGAAGCAAGATCAAAAGGCTTGACTCGCTGTTATACTGTTAAACTTACTTCTCTGAAACGAAAAAAAAAATTCGCAGGGCTGTGCGGCACACACAGCACCGTCATGGCGCAAGCTGGAGGAGCGGTTCCGACGTTGCCTGGTTACAGTCACGGAGTAGCTGTACGATTCGCTACTTCAGCAGCGGCGCGTAGCTTGCGCCATAAGATTTACCGAAGAGTAAAGACAGTTATCGAGACTACGCGGCGCACATGTCACATCGCTTGACACGTGGCACGATACGATGCAACTGCTACATGTCGTGACACCTGGTGGAATCCCTTACAAAAAATGTTGTTGGAAATCCACTGATTTTCCATCTATATATTATTGTACCATCAACAGAAAAATTGTGGAAATTCCATTGGCATTTCATGGAGGATTTGTTGAGAGATCATGGAAAAGTGGCCACCGTGAATCCATTGTATTTCCATGGGAGTATTATGGTGTGGTATTTCCATGGGGTCTCCATGGTATTTTTATTGTGTTGTTTTTTCATGGGATCTTCATTGGATTTTCATTGTAGTGTTCTTCCACTGGGTTGTCATTGTATTGCGCAGTATCTTCATGCAGTTGTCATTGCATTTAGTCCTCAATGCAATGACTTCATGTAAGATGCTTACTGAGGCTGAATATGAGGTGCAGCCAGCAGTAACAAACAAGAAGGCATATAAAAAGGCATGGTCTTACTTCATTTTATTTATCACGAAAGCAAGGATAGGCTCTTCTTGATGTATGGAACACTGGCTCCCGGAAACTGAGCAGGTGTAACCTGGAAACATATGAGTAAATGAAACAATGTGCAGCTCTGGCAAATTAAATTAGCAGGCAATAGTGATTATTTAAGCAACAAAACTAAGAAATAAATATCTGCTAGAAGCTTTCATGTTTAATCCATGTACTACTGATGTTCTGTAAAGGAGCTATAATAACAGTATAAGGAGTCATGGTAAATGTGGTAAGAGCTTTGTACAAGCTGCTAGACAGAAAGTATACAAGTGAGCTTCTATGGAGATTTAACTAGCTTCATGCTCGAATTATCTGCCCAAAAAATCCTGTAATATTTTTATTTTATCCTTGATTAAATGTTATTACATATAGCATTATGCTTTAAATTATCTGATGGTCACTATGGCAATGCGAAGCTTGAACATAGCAAGCGAAAACATTGCATCTGGAATTTACTACTTCCTGTCACCCTTTAATTGGTTTAAGAGAAAACATTCATCTTTAAAGTAGGTGCAGCCTGCTGCTTACACATGACAGCAGTGGTGGTCAGACATGCAGCAAATGAACTAAATCAGCTCCATGCTCAACGTGACTGTCACACGAATGTGATGGGGCTCTTCCTCTCTGTGCATTCACTAAGTTCCTGCTAGAGTGAACCTTTCATGCAACATATATATTTGACACTTTATAATAACAATAAGCGCTAAGTTAACCCAAGAAGTCTTGAAAAATAGTGCAGGCTTTTCTTAGTAAAGAAACAAAGCTATAACATAGCCAGCACATAGCAAATCGCCGAGCATATATTAAAATGTGCCATCATAAATAGCTGGTGCAGAAGTCGACCTAGGAACATATGTGTGCTATCTGGCCACCTATGATCTTGAAGCAGCACACTTACATCTGACACGTACACTTAGAAAGGGCATACACAGGTGCCGGACTGCAACTACTGCTTTATTGCTCAAAGACCCATCTTTTATAGTGTCTCTTGTGAAGCGTACATGCCCTGATGGCAGTGAGGTGAGACAAGAGCCAGGATAAAATGCACAAAGAACACAAATAAAGATGAAATTTTTGGATTTCCACTCTATGAATAACCAAAGTCCAAGATAGCAGCATGCTTCTTCAGAGAATGATACTGAGGGGCAACTGATACACCTATCTTTCCATTTGTCAATTTCTATTGCTTCAAGAAATTCCCGTTTGCTTTTTGTGTTCTCTGCGCACAACTTCCGTATCTTTCAGTATGGGTTTGCAGCCACAATCCTTGCAATGAAACGCTCAATGATCTGAATCTTTAGCCATGTAGTGATAGTTGTGCTCAGTTAGCCTTGCACTCAAGGACCTGCCCGTCTGCCCAATGTATACCTTGTTACAGGACAGAGGGAGCTTATAAACCACTCTTTCTGAACAATTCACACATGGCTTTCAGTGGTTGATTGCACAGGCACTTGTTCCTTTTTTCGCGCCATTCCCCTTTTTGCACAGGCTCGACAATCACAGAGGCGCGCAAAACACCACATCAATGCCAGCCCTGTGACCTATCTTTAGCAGATTTGGGAAATTGTGAGTACATAAGGCATGACCAGCTTGCAATGCCTTGTGACTGTGCGTGGATCCGCTAGTCTTTTCTGTCTTCTTATGTAAGCATTCTGCAACTGATCAAGAGCTTCGATGAATACCCAGAGCTCCTGAGGCAGGTTACCTGGTTTGTTAAGCTTGTTTCACATTTGTGATGGCATGTTTTTTGCAGTGTGTTAAGAAAGCAAGAGCGGACAGTCATCCTTTTCACAAGCTTTGAATGGGCCGAGTGGTAGGGAAGGGCAGCTTTGTTGCTCCTTGGCTCATAAGACCAACAGATTTGATCAGAGGATACATATGCACCAAAGTCTAAAAACCTAATAAAACCGCTGATAGGTAGCTTATGTGTTAGTAACAATGACGTGATGCATTTACAAAACACTGCATTGGTGTGTATGTTGGTATTATGAACCAAGGAGCAACAAATCTGTCCTTCCCTACCAATCGGCCCATTCAAAGCTTGTGAAGAGGGCGATTGTCCGCTCTTGCTTTCTTAACGCACTGCAAAAATCATTCCATCACAAATGTGAAACCAGCTTCACAAACAAGGTAACCCGCCTCGGGAGCCCTAGGTATCCATCGAAGCTCTTGATACGTTTCAGGTTACTAAACACAAAAAAGTGAGCGGATCCACTGCAGTCACAAGGACTGTCAAGATAACGCAGTCATACCTTAAGTACACACAATGTCCCACAATCTGCAAAAGATAGGTCAAAGGCAGGCGTTGATGTAGTGTTTACCACACCTGTGCAGTTGTCGATCCTGTGCAAAAAGGTGAATGGCACAAAAAGAAAGAACAAGTCCCTGTGCAGTCAACCATCGAAAGCTCTATGTCACTTGTGCAGACGGAGTGGTTTATAGGAGCCTTCTGTCCTGTAACAAGGCATACACTGGGCAGACATGCAGGTGCTTGAATATACAAGGCTAAATGAGCACATTTATCCCTGCACGGCTAAAGATACAAGTCATTTAGCCTTTCATTGCAAGGATTGGGGCTGCAAACCTGTCCTGAAAGATACGGAAGTTTTGTGCAGGGAACGCAACAAAGCAACAGAAACTGACAAATGGAAAGATAGGTCTATCGGTTGCACCTTGGTATCATTCTCTGAAAAAGCGTGCCGATATTTAGACTTTGATTATTCAGGGTGGGAATCCAAAAATGTCACCTTTATTTGTGTTTTTTTGTGTGTTTTACTTTCGCTCTTGTCACACCTCACTGCCATCAGAGCACGTGTGCTTCTCAAGTGGCACTACAAAAGACGGGTCGTCTTTAGGCAATATTGCAGAATGTGCAGTCCAGCGCCTGTGTATGTCCTTTCTATGTGTACGCGTATGTGTCAGATGTAAGTGTGCTGCTTCAATATCATGGCTCACCAACTAGCCCATCAGTATCTTTTAAGCAGCTGTGATCAATCTATAGCTCAACCAATCATTTCTTTTATCAGGCCTCTAAAATTTGTGCATAACTTTGTGGCCATAATGTAAATAATGAAAGAAGGGAACTATTTGTTTTCTACAGCAAATATTAGGAACACTTACTATACTTCATCCAGTTGCTAACAGTACAGTTTGTAGAAATAGCCTTTCTTCAACTTATATGCATGTTCTGATTTCATTATTTAAGACTACATGACTATTAAAATAGCGTACACACCTATCGGTCTCCACGCATACAGTGTTGAGGGCCTCCTCTTGAACCGTCTCGCCACGTAGGCAGCTCTTCCCCCAAACAGCGGCTTGCTGTGGAGCCCACCATCAGTAAAGACGTGGTGCAAAAGTGCCCCGACGAATTTTCCACGGCCACTGGTACAGTCAGAGGCCTGGCTCAGCTGATCGAGGATGTTCTTATCAATCAGCGTCCGACCACCAATGTCAACCTGTAGAAAATTAAGCGACACTTTAAAAGCTCACTTTTGATCACACAGAGCATGAAGGTGAACAATTTATCATCAAAAGGACAAGCCATAAAAGACAGCAGAAGAAAAATAAATGTCTTGCAGCCCCGTTGCGTGGTTTGCATTGCAGAGGCATTTTTTTGACAGTTGCTTGCAGTTACTGACACTGCAGCACTTGTGCGAACAAATATAAGTTGTTCAGAGGTGGACTTAGTAGTTGCCGGCTGGTTGCCCACAGCCGGCAACTAGTGAGCGTGTTCGTACACGATCATTGTTAATTATTGCTAAATAGCATACAGCACCAGCAACTTTCCTGCAACGGCTTGTTACCTGCCATCATGCTGCCCAGATATCAATTTTAGTCATAGTCACACATCGCAAGATCAACTGCAAATCTTTAAGTGATCCATACAGATCCCTTTCGCTATGTCAAGTGATTCCAGGGGCCAGAAGTTGGGAAACACTTATTTAATCATGCTTTGTTCACGGAATCATTTCAAGTGCACTATATTGCCAAAAAAGAAAGCAAAAGAAAGAAGGGAGAACAACTGGCAGCACACAATAAGCGTACCTGTGTGCAAGCAATTACTGGTTCTTCTGGCTTGCTCTTGATGTTGTTGAGGATTTTTCGTAGCCTCTTCACTCTCTTGCCAGCTTCTGCATAATGAGAAAGCAATACAACCGCTGAATAAAAGTAATATGTACTTCAACCATTTCAGCGATAAAGCACCAAATGCTACTTCCTTATGCAGCGAAATATGTCACACTTAATAATGAATTTTGCGAGCCTGGCATTTAACATGAGTCGGATGCATGACACTTCGTGATAGTCGAGTGAAGCCGAGAAGCCTTCCATTAAAGTGTTGCAGGTCTTCACACATGCTGCACAGATAGTTTTGAATTCAAGAATAGGCATGTTTATCCACAAAATTATTACAAAAAATTTATGGGTATTTCTTTCAAGCAGCAAAAGGGAACAAATCAGTATGATCAATACATCTAAGCTGTTTAAAATATGCTTCAGTATTCAATATTCCTCATAAATTCTAGTACGGATTGAATACTACCAGACCATACACTGCTGCAGTGTGCTTTTTTGTCCCGAGTCATGGAATTCCATACATAAACCGGCTAGAGGGCCTCGACACCTATACTTCCATAAATATTACAGGGCGTGTACACAGGAGCGTTTGATGTGGAAGGGCATGTTCAACTGGTTCTTATGTTAGCACTGTTTATTCGGTGTGGCAAAGTAGATTCGGAATTGCCATGCAGGGAAGGGCCTTAAAGATCCTTTGTTATATTCTCAGAAACCATTAAATAGATAGTGTAAGATTGTTGCCTGCTGTTGATGTGTCACGCAAGTTTGCACCAGTGTCAGACACAATGTGCCCTGCACTCTTCTCCAGATGCTGTGGATGACAGTATTTAAAGTATTTTATAAATGCAGTATTACATATCAGCTACACAGTGAAATGCCACCAATAATAAAAAATGTATATAAGTGCTTGATGCTTATGTAACCAAGTGTTTCTTGCTACCAGCTACTGTGTTAGCAATGTATTTTATTTATGTGACTGAATGAATTAGTTGAATATTTTTATTGTCCACTGCATATGTTTTAGGTATACTGAAATAGCAAGAACCAAATTCTTTTACCAACAGTTTTTCACAGGGCGGTTAAGAAAAAAAAAATTTCAAAAGAAAGTGTCTGATATTACAACATCTTTATGACAAGGCACTTTTCTGTGCGAACATACAAGTAGAAATTTGGGCGCTCTGAAGGGAAAAATAACCCAGATTTGGTCTAAAGGTTGCATCTTTTCTCTCGTATTCAGAGGCTTGCATGCTTTCATAACCTTTTTTCTTTCTTTATTGCAAGAAGGCATATATTTATTGTAACACCGGATTAACAAGTCTTTTTCTGTAAAACACTACAGGTTTGAGTAAAATCTTGTTCTTTAAAATATCCAGAGCACACAAATAACTTCACAGAAATAATTTTGCAACATGAAAAAGATACCCATGGCTGAGAGAGAAACTACCTGGTGGCGTCAATCACATGCGCTTTAGGCATTTTTTTATACTTTTTTACAACACGGTAGCATTCGATTCGCGAACGATCAACCAGCCTCTTTTATAGGACGATCCGCGTTTATTAGACATGACACGATATCGGCCACGACATTTCTGCATGATTATTTGATGACAATACAAGGAAAAGACGGTCCGCCAATTCGATTTTCATATAAACGGCTGTGCATGGGTCCTGCTGCAACGGTAATACTTAAAACAGGGTCAAGCAAGTTAAACGTTCAAATTCTGTGATTTTACTATCCAAAGCCACGATCTCACTACAAGGCACGCGGCAGTGTATAACTGAAATAAATTTGACCACGACCCCGACCTTTAACAAGCACCCATATCCAAGCACGAGCGTTTTTTGCATTTCGCCCCATCGAAATCCGGCTGCCGCAGCCGGAGTTGCACCTGCGGCCTCAAGGTCAGTGGTGCAACACTACCGCGACGGGTGGGGACGACCATGACAAGACAGGAACAGGCGCCCTTGTTTTAAGTGTTTTCGTGCATTTCAGTTCGCGATAAACTTGGCTACCGTGTAGTACAGACGAATAGGCCAAGCTGCTAAATACACAGCTTAAACAGACGACATGACCCCACCTTGGCGCTCGATGGACCAAATGAGTATGCAACACGCTACACATGCACCCGGGACCGGCCCGGCACGAAATGTTTTGAAACACCCACGCGGTGCACCACGCGTGAATCAGACATACAGCTCGGAGTGGTTGACTCAAACAGCACGAGCGCCACAGGCGCAAGTCTGCCCGACGTACACCCAGAGACAAAAAAAAGCGCCCCGCGACTTCTACGACACCAGTCAGAACGTTGCCGAACAGACAAGAAACGTGCTTACCGTCGGGTCAGCCGGCGCTCCATTCTTCATGCACGCTTCCACGCAGCCCAGTCGGTGGCATACCTCCGCGTCAGCCAGTGGACGGACGGGCACATTCAGCTTTTCGTCTCCGACGCTCTTGGCAAAAATGTCTCTTGTCCGCGCAACAGCAGATCACAACGCACACGCATGCTTACAACTCGCGACGCACACAACGTACACACGGAGACACGAAAAAAAGCAAAATGGCGACGAAAACAAATGCCAAACAACCAAACACGCAAAAAAAGAAACAAATTTCAATGTTGCTTGTTAACTTTTGTACATTTCGCTAGGTTTGGTAAAAAACTTTCAAAAATATTTCGTTCGGGAAGAACTCCTATAATTATTTTGCACAGCTGTCAGTTATACACAAAGTGTAATAAAATAAATTATCTTGCTGCGCAAATCGCAATTGTCTGCGTTGAAACAATGATTCAGTATCGATGGCAATGTTGAAGCATCGCCTCCGAGATTTCCTCCGTGACGACACATCGTCTCGATCTCGAAGGCAACAAATGCATCAAGTTGTCACGAAGCGAGTAGTCGCAAACGGTGGCGATTTACCACTGGTTTGGCTCATTCCCTAAGTGCTCGTTGTTGCAGCCGCGCGAATGCAGTGGCAAAGCTGTGCTGCTTAACCAATGCGCTGAAGGTTACCTTACGCGGCAACGATGGCGCGAGAAGAAGTGAACGGCATCAATCGACAAATGTTTTCTTCTGACGACGGGCAGGTCGCGCACGCTGATGCGAACATGAGTCTGTATGAGTCGCGTCTCGGTCGCTATATACAGGTGTAAAACCTGAATAAATCAAGCAGACTAAGAGACTATTTGTCTCCGCCCTGTTACAAAGGTTTTTGGTGCCGATCATCATCATCATCATCATTGTAGTTGGTCGCGTGACCTCTGCCAATCGGCGTGTAGGCGCGCTTACACTGAATGTTGCATATTTTGCCGTAATGCAATAGTGTAAATTTACCCGAGGTCGCCTTTCCGCAGGCTCTGTATTGTTGTGGTAGCTTGTGATGCCACGTAATATAAATTTTGGTAAGGTCCAGTAGGATCCGTACATTGACGTACCGATAGGCTCGAAACAAAAGTTGAAGAACCGGTTACCTATCAGTATTCTGGGTGCTTCTGCATGCATTGAGGAAGACATGAAGCTACGCTGACGACAAAGGCGCTCTTTGTCCAGCCAGTTTCGATTTCAAGGAGCCTGCCAAGGGGAACTAATTGTTCGCGAAGCTCCCACATGAAATCCACTATTCAAAATTTGATCATTGGGATAGGTAGTGTCGAGCATGGGCACCAAAGTACTCATTTGCTGTAGCCACCTATTGCTGATAATTAGAAAGTTAATTAGCGTAACCTTACTAATTATGCACGTAAGTGCGGCAATTGCTCTGTATCTAGAGGCCGCCAATCTGTGCACTCGTATGGTAAACATAACATTACCGTGATTTATATTTTGCAAGTTTAAAAATTTGGTGCAGCGAAAAAGAAAAAGTACCCTGTACATTGCCCAGTGGGATGAACCTCTTCTTTCCTTGGTAGTACAATGTACAAGCTTTACACTGAATCACCTACACTCAATCTTTTTCAGGTCTTCCATTGCAGTTATAGCGCACATTGCAATATCCACAATGATTAAAATAAGTTGAACCTATCCGGAGATTGTGCATTTGGCGCTGCAGCGGCTCAATACAGCATTATTTTGCATTAATAATGCATTAGTGCATTATTTTGCAGTGGCCTTTATTCTGCACTTGAATGTACAACTGCCTGTGCAACAAATTTTTAAATAATAATTGGTTGAAGCTCTGGCCACCTTAATTACGCCATTTCATGTTGTAGCCTAAACTAAGGAACCTAAACTAATGTTTATTGTTTCGTGTAAATTGTATGTCGCCTGTTTAACTCGGTCCAGTTGTTGGCATTACGCAATAGAAATTGAACAATATTTCATCAATAAAAAAATTATTGTGTAGTTGTCAATAAAAATTTTCTTGAACTATCATGGTGCTGGCTCAATGAATGTTGTAATTTTGTGGAGTTTCTATGGAATCAATGATAGTACAACAGATCAACAATGGAAATTCAACAACCATTTTTGTAAGGGATACAACGCAACTGCAACGCAAAGTTGGCAGGTAACGACGCTATGCGGTGCGCATCTCACATCGCGTGACAAGTGGCTCGATACGATGCAAGTGCTGCGTGGCGTGCTATCTAGGTGCAATACTAGACAGCTGTTATGCAAAGTGTGCGCGTATCGACGCTATATGCGTGGCGCGCATATCGCCTGACTCCTCGCGTGCAAAGACGCCTGTATACGGCATATTTCCGCAGCAGCTAGCAAGCGCTGACGTGGAGCACTAGTACAGTAGCTGACCCTGCGATGAGGGTCTGGGCTCGATCCCTGCGGGAGCTGGATGTTTTTCTCATTATTGGCGGTAGCTGCGGCAGCCACCGATGGGGGTGGCGGCAGCACACAGCATCGCCAACCTAAACGGCTATTGGATTGAGCCCATAACTGCTTACGCTGTATGAAAAGCAAGACCGAAAAAGAAAGCATGCGCACATAACGAGACTGCCAGTAGATGTGCCCGACGCTTCGACGATGAATACGTTTCCCATATTTCTAAGCCCTCTCTACGTTTACACCTGACTCAATGGTTGTGGGATTGTGCTGATGAGCCCAAGGTCACCGATTTGACTTCCGGCCGCGTTGGACGCATTCCAACCCGAGTGACATGTAAGAACGCTCGTGTAGTTTGCTTTATGTGTACATAGAGGGAGGTTAAAATTATTAAGGAGCCTTATGCTAACGCGTCCGTCTTTATGACCAACAGGAACAAAACATCGCTGTGCGCGCCTTTGTACAACTTTTGAAGTGATAAGACATGTCACAATAATACTAAGTCATACAACACTTATTGCTTGCATCGTTATTATTAACAGGCACGTTTATTTAAATGTTCATCGTGTCTTCGTGTTTATGCGCGATTTTCACAGACCTAATTCACAAGTTCCCAGCATTTTTTTATGTGCAAATATTGGTTTTGTGAACGTTTATACTGTATGAACTCAAGTGTTTCGTGTGAACATTTCGTTCTTTTTTTGATTATTTATGCTATGTGAACTCTACTGTTGCGCGAACGTTTGTTTGTATTGCAGGACTGAAATTTAGTATGTGTACGTTCGTTCATGTGTTTATTTGTCCAGGTTTGTGGTTGTTGAGAACTTATTGACGCTAACTATCATGTAAGAGGAGTAGCCTGGGCCACAGATAGGCATCAACCTCTGCCTAAATACATTTAATAAAAAAAAACAGTGCAGTAGAAGAGGCTTGGCAGTCGGTGGTTCGTGATGACCAGGTGCATTGAGATGACCATTTACAAGCAATTTAAAAATAAGAGCTTTGTAAACCTTTTATTAAAGTACGCAAAACAATAAATAGTGAGCCTAAGATCGCAACGTAAAAAAAGCAGTGATCAGATGTGATTTACATTTATTGATGCACCACTCAGGGTCAAAAAAAGTTATTTTCGTTTTAAAGCTATCGGCACTACCCGGGTATTTTGGTACATATCAAGGAATTGTACGGTGTTGATAACTTTGTATGTTTGTTTTACGACATAGAGAGCACCTAAACTTGCGAACCCAGCAACAAAATAACATTTAAGACTTATATAAAAAAATGCTGGTACAGCAAGTTCCCCCCCCCCCACCCTATATATTTAAAATTTCGGGGATCTTCAAAATCTTCTTTATCGTCAAAAAAAGAAAGCCCAATTGCAACCCCCATAATCTCCGTCCTTTAAAGAAACCATAGAGCACCAGGAAGATCGTTTATTCTAGCCATGTCTTTGGTTACCACTTTGCGTTCTGGCAATGTTCCAAAGCTTAAAATAATTTCGAAGTGTGCTTCTTATTCAAACTGTTATGGGAAAGTTCATGCGAATTATGAACGACAGATGCAGTCCCAATTCGCTTTACTGTTCTTGCTTCTTCTTTACTCCGCATCGCGCTTTTCTAGCAGGCGTGTATGACGTGATACGAGCCGCTTGAATGCGAAACGGAAAAGGAGCTATGAGCGCACATACAACCTTTTAAACGTAGTTTAATGTTCTATGAAAACTCGTCAGGTGAGGCTGGTACTTGGTGGAAATAAAATGAGCACGTGCCTACGGTTCTTCTGATTGTTTCTTCATTACTTCTTTTAACTATAGGTAAGTGTTCATTCTATTTTTACTAACTTCTAAGACACAACTCCTTTCTTTCTAAGCTCGAGACGTTTTTCTTTTATTCATTGGACTTGTCGCACCGCATACGTACAAGAGAAATTAAGAATAGGCGTTAAATAAATTCGAGCAGCCATGTTTTGAGGCAGGTATTGCAGCAATGAATTCGCGCACTTATTCATTACTTCATGGATAAAGCCACCTGGGACATATTGGGCTTTAGCTCGGCCTCTCTGTGCATCGTGTGCCTAATTTCCTTTGTGTCAGAACACAGCCCCAAAATTTGACGGCTGTCTGCGCCCTACATCACAAGCAACGAATGAACTTATGTTTTTTCTCTCTCTTTCACTCTCCATTACCCTCCCCACATGTAGGGCAGCAAACTGGGCTTTGTCTGGTTAACCTCCCTGCCTTTCCTTCTTCCATTCTTTCTTTCTCTCTCTCTCATGTTGTTTCACGGGAGATTGTGGGGTTTATCTCCGCACAAGGCTTGCGATCCCGGTTAAAATCGTCCACTAATACCCTCCGCTGAAGATGAGCACGATAACCAAGACCACGAGAAAGCTAGACTTGTATTCAAAGTGCACTAGAAAGCCGCTCTGCCCACCCTCTTCCCCGAAAACAATGACCCTATGTCGCGTGGCTTGGGCGTTTGGCAACTACATACTAAGAAGAGCGCGCAACGAAACTGCGCTGCCGCCCAGACGCTTGGTTCCATTATCCACCCGTGCACTCCAGCATGGGCAAGAGAGCACGGGCAATGCGGGCAAGGCAGATGATGATTACTGTGGTGGGACAAGATGAGACCCAAAGGGTGTAAACATTTTTACGAATGCAAGTTATCGTTATCCTTAAAAAGAAATCTTTGCCTTATTGCCTTCGTCATTCGGTTGATGCCATTTTTTCGTCGTCATTCCGTCATCGTTACTACGTGGTCATGATGCCGTTATGCTCATAGCCGACCTTGTTATGTGGCTGTAATGGCAACGTGCACCAATACCGGAAGCAGGGAGTGTCTCATGTAGCCGAAACAAGTAATCTTTGCAATGGCCACTACAATTTCTAAATAAACATATATTCAGCGGCATGGTGTGTCGCTACATTGCTTGAATACTAATCCCATTGCCGTCGACAGTCATCGTGAGGTGGGTTCTGCCGGAGTTCTTTTTTTTTTTCATTTGCGATTAAGAGGAAGAAATGGAGATGAGCAGCCAGTCATATGCAGAGCAGATAATTGTTGGCCTGCATTGGTGGCCTATTAGTGTTACGTATTCGGCGCCAAAACAATGGAAGCACAATCGATTACTGCAGAAAATTGGTGCTGTGATGGAACTAGGAAAGTGGGGGGAGGGGGTAGGCATACGATAGCGTGTTGTAGGGAAGGCGAGCGTCACTGAAAACTTTTTAGGGAAGCAATTCGTTCTGCAATGGATATATAGTAAGCTGGTGTTCATGATGATGACTTCCCCATAGCCGGCATATAAAGCAAAATGAAAAAGCATAGAAATATTTTCTAATCACGTTAGTTTTCGTTACTGCATCAAAAGAAAGTGTTGCACATAATTGTGAAGCGCTGTCTCTTGCATAAAGTCCAAAAAATAGCGGTGATAAGGACTAAAGACTCACTTTTGTAAGAATGGCACCCGATTAGGGTGAAAGCCCCCACGGCTTAGATGACGTTGAAGAGCCGATTGCAGACCAGGGCACGTCTGTCGTCTGGACAGTACCGACATCTAGAAGAGGCGTCAAGGTATCCCCACTGAGCTCACATGGACGGTGTGACAGCCGCACTCACGCGGACTCTTCGGAGCGGTGCCTCCTCTTGAGGGGTGAGGACACCCGGGCGGTCAGAGCCACACGGAGGTATGACAGCTCGCGTGGTGCGCCGAAGCATTTCTTTATGAATGTCCATTGTTTCAGAGTGCGGGAACTTGAGCAAAGACAACGGGTGCACGACCGTCAAGGGATGGCATGCGGCGCCTGCCGCGGTATGAGCAGGAACACTTGACCGATGAATCTAGCAGACTCCAACCGGGCACGGATAAGTCGTCGCACAGTGGCGAAAACCCATCGCTACATCAGCTGAATGGCCGACTGGACGGAATGAGCGCACCGCTCGCGTCGAATTGGTGTATAGGATCACGCCTATTGGGCGTTGCACCTTGGCGATTGACAACAGAGTGGTCATGCCATCGCGGAGTGCAACTAGTTCCACCAGTACCGTGGAAATGGGTGCATCCAACTCATAAGAACACGTTCACTTCCGGATAGAAAGCCCACACTAAGGATGCATGACGAATTGCCGAACTCGACCCGGCATCCACATAGGCACTTAGGTTTAGTTCCTGAAACTTCAAACAGGAAGGCAGAGGCGCGGTGGTGCTCACGGAATTTCAGTTTCGATTAGTCACCTGCCTAATGCAACCATGTGACACTATTAGTCTACTGTGGTGCTGCTGGTGATAAGGATTGATCTAGCAAGAGAAAATACCGGTCCACTTAATTCGTCAAGGCCGTTAGCCTCATGAACATTACTGTGCTTTATCACCCGCGCTTCGCGTCTGTGACGAATGAGCTCATCGGGGTATTCATCTGAGCTTCTGCCTCAAGTATCTTGATAGCTGCGAGCCTTGGAAGGCCTGTAATCACAAGTATGGCTTCACGGTTAATGTTTTCCAGTCAAGCCCATTCGGCTTTGGTAAGGCGCTGAAACTGTGCTTGATAGATCAAGCGAGGCTGGAGTAAGGAGCAAACCAGCTGCAGAACAATGTGGGTGCGAGCTCCACCTGATCTCTGGGTGATGTGACGAAAGGGCTGTAGCATGCTAGAAGCGGATCTGCGGGCAGAGCATAGCCAGGGCGATGCCGATGCGGATGCAGAAAATTCCACTCCAAGCACGCGGACTTTGGTTACCTCTCCCAAGACGCGACGCGACCATCGAGCGTAAGTCGAAGATGTTAAGCTTTGGACGGCCCCGGCTGTTAGCAATGCTCACGTAGGAGGTCCTTTCAGTTGAAAGTGTGAGCCCCATTGAGGTTCACCAAGCAAGTGCTGTATCATGCTGCCTGCAGTGCCCACTCTTGATGCTTCAAAATGGGATTGGTGATGAGTGATGGATTGTTGTGGGCGTTGCGTCTATGGGACCAAATTAACATTGCGCAAGCTGTTCGTTCAAAAAATATTGTCATACTAAAGAAAAGGTTTGACGTAGTAGTTCTGCGGAAACCCGCAAGGTGGAGAGAAGTAATGAATAAAGGAAAAATGAGACATCCACCCGTTCGTAGCAGTTGCTACAAAGGAAACCCATACGGGTTCCTCGAAAGAAAAGCCTCATAGTTGAAGAAGCCTCAAGTTGAAGTTTTCTTCAACTTGAGGCTTTTCTTTCGAGGAACCCGTATGGGTTTCCTTTGTAGCAACTGCTACGAACGGGTGGATGTCTCATTTTTCCTTTATTCATTACTTCTCTCCACCTTGCGTGTTTCCGCAGAACTACTACGTCAAACTCTTGCATTTGCTTCGTGTTGTCGACAAATTCGACTTCGCCCTGCCATCTGCTAGCCGCCTGGTTAGCTCAGATGGTAGAGCGGCTGCCCCGATGAGGCTTTTCTTTCGAGGAACCCGTATGGGTTTCCTTTGTAGCAACTGCTACGAACGGGTGGATGTCTCATTTTTCCTTTATTCATAAAGAAAAGGTGGGTCAAAGGTAGGTCGATAATTTACGCCGATTTGCTGCCCACTCTGCCATGGATCCCGCTAGTACCAGTAGTAGTGTCAAATAAATAAGTAAATAAATAAATAAATAAATAAATCAGTTACTAGCAACATGTGTTCGTACAGAAAGAACAATAGCAGCGTGACATTCAGTGGCGTTTGCAGTTTTGCATCGGCAATGTTGCGAAATATCCAGCATATATACTCAGCTCCTCAAAACTACGGGCTGAAATCACAAAAGCTGTAGTTCGTAATAATATTTTCCGATTGGTCAATGGCCTTTACTAATATAATGTATTCGATGTCAATAGTGGACGGTTTTTGTTTTCAGAAGCATGGTACAAGCGTAAGCATACATTTTGTGAATAGAAGCTCAGTTTACTAAACTCTCGCTTAAGCTTAGACTGCTGATTAACTTCTTTTCACCTGGGTTTAGGGGAAAATAATGACATGTTTCTCGCAGCTTTGCAAGTACTAGACCGGGAAAAAGCAATCAAACTGCAAAATACGAATCGTCTCGCAAGCTTAATCATGAACGGTGGCCGCACAACAAAATCGGGGAAACTCAACGAGGCTGCCGGGGTCCATGAAAAACTCAGACACCATCGTTGTAACGGAGAAAGCGAAGGAGTTTGAAGCTGCGCCTGATTACTTTGATAATGAATTGAAACGTAATGAAAAAGTGAGATCAACTACAGGAAGCGCAGAGACAAAAGAAATGATGGAGAGCAAACAAATAAACTTCGTTTACCCTCACGTGCTAATAACCTATTATTTTTCCGTTTTGCCGCCGAGGCACTCAATAACCTGTGCGACTACAAAAAACATGCATCGCTATACGGTAGGAGACGGTCTTTTGCTTTTGGCTCTTATCCATGCTCGGGGTAAAGCTTCTCAGCAAACAAAGTACTAATTAAACGCGCATGCTTAAGTAATTTGCAACAAAATGGCACAGCTGCCTTCAGCGTTCTGGTTTCGGAAAGCAATTAGATGCACAAAGCAGTCACCTCTGTTCAGTCAGCACAATAATCTGGCCGCTAATGAAATGGCATCGTCTTGCGTGGTAAAAATCGAAAGAAAATTGGCCGCAGTTATGCTTTCTTTTTTTTGTCTGTTTGGTTGTTCATCTTGCAAAGGATTACGCCTTCCATTTTCCGTAATTCGGCCTTTCAGTGTTCGCTCCTTTGGAAAACGAGGAGAACTTATATTAGGACAGAATGCTATTAGAGCATTGGACTTCCTGTACCTAAGAATATCTTTATCTAAAATGACCAACTACAATGTCGAAAGGGATGAATACAAAACTTTAATAACAAGTGGTACAAGAGTCACGCGATTATTCGACACCTATGTAAAAATACTTTGAGAGCCTTGTGTTTTTGGTTACATGGTGCAGGTGCTCCTATAAAATATTTATTTTTTGCCATGGATTGGATATTGCACGGCGTAGTTTTGCGCACTTGTTACGTTAAACTAAAAAAAAAGATTAAGTGACAGTTTTTAGGTTCTGCAGCCTTCTTCGTCAACATTCTAAATTAGTAAAATTCAGAAAACTCGCCTGTCTGGCATCTCCCATATGTTTTAATGGAAGCTATGGTATTACACCCGCTCCTTGGTTAACCGTTGTGCCGCCAGCTTTTGCATAAACAATAGATTATTCGATTGCTCATTAGACAATCAACCTTCCTTCGTTTCTTTCTTACCTCCCTCTCTTTGTCTGCATTAATGATTCTCTTCCCAAGTGTTCACTTTGGCTCATTGATGACCATAGGCTTTCTGCGCGATAACAAATCATCGCCTGATTATGCAATCCTGGTAACATAGCTTGAGCTTTTAGAATTAGCGCACTGAGCGAAAAACGAGCATTCCTTTCAGCAAGACACATAAGGGCACAATATTTATCACAAAAAGCCATAACGTCATGTTCCCTTGGATACCGGAACATGGATACTGGAATGTGCTGCACGATAAAGCACTCCCTCTCTCTTCTGCTGGTGAAGTGACTATGCATCCTATCTGCAGTTATGCAACGCGCCTACAAGACCGCGAGCAGAGGAAAGTGCGACGGCAGCTTCATTTCACGCCGCCCTCACACGTCACAGGAGTGCGTAGTCTGGTAAATTCAACAAAATAAATAGAGGCACCTTATATTGGTTTGTATGGCCGTTGAGAAATGTCGAAGTGCGAAAGAAAAACCCAAAAAGCACAAAAAAGAAAAAAAGTGCACCTATTGCACTAATGGTGCAAGGCTGGAGCCAACAGCGGAGCTTGTGATCATCTAGCTTTTACGTGGCTTGCCTAAGTTGTCTGTAGGCTTTGCGAGGTTATGTTAGGTTTGGCTAAGTTGTTGGTAGGCTTGTCTAAGTCATTTCTAGGTTTTGCGAGGTTATTCTAGGTTTTGCTAAGTTGCTGTCTCGTCGGGCTTGACGCTGGAAGTTTTCGTGCAGTCGCAGGCCGAGATCGCTTTCTCGGTGACGTCGAGCGTTCAGGCACCGACTCGCGCGTTCCCTGGACTGAAATTCGGGATCCTCGACTCGGCGTCACCTCTTCTCAGCCACAGCTTCGGCGCGGTGTTCCGGATCAGCTCGGCGGCGACGCATCGCTTCTCGCTTGGTAGTACGGTGCTCTTCCTGGTAAGCAGCTTCTTCTTCTTCGGGCGTCCGAACTTTCTTCGGTCTTCCCATGGCAGCGGCACGTACGCACAGAGTAGAGGAGGCGAGAGGTGTGTCGCCGCACCGGCTCTTCCGAGCTTTTACTCGCATGTGACGTCACGAGGTCACGATCCGCCCTACGCGTGCGGGGTGCGAGGAAGTTACGTGGTTCGGTGCTCTCGCAGGTGGTTGCTAGGCAACGTGAAGCGGCTCACACACCTCATAGCTGGGCTGAGTTTTCTGGTAACGCTCCACGGCAACAACCTAGCTGACAAGGCTGCTCGGTTTGCCCACGAAGATACCCAGACGCGTTCAATACCTTTGGCGGGGTCGGACGCTGCCAGGGAACTTAGCCTACGTGCACGCAAAAAGTCGCAAGATCTCTGGAGTTCAAGTGCCTACAATTGCCGATTATATACACTGGACCCCACGCTACGGCTACAACTGCCATCTAGCCTATCCCGCGATGAAGCAACCTTGCTGTACCGCTTGTGGCTGGGAGTAGCGTTCACGAACTCATACTCTTATCGTTTGGGCATGGCCGAGAGCCCGATGTGCGATTCCTGTAGGTGCGAGGAGACCATCGAGCACTTATTGTGTACCTGCCCCCACTACGATGTACAACGCCTCTCTCCGCGGGAAACTTTACACCGACTGGACTTAAGACCGTTCAACGAGTCAAAAATACTCGGACCGTGGCCACACCCGTCACTAGCATGAAGAGCGAATCGTGCATTAGTGCAATACTTGAAGTACACCGGCTTACGAGACCGTTTATAGTGTCCCTGTGCATAGTGTCCCACCCACACGCACTCTGTGCTCACTTTCTACCCTTTTCCTCTTTCTATTCCCCTTTCCCCCACTCCCAGTGTAGGGTAGCAAACCGGATGCTCTTCTGGTTGACCTCCCTGCCTTTCCTATCCTTGCTTTTTTCTCTCTCTCTCTCCATGGTGGAACTAAAACTTAAACAGCTCCGCTGTTAAAGCAGAAAAAGCTATAACGAACCAACTAACTGTGCATAAAATCGTCACAATATATTGACCACACGTCAGTACTAAGAACGAAGTGCTCCACTTCATGGAAAGGTGTTCCTTTAAGACTACTAACTGGGCCATGTACCCAGTATCGTGCCGAGTGACGACTGATGCTTGCCCAACGCTCTAAGTTCGTAAGACAGTTTTCGCCCTTGCTGGGCGTATAGAGGACCATCTAGCATCGCGAGGAATATGTCCATGTCCACCGCTCGACACCCAGATGACGCGGAGCTCGCAAAATCATTTAAAAATGCGCCGGCAAATACGATACTCCCTAATGCTAAATTTGAGTGCCGTTCTATATGCGCTTTCATTTCGCGATATATTGGCTGGCGCCGACATACTGTGGCGGGCGGCACGTTGCAAACGAAACGAAGCGTGGCTCGACAGCCTCGCTAATCTGGAGATCGCTAGAGGCAGCGCGTGGGTAATGCGTGGGGAATGCGTGGGCGCGATTCATAGCAGCTGCCGCAGACAGACCTCTCAGACGAAGTGCGCTACTCTGGCGCCATGTCATAGCCGTCGGCCCCGCACTCCTCTTTTCTTCTCACGCTTTCGCCATGTCCTCCTCCTCCGTTTTTCACCTCATGGTTTCGTTACCCCGTCCTTCTCCGTTTACCTCCTTGCATATTTCATCTCCCGCAGCCAGGGAGTTAGAACGAAATGTTTTTCATTCTGGTTTTAGTTTCGTTCCCCTGAAAATAGTTCCGTTGTGGTTGTACTCTGGAACGAAGAAAAATGATCAGTAACGGTTCGCATGCAAAAATTTTTGAAGCAAGGTAAAAATAACAACAGAGCATTTATTTTTCTTGTTAAGAGAATTATGAATGCAGAGATCATGCTCAGTGCCTTGTGTGCATAATCTCAGAAGCAGCACGTCATCGAGTTCACTCGCCGAAATGCGAGACCACGGTTCCTACGAAACGAACTTTAAGGAACGATAAAGGATAAATGATTAGTAACGATAAATCTTCGGTAAAAAAGGGTTGTTCCCGTGGGAAACGAAACGATAAACTCATCAGCGCGCAAGTCTTAGGCTTTGCCACAATGTGTATATGCTAGTGCACCGAGCGGTAGGCTTAGGTTAGCGCCGCGCTCGACAGGGTATCGCTCGCACTATCCCTGTCTGAGATACGAGTTTACGCGGACGCCTGAGATAACGCGCTAATTGTGATGTTGCCTGACGGCGGTGGTTACGGGTTGCCGACTTCCCCCTTCAACCGAAAACCGACCAGAACATTTAGGTTTCTCTCTGAAACAAAATTGTAAATCACGTGTCGGTTACGTTTTCATACCGGTCGAGAATAAAGAGTTTTAGCCCAGCGGGTTTACGGCCAGCGGAGCGGAGCGGGCGAGCGGAGACGTGACTGCACATGCGCACCACGCTGAGGCGGCCAGCGGTTTTACGGAGCAGCGTTTACGCCCGCTGGAAAGCACTCCCCAGCGGAGGGTATACGCAGCGCGCGAGCGTGCGTAAGGGCGCGCAGGCGTGTATGGGAAATGCAAGACGGCAGCCGCGAAGATGAACGCCGGCAGTTCTGCATCGAAGACGGCGACTGCCGCGCTGACCCGTACATTAGTACTCAGTACATTATTAACAAATAATGCACTGCGAACATGTAATATATCTTTATTCAACATTTTTTGCATAATAAAAACAAGCGTAATTCAATTTCATTTTTCCGTAACTCCTATTCGAACCACTAGGTGGGGCAGCAGAGCGCCCCGCTCTTTACCCCGCTCGAGCGGGTGATCCGCTGGGCTAAAATTCTTTTTTCGCGAGCCGCTCCGCTGGCGCAACGGTGGAGACCGCTCCGCTCCGCTGGCCGTAAACCCGCTGGGCTAAAACTCTCTAATATCGTTTGCCTTAGTTTTTCGTTCTTGTTTTCGTTTGGTTGCGACACACTGCCCGCAGTGCTCCCCGTTCGCTCTTTCATCCTTCGCGTGTTCGTTCGCTCGGTTACGCCGACGCCCGCCGCAGGAACGGGCGCCCAAAAGCTGCGCTCTAAAAATAACACTCGGAATCTCCCGTGGGAGTTATCTAAAGGACGCGTAAAAATTTACTACTAATCTCCTGCTGTTTCGGCGTCATGTACTGCCGTGTTTGGGATCATTGCGAGAAACACGGCGAACGAATCGTGAAGCAGAGACGCACCGTTGCAACACCAAACTGTTAACTGAGACGAGCATGAGACGACGACGAAGGGCAAGTAGTAGCAATGTTCACTCACGTTAAAGAGAACTCCCGGAGGATGTGGACGTGCCATGAAATGGCGAGAGAGATTTTGTAAATGAAGCAAATATATACATCATTTATTATGTACACTGCCTCTTGCATGGTTCTATTTGCGTTTCTTCCTGATCTTCAAATTGGATGATCGTGCGTTTGGATGATGCCACTGCTTCGTGTTAGATGGGCACTGGCCGATGCTACGTGACGCAATTGAGCAGTGTCCCGTTCGGTAGACCACGTACGCAGACGGGGTCTATGACGCAGCCTCTTGTCGATGCGCACCATTATCAACCATGACCAACTGTACTCCGGTGGCGGTTGCGCATTACGTGGCTGGACGGGTCATATCTTAAAAGCCATCTGCGATGGGGCAGAGTTCGCCAAGTGCTGATAGCTACGCGTGCGCTGTATTCTCGCCGCAAGTTCGCGATGAAGCCAGCAGGGAAATGCACTCGCTGTTGCTAGCCTTATCTTGAAAGAGATCGTCTTACGCCATGGATGGACAGACGAATGGGTTGCTTCGTCGGGTAGGCATAGAAATGCTTACGCATTTAAAAAATCAGAAGAGAGAGAGAGAGAGAGATCTCATGGACTGCGAACTTTCTTGCAGGGAGTGAGCGTGGGACGACGCGCTGTTTTTATCATACTGGAACTACTGGCTTGATGTTCCACGCTGCTATGTTAGGATCGTTATACTCTAATAAACTTTGTAGATCTGTGCTGTAACATAGCACAAATTCACGATTTGTTTACTTTGGAAAAGACGTGAGCGATTTCATCTAAATTACACTTGTATCCAGTGGCAGTAAGCAACGGAGAGGGATTCAGAGGTGGAGACGAGTACTCCAGAACTCAAGGAGGAGGAGGAAAGAACTTTATTGTGTACCCTGCGAGTTGGTGGGGAGGGCCAAAGGCCCCGCCTAGGTGACGGCCAGGAGCTCTTGGGTCCTGGCGGCATCCTCGGCCCGCTGGACGGCCCATAACTCAAGAGCATAAGAAATTAATGATACTTCTGTTAAAGCTGCCTTGGCGTGTTGTATATTGCTTTAGCGGTGTAAAATTGATTATTTCTGCTTAGAAGGAGTTTATAACTGCGCAAGTGCGGTTCCCTACAAAGGAAAGAATTTGTTTTCTGAGCATCCATTAGCTCAACCGAATCAGCGGATTTATAAACGAATTTATGGTATTCATTCTTCATTGTTTATGGCATTGAAGGCGTTGTTTTTATTTTCCTTCAACGCATGATTCCTTGCTCTATATGTTGGTGCTGTATACAATTCGGCATGGCAAAATGAAAGAGGTTTCAAACTAAACGCCATCAGTAATTTTAAACAATAGTAGCTGCAACATTCCTTTGATTTCCCTAAAGCACAGCATACTCCTTCCACTTTACGAAATTTTCTTAAGTGGAACTACTTGTTATGTTAAAGTACGGAAACAAGAAAAACAAAAACAGTACTAAAGTACTGAAACTAAAGTACTGAAACAAGAAAAACAAAAACAGCACGTGTGGTGCCCGCAACAATTGTTGCCGACACCGTACGTCGGCTGGAAACGTATTACAGGCCTTGTAACCTCGATAAGCATTTTTTCAGCTTTTACGGCAACAGTTACACCTCAGCGCTTTAAAACATATTCAAGAAAACTAGCTGCAAGAAGTTATGTTCACGTTTACACCCTGGTGCCATGAAAATGGTTAATGACATTTCCTGTCGTTTCTGACGGTCATGACTTGCGATGCTAACAAAAACATTCATTTAATGTTTGTCTCATTTTCCACTTGCAAATATGCCTCACACCTTCTCTCAAAAGAACAAAAGGGCGAAAACATTCCCGATCGATAAGCTGTCCTATCAATCTGTTTGAAGGACATTATAGTAATGCCACTGCTGTTATCCGCATATGTGTCTTCCCAGACGCTTACATCGAGCGAATCACTTAGAGCAAGGTTCGCAAAAGAACTGGGTACTCCTAACCCTTCGTATAGCTTGCGTGGAAGGAAAAAAAAAACACATGGCAGAAAAAGCTGGGACTTGATCGAGAGCCTTGAGGAAGGCGGCTGCTGAAGCCGATAACGCAATGCCCGTGTGGACAAGAGTACATCACTCAGGGGAGATAGCTCTCCCGCGGAAGAATTCCTTTGGGTGTTTTCGCAAAGCATTTTGCGCCCATTTTATGGCACTAGCCGCAGGCTCCTGTTTTCACCTACTGGGCCAATACCGCGACCAAATCCTGATCAGCTTACGAAGAGAAGATTCAGTACATGATCCAGTACATTGCTGCACTGATAAAGAACTAACTCAATAGCCGTGTCAGCCATGTGGTTTTAAGATATCGCGAAAACTGAGTGGAAAATGCTTACACATAACAAAACATCGTACGAGGCCGCTGATATCAAACTACAAGTTTTGGACACTTCCGCTGGTCCGTTGAATGCGCCGCAGCAGCCACTCAGCAAAGCATAGTGTATTGCGCTAGAAATGTTAAATTAATCGAATATAATAGCCCATCCCGAGATTACGGAGTTCATGTATTTCTACCCAGATTCAGATTTTACATTTCACATTTCCCCCCATTTCCCACTGACCATACGTTAAATCATGTTTTTCACACAAATTTATACGTTCTGTGCCGTCTTTAAAACTTGCGTCAACACTGTGTACCAGATACTCAGTCACTTCTGCAGTCCAGATCGGCGGAGTAAGTTAGTCATGCATAATTGTTAAGGTTTTCGGAATATTAATGTGGCGAGATCTATGTCCGGAATCCGCAGACTGAGCTATGAGCGACGCCTTGCGTGGTAGAGGCCTCCACACTAATTATGACTACATGGTCAACTGTGACCTGCACGCAAAGCAAGATATATCTTCTTGATTGATTGATTGATTGATTGATCGATTTATTTATTTATTTATTTATTTATTTATTTATTGTACCGAAGAAACACTAAGGCTGTCTATCTATCTATTTCTATCATACCACTGTTTTATATATTTGCGCAGTTTAGCGTTCAGAATGACCTTAAAAGCAGGAGGGGAAAGCATGCGGCTGAAGTGAAATGGAAGGCTTCGCGGAAACTATCGCCGCACATTACTGCTATCTCTGACACATCGCACCGACTGTGAGCGCTGCTGAAGAAATTGCACTGGTTCATGCGAATGCAGAAACAAGTTGTGATTCTCGGTAACGCGGTTTGCTCAACAGCTCAATCGGGACTAGGAATAAAGTGCAGCATGGAGCTGGTTTTATTTTCTCGTGGACTGTACGACTATATGTGACGAGAATGACAGCTGCACTTCGCTATGCAACGACGCGGGAGTTTTCTTCAGAAAGCAGCGTTTATGATGAATGCCGATACCATTTGTCGCAGTATGAAGGCGACAGTTGATGTAAACTTGCTCATACACGCTACCAAACTTCAGCAAGCTGCCATGTTGGTTTGCTCGCAATTCTAGTGACTTGTATATATATGCCCCATTCTTGCCCATACTCAGCATGTACGACACGCTCAGCGATTTCCAGTTACTTTCGTATTATCTGAGTCGATGATGCCTCATGTCTACAAGTTGCCTGATATCTTCACACCGCTAAATTCTCTGCTGTCCTCCACTGTGCTTGCTTGGCTGCCATTCTGTTAGAGTTAGGGACAACCAGTTACCTTCTTTATGCATTAGTTGCCTAGGTCAACATAGTATCTTCTTTTTAATCTCGACTTCAATATGCAGGTACATTCATCCGCTTTCTATCCCATACCAATGCTTTCCTTCTGTTTTACGCTTACAATATTCCCCTGCGCGAGTGTGTTTACCAATCATTATTTCTTTTCTTGCTAAGTTATTCAGCATCGCTATTGCTGCACATTGCTGTTCAAACAGATGCTCAAAATTTATCCTAAGCGCGTAACGATATTAAGCGTCGAGCTCCACATGTGAGACTGTATTTCATCAGGACACCATGCAGTATATCTAGCGCACTTGCACAAACGGCTGTGAAACCAAGGATCTGAGATCTGAAGGCTGCGCCTTCAATTTCTCCAGCTTCAAAGTCACCCTTGCTAGGTAAGTGCGATCCGCGAAATCGGTAGACGTCCAACACTTGTAGCCACCGAGATAATGAGCAGCGAGTCATCGAGCTAAAATGTAGAAATTTATATCCTTGTTTTAGCTGTCTGGCTGACTTTAGGGAGACAATAACGAAATATTTTTTAAAATGTATAATAAGTTACCCTAGTTTGTTTTGATTCCTGTTTCAAGTATCACGCATAAAAAGTGTGTCCATTTCACTACTTTCCGGAAAACAACGCTAAAACTGAAGAAAACTGGCGATACCATCTTCAGATTCCCGAAGCAGCACCGTGCAACTTCATAGTTGCAACAAATATCAGCCATTGAAGGTACAGCGGAAAACGGTCTTGCGTTCAAGAAAGATTACAATCGCATTGAAATATACAAGCGGTCATACAACTTAGGCAATGCCTTGCTTTCAGAGCAAGTACTCGTTTCCGAGAGGCCTAGCAATAATACCTTAACTTCAATACTGCTTGATCACTGCCACCGTCTTTTTTTTTTCGAGGGACTAGGTTAAGAGGTATGACCCGAACACATGTATAAAGAAATGGCCCTTATATGCACGTATGTTTTATTTTTTGCAACCACTTTTACACGTGCTGGTATTGCCCTCCTTGTATAAATTCCTCGAGCCTTCAAGGTGATGATAAATTAAATAAAATAAAATTTTTTGATAAAATGTTGTGAACACAGCGAATAACACTAGAATGAATGTGTCTCTACAGCGAAGAAATTTAGGTGGCCTGGCTGGTTGATTTGCCAATTTAGAAAAAAAAAACTCGCTGCAAATATTCCAATCCCGCATGCCGCATAGCTCCAAGACTTGATGACTCCACTCGCCCGCTGCTTGCTGCGACATAGCAGCGGATCTGATGGCGGACACGTACGTCCTGCTTGACGAAGACATGGCGATTATCAAGGAATTGACAACCGACAACATTGAAGCCATCAATGACAAGAAGGAGGTTTACAAAAGCAGCAGTGGTGAAGAAGCTTCCCGAACCAATATTTCTCGCCATCAAGGGAGGCAACAGTGGCATTTGATGCATCGCGGAACACAATGAGGTGTGCAGACACGGACGCAAGAGAAGGGAATCAGACAGCACAAACGCCAACTATCAATTGAAGGGCGCACATTGGCGGAAAAAGAAAGTAGACACAAAACTTACCTGCGCATGCTCAGCTACGGTGGCGTCACCTATCAATCAGGCACAGGCGCCGACCTACGCGAAAGATAACTGTCTGGTTTTCTTGTGTCCATGTTTGCACGCCTTACCTTCTTTCACGATGAATCCTTACCAACTATCGCAACTTTCGGCGGTTATACGAATGTGATGCTCTGCATCTGCGCTTTGCGTCACTCCCGGATTTCGCCATGTCCATGCCACGACCGTCACCGGCGCATGAAGTTATGCCGGACAAATTGAGTGACTTCTTTAAGTGTTTTCTCAATTCCTGTCATTTAAATGTTTTCTTTAGCTGAAAGTGCTTAGCCTGCTCTGCTGCGAGGAATTTGGCGCGTGATCTCTACAGCGAAGAGGCATGTGTAGCGAGGGTTGTCGGAGGTCCCAGGCGCTGTGTGATATGGCGTTAGCCTTAATGGCCCTCAAAAACACTTCCGCGTTCTCTTCAATCGCTTATTAAGGCCAGAAACAGAGTTCAGCCTTCTAGACCTGCTTAAAAGCTTGTGTTTAGCATTTCTCAGAGAGAGAAAGAGAGACGGGGAAGGGGTAAAGGACAGCCAGGGAGGTGAACCCGGTGAAGCCCGGTTCGCTATCTTGCACTGGGGGATAGGCCGGAGAGGCAAGAACAGAATGCAACAGAATGCACGCACACAAGCGCAACGAAGCTTTCATCGTTCAGTTCGTCGCAAGCGGTCTCATAGGCTGGCGCATCCATGATGATGATCACAAAATGTATTTATTAAGAGATGGCGCGAAGGCCTATGAGGGGGAATAGGAAGTTTCGTTCTGTTAACGCTAGCTCACCAAAATAAATGTACCCACCCCTTATGTAATACCCCTCGTGGGTATTTAAGGTAATAAAATGAAATGAAATGAAAAGGAGGGGGAGGAGTATTCAGAGCATCCATAAAAACGTGGCCGTGCTTCTGCGGCTTCGCACATCGACGACGCACGAGTCCACTGTGGCACGATCTGTTTTTTTTTCTTTTTTTTCTGTTAAAGGCCTGACATTCAAGTTTTCATAGGGCTTCCCGAAGGGAGCGCTTTTTGGTCTGCCTACGTTTGGCTGTCACACAGAGGGCGTATGTTAAATGTTTATTTAGGAAGACATTAAAGAGCAACTCTACATCAGTTTAGATTGATGAACGATTCTTTCAAAGGTCCATATTTCGTAATTTTACTGTAATAGGTCAACTATTATAAAAGAAAAAAGAAGAGATAAAAGTTCTATTTCGCGCCTCAGCGCTGTAACGTCACTGTGGCCTCTTCTACTTGTGACATATTATACTATGCAGGCAGAACGAGAGGGACACAGAAAGGCAGATTAGTCAACACACGATGCTGTGTGATGCTAAGTGTGCCTTTCTGTGTTTCTATCATTCTGGCAGCGCTAGAACAAAGCAGAAGGCGCCATACCAACAATCCCATATGGCTACCCCGATTGAAGTCACCGTGAGGTCATACATTTCAAAGAAATTTAATTAGTATATTTACTATTCGTGGCGTCGTGTGCTCAGTAAAAGTTCGCATAACTTCGCAAGCTCAGTCTTCGGCTCTTTCAGGATAAAGTGTCGTTAATATGCACCGTAAAAAATCCGGAGCATGCGCTATCAAAAACAGTGCCGTCAGGGCAAGCTGCTGTTGTAACCTGAAGGCGTTGTCGCCGCCGCCCACCTTTAAATTTGCGTCTTTTCTGACTTAACGTGCCCTTTGTCACGATAAGGTTTTTTTTTTTATTTGGCAAAGGCATTCCATCATAACACTGGTGAATTTCTTTTTTAATCTTCCGTGTCCCTGTAACGTTCCTTATAAGCCGAACAAACGAAAAAAAAAACAGACAAAAAGGTAATCTGAGCTTGCAGAACAGGCGACAGAAATTTTCCGCAATTCGGAAGGCAGTCCTCCTCGAACGGCGCAGGGTAGCGACCAAGTGGTCCACGGGCAGGATCACACTCGTCCGGCGCCGAGCAAAGGGAGGGGGTCACACAAGAAGGCAATCACGGCCGAGCAGAAGCGGTGAAGTGAAGCGAGAACCAAGGGAGCCGCAAGGGAGGACGGGGTCGCACGGCGATGGGCCGAGTGAAGGGCTGCGGCAGCCGTGGAACGCGCGTTTTCTTCGCGTCTCCAGCGTTGCCCGGGCGCCAATTAAACCACGACAGGGGCGCCGAGGCGTGAGCGAATGGGCCAGAAATTAAGGCGCGTGAGGACCTTAGGGCAAGAGGGAAAGAAATAAATAAAAAGAGGAAGAGTGAAAGTAAGGAAGAGCCACAAGGACGTGACCGCCGCCAATATTCCCTTTCTCAGTCCAGCGCACTTTGCCTCACGAGAGAAAAATAAACACGACAATCGCCGTGCCTACTTCCATTGATAATAAGCGCCTCTTAGCCGGAAGGAATTTTTGGTGCCTGTCTTGCGAAATAAGGGAGGAAGGTTCGCCCAAAGTTTTAGGCGCGACGACGCGAACGCAGCGTGGAAACAGCTCAGCTGAGCCGTGTTATCACCGAGGTACACGGCACGACAAGGCGTCTCGGGGGCCTCTCTTCAAACGAGAAGGATGCCCTGTGGCGAAACACGGCACCGCCTTAAACGGACTTAAGAGGGGTCGTAACGGGGCCGGGCACTAAGGCTAAGAGGATTTTTAAGAGGGTCCCCTTAATACGAGCGCGTGGTCGCCTCGCGCCCGCGTTCATTAATCAGCGTCACTCGAGGACAGAAAAAAAAAACTGTTGAAAAGTACGAAAGGTCACGCAAGGTGCTTGGACTTGGAGGACGGCTCCTCCGCGTAAAAATTTGGTGAGCCCAAAGTAACTGGCGGTTATTGACTGAAGGCCGACAGGCTTCAAGAGTGTGCGGGTCGCTGTCGGGCCCAAACTTTAACGCCACTCTGCGTCAGACAAAAACACTGAAAGCGTGAAAATATTATGTAGCTCCCTGGAAAATGGAATTGGCACTTTTGAAATTGTGATGCTATAAGAAGCAGGGGCAAGTTCTGCCGTATTCAAATAAATGCGACTAACTCAAATCGATGTCTGACGTCATAAGTATTGTCACACACATACGCACACACACGCGCGCGCACAGATACGCACGGGTTTGTAGGTGTAAGAAATATCCTCAGTTGCCGCAAGGTTGTAATTAAGAAGTTGGCGCACTTAAAAACAGCTGTTTAATAAGTGAACATATTGGCCGGTGACCTGCCCTTTCCAAGAAACATATATACACACGGTTGAGTAAGGCCATGTGTAAAGACACAAGTAATTATTTTCGATGTCCACATAAATTTGTTGTTTGTCAACACGGTCTAGTTCGAATCTTTCAATAAATGAAATCATTATATATATATATATATATATATATATATATATATATATATATATATATATATATATGTGTGTGTGTGTGTGTGTGTGTGTGTGTGTGTGTGTGTGTGTGTGTGTGTGTGTGTGTGTGTGTGTGTGTGTGTGTGTGTGTGTGTGTGTACTTGTGTTGTCACAGCCCTGTCAGTTTGCTAAGCCGTACAACAGCTATGCGGCCAGGCAGCCAGGCGCAGAGTCGTGTGACAAAGAGACAGGGAGCAACAGCCGACAGAGCAATCGTGCCATATTGCATTTTTCAACGTTTGTCCGATGTTTCAGCGTCGTTCGTCTGCCGAAATCTCAAACTAATTTGGTCCGCCTTGCACCCAGACCAAGTGAACACGGTAAGGGTGCACATCAGGGCAATATAAGCATTCGATCAAGCAAGCGGCCAATAATTTGATGATGTATGGTGTTTTGTGGCGCAAGGGCCAGGTATGGCCAAAGAGCGCCATGTCTGTGGCCAATAATTTAGGGCAAAGTAGACAGCGGAGCTAAGTAGGCCTTTTCATCCGCAATGGCGAAGCGAAGAAAGAAAAAGAGCTGGCTGACGCGAGAGGTCGTCGACAGACAGCGCCCGAGAGAAAAGCAGCCGGCCGTTCACTGAAGGACACTGCCGGCCTAATCGCTTCCTCACAATTAGTGCCCCACTGCCTATTCGGCGCCGGAGTTCACCGGGAACCGAGCTCGAGCAGAAGAAGGAAGGGGGCGATTTGGGGATCGGCGTGCTTCCCGCAAGCCGCCACGTCCGACCGCAGCGAGGGACAAAGACACTTTGAAAGTTCGCGAGAGTGGCCACCGCGCGGCCTAATGCGAGACCTCAGAGTAGTTCGCGCAAGGAGATAAGAAGGAGAACAAGGGTTCCGAGATAATACAACAGCCAGCAGCAGCCTCGTCACCGCTGCCCGAAAAGGACGAACGTCCTCCTGCCGCGCCGAAGCGCTCGCGGCGGTATACAGCGGGAAAAGCCGCATTGTGAAAAAGCTGGAAGCCGCCTCCGCTCGCCGCACAGCGGATCGCGTCCGACGACGCCTCGGTGACGTGCAGTTAAGAACGGGCCTTCGGGTTTTAACAACCCCGAAGCGCCTGCGAGCGGCCGGCGAAATTTATTCCCTTAATACCGAGGCAAGCGAGAGTGTCGTCGGATCCGCGGCCGAGCTCACTGCTTCGCGCTCGAAAAGGCTTCCCTATTTTTTTTTTTTCTACCCAACTCTTACCGAGATTTCGCGCTGTGCTTCGCAAGACACGTTCTTACGGGGAAAAGTGCGCGCGTGGGAGAAGTTTGGCGCCACTAGCGAGGCCGTTCGAGTGTCCGCCCAGGAGGCGCGAAGTTCATCCCGACGCCGCCATATATAGCGCTCGTGGATACGGCCGCTCTAAAAGGAGGGCACGCCCTCGAACAGCGAGCGGCTTACGCGTTGTGCGCTTTTATTTTTTTTTAGATTTTTCTTTAGCCTCCGACACTAGGGATTTGCGGCAAGTTAGGTCGCATTTGGACGTGACTAGGGCGCGTTGCGGGTGCGCCCACTCCGGTTTACGAGCGCCGTAAAAGTGAACACTGCCTGCGGGATTGACGCCTGCCTGAGTGCTCACGTAGGCTCTTCTGAGTGACGTGCGACGGTGGGCAGACTGACGCGTATTCCCGGACTATTGTTTCTTGTCGTATCTTTTTTTTTTTTGCTTGCTCGCAACGTACAGGCGTGGCACCGCTGATTGTCTCTTTATTTATAAAGACACGTACTCTGTGCATCGCTGTCAAAGCTATTCCGCAAATGAGCTGTCCTGCCCAGCTCCGCAACTCGAGTGGCACGTTAGTATAGTGGCAGACGAACAAGCGAGCAAGAATGATTGGCGTGGCGTGATGAATAAAGTTCCCAGCGCTTCTTCACTCAGCTATCCGGCCCGTTAACACACTGTTGGCGACGTCTTGTTGCAGTGGCCGTTTGCGTTCACCTTGAACCGGCACGTACACAACTGATAGACTGAACTTGGAGAGAGTGAGAAAAGAGACAAACCAGAAAAGTAAAGGAAAGAAAAACATTGCTCTTGCTTAAGCAGAAGTGCCAAATGATTTCGTTATGTTTTATGTGGACACTTTCATACGTGAATATTTATTTGACATTATTGTAGCGTATGCCTCGGCTGGAAAAAGTCGGTACAACAGTACGTATTGAAGTATTGGAGAGATAGAGAGCTATAAAAATAAGAAGAATGATAGGTGTAACGTTAAGGGATAAAATAAGAGCAGATTGGGTGAGGCAACAAACGCGAGTTCATGACATCTTAGTTTAAACCAAGAAAAAGAAATGGGCATGGGCAGGACATGTAATGAGGAGGGAAGATAACCGATAGTCATTAAGGGTTACGGACTGGATCCCAAGGGAAGGGAAGCGTAGCAGGGGGCGACAGAAAGTTAGGTGGGTGGATGAGATTAAGAAATTTGCAGGGACAGCATGGTCACAATTAGTACATGACCGGGGTTGTTGGAGAAATATGGGAGAGGCCTCTGCCCTACAGTGGGCGTAACCAGGTTGATGATGATGATGATGATGAGAGAGAGGTATAGAGAGCACAACACAAGATCGCAGCCACTCACAACACCACATACTATCATTACCCAGGATCACGTACGGCGAAATATCTGTTATAACAATAAAGCTTGTTATGTCCCTCCCTCGCGAATACATACTGGCGCTTTTTCTCGTAATCAACTAGAAAACAAAGGCATAAGCCCTCAGAAACCATAATCACTTATTCATGTTACAGCACCCGAAGAAGTTTACAACACATATAAAATATCTCAATTATTTCTAGTGCAAGCTTAGTAGAAATATGTACATATAAGAAAAATCAAGGAATAAAAAAAGCCTAGAAATAAACACAAATAAAAACGATTCATACGTGTGCGTTACTTGTGTCTAATACTTTAATCTATTACTTCACTATTTTAAACTAGGTAATCAACTGTCCTTAACGTCTTCTGATTGCTTCTCA
The DNA here is from genome assembly GCF_038994185.2 of Dermacentor albipictus. Taxonomy (NCBI): domain Eukaryota; kingdom Metazoa; phylum Arthropoda; class Arachnida; order Ixodida; family Ixodidae; genus Dermacentor; species Dermacentor albipictus. The sequence continues at coordinate 102,549,602 of NC_091824.1, read as the reverse complement.
TAAGAAAAATTAATTTGCGCTTTTTGTGATAGCATGCGATGAATACTAAATCGTACTAGCATTGTTTTGGGATTAGCCTCAACAGCAACGATTATACTTCAGTGCTCTTTGAAGTAACATCAATATTAAACAAGGCACACGCAGGATTTTCGGGCGAAATGCACTTTCTCCAGCTGTTTTCAAGCAGGATCCTTTTTTTTTTTTTTGCAATGTTGCGGCGTATATTTTTGTGGGAAGCTATTAGAGAAGCGCCAACCGCACTTCGGGTGCGTCCCTTTCATTAGCTTCTCCGCAGCTCTCGGGGCGAAAAAAAAAAGAAAAAAGAGACGCGGGCTTCCATGACTAACGTAAATGAAGCAAGCGAAACACGGTGAGCAACAAACAAATATCCTCACCGCTCCAGATCCGAGTGGCGCGGGCGACAATGCGATTTCCGCTGGAACGACACGAAAGCGTGGGGCGAAGAAAGGCGATCGAGGAAAAAAAAAGGGGGTGGCACGGGGAGGCGCTCGCCACCACGTCGTCAAAATAGCTTCTATTCCGCTTCGCCGCAGCGGTTCTTTGATCATCAAGGGTGCCCAGGGCGACAAAGAACGCGCCGCAACTTTTTTTTTTTTAATTTTCTTTTGCGGCTGGCCGCGGAGCGTCCTCGTGACATTGCCCGTCGTATAATGGCGCCACAGGAGGAGTGAGAACCTGCGAGAGTGGCGCATTGTGGGCACGACGTGACGAAAATGTCCTCAACAGGTCGAGGAGCTGATGACTTTCGGCTAATGCCGTTCCGGAGATAGTAAGGAATGAGATTACACGGAGCCGTTTCGGGGGTTCGGGTGCACCCTTAACGGTAACCTCGGGCTCCAAGTCTAGCGCCATTTGAATTTGAGTAGGAAGTGTGAGTCAGTTCTGTGATACCATTCTTAGAAAAGGGAAGAGTAGAGGCGAGATGGTCGGATTTTAATGTTTCTTTTGTTTTTTGAGCCCTTGCATCCGGAGAAATACGATATACGGCAGCTGTACTTAGTTCCGTAAGAAATAGTTGTCCTTCTAGCTCTCGCCTCGTACGTTTTGCGAGATACTAGACATTAACTTGCCCAGCTGATGAAAAACGAAAAGGCAACGTAACTGAACATATGTATGACTGACTGCACGAGAAAAAATGAGATGTAGGTGTCAGAATACAGCGCCATTTTAATCGGTATCAACTCTTTACTTAGAGTTCGTTTTCATATAGCGGCCTCTTGGCTAAGTTGAAAGTGTTGAATAACTTGTAGGTGTAAATTTATCTCTTCTGGGCGTCATAGATTTATCCTCTTGTCTTTCTTTCATATATTTCACAACCTTTCGGGTGAAGCACATCTTACATATGTTTCTTGTAGGACGTACTGTAATGAATGCTCTGATTCATTGCAAGTTCGCGATTAATGAACTTTACGAGTGGATACGAGAAATGAAAAGGCGGCCTTTTAGACTGAGCTCATACTTCTCCGCAAAACGTATTTGTAAGAGCAAGATGTCCAATTAAGAAACGTTTGTAAGTGCGAAGCACTTGTCGGAGCCAAGGTCAGAGCAAGGTCATGCTTAAGGATGCGGCGATTTCGTCTCTGAAAAATGTGCGCGGATCTCGGAGTGCACTCTAAAACTGTGGGCCCCCATGCGGTGGCTCGCCGTGCTCCACTCCCAGCTATACGGGTGCGGGAGCCAGAAATAAACGGCCTGGCTCGCGGTTCAGAAAGCTCAGACGCGCACTAGGTGGTGAGAGAAGCGGACGTACTCGATAGGTCTCTCTCGTTCTTGGGGCGTTCTAGGTGGCCACGTGCGACGGAATTGCACTCCTCGAGAGAGAGAGAGAGAGAGAGAGAGAGATAGATAGAGCTTGCTTCCCATAATCCTCAGGGATGATTACTACGTGGACCACTCGAACACGGCAAACTAGTAGTCCACGCGTTACAGGGAAAGAGTGTTTGGCGTTACCCTAAATACCACGAACCGAGTGCCTACTACGCGACGTGACGGTGTTATCGAGCATGTGGTCACCAGAGGGTTTGATTTGACCACTTGCCAGTACATCTCGTACTTTAGTACGCATAGGCCGCTACTATCTAAATGCACCCCTGCAGTTGAAGAAGAATCAAAGAAAATAAAATGGCACGCAAGAGTAGTACTTAAGAAATAAAAACATTGCCCGCATATTTGCGCTGCCGATGCCTTTTAGATACGTTTCGCATGACATGGATGATTATAGTAATGGTTTCTGCCTTGGAATGCCTTTCCTGCCTTCTTTTCAAAGATATATTCATCCTGCCAGAAAAAAAAAATACAAAACTCGTTTACGATGCATCATTAAACAACGTAAAGAACGCTGACAGCACGCAGTTTCTTTGTTTGGCCAAATGCGCAGATCACCGCTCACGCATATTGCTGCAGAACTAGAATGCAACTGGGGAGGCACATGCACAAAAATATGTCGCCAGCAGTAAGATTGCAAGTGCTGCAGGAAAACGGCGCACCAGAAAAATGTCACAAATGTTGTTTATCCGTAGATTTGCAGAATGAAGTACATGTGCCTAACGTTATGCTTTGGTACGTTCAAGTTGCTCGAACTTGTGATTATTAGCCGTTACTACCAGAAAGAGAAGTGCACCCTTTGAAGACACAAATCTTTACTGAATTTCACACAACTACGATAAAGTAACACATAAAAGAATCGTTAAAAAACGCTTACTATTGAAACTCATGAGAGTGGACAAAACGAGGAAGATGAAGGGAACTGCGAGTACCAAAGGCGCGTGAAGTAACAGTTATAAAAAGATAGGAATAATCTTTGATTTCTTTCGCATCGAACACAGATCTCTCGTCTCGTTTCTGCGACACATACAGCGCACACTTTAGCAAATGATCTAACGTATTTGAATTATTATAGGCGTTGCGATGACCCATTAACAATGCTCTCGCTATTACTGCAAAGCGCGAAAAGACAGAAAATAAAACTGGCTTTGATTTTTCCGTAGTGCTTCGTGTAATATATGAGTGTCACTATTCTTGGAGGGACCCGCCATCCTCCGCCTGTTCGTATGCTCAATTTATTCACCGAAGCACATTCAAATGGCACCCTCCTGATATAAATGAAGGCATTAAGGCAAAAGAAAAGTAAATAAACGAGAGCACCGCAAAGCGATACCGGGAATCAGATGGAGCTATTCAAGAAAACGCTGTCGCTTAAGGTTAGCCGCTTCCCTTCCAGCACTCTTGCCACTCTTCCCGTTGTTACCTATTCATTGCATGGCCTCTCAGCCTCTACTTAACGCGTTGGCGCGTCTGAACCCTTCAAGCCTTTCTGTTATCTACAAGGCGTTCACAAGCAAAAGAGACCGTTTCTATGCGGTAACTCTCAGAAGCTTGGTTCGCGCACCAACATCGCGTATGTAGAGCTCGTGAAGCCTCGAGATCTACCAACCGCTAAAACGTATTGAGCGGGAAGACGCTCGAGAACGCACAGAAAGGGCAAAGGAAAGTTCTCAGTGCGGCTTTCTGGGCAATGGCGAGAAGCGAAATGGCGCCACGTGGTTACACCGCATCAAGATCCCTAGTCTACGTAGCGCAGGGAGCGGATGTTGAGGTGGTAACGCGAAGGTGATCTTTCACTACGTGAGGAGAAAGGTGGATGGCTTAAAAGAATGAAGGACTTTCTCCACTTCTTCTGCAAGCACTATGGCGGCTGCAAAAGCTGCTGCAGTGCTTAATGAACGAACACAAAGCTAACCCATAACGTTGAGGAACCTGATAACGTGCACTAATAATGTTGTCAGAGGGCGAACAATAGCATACAACCACGCAGTGTTCCTAGTGATCCACGTGCGTACAGGATTGAATATTTTTTATGGCGCTGCCGGAGCAGGGCTTGGAGGCCCGTTCATCACGCTGAAACCGATTGTTATTTTACGAGCAGGGCACAACGCAAACGATGCGAGCGTGGATGCATTTGACTAACCAAGATATCGACCCTACTGAGTACAACAGTATAACGGGCCTTGTTACAGTGCAGCCTCGAACGCTCGTTGTATGTGTTCGTAGCTCAGAGGGAAGCAACAGATCTGAGGGAAGATAAAGCTTGAGCACACCACAAACGCAATTGGAAAATACAACAGGTAAGCAGGAAAAGTAAGCCTTGAAGTCATCGACTGTAGTCGAACAAGAAATGTGTCAGGGGGGCTTGCCTTCGTCAGGATGGCGACAAATCATTTTACATGGCATAGAAGTCCCTATGACGAAGCGCTAACTCCACAGACGTGCGCCACTTATTCGACCACTAACCATCACTGCGAGTGGAAGTGCAGTCCCATCTGAGCGCTCTTTACGTGAGCATACCGCCTGTGCATATTGGCAATTGGTGAAAGCGGGAAACAACGAAGGAATAAAATAAATAAATAAATAAATAAATAAATAAATAAATAAATAAATAAATAAATAAATAAATAAATAAAGAGGAATGAATGAAGGGGAAGTTAACCTTTCATATACAATGAAAACTTTGGTTTGCATAGAATATGTATACATGCACGCAAATCAGGCGACAGAGGTGGGGAATTAGCTTCGTCGGAAATAAAGTTATTTTAGTATCCGGCGTATATCTGCAATATACACAATGGTCTGTATTTATGTTTCCAGCCAAAAAAAAAAAGAATTAATGATGCGCAAATGAAGTAAGCTATTCTGAATTCGACCATAGGTATTTATTTCCTGTTTCCAGGTCTGCACTCGAGGTAAGGCCAGCAAGCGTCCTGGTCGGAGATAGCCCCACAGCCACTGTTTCATATCCTTACATATATATATATATATATATATATATATATATATACACCTTTGCTTGGGGAAATAAATAAAAGATGCGAAGCTAGGTGTTATAGTAGCTGCAGGCTTATCTTTCCTGCCGCCGCTGAATGTCCGCCGCTGTTTTCCGAGTGTCAAGATGAAAATTTCAAACGCGGTGTGAGCAGAAAGGAGGGTCCTTCAAATTTCTTCAAATTTCTTATTATGACTTCCTCTTAACTTCTCGAAAGAACAGAAATAATGATGAAAGAAGAAATTCTGCTTTGACCTCCCTGCTTCCCAAACGGACTTTCAATATTCAGCTCTTCGCTTGCTTCGTACAAGCTGAATTATCTTTGTGATGTCGCTATTAAATCATGAAGCCACGAGTTGAGGCATAAAAGCCAATAATAAAAATGCTTAAGATACAAGTCTTCATGTCTCCAGTTATTCTGTGGGGTAGAATGGCGTAGGCGCCTAAAGTTAAATATTTATAACGGGAACTTCTAAGTGCTTAAGGAAAGGGAAACGGTTCACTTATCTACTTGGTCTGCATATGCGGGGTGGCGTAGCGTTTATTTAAGTAACCAGCTTTCTAGAAGTGTGTATTTTCTTGCAGTTAACATTTTCATTTGCTTCAGATTTTCTACGTCACATTCCTGAAAAACACAAATTCACGTTTTGTAGGCTGCGGAATTAGAACAAGGAATATGAAGAAAGCACACCTTCGGGTAGAAACTGGTGAAAGTTATTTGAGCCGTAGAGGAAGTAGCCATGATGTTCACGATGGCATGTTTTCTACCGTAATATTCAATCACAAGTGAACTAATGATATTCACAATACAGGATATGAACTGGAAACAGACAACTACACGTACCGATTCGTCCAAGAAATTAAACACGGGAGTGTCATGTTGTGAAGCAATATGTTTCGAGTAATGTTGAAGTCGCAAAGCTTTCCGCCTTGGATACTTCTAACCTGTAGGTCTGGGCAGCTACAGCGAAACTTCCTTGCTAAACATGAGAATGTAGCTTTATTAAGACAGGTGTTCCTCAATAATTTCTTTACCTTCTTTATGGTTTGTGAGAAGGCATGCTCATAAGAGTCCTTGAACTTCATTCTTTTATTTCAAAAGCAACGCTCTCCGCGTTATTGAAAGAAGTAAAAGAAAGAACCATGAATAAAATCAGTTAAAAGCAAATTATATGGACTTTGTGGTTGTCAACATTTTTTTTTCTGCTAACAAATGGAACTTGCATTGTTTCGATTCAAATTGAATTCATATTGGCGTCGCCGTCCTCCTGTCTGTGAGCACCCGCGCATTGAGCTTCCTCGTTTAATGGTGACGAAGTCTTGAGCCTTCACATTGGCTGTACTTTGGCTATAAGAAATGTGGGCTGCTTCCGACATAAACAGTAGCTGGCCTCTCGTATAGGCCTCCGGAACCACCACAGCCAACTTAACGAACAAACGTAGTAGTCAGCCTTAATATTCCGATACATATTCTTCAATAAGAATATTCAATATATCTTTCAGCATATAATATTAGTGCATCTATTCGCAGATATTCACAATTGTAAAAAGAAGACACATTTAGCTGACCTTCTTGCATACTCAGTATTTCCTATCTATTTTGTTGTAACTTAACTGCGACAGTATCAGAAGCAAGCCCTCCTGTTGCACGCTTTATGCGACGCACCAAAGACCTATTATTATGTCTTTACGGTCATGTGTACGTTGTGCAACGCACACCAACATCGTGCACCTATTGAACGCAGCCCTTAAACCACTTATTCTCGCACAGGAGCGTACACAGCACTTTCATTATAAATATTATATCTCTCAATCTCCCGCTCTCAAGTCAGATCCAACGTGGTGAATGCCTTATACCTCTTCCAGATCATCGCAAGAGTGCGGTTCGCTTTGTAACCGCCTCAAGCGGACATTTCTCCCATGAGAGATAACGAGTAATGGCTGAGCCAGCGAACGGAAGCGCGGTAAATCGCAAGCTATAGGCGATTGCAGGAGCGTTTCGAGGCCGCAGATAAGAGGCGGCGGTCCATTCGGAAACCAGACGCGGAGAACGCTAACAAAGCGTATTTTCGACAAACGACTGCTGAATGGTTTACGCTGCGAACGACACAAAGTGTCATGCAATTTCCTGACTCTGAGATATCTCGCGGTATTGAACACGCACGTTCCGCAAATAGCTGAGAAATCACATTTGCGAAAGTGTCTCCTGTAGCTTCAGAACGTTTTATATGTAGTTGCCACGCGGGTCGCTCAAACAGGAGTGTGCACTCTACTCGAGATAGCTCAGCCAACATGACGAATCTTGCCGCACACAACATTTGGAAAGAATAACGCAGGCATTGCAGAAAAAAAAAGAAAGAACGAAAGCAAGAGAATAAAAAAGAAAGGGCAGTTTTCTTTCACAGGTTGAAACAGCGACATCGACAGCAATGTTTAGCGTCGAGTAGGAACTCCTCGGATTGTGTTGTGACCACACGCAGGCCAGACATCGTCACATCATGCAGGAACAGTGCAGGAATCTCACAACGCTGGATCGATAAGGTGCACGCAGTGCAGGTGGAGGCGCCGCACCTATATGGTGCGCAAGATGAGACCGACAGGAAATCGCCGGCATACGTCAGCCCCAAGTGAAATATTAGATAACGTTATCCTGACTTTCGCGGCCGGTTCTGCTCAGACCTGAGCATATACAAAGCAGCTCAATGCTAGTGCTAGCGTGCTTAATGGAGCGAGGCTGTTAGCCTCTCTTTCGGCATTTTTGTGTCCGTCGGTTAGCAGAATTTATCATCATCTGCAATGGCTCATACCCCCGTAAGCAAGCAAAAATACAATCGCTCATACCCCGTAAGGCAAAGGCTAACAGTACTCAGCAAAGTGAAGCGTACACTGCATACATTCTTTGGAATCACGCATGCAACATACAGCACAGCATACGTTTCAATAAAGAACAAGCTCAAAACAAAAATGTGAATCAGATAATTGATGATAAAGCACTCTTGATTACAATGCGAAACACGTAGCGCTCCCCGCATATGTTTGCAGTTAAATGTTAGACAGTTTTAGTTACACATACGTAGAGGCTTTGCGTACGTAGAGCTTGTACGTGTCAGCAGTGCGCATGCGTAGAACGTAGCGGCCGCGCGCTGGTCTCACGGACGTACGTGAGATTCATTTCTTTTCGTGCGTTTCTTGCGCACGTAGACAGCTTCGCGTGGGAGTTCCGCGAGATCACGAACAAGCGATAGCGGGCGACGCGCGCGCAGACGACTTGCATCGAAACACGGCGACAGGATTGAATTGGCTACCACCATGTTCACATTTCCCGATAGATGCAGCTACGGGTCCCTCTTCGCGTGCGTCGCGTACGTGTAGCTAAAAGCATTTCAGATGGCATGCTCGTAAGGTACGTAGGCTTTTCACGTTTGCGTACGTGAAGCCTCTACGTACGTGTAACTAAAACTGCCTATTACTGTTGCGCAACCTGCCCCGGTGACGGCTGCTTGCGGCAGCTTTTGTGTATAACATAACTAGCCTGGCAACTGATTGTGATGTTGCTGCAGCACCGCTTTGGGGGGCGGCGTGCTGTGAAAATTACCATTACTTCCATTACTACCGTTACTACCATTGCTCTAAAGTAATACAACATTGCCTACTCCCCTCAGCCGTTGTATCGGTGGTTTTCGACAGCTTCGCTTTTGCATGGCCGGGATGGCGAGTCAGTTTTGTCAGACAGTTTTGTCATTTTGTAGAAAGATCTGGCAAGCAGTGTAAAGAACACGGTTTTGTGTCACGATTTTGCAGCGATGTCTTTCGATCGAGTCTTTATGGCGCTGTTATCATCCACCGTTCAACTGAGGGTGGCTGATCATATTGATAACGCGGGCGCAGCGTCGCCCTGACGAGTGATCAAGCACGAGGAGGAATAGCATCGGAAATGGCATCGCTCAAAAATTGCGGCTTTGGCTTCGCCACCAAGCAGATTGAGCGGAGCGTTGGCGGTGCGTGCACTTCGATTCATCATTTTTGCAGCCAAGAGCGCTCTCCCTTTCTTAAGGCCCGATAACCCTGCACGTGCGAGCGACACATGAGCCGCCAATAGTGGGACAGCATGACGACGCCGACGGTGACGTCGCGAACGCGTCTCAAGCGTCCGTACAGTTGCTATCACAATAAAACGCATTGGTCATGATCTATCTGTCCATGCACGCAAGTGCTGCGCAGAACACGTTACTGGCCGCGAGCATTCGTTTCGGTGGCAAGCATTCGAGAACATAACGATTGCCCTAAAGTCTAGGCTTTGCTATTCGGGGCGCAGGTATTCCGTTCTCACTTACATCATCGAGCACTTCAAGAGGAGAGAAACTTATCGTATGAATAAATATTATGCTATCTATTAAACAAAACATTTCTTTTTGCGCATGGCTTTCACAGAAGAGCTAACTATACTCGCGGACAGCTTTCCATGGCTAGGAACGGAAAGCTACAGAGGCAACGCGCGCACGAGTGAGATCGCTTCTGCAAAGATCCCTCATTTGAATCTACGTTAGGTTAGGCTGGGAAAGAGAAAAACATAATCACCTTATTAGCAACAGTTAAATAAGACATAACACACCACTGAATGTAAAAGTTTACTTATTTCGCAGTTTTTCCCTTCCACGTCCGGCCAAACGCGATACCGTCGCACGTGGAAGCCGCGTCGATTCAGTTTCTGTTCCGAGCTACCAAAAGCACAGTCAACGCTACCGGACTACTTCGCGCGGAAACACATGTGCGGCAGCCACACACCAATAACTTTCCCTTCATAGCCGCAAAAAGTTGTCCGCAAGTATACTAATGCATATGTAATCATGATAATTGCACAGCGCCTTACCCTATACATACAGCGTGTCCATTCTATCATTCAGAAAGACTTAAAGGTATGCAAATACCACGTAGCTGCACAGAACCAAAGTAATGTTGTTTGCCGTCGCTTGAAGAAACTAAGATTATTTTTTTTGCAATGCGCCTAATTACATAATTAGACTTAATTGTTCAACTCCACAAATATTATCATTAAACAAAAAGTGTCAATGAGAAAACTGTATAGCAACATGAAAAACTCGCATTGCAGCTTTCTGTTGCTCGATAGGTGCTACATAAAACAGATTTTTTGAGCGCGAAAGAAGATCGCGAGTCCACGCGAAATTGCCGCGCGACCGGCCGCTTGGGCACTTTGCGTGTATTATTATCTGAATTAAATAAATGATAAATTACTGGGCTTCTTCGCGCTCCTAAGACGCAGGACATGTGTCGTGTGTGCTCCGGAACAACACTTTGCAATGTGGGGAACGAAGTGTAAATCATGGATCCGGGACCTCAAAGATGTGCGACGTCACGATAACGCATTCCTGTTGCATTTACCGGTATACAGCCACGGAACTTCTTTCTTTATTGAAACAATGCTATTATTCTCTTGCCTCAGTAAAAAAATGGGAAGTTTGAAGAGTCTGCAACCAACTTACCCACTTACCCGTCACTACTCACTAGTTCCGCATAGCAGCTTTTCATTCAATAGTACAATAAGAAACCATATTAATTAATACGAGGTTTTGTCACGTGAACTACGGCCGGCCCTACTTGTTCGAGTGCCTTCTGGGTTATCCAACTTAGGGCAAATAATTTAGAAAGAAGAACAGAAAATAAATTATGATACAGTAAATAAATAAAACAAGGAACCTAACCAGAACTATAAGTTTATTTTCTAAATGAATGAGAGCCTTCGTGAGGAAACTTTTGCGCACAATTCGAGCCCGCTTTGAAGCCTTTGAGGACGACAGAAGGCCCAGGTATTTAAGAAGTTGCGGTAATGATTGCATACAGAACCATCTACACCGTATTGTATTCAAGAACACGTATCACTGTAAAGCGTTCGAGTCATTCAAGTAATTAGGAAAAATATGCTTCCGTGTAATGTTGATGACTTAGTTGTATGACTTGTACAGACTATGAAACATATACGAACGTTAGCTAAAACAATGTTACAGTGGAAAGTGTGTCGAGAGAATAATTCACTTCAAAGTTCAATATCATGGATCGCTACCGACCCTTGACAGTATACTATGGGAACAGATTAAACTAGTTCGAATATTGCTTAGACCCCTATTGAGTTAGACTGCGGTTACAAATAATTTTATTTGATTGAAATACATCTATGCCTCTTTCCCCCCGGGAAGATACTCTATCGGGGCAAAACATTTTTATATTATCAAAGAATACAGAAAGCGCGTGACATAAACACACAACGCTTGACTCAATTGCGGTCGCAACCAGCTCGAAGAAAACTGGTTCCGACCATTCCGAATTGCTAATGGACCCAGTCAACTGGTCGGCAAAACCAAATCTCTGAAAGCGCGCAGCTGAAGACAACAACAACAAAAAAAACTTAAGCATAAGTAGTACAAACACAGAAATGTTTCTTCTACACCTGTGAGTAGGCGTTTCTTTCACAAACGCCTACTCATTCCTAATTTTAATGGCGGACAGATCCTATTGCAGAAGATGTGGTGTCGAGGAAACGACCAAATAAATCCTGTGTGACTGCCCTACATACGAAAACGAGAGGAGTGCCCTTCGTCCAGCTTTGAAGCACTTAGACGACCAACCTCACACAGAGGAGGAGATCTTGGGCCCGTGGCTTCGTTCGTCTGCCATGTGCAAGGGCACAAAGGTGCTGGTGCGTTTCTTGAATTGCACCAGCCTGCATGACCCCCTGTGACTGACTCAGTGGTGCACGCCTGTATGCGTAACAGTGGAGACTGTGACCGTCTTTCTTCCTTCTCCTCTTTCAATGCCCTTTCTCGCTTCCTCTGTGCAGGGCAGCCTACCGGGCTCAGTCTGGTTAACCTCTCTGCCTTCCCTCTTATGACTTATCTTTTTCTCTCTTCTACACACATGCAGACCTAAATTGCACTGAATTTTGCCTCATAAACAAGAAGAAACAAAATCTCAGTCCTGTCGCCACTTGTTTTCGTAGTTCCCGTGCACCGAATCTGTACCTAACACCTTAAAGAACAAGAGAAGTTGGCCACAATAAACAGTAAACATTACACGAAGAAAATTTGAAGCAGCGATGGGACTTCTTTTCCCCAGCCTAACTGTCGTCCACAGTTCTGTCGAGAACTGCCACTCTCAATAATGTAACCGATTGCAATTTATACCACACCGCTGCCCCCGCCAAGAAGCGACACCAATCTAGTCATGGCGGTTCAGAAATAGAGGAAAGAACTAACGAATTTCCAAACCCTGCGGCCAAATGTCGCCGGCCTCTCGCCTAAAGCGTTAACTTCCCGCTACCCCTCTCCACTCAGCCCAATGCAGAGGCAAGACCACGTGATTAAGAGAGCGAGGAGGTAAGGGGGAGTGCAATACGCCGTCGACCGGAGGTGGGCGACAACATGTGGGTCACGCCAGCGCCCTTCGCGACCGGGCGTGTGCGAGAACGGGCTTGTGTTTTCGATCGTGTGTACCAGTATTTGAGTGTTTGTGCGTGCTGCGTGTGGCACTTGAGCATCCAGTGCGGGATACGTCTTTCGAACCAGACAGAGACGCTCGGCACGGAGTGGGTAACGTGGAAAAGCAAAATAAAATGATTACACTCCGGGACAATCGGTCTGAACGAACGCGGCCTCAAGGCATCATCCTCGCTATCAAACGAAAGAGAATTGAAAAAGAAACTAGGGTGAAATATAGGCGCGAAAGGGCGGGGGGTTGCTTAGTAGGTGTGTGTGTGTGTGTTGTCTCTTCGAGCAGAGCCCAACGTTGGGTGTGTACGTGCGTGAAGTGAAAAAGCTCAGAATCTCCGCCCCACCCCTCCCCCTACTCACTTGCGGCCCCGGCTAGCCAGCCAGCCTCCGAGCGCGCGGCTCTCTATGTAACACCCGGGTCACGCGCGCCGATTGGGGATTCGACGCACGTCAAAAGCCACTCGAAAAGTACATAACGGAGAACCCAAAGACAGCCGCGGATACTACTGCCATTGGCAGAAAAATGGTCCGTCACCCGGCCCCACTGCGCTGCTTGACCAAGAAAAGTACAACTGCCGATGCCCCCCCCCCCCCCCCCCATGCGCCTGTGCGCTGACATTAAAAATGAACGTCGACCGAATGAAGGCCCAGCCTCCGTGGTCCCCCCTTTCTCTCCGCTCGCCCTCTCGTCACTTTCAAGCTCCTAGATACCTCCTTTCTTATACAATTCGAACTATACGCACCCGCACTCGCTGTTCACTTGCGGGAGAAAGTATAGCTACTGAAACGAAACAACTCGGAGGTCTGACTTGTCTCTTACTGCTTTTTTAATCTCTCGCGCCCTCTCTTTTTTCCTTCTTTTTTGATTTGGACCTGTGAAGTCACAGGGATAAAATTTTGATTTACACAGAGTTAGACGTATCTCTCCTTCGAAATGCGGGGCTGCTGAAGAGTTTCTCTTTTCATTCCTTTATTCTTTACTACGTTCGTGGCTGACGTGGTGCGCTGCCTTAATGTCGCCCGAAGCCTAGTTGCACGCACAATTCTATTTGGGCGGCAGCACAGCACGAACAGGCTGGGGGAACGATTAACGAGAAAGGAAAGAAAGAGCAATGAGATGAAAACGGCAGCCGTGTCTCACTGTTCCCCATTTCAAAGGAGCGTGTACCGAAAAGAAGGAAGAGGCTCTGAAGGACGGGATTGGAGAGACAGAAAGCAAGAAAGACGCAGGAATGAGAGTCGGGGACCATTAAGCACTTCCTCAAGTGGGAGCGGATCTCGGATTTCAAGCACCGTGACGGTAAAAGAAAGACATGGAAAGAAAGGCCAAAGAAATAACGACTCGAGGACGATGCGCGTGGAAACAGTGCGCGTGGAAACGAGTTTCGATGGAAGTGCTCCCTGCTTGTTCCGGCGCGGCCACTATGAAAGCTTTACTTCGAGTGGTTCGGCAAAGCATGAAGCGTAACGGGAAATGCGAGCGGTTGAAAACAAGTCTTGGCGACGACGTTTACAGAAAGAGTTTAGAGAGAGTGTGGTGTTACCATTGTGCGAGCGTTCCGACCGTTTTTACGAGCACGTTTCATGGGAAGAAGATGGCGGTCATGGCTACTCTCTGGAGGAGAAAGCCTGGAAAACACAGAAGAGGAACTGCTTCTCTGTTTTCCGGGCCTTCCTTGAAACACGCCCTTGTTGCTGTTTCACTGCATGGCGTGGTTGACCAATGGCTAAGCTGATTTCATTGCGTTTCTCATAGGATAGCGGGACAAATAGGAGTACCATTGGTGTTAACTTGAACTTGTACCAGTTTAAGAGAGAGAGAGAGAATGAAGAGGAAAGGCAGGGAGGTTAACCAGATATGAGTCTCCGGTTTGCTACCCTGCACTGGGGATGGGGGACAGGGGTTAGAAAGATGGCAAAAATGTTCACTTTTCTATAAGATGAGCTTTCCTTGCACGGTGGGATGGCTCTCATCTAGACACTTTTTGTTTGAATGAAGGGAGGAGAGGAGAGGAGACAAAGGGGAGGAAAGACAGGGAGGTTAGCCAGTGTAAGTACCGGCTGGCTGCTCTGTGCTGGGGAAAGGGGTAAAGAGAATAAAAGGAGAAACAAGCAGAAGAGTGAAAAAAATGGAAGCCAAAAAATCCACACAGTAATGAAACTAACCGATACGACAGAGGCGTTAAATTCACTACTAGATGTTTTTTGGTCTAGACTAAGGAAAGTGAGGAGAGCAAGAAAGATTATCCGCAAGCTTTCCATATACGTTAAGCACTTTAGTTTCATCTGCAAAGTGGTAAGCTCTGACGTTGTACAAACAGCGCCGAGCAACCGCATTTTGGCCTGTATTCTCCAGTTCGACAATCAGGTAAATGTAAACTCTCGGTACGCGCCACAATGTCGATTTTCATTGCGTTACTCACGCCTACGAGTTGAACGTAACCAATCGTCGTAAATTTCTGTAATTATCAGTGCTATCGGTTCATCACACCACATTCATCACAGCAACAACAACAACAAAAGAAGCTTGCATACACTATATGAAGCAAACGAACAAGACAAAGTCAGGTGCTAAGCTGAAAATTTCAAATGGCTGAGTGTTGTAAATAAATAACAGAATCTCACAAAATGCCATGGTAACTGCGCGCCGTCACTGAAAACGGGGCCTCATATGCGAGTGCTGAATAAAATGAAAGCGCAACCTCAACAACGAGTGCCGCTCGCGCTCACTGCGGGATGTTATTGTCCTGATCCGAAGTGGGCACATCCTCTCTCGTAAATTTACTTCCCCCGCATACCGCGCTCGGGGCATCGGCGCGGCATCGATGGCCATGCCGGTTAACTATTGGAAGCGGCACAGATAGGATGCGCCACTGGCGAATTACGTTCTCGACTAGGCACTCAATTATTTACCAGGGCTGATTTGAAAACCGTTATCTTCGGGGATGAGCAGACACTTTTCGCACTTTTCGACGCGGGCTCTCGAAGAGCGCGTGATCATAGCGGCACTTGCGTTAATTTGTCGTCGCGATGTAACATAACTTGCAAGCGCGCTCTTGTGTTCGCTTTAGTATCTGGAAGCTGACTAGCGTTTGTAGAAAAGAGGACGGCATACATGGGCTTGCGTGCTTGTTATTATAGGCGTGCGCTACAAACTGGTGGTGCATGGCCCGAAGATGCAGTGCTTGCCTCTCAGAAACAGATTGCACCTTCTTGTCTGCGATACCGCCTTTATGTCAAACTCTACAACAAAGGACCTCAACACACTAGCATCTTGCACAAATTATTGCTGATTTGTGATTTAGACGGAGCTTATCCTTCAAAGAAGACCATAAACGCGCATGTTCTTTGGCACCCGACATCGCACCTCTCTGCAGAAAGAACGAATGGCTCGGTGCGTTATGGAACGTTAGGGACGCTACCTGACGCGGCTGTGATTTTCGAGACAGGCGTCTTCCCGGCATGTAAAACTTGTTATAAGCAGCTTTGCTATCGCCTATTTTCTAAATTTTTTTTTTGACCCAAGCGCACACATGAAACTGTGGGCACCTTGCCATCGCCGAGCATCAGCGTTATTATGGTGCGTTTGCGCTTACATACCTCATTTCCTTGCGTGCATACGCCAACAGCTACATTCACAAGTTGAGCGTTTCGTCCGCAAAGCTTTCTTTTTTTCCATTTCGAATAGGGGAGGGGGGTGCGAGCGAAAGCGCAAAGGCGACAGTAGCTTAAACTGAAAGAGGACAGTAGCACACATCTTCAGCATCCCAGTGGTTTTCGTCTGAGTCTGTTTGCACTGCCTGAAGGAAGGAAGTGCCTTAAAAGAAGTTTCCTCCGTGTAAATGTGATCAGGGGTGCATCGAGTTATGTCCTCTCTACACAGTGCCTTGAGCACATTCCCCAGTCTGCCACTCTAACTTGCTCCAACGGAGGTTCTATCGCCGCGTGTCTGCGAAATGAATGTGGGACATATCTCCGCACTCGCTTCGTAACCGCGGTGAATGACCGTCTTTATTGTAGCGTCGAAGGCACCTACTTGCAGTAAATTGAGCGAGTCAATAAGCAAGCTTTACAGAGTCATACGCCCTTACGTAGAACGTTGTTATGTTATTCAGAAAACCCGCTTATAACGAAAGAGACGGTATAGGTCTGTCAGGCTGATATCACTGTTACGTAATGTCAGCACCATTACAACTAAGAACTTTACTACAGATCTGTCAGTTAAACAAATTTCAGTTCAAATAAGATTGGCTGAACACCGCTTCTACACTACGTATATCTGTGCTTCGCGTATTTACAATATGGTGCTGCGACAACTGCGATTATCCTGCATGCCTCTGATAATCAGTCTTTGGTGAACTCTTCTGGCGCCGATGACAGCAGAAATGCGCTTTATTTAAATTTAAATTTTCCTTCATATTCAGAGACAGGTAGAAATTTGGACGTTCTTAAACCATTAGTTGTCAAGTATGTCGGTGCTGAACTTGATAAATAGGTTTAGAAACGAGAGGAAAGACCCATTCAGATCAACGAGACGAGAGTCCTGTTTGCTGCCCTATACTGGTAGCGAGGGAAAGGGGGAATATAAAGTGAAAAAGACCGAGAGATAGTGAGCATTCATCACACGTATTTAGTTTGTTGTAAGACTCGTAACAGCGCAACGCAAGACACGGACAAAAAGGAAGGTAAAAACGATGACATGGTGCTGACTCTCAACTGATATTGTATTGAACGTATGCCTAACATATATATAGGCGCTAGTTCGAAAACCTCGACATGCACGAGACACATAGATACATCAATGCGATTGCGACCAACTGACGCATAACCAAAAGTGGGAAAGGCTTTTGTCATGAAGAGTGATGGATGGTTCCTGATACACGCCGTGTGCCTAACCTTTATAACATAAGCCTCAGCAATTTGTCTTGTCAATTTAATTATAAGTACCATTTAGAACTGTAAATCCGGTCATTCCAAGGTAGTGAAGTGGGCTATAGCGAAAACTATCCTGAATGCTGCATTAAAGAAGTCATGTTTTCATATGTCCGAGGCTTCTTTTTCTGATCAGGTAAAATGTTTACTGGATGCTGATTACCCCAAAGTGATTATTTCATCTGCTGTGTGAAAGTATGGTTCAGGGCGTCAAAAGTATAAATGACCAAGGTGGTAAAACTAAATTACAGGGAAAAAACGCAGTAGTACCGTATGTACACAAGTTGGCGCATGGGCTTGATAACGTTGGTTCAAGGTAGGAGCATTGATCTTCGTTTTTATGCGAAACATAAGATATATCGCATATGCCCGTTAGTTGAAAATATTGTCACGTGGCAGTGACGGTGAAGAAAGCAGTCAAACTGGGAAAGACGAAACTAGCGTTTCATTGGGCCAACTTATGCCTTTAAAAACAGGCTACACTCAAAGAACGGCGACAGTGGCTAACACAGTCGGCGATCGTTGAAACTGATCAACGGGTCAAGCGCGTCGGCTTTTATATATCAATCGTCGAATGCTCCAGACTAATGGCTCGGACCCGCGTGTCTTCCACGAAGTTCTACACTATTCGCGTCGGCAATACATGCAATCAGATTAGACAAGGTTCGGTGACAGACAGCGGATGGAACCATCGATAGCATTCCAAAAACTTCTGATACATGCAGCCGCGTCCTGTGCTGCGCGATAACATTTGTTAGGAGGTGAAACGTATGCTGAATGATAAGCAAGCAAAGGGAAATGCACTGTCAACCATGTGAACGGGTACATCACTTTTGCTAAGCAGGCTGTATATGGCATTCCAATATGTTGTGGTAGAGAGTAGGTAGGACAAATGAAGCGTCATGCGAATGTTCGACTTAGGGAGCATGAGCTGTCTTCAAGGGGTTCTGCCTCATATTTCCCTTTGTACTGCAAGTCATGCGTTTGTCGCTCCTTTATATATATATATAAAAACGAGTGCCGCTTATAAACACGCGAGCCGAGCCAATTGCAAGAGAAATCGCTGAGGATTACAATATAAAGATTAGGGACAATGCGTGTATCAGCAAACCGTCTATCGCTCTTCATGACAAGGATCTGCGTTACTTTTTTCGCTTTTGATTAAGCGTCAGTTGATCACAGTTGCCTTAAAGTATCTCTATGTATCGTGCATCTCATGGTTTTTGAACTGGCACCTATACACATGTAAGACATATCTTCAATAAAATATCAGTTGAGAGTCAGCTCCGTGCCGTCGTTTTCACCTTCCTTTTATCAATGTCTTGCGTTGCGCTGTTATGAACTTTACAAGGAATCCTAACTAACTGGCCCAACTTGCTTTCTTGATGCATGTAGTTTAATGAACGACGAATGTGACAATGGTTCAAGTATTTTATGTACAGAGCACGTTCGGGAGTCCAGTCAGATAAACGCGGTCTGAAGAGAGAGACAGGGCAGGCAGACAACATATAACATTCGAATACTGTTAGCACCCAGCAAAAGCACCAACTGTTGTTTTCATCAGCAAACTTCGCTGCCTCCTTTGGGTGTGTTGTGGCGTTTACCAGGAACTGAGAGAACGTCATCACGTTCCATTTTCCCGGCTCGACTATTAAGAGTGCGTCGACCTTTGAGCTATTCAAAGTACGCGCGCACGCTATACACTCGCAAAGCACATGCACACGTAATCAGCCGCTATGCAGAGAGAAGCCACTACGCTAGGCAATCGGATTACCTGCCGGCAAGACAAACGTTCGAGAGAATGCTGTAGTACGCTACGAACAGTGACGGACCCCAAATGGTTGCATGTTCGGCGAGGTCACTCATTTACGGCTGTCCGCGTTCAGGAAAATGAGCAAGAATGCTTACAGCTGCGTTACTCAACGCAAATTCTGCGTAGGGGCTCCCCAGCCAGTTTCAATTAGAGCCAACAAACAGAGTTCCAGGGATAGCTTGCTAACGATCCATTGTCACTGGTAATGAAAGAAAGGAAGAATAATGATCTCCCAGAGGGTTCATTTGCATGCGCTGCTCAACGTAAAACACGCAAACTCGAAATTTGCATCGAGAAAAAGCAGAAAGAGGGAAAAAAAAACAAAGCCTCCCTTGTCATTCCTATTGGGACTAGTATTACCACTTTGCGTAACGCGTGGTTCTTGCGCTAACTGTTATCGCCGTACGTGCGTACCCTGCGGGGTTTGCATCCTAGTCAGGCGGTTTGTTTACGGGTGATTATTGAAATGACGAACATCTAAGGGCGCCTTTTTTATGAGTTAGGATGATGCCATAATAACGGTAATATTGCGAGCTGCAAGCCGAAAAGTTTAGCACTCCGTTTCATTCAAAGTATTATTGGGCTTGTTGATGGTTGAGAACTTTTGAACTAGGGCCGCTTCATTTCACTCCATTACGCGCAGGACAAGCAGTCAGCTGTTTCTTTTAGACGCACTGATAATACATATCAACAGAAGTTGACGTTTTACGCAAATATTTTCATAATCTGACGTGTTGTTATTTTCAAGCTCAGACGAAGGACGCATTGTTCTCCCTCCTTCTTTGGTTTTTTTTTTATCGTCATTACCACTGGTTTCATCGCCTGTTGCGCCATCTGTTTTGCGGTTTCCTTTACAGACATTACAGAGTGAGTCATACCTCGGTCTTCACTTCTGCGATAGCAACAGTTTCTGTAGTTTGCGTTAAAATAGTGCCTTAAGATAAACTTACAAATTTAGGTCCTAAGCTTTCGTTATACCACTGAGTTAGCAGCTAAAAGCTCGCTAATGGGTTTGTTGTGTCCAGCCACCCATTTTTTTTCTGTTACATTGACAAGGATGGTGACGGCTGCCGTATTTCCTTAAACAGTTCATGAAGGCCTGCTTCACCTGTGTCTTCGTGAAGAAGTCCATCAAGCACAACGCACATCCCTTGCCTCTCGGCATAATAGCGTGGGCAGACCCAAAGAAGGCTTGTAAATATCTTCTCACAGTTGCATGTTTCGCATGCAGGACAGTCAGCCAGTGCAACTAGAAAAACATAGGAGGTAGGGGATGCGACGCCCCGCCACAAACGGCACAACGTGGTCTGCTCGCGCCGTGGTAACCCAGACGGCGGGCGTAGTCGTAGATCGGGGGACGACGGACGCAGGCGAGACGTGGTGTAAACGTTCTAGTCCCACAAGGGCAGTGCACATTCACGGGACATCGAGTGTGACCCAGCTGCAACGCTATTACGCCAAACAGGAATAAACACAGACGGCTCTAAGGTGCCGTTTGGGCGGCTTTGTCGGCGAGGTCATACCCGCTGAGAGTGCCGTGTGAGCGCCTTGTGAGCCCCCCGGAAGCCATTGAATAAGTATGTTATGGACGTTGTCATGGCAATGGTGTTAAGCTTTAGGCTGATCATTCAGTCCGCGGCGCATTGAGTTTTGTATGCTTTGTAGGGCTGATTTCGAATCCCAGAAAACCTTCCTTGGTTGAGATGGCTATTCGCTAATGAATTTCAGTGCAGCACGCGTAGTGCAGCTAGGCGCATACCTGTCGATGTTGTCAGACAAGATGGCTCAAACTTTATTTCTACTGATTTTGCCGGTAAGATGACTGCAGCAACAGAGCTGTTAGGCTTTGGAGACCATCTCTAAGGATGCTGCCTTGCTCTGTACACGTCGTAAAAGTACAGGTTGTTTCGGCGATCCAACATTTTTTTTTATATATATGGAATAACCAGCTGTGTTATAGGCTAGTGCATACACCACAAATATGCTGAAAGTCATGTAGCAGGCGTGAATTTTGTTAGCAATTAGGCCTCATGCTTTGCCATGTTTTTGTAAACGTTGTATGTGGCCCCTTTGCTGGAAGGCAAGCAATATGGTGAGAAGGAAGACGAGTAAGTACGTCAGCAGTGATGTAGCATGCGATGAGGGAATTTCGGACGAGGACCAGTGTCGCAATTGACAAGACCCTCCTTGGAACCAAGACATGTTCTGAGGGCTTGGGCTTGCGCACTGTGAAGTCTACGTATATTTGTCGTGGAAGTATTTCCAAGTATGGTCATAAACCGTACAACAGAAGGCCAAAACAGTGCACCAAAATTACGAAAGCGCAATCCTCCTTGTCGCTGTCACCACTTCAATACCATTAAGAATTGTGGCACTCCTTAGGGACCTGCATAAATTGGTCTGATGTTCATTATGGCTAGCGTTGTCTATGTGACTGTCTTGTTCAATGATTTGTTTATTCGATAAAAATAAAAAGACGGCAGAAAAGAGAAAAGGCCGGGAGGGTGTTGGGGTTTTGTTATATCTATACTTTTCGCAATAAATATGACCCTCTCACACAACTTCAATATATATTCTGAGCTTCCGAATATACAAAGTGTTTCTGAAATGAACTCCAAATTGAGTG
The DNA here is from genome assembly GCF_038994185.2 of Dermacentor albipictus. NCBI lineage: Eukaryota > Metazoa > Arthropoda > Arachnida > Ixodida > Ixodidae > Dermacentor > Dermacentor albipictus. The sequence goes on along the minus strand of NC_091824.1, from coordinate 102,527,889 downwards.
AATAAACTTTATTTTTGAAACGATGCAAATATTATTAATTGAAAATGCGATACATATCTAACCGTGCATAGACAACTTGTTTGAGCTTCGAAAATAATTAAAATAATAGCGTTCTTCTCGTCCGTTTTTTTTCTATGTGAAATGTGCTTCTTAGCACTCAATCAACTTCCCGTTAGTATTTGAAAGGTACTTGTATAGCCTTTGAAATGCAGCTATAGCTCGTGAGCTGTCCTAGTTCCTGGAACACTCTATGTTATACTTGGAGTTTTTCAGTCTTAATACATCGCCTTCCTGTAACGCAGTCTTGTTTTCTAAAACATGATTTCGAAATGCGGTTTAGCACGCGACAAAAGCGATCACCTGATCTTATATGCATACCTCGCTAACACTGGACGCACTGTGCCGAGTAACGCCGATAAATGCACACTATGGACATGTGACTTTGTTTTCTTGACTAGCATGTTGGAAATCTTTTTTTGTTTCACAAGTGATGGCAACGACAAGAGTTCGCGCGCGTGAACTCACTGACCAGCATAAAAACAGCGCTGCCAAAAAGAAAAAAAAATGGCCCCCTATCAAACGCGAACACACACTCCCTTCCAGAGCAATCTCCGCTAGAGCCTTGCGTGTTTCGAAAGCATGTCAGTGAAACGCGGGGCCGCCATCATGAGGTCACGAACTTGAAACGAAAGAGAGAGAGAGAGACACTTGCAAAATGCAGAAACGCGCCACTAACAAAAACTGGCGCCGAGCTCGAATCACGCAGCCAGACGAGACGGCTGGGCAGACAGCGTTTTACGACGCGTCAATACGCGTCCGACGCTCGAGAGCGCGGTTGCCCCAACGAAGCAGCGTTATATTCCGGTCGCCAGCAGACGGGCAAAGCAAACAAACCAAAACGGAGACTTCTTCATCCGCAAACTGTAGCTCCTGGAAGCGAAAGAACTGAAAGGAAATAACAAATTACGAAGACGCACAGGAATAAGGGAGGGTATATAGAGACCGACGGAGCGTAAAGGTTACAATATGAGAGGCACCCGCAATGGACAGCCTAGGAAACACACTTCACTGCCACGCAGCCAGCCACCAGTCTCCTCCGAAGGCGGGGCCGTGTAAATGACCATTGCTCGCACTGCACACACATACACACGAAGTTCTCAAGAGAGAACGAGAGAGAGCGAGAGAGGGAGAGAGAGACTCAATGCCGAAGCGAGAGCCGACGCAATATGCCCGGCTAAAATGACGCAGTTTCCCGGCCGACCACAAAGAACTGGCCGCCTCTGTGTCCGTACGGGGGAGAGACGCGGTTACCAAAAGGAGGAACAAGAAATAGGAGACCGTAGGCTCCGGCCAACGCGTCTGACAGCGCGGCGATATAGGGAAACGAAACGATCGCCACCGCGGCTGCGGCCAGCGCGCCGGCCGACTTCGTCGACGGGAGGCGAGGGGGTGGAAAAATGAGAGGAGTGTTCTAGAGGGGAGAGGGGAAATGGGGAAGCCGGCAATCCAGAAAAAAAAGAAAGGATCGCGAACGAAAGCGAAGAGGAACCGAGTCGCCGGGGAAGCGAAACAGAGAGTCGTCCCATTTCTCGACGAGCGCGTAGCGCGTAGCGTATATATGGAAGTAGTCGAGAGAAGCACCAACAACAAAAGGAAACCGTTGGCCGAGCCTTTGGTCAGCGACGGAGGAGGATACAATCCCGCTGAGAACCCATCTCCGGGCGCCGAAACTAAGCCCTAAGAGAGTGTGGCGCAAAGAAAGAAAAAGGAGAGGGAAAACAGAATCGCCAAGAGCAAGACGTTCGAAAAACGTGTATATAAGATACAAGCCACGTCGCCACAGCGAGGAGACCCAAACGTGAAGAACGAACGTGACAACGACGTAACAAAAGCACGTGTAAGCCAACGAAAGCAACAACAAGAAAAAAAAAACGATTCGGGACTACAAAGCCTGAGGCGCACTCAAATATAGAAATGCGCGCGGGAAAAAAAAACGGGAGCGCGTGCGCGCAAGAGCCCCCAGGAAGCCACGAAGCCATGTGGAGGGCTCGCTACAGAACGAGCGTCACATTATTCTTGTCTCCGCAGACTACGCTATCCTCGCCAGCCTTCGTGCCCCTCCCCCTCTCACTTCCCCCGTGCTTCCCGCCCTCAACCCATGCCGCTATCCTTTCTTCCCGTCTATGCCACCACCTCTATTTTTCTCATATTCCGCGTTTCCAACGAACGGAAGTACGCGCGCACGGACGCACACGTATACATATCACGCGTTCCCGCACCTCATATCTTATTCCATTTTATTTTTCCTCGCCACCGTGAATACTTTATGCGGCCGTCGAGCGTACGGCTAGTCCCGTAGCAGGAACAATTCCCGCTTACTTAGTCAAAAGTATTGCTCCTCCCCCCCCCCCCTCTTTCCCTCTCACCTCATGTTTCCAGCACTAGACCCCGAGACAGCCTCCATACATAGAGCACGCCGTATCCCCGACCGCCTACCATGTAGCGAGCAGCCGAGAGTTGCCGGCGTTTTTCCCATTTGAACATCTCAGTGTGGTCTTTCCCACACCCCCACCCCTTCACAAATACAAAGACAGGGCCTGTGAGACCCCGCTGCACAGTTTCCCATTAAAGAACACGTAATGGTTTGGACTCCCCACGGATATCCTAGAATTAATCTCGCCCCGTGCATGTGCAGTCTCTCAGAAAAATTTCCGAGAAAAGCGAGATTAAAAAAAAAAAAAGAAAGGCAAGGTGGTGAAAACTGGTAGACGCGAAGCACTATTCACGTTCCCTAGGGGTCATGACACAGCCTAAGATTTTTGGTGAGTGTGCCTCAGTCCTCTCTCGAAAGAGCTAAAGAAAAGCTGTCTTAAGAAAATACGAGAAGGATTAAGAAATGAATGTCTGGTATACATTCATGATAGAACTCCCGTACCCGCAGACTGGGAAAGCTTTAAGACAGAGCAACATGGTGACTCGGCTAAACTAACCAGAGCACGGGTTTGAATTGCGACTCGGTGTATTGCGAAAAGATTGGTAATAATTTATAAACAGTCAGAGAAGCCAACTCAGAGACGGGATCTCGAACGGTGATTTGAAACTGCATTGCAGAGAGCTTTCTTTGTTTTTTTTTTTTAGTTTTAAAGCCAAGCCAATAACCATTTCGAAAATTCTTTGAATAAGGAAACTCACTTCCTGGAGAGTTTGCTTTCCATTCCTGCACTGCACACATGTTATAAGTAATTTCACTTTAAAAGGGGCTTATGAAGAACGGAACTTTTTTCTACATACCTGCTGTCTGTCTGTCCGTCTATCTATCTGTCTGTCTGTCTGTCTGTCTGTCTGTCTGTCTGTCTGTCTGTCTGTCTGTCTGTCTGTCTGTCTGTCTGTCTGTCTGTCTGTCTGTCTGTCTGTCTGTCTCTCTCTCGTAAAAGTACTGCTGCGGATATTTAGAAATTGCTGTTAAATATAGGGCTGTCTGCCACTTTTAGCTCCAGGTAATTTTCTTTTAGTTGAACAATTTTTCCTTCGATTTATGTCCATATCGGGAGCTCTTCTGTTTGTTTAGAAGTCAACGTCATATCTGATGATCCCGGTCCCGCTGGTCTCTAATCTTTCTTCTTCTTTTAGGTCATGTTAGGGGAGTGAAGAAAAAGAAAGGTAGAAAATTTTTATATATTCTTTTTCTAGGGTACTTTTGTGTCTAGCCCATTTGTTGATAATTTTATGCAACTTGTCCCGGTCAGACAACGAATTAGATTTGATCAAAGATAGAATTTCTTCTCACAGTGCTACAATCATTCATTTAATTTTTTACGTTAATTATAACTTTGGTATCAAAATCTACTACACGTAATCTCGGGGTGCTGCCTTCCGCACAATTTTCAAAAAGGAGCGATAGTGTGATTCACGAGTCCTGTTGAGCAAGTTGAGACTGCTACGTTTGTACTGATATGCTTAGGTTGACGACTCAATCGCGTCTTAGTGACGAACGACTTATGATCAAAGTAAACAGCTTATGTCTCCATCCTCCAATCACGTCCTCGATCCGGTGCTTCCTAAATGGCCGATAACAGTTTACAGTGATTGGACACCGCAAGTCTGCAGTCGACGAAGTGTTGTCTGGAGTACCGCAAGGTTCAGTCCTTGGAGCCCTTTTGTTTTTAATTTTCATTAATGACCTCCTTTCTGGTATTTCGTCATCCATCCGGCTCTTTGCCGATGACTGCGTGCTGTACCGCCGTATAAACTCACACAATGATCAGTTGCTTTTACAGCGTGACCTCACTACGATTGAAGAATAGTGCACAGAGTGACTCATGCAGCTAAACGTCAAAATATGTAAGTTGATGTGCGTATCGCGGAAACATCTCTCATGTCATACTCTTAATCTCTGCATTCCTTTCCTATTGAGCTCGTTCGATCATACAGGTACCTTGGTATTATCTTCACTAGCAAGCTTACATGGTCAGAACATATACAAAATCTGGTTACTGCCACCAATCGATCCTTGGAATTCATAAGACGGTCACTATCATGATCACCCCTTGCGATCCGTGAACTAGCATAGAAGACATTTATCCGTACTAAACTAGAATTCACGTCGCCGATATGGAATCCCCATCAAGCGTATCTTGTTGAGCAACTGGAAGCCGTCCAAAACCGCACAGCCCGGTTTATTACATGCCAGCACGACTGTAGGCTCAGTGATAGAAACATCAAACCATCCCTCCACATCCAATGATTAGCACATCGCCAAAAAATATCACGCTTATGTTTCTTTCAAAAGCTCTATTATAATTTTCCACATTTACGCGACACGTTTCTTTTGCCACCCAACCGTTCTTCATGCCGTCTCTCAAACAACCTCAGTCTTCAACATCTTCATGGCTCTACTAAATCCTTCAATAACTATTTCTTGCCGGTAGCTATTGCAGAATGGAATAGTTTACCTGACCGCGTAGTAATCTAACGTAACCCTACCAAGTTTCGAAACATACTAAAGAACTTTCTGAGTATTGATGCTTAACGTATTTTACTTATTTTTACTGCATCGCACTTTTTTGAGTGCATTGGTTATTACTTTTCGTGTTTGACTGTCATTTGATTACACCTCCTTTACCCTTCTGATTGTTATTGTTTTTTTTTCTTCAGTCATGACTGTTTCAACTTTTCTTTTTCATATGTATGCTCTCCCCGTATGCTCCCCCCAACAGGGGCCTTTAAGAGTCAATAACTGATGATGATGATACTGATGCTGCTGCTGCTGATGATGATGATGATGCTGCTGATGATGATGATGTATCGTTTTTACAACGCCGAGTGTATGCAGTTCTATTTGGACCCAAGATAAAGTTATTTTCGAACGCTGGCAAAGTACTTGAAGTTTGCTTCACCTCTGCCGCGTGTCGGTCCGGTATCACACTATCTCCGGGATCGGCCCACGCATTCGTGTCAACCCGCTGTGATAGGTATGTATGCCGGCCGGGCTATCCTCCCCCTCCCAGGGAACGCATTCCCGGTATTGCACTATCTCCGGGGTCGGCGCTCACATTCCAGTCGCCTATAAGGGTGTAAGCCGGCCAGCCACCACTGAGAAGGGATGCACACAGGTGCTAGAGGTAAACAGCTTCGCTGTAAAGAAAAAATAAATAAACAGACGCATGCTTACTTGTGCTGTCCTGTAAATGCAGTGGCTTCAGTATCACCAGCGGCAGAAAGCAGCGCGGAACATGATTATTAATTGGCATTGATAAAAGTCGCTCTTCCTTTCGCTGCTGAAGAACGATGGAGCAAGTCTTGTTCTAAAAGGCCAGATTACGATTTCTATCTGTATTGGTACCTTTTCTTCCCCTTAATATCACTTCTCCAAGCTGTCGACTCAGGATGTGATGATGATGCTCAAACATCCCATTATCGACGGATACGGCTGCTCTCCCCTAGACACCAGGGCGATACTGGGGTTGGATTTGACTAAAGCCTTTGACAGCGTGAGGCACGAAGTGGTGCTGGAAAATCTGGCAAACCTAGGCGTGGGCCCTCGAATCTACGACTACGTGAAAGCATTTTTAACGAACCGGACGGCCGTCCTAACGATCGGGGGGACTGAGTCAGCCGAGTTGGAGTTGGGGAGCAAGGGCACGCCGCAAGGCTCGGTCCTTTCAACCTTCCTCATCAACGTCACCATGGTCGGTCTCCTGATATATTAGGAAACATAGAGGGACCGCATCATAGTCTCTATACGGACGACGTTACCCTGTGGGTGGCGGGGGGCAGCGACGAACACATACAAGAAGTCCTGCAGAGAGGCATAGACGCGGTGGAGGCATACGTCAAGCCCACAGGTTTGTGTTGCTCTCCACAAAAATCAGAGCTCCTGCTCTATCAACCTGACCGGAGTGGATGCAAGTCAGCAACAACAACGCCACCAATCCAACTCTACACCAGCAGGAGGCAGCTCATTCCGACAGTACCCAGCATCAGGGTCATTGGCCTGCGAATCCGGGCTAACGGGTACAGCACTGAAAACATAAGGGCACTCGAAAAGAGCGCATATCATACGACCCGTCTGATCTCGCGGATCGCCAACCGGTACCAAGGGATGGAAGAGGGCCACTTTATTAGACTAGTTCATACATTCGTCCAGAGTCGCGTGGTCTACGTCACCACGTTCCTGAATCTCAGGAGAGACGAAAAGAACAAAAGAGACACCATGATCAGAAAGGCCTTCCAACAGGCACTAGGCATTCCCGTGACAGCCTCGCATGAACAGTTCGAAGCACTTCGGCTACAGAATACACTAGACGAGCTGATCGAAGCTCAGAGGATCGCTCAACTGGAAAGGCTATCCAACAGCTGGACAGGGCGGCACATTTTACAATCCCTGAACATTAATCACGAATTCCGATCCGGGTCCAAATTTGACATCCCAGTGAAGATCAGGAAAAACACCTGCGTTCCGCCACTACCCAGGAACACGCACCCGGTATATAACGTGGAACGGAAACTGGCAAGAGCACATACAATGCTGAAAATATTCGAGAGGCCTGAGGAGTTGGTCTACGAGGACGCCGCTGATTATTACGGTCGGGACGCCATGGCCATAGCAATAGTAAATCGACAGGGCAATTCATTCGCGTCCGGCACGGTCCTCACGACGTCGCCGGAAGTTGGGGAGGAGGCGGCTATTGCCCTGGCAATGATGGCATACTCCAAATACAAATTCATAGGGAGCGACTCCAAGTCGGCCATCCTAAATTTCACAATGCGGCGTGTGTCGTCTGAAGCACTCAAAATCCTGCTGACCGGTGTTCATGGCAACCGAGTCAGGCGGGTCCAAATCGTCTGGGCGCCGGCCCCCTCCGGCCTCCCGGGGAAGGAGAACGCGAACGAGGCGGCTCGAGGTCTAACCAACCGAGTCGACGCCCGACTTTTCAACTGTCGTTGCTCACTCGTTTCCCCATCGGGGCGGGACAGGCTGGTGTCCTATCAGGACATCCATGATCACTATAAACATGTGGGGGCCAAGTATCCTGCAGCACACAGAACTTTAACTAAGTGTAAATCGGTGGCATGGCGTTTGCTCCAGACCAACACCTTCCCTAACCATGTAGCCTGCAGCCGCTGTTACCCAGGACTGTATACAGCCGAATGCAAAATCTGCAAAGGCAGGGCAGACCTTCAGCACATGGTTCGGTCGTGCCCCCTGAAACGTAGTAACGTCTAACAGAAAAATCACTCTTCTTTAGAAATCAGGTCCGTGGAGCAGTGGGAGACCGCGCTGCTCAGCTCCGATCCGGAAGTGCAAGTACGACTCATCCGGATAGCTAAAGACGCCGCCGGGGCCCAAGGGTTCCTGGCTGCCGCCTAAATGGGGAAGAAGACAGAAGAGGATCTCCCACCTCTCCCCCCCCCCTTCCCTTGCTCCCACCCTGGACAAACATTAAAGTTGCTGTCTCTCTCTCTCTCTCTCATATTTATATTTATGTGCTTCAGAAAATTTTACTAAATCACATATATTAACATATCCCTAATGTTGTAGGAGGAAGAGGAGGAGGAAAAGAATGAAGGAAAGATAGGCTAGGTCAACCAGACGCACGTCCGGTTTGCTGCCCTACACAGGGGAAGAAGTTTAAGGGAAAAAGAAAGGAGAGGGAGGGAAGAAGGTAGTATCAACACGAGTACGTTTGGTTGTTCGTAACTTCGCACCTATAATCGGTCACTGAGGCCAGACAATTTCATGAAAGGTAGCAGTGCCCGCGTCGCTTTGTAAGCCTGCGACGCGTGGGAGCATGGTTCAAGAACCTTAGCTCCTGAAAATGGTCAGCTATCTAATCGGTTTAACAGAATCCGAAGAATGTCGCGTTCGATCTTTAAGAGATTACAAAAGCACAACACGTGCACAACGGTCTATTCACATTTGCAATGTGTCGGACATTCCAATAAGGAATCAGTAGGCTTTCGAAATAGCCACCCCTAACCAGAGGTGGCCCAGTAAAGTTGCATCACGGTGGGAGAAGTTCGATGAAATCTGCAAGCTCTGTGCAGGATCCTAACTTCGTATAATGCCATTAAGGTCAGGTCCCGCGATCCTGTGTTGCCCAAGTTATCCAGAAAATGCGATTTCCCGACAGAGAGGCTGGCTGGAACAAGGTTATGGCTGTGGCACCACATACAACGTTATGATACAACGTCTTACAGCGTTAGGAATGCGTTAATATATGTGATCTACTAAAATTTTATAAAACGAAAGAGTATGAGCTTTGACATTAAGGGAAAAAAGATACCAATACAGATATGAATCGTAATCTGACCGAACAAGGCTTGTTCCATCGCTTTCAGCACGCACGGCAGCGTGACCTTCATCAATGCTAATTAATAATCCTGTTCAGCGCTGCTTTCTTCTGCTGCGTGATACTGAAGCCAGTGCATTTACTGTACAGCTCACCTGAGCATGGGTTCCTTTACCTTTTTTGACAGCGAAGCTATTAACCTCGAGCCTCTGTATGCATTCCCGGCACGCGTTTGCAGGGGGGAGGGGGGGGGGGGGAGTCACCCTGGCGGGCGTACGTCCGTATAGGCGACATGAACGTGTGCTGACGTTGATTAGCGAAACTCGCTACAGTGTTATGAAAACAAGTTGGCCTTTGCCTTTGTTTTCTTCATATTACTATGCATACGAGCACCACGACAATATACAAGAAAGCGCAGTTACAGACTCGTTCAGTCTGATAGGCATCTAGCAGCAACAGTCAATGAGCGACAAGCTGGCTTGCTAGACATCTAGAAAAGGCTCAGCAGTGGAAGTAAAGGAGAGCTGATCGTGACTGGTTAACTGTGTTTCGCCTCCTGATGTGTTTCTTGCTGTACGCTGCAGGTGATGGAAAGACAGGAGCACTCTCCTCTGTTACGCAATGAGTTGCGATATCCCATTCAGAGCTGCAGTCTCGGTCGTACAAGAGTGCGTTTGATGGGTTTCCGATGAAGTGATATTGGCATTTCTTCAACCATGCGAAAAATATGGTGTCGGGGCGAACCATTCATCGTTGTTTTGTATTGTCTTTACTCCTGTTATTGCTTCTCAAATGAACCAAGCGATGTACTACATCGCCACATGCGAAACGACCCACTTTGCACTCGGTCAAGCTCCCAAGATCACTTTGTACTTTCTTTCTTGAACTTATTTTCCAAGTCTAATAATGCACAACCTTTCGTGTACTACGTTGACGACTGTCAACCAATGTCTGTACGAGGCTTCCGAAGACCTTGTACTTACAGATTTGGCGCTTATCGTCTGCGATAAAGCATTCAGCGTTGTTGGTAATTATTCTAGACCGTGAAAACGTATCAATTACATCCCAAATCCGTTTCTTTCTGTCCATTGTCGGTGGTCCGATCTACTGTCCGCCTGTGCGTTATCCCAACAGTCGTGAGAGGTAGATGACAAAAATAAAGAAGGCATAAAATTGAGCGAAAGGAATCACTCCATTATACCGGTTCGGGGCTACGCCATCCGATGTCGATCGGTTTGCGGTGGTAAGTTGTGAGCATCGCAACGCCTACTCTGTATCGCATAAAATTTACGGTTTTGTAGTCAGCAACCTAAACGTATGAGGCACGGCTCCAACTTCGCCGTATCGCAGACTTCTCACCCGCAGCACAAGGCCGGTGACTGCTGACAGTAACCGGAAGCTACACCCCAGTAACAAACTTGGCACAGCCTAGGCCGCAAACCAACTAACGAAGAGGCAAATAATGCTGAACGTATATATACGAGGAACTTATCGCATCTGACACAGGAGATGTCGTTAGGCGGAGAGCGAGACAATGAGACTCCGGGTCCTCAGATGAAATCATCACGGCCAGTTGTGACGCGAAGGTGGCCCTTATGAATAATGCATCACTAATTACGGCAGTGGCGCGGCCGCGCCGGCTGCCAAAGAAGCTCGCCCTCGCCCGCGCGCCTCCTCCGCCACTACGACGTCGTCCGCCTCGCCTCCTTCTCGTGTGGCGCTGCAGCGCTGGCGCCAGCATTCCTCGCGCGCCGCCATGGCCATACCATGGTGCGTGTCGCGAGCGGGCCGACACCGAAAGGGCGGATTAATTGCCACCGGACTCCCCTTCGCCTCTCTTCCCGCGGCGGCTCTCTGCTCCGGGGTCCCTCAGGAATTCAAACCTATTCCCTCTCTTCCCCAACTTCCCAACCGCCTCCCTTTTTTCTCTATCCCAGTGTTCCTTTCTCTCTTCGCAACCCATTTTCATAGCAGCAGCTAAATCCCATCTGCATCGCCCCAAGAACCTCATCTCTCCCGACCCTACCCCTGTCCTTTCCCTCCCTTCAGAGGCCCACACTTGTGTGAGGTGCCGCGTGGCCACCGCGCCGGGGCTCAGCTACTACCGCATTATCGGTTAATGGGACAACGCCTACATAATTAAAACACTCCGACCCCTCCCCCCAATGGCCTTTATTTCCCACCATGCTGGGACTGAGAGTCCTCTGCACCCGCCGCCAGACGAGATGAGACCTCGTTAAACTACGGAGCGTCTCATGTAACTGTCCCTCTCCCGTCCTTCATCGCCGTAGTGCTTCTCTTCCTACTGGCCGAGCTCACGGACTACCGTGATACGGTAACCGATCCCCCTTTCCCGCCCGCCTTCGCGCTTGTGCAGCGAAGCCCCGCTACGCGAAAAGCCCTTTCTAACGAAAAGAATAGAAAAAAAAGCTCGCTGGTTGAGTAAATAACAACGTCCAGGTCCAACTTCATGTAAATTCATTACAGCAGTGGAGCTAGGCAAGGAAACGCGTCCCCGCTGGCTGAAGAAAGCGTCTCAAACGAGAGCGCACCACCTATTTAAGTGCGGCACCAGGCGCAAGTTTGCTGCCGGGGCGCCCAGCTCGCATCCCACGCAGGCTGTTTCACAGCGCCCGAGAAAGAGCCATGTGTCTGCATAATTTCTCTCAGTTCTTGTGGCATGTCTAAGTGAAGAGGAAAAAATGCACAATGGCTTCCGGGAACATCAAGAACTTCGCTTAAAATGATGCTAGAAGTGGAACTCCTAGCACTAAGCGTCATTCCTGACGCTTCTGAGAGTGTCACGGCGCAGAGCGTAATGGCATTCTCTTGAACGCAGTTAATTTGCCGTCGGTTTAGTTAAGTAACCTTGCATCACCTAGAAAAACAACTAAGCAAAATGTCGGTTAACCGTATACTGGTATCCTTTGTTGGCTTACTTACAGAAAGATTACACCGTCGTATTCGCCAAGACTTACTTTTGTGATTCTAAAACTGAGAAATGCAGTCGTTTCTTTTCATTTGGAGTATCTAAATGTCCAGCTTAAATTATTCGCTTCCATTTCCACCATGTAGAGTGTTCTCACAAATTTCCTCGTACTTCTGATGCCCGCACATTTTTGACCCTTGCGATCGACGAAATGTAAGTAGAGTAGGCTTGGAATTTATCAAGTTATCATCTATCTGTTAATGAAACAACTTCTACTGCCATTTTATAACATCTATTAGTACAATGAATGCCTTTCTTCTGTCTTTTGACGAGCGAATATTACACGAGCAACGAGGCCCGCTAGAAAACAGCACAAAGTTATAGTTACGTCGGGCTTTATTCATTCCACGAAAAGCTTCAACTCAATTAAAATCTCAGAAACTTTGACAGATCGGAGAAAAAATGTCGCTTACTCATTTTATTTTTGTATTGGGCGCGTTTTGCTTGGCACACATGTTATATACATATAAAAACAAACTCTGATGCTGTAAACTGGAACTTGTTATGAAAAAATGGTTACGGGTGGGGAGCGAAATATTACAGACTCATCTGGAGAAAGTGGACACGCTGTTTCGGACTAATTTTTTAATCATAACATTGTCGACAACAGCTATCGAATTTGCACTCAGTGGAGCCTGCGCGACTTCTCTTAGTCCAGGTTTTAAAGCGAAGCTTTCTTTACCGACTACTCTGTGATGCGACGTGTCGTCGTCACTGCCTCTGAGAGTAGAAGCTATAGTACTGGAGGAAGCGCATGCGCGCTTTCTTCAACGAGGAAGAGTTTAGTCCCACGGCGCAAGTTTCCCTGCCACACCACCAGATGGCGCTGCCCTTCGCGCATCACTAGACCTTTGTGGGCAACGTAACCTCGTTATCCTGAGTACAGGGCATAAGTGTGAATGGCAGATCCCGTGGGAAGTGGGAAACCGGCAATCAACCCTTGATTACTGTCTGATGACAGAAGGAATCAATGATAAGTTGAGAAAAATGGTCATTGCTGAGGAAAGGTATAGCAGCATAGGGAGTGACCATAAACGCATCATTTTGAAAATGGGATATGTAGTTGGGAAAGAGAGCAAGGAGTGCAAAATGGCCAGTCCAAATTTGAGCGCTGAACAAATAACAAATACAGTCACTAGAATCGAGGAAGAACTTGGAAAATGGCCAAATAAAGAGTGGGAATATAGTGAACTTCTAAGTGTAATAATTTCAGAAATACCGAAAGAGAAACAACATATTCGTTGGCAAGGCAAAAAATAAACCGAAAAGCTGGTGGAACAGGGAGATAAGAGAAGCGATCGCCGAGCGACAGAAAGCATCCCGAGAGCACAGGCAGGCAAAGAAGGCGCAGTTGCCGCAGGATGAAGTAGCCATTAAATGGGAAACATACCGGGAGAAAAAGTCTATAGTTCAAATACCTGTGCAAGCAAAATTAAAAGGTGAAAGTGAACGTTGGTTGTCAGAAATACGTGAAAAAAAGAAGGCCGCAGCAAGAATATTTTGGAACCCCATAAAATTATGAGGCAGGAAGTCAACAACAGTACAACAACATATCCTAGACGAAGATGAAAACATACTGGAAGGAGAAGCGGCAATAAATTACATCCGAAAAATAACAGCCGAATCTTTGCAAGGCAATGACGAGGCTGTACTTGAAGAAAAAAGGAGCATGGAAGAGACCCAGGTGGAAAAGGATCTGGTGCTGAGAAATTTCAACTGGAAGAAAGCCGAAGAGAAAATTCCTAAGCGGACAGCCACATGGCTAGACGAGGTTCCCGTTAGGCTGATTAGTGCGATGACAGTGTTCGGTGACAGTGACCGATTGTGATTGTGTGTCTATGCTCCTTCCTTTCCTTATCTCTCCTTTGTTACCACTTTACCTCCCCCTCCCCTCTCTCCCCAGCGTAGGGTAGCCAACCGGATTTTTTTTTCTCTGGTTAACCTCCCCTTTCCTCTCTCTCTCTCTCTCTAGGACCAAAAAGTAAGGAAGCTCTGGTGAAAGCAGTGGAAGAAACTTTAAAAGATAAACGAATGCCAGACAGTTGGCGACAAAGTAGAATGAATGTAATTTATAAAGATAACGGGGAGAAAGAGAGAACTCAGTCGTATAGACCGTTGACTATTATATCGGTCTGTAATATACAGGCTAGCAGTGCAGGTAATCAAATTAAAGCTTCAAGCATGGGCAGATAATATTACGCAAAATAGAAGTGAGGCGTGCAGACAGGACACAAGAGTAGAGAAGTGGACAACACGAACGCCGACTATCAACTGAAGGGAGCACTGAGGCGAAAAATGAAAGAAGACACAAAACTCATCTGCGCATGCTCAGGAATGGTAACACCACGTGTCTATCGGGTACACGTGCTGGTCTACGTGAGAGATCACTTCTATTTTGCATAATGAATCCTTGCCAACTAGCTGAGCTTTCAGTCGTTCTAGGCAGATAATAATGACATTTTGGAGAACTTCAGGATGACTTCAGAATAGGTAGGCGTTTAGATGATAACTTATTTGTTCTTAATCAGTGTATTGAAATATCTAAATTGGAAAGCAGACCATTATATGTGGCCTTTTTATGCGTTACAGGAGCCTATGACAACGTAGACCGCAACATTTTGTGGGATATTCGGGAAGGGGAAGGCTTAGGTGACAATTTTCTACAGCTTTTGAGTGAGATTTACATAGAAAATAGCGCTTGCTTTGAATGGGAAGGAATGAGGAGCGCGGCGACAGCTTCTATTAACAAGGGACTAAGGCAGGGGTGCCCTTTATCACCACTGCTGTTCATGATGTACATGGTGAGGATGGAGGGGGCGCTAGAAGGAAGTAATATCGGCTTTAATCTCTCATACAAACAGGCGGGTATACTAGTAGAGCAGCAGCTTCCAGGTTTATTGTATGTGGATGACATTGTTACAAGCATCAAGCAAACTGATTTGCAACGTCTGGCTAATATCTGTGGAAAAATAGGCAACAATTTAGGCTTGAAATTTAGTGTTAGAAAATCAGGTGTTATGGTATTCAATGAAAACAGTGAACAGACAGTGGCAATACAGGGCCAGGAAATGCCTCGGGTAACATATTATAAATACCTTGGTATATGCATAAACGAAGTCAATAGATATATGGAAACACAGGAAAAAAACAATAACAGTGAAGGGGAAGGGAAATGGCAGCCATGATGAAGCACAGAGCGCTATAGGGATACAATAGGTACGAAGTGCTCCGAGGTATGTAGAAAGGTGTAATGGTTTCAGGACTTACTTTTGGAAATGCGGTTGTTTGCTTTAAATCAGGGGTGCAATCAGAACTCGATGGGAACCAAAGGTCAGGCGACGGCTTCCACAGGCGACGGCGTTCCAAGCGCGTTCCTGACGCATTTTCTATGCCGATCCCCGACGCCAGTCTCGACTGGTGCCGCCACGGCTGGTGACAGCGTTTTCGATGCACGCAGCAAGTCGCACCTCATAAAGCGAAGCCTTCTTTGCCTCTTGTCCCGACATCCGGACGCTGCTGTGAGGGTATTGCCGTGCGTTCCACGGGTTTTCTTTCAACACGACGAAATGGCGCTCGCATCAGCGCAGCCCAGCGGTCGATTAGGCATCAGTAAAGTTTTTGGGTTTCTTTTCTTCTTCTTTCTTCTGCCGGGTTCTTCTTTCTTCGTGGTTGTTGTTCGCTCTCGGCTCTTCCTGAGCCGATGCCCTGCTCTCTGCTTCGGTATCTCGGCACTAACGATGCTTGATGTCAATAATTCAAACTGATTTATTTACAGGCAGATAGTAACGGTTACAAGGAGTATATGGAGTACAAGTAGTTACAAGCAAACAAGGAAAACGGCTTCACATTTACGAATGCGGCTAAGCAAGGCCTCGGAGCAGTCCGTCGCTCCGATCGGGCACCTGACGAGAACGGTCCGTCGTCTCTCAGGCCTCAGCTCACACTGCCCGCCCAGCCGCACACATTATCACCCCCCAGCCAGCCGCGGGACCATGTCCCCGGGCTGCGTAACTCGCACCGGCGGTGGCCGCCGCTCGAGCCCCCCCCGCGGCGCCTCGGCCCGACGCAAAACACTCCCGAAAGACACCCTTCTCCAGATGTCGCTACAACGGCTCACTGCGCGATTTATGGCACTCGCCAGACCCAGTGCTCGAGAACCACTGCCGCTCCCTTTTTCGCCGAACAGCGTCCGGCCACCGTCTTCCCAAAGCAGGCCCTTCCTGGAAGCGGCCAGGGTGCGAGCCAACAGCACAACATTGCCATACAACACATATACAAAAACAGAGTGGGCCCCACAGAAGTCGGGGAAGCACGCACTTAAGCAACGAAAATAATGCACATATGAGCTTCACCAAGCCGAACATTCACAACGACCTTACACCCCGCACCCAAGATCGTTATTACAATCCTACTGGTTGTAATGCACGATTAACTCAAGGTGTCGTCGTGAATGATACATACACACAAGTAGAAACAATACCACATAAGGGAAAAATTAACTTAGAAGTGACGAATTGGTTACGTGAAAACACTCTTGGGCGCACGAGAAAGGTTCAGCATGACACACAAAACACGGCATTGAATATGGCATATATACGCGCCGTTGCCTTAACACTGGAACACACCGTAATGACATAATATCAAGCACTGCTAAGTATGTACATTCCATGTCCAAGCACATATAGTCTCTCCGGGTGACTCCCGGGCTCAGCCCCCAGAGACCAAGGGGGTGCACTACTCTTGCATTTCGTTCCCCCCACACATTTCCTCAGACACCCAATCGGCTCTCGTGAGACGCGATAACGCATCGGCATTCGCGTGCTCCGTGCCCTTTCTGTGGCTGACGGTGACGTTGTACCGTTGTAGTGCCAGCGCCCAGCGGACAAGCTTCGCGCCCGCGGGGTGCGTCGTAGTTAAGTAGGTTAGGGGGTTGTGATCTGACACGATATTTATTCGGGCGCCGTAAACCCACGTGTCGAATTTACGAAGGGCCCAGATTACGGCAAACGCCTCCCTTTCTATTGTGGCCCATCTCATCTGAGTGTCGTTAAAGCGATGGCTTGCAAATGATATGGGCCGCTCTTCGCCCGATTCTGTCATCTGAGCCAAGCAAGCGGCTGCTGCGTTGGCGGACGCATCTGTGAACAGCCAATATGGCTTAGAGGAATCCGGAGTCGACAACATCGCCGCCCTACAAAGGGCTTCCTTCAACTCGCCAAATGCCCGGTCTGCCTCCACGCCCCAGGGGATTTGATTCGGCACCTTTCTCCCTGTCAATTCAGTTAGGGGTTTAGCAATTTCTGCGTAATCTCTCACGTAGTTTCTGTAATATCCGCAGAGACCCAAAACGCTCCTGAGTTCGCGCTTTGTTCGTGGTCTCTGTAGCTCCTTAATGGCCCTAACTTTTTCCGGGTCTGGACCATGGTGCCCCGAGCCTACGACATGCCCCAGGTATCTTATCTGACGCGCCGCGACCTGGCATTTCTGCAGATTGGCTGTCAAGCTTGCCTCGCGCATTGCGATTAGCACATACTCGAGGTGTTCTAAATGGTCGGTCCACGTTCTGGAAAACACTGCTATGTCATCCAGATACGCGCAGGCATATTCCTGATGTCCTGCGAGAAGATCATTCATTGCCCGTTGGAAAGTGGCGGGAGCGTTCTTTAACCCGAATGGCATGACACGCCACGCGAATTGGCCTAAATGTGTCACAAACGCTGTCTTGTCTTGACTTTCCTCATCAACGGGAATCTGTCAATAACCCCGCCTAAGATCGATAAGAGTGATGAAGTTGGCCGCTCCTACTCGATATATAAGCTCCTCCTGGCGAGCCATGGGAAACGCGTCATCCACGGTACCAGCATTCAGTGCTCTGTAGTCGACACAAAGTCTAAGGGAGCCGTCTTTCTTGGTGACACACACCACAGGGTGACCGAACGCGCTCGTGGTCGGGTAAATAAGTCCCATAGCGAGAAGTTCGTCGATCTCCTTAGCTATCTCCTTCCTAAGGAGCTCAGGTACGCGATACGGGTGACCCTTTTTCGGCGTGTACCCCTCGTGTAGTACAATTCGATGGCCACCTATCCGTGCCCTTCCTGGTTGCCCCGAAAACACGTCGCCGTAGGACCGGAACAACGCGCGTATCTGTGATTCGTGGCTTGACGACAAGTGCTCTGTCGTAGTAGCCGGTAACTCACTTTCCAACTGTTCCGTTACGGATGGACTGCACTCGACTTCCCCAAAGTCCTCATCGTCGTGGAAGATAACGCTCGTGTGCCCTATCCTTGCGTGATAGGGACGAAGATGGTTAGCATGCACGGTTCTTCGTTTTCCGCCTTCCACGATTATCTCGTAGGAATTTTGGCGCGGTTTTGCGGCTACCTTATACGGCCCGCACCACTTCGACTGCAATTTCCCGTGCTCGCCCATGCGAAACAATAGGACATCGTCGCCGATATCGAACGTCTTTACTCGGGCGCGGAGATTGTACTGGGAGGCGTACGCGTCTTGCTGCCTGCTAGCCGTTAGTCCTGCGAGCTCGGCAGCTAGCTGCAGCTGCTGACGCAACTTCTCTAGATATTGAGCTGCCGACTCTCTCAGGTTATCAGGTATGTCGACCTCCCCTGTCCAGCTATTCTTCAGTATCGACAGCGGCCCAGTCGGGCTTCTACCAAACAACATCTGAAAGGGGGAAACGCCCGTTGTGTCATGGGGCACCTCCCTATACGCCCAGAGCAAGAAGGGGACAAATTTGTCCCAGTTCCTCCTGTCTCTCTCGATCACATGAAACAGCATATTTTTAAATATGCGGTTCCACCTCTCTACGGAGCCATTACTTTCCGGGTGCTCTGGGGTGGAGAATCGCGGTGAGCTCCCGATTCTCTCACAGAAAATCTGCGTCATCTGTGCAGCAAAATTAGTTCCTTGATCGCTGCAGATTGCCTCAGGGACACCGGTCCGCGAGAAAATCTCTAGCAGTGCGTCACATGTCCTTCGCGCCGTAAGCGATGTCAAACACACCACTTCCGGCCATCTGGTATGCAAATCCGTTACACACAGAGCATATCTGTGTCCCCGTGCCGATGGGGGGTTCAATGGCCCGATTACATCAACGTTAACTACCTGGAACGGGTAACTTGGGCGCGTGAGTGGCGTTATCGGAACGCGGTCCATGACCTTACGGTCAGACCGGACCTGGCAACCGTGGCATGTCTGACAATGTTGTTTAATGTCTCTGTCAATGCCAGGCCAATAGAAAGACATCTTTATCCTATTGGCTGTTTTTCTTATTCCGAGATGCCCACCCCACGGTGACTCGTGCGCAAGGAGCAGAACCTCCTTCCTTCTCTCACCAGGCAGAACTAACTGCTGATAGACCCTGGTGGCAATTTTGTCCTTGTGAAAAAGCAGCCCGTCGCGAACAAACATCCCATGGCTGCCTGCTTTACCTTGTTTCCATGCCTCGACCAGGCTCGGATCTGCTCTCTGCGCCTCCCGAAAGGCCTGATTTTGCTCTGTCCTACTCGAATCAAAAGTCGCATCTCCCTGCACCACTAAGCCAACTTTGGCAGCTTGGTCTACATCTGCGCTCGAAGCAGGGTCGCCCACGCTCTCCTCCTCTGCCCAAATATCGGAATTAAGGTCCAAAGCTGCCTCGATCACTGGCCCGCCTTGAGTACCGGCACATGCTTCTTTAATCATGTGCCATGCCTCCGCCGAAAGCAGGCAGTCAGCGTCGTCTGTCGCTAATTCCTCAGTAAACGCGCAGATTACAGGTACTTCCCTACCTAGGTGGACACTCCCGCCCGTATCCAGGCCGAGCTCAACGCGCGCCAGTCTCGCCACGACTTTCGCGCCGAAAGCTGCCACCAGCGTCACATTTCCCATCTCATGTTTCGCGCTTTCGGGCACGGCGCTTTCTCTGAGCACCGTAATCTCCGCACCCGCGTCAACCAGTGCCTTAATTGAAGCATCCCCGCACCTTAATCTGACATACTCCACAGCAGGTATATCGCATTCTCTCTTATTTCTGGTTGATGTGCCCCCGCAGGCGGGCCCAAGCTCACTGCTTTCGAGTGACACCGCCTGCTGACAACCGGGCACCGCTTCCGATTTCCGGTCTTTGCCAACCTGGTTCACGGTTTTGCGATGGGTCGCCGCTCTGTTGGGGCAGTTTCGCGCGAAGTGCGGTCCATTGCATACAAAACACGCGGCCTGCGTTTTCTTCAGAGCGGCTTCCTTGTTCACCGACGGCACACAAGGTGTAACAACCCTCGCGTCATTCGTTGTGCTCGCCGTACGCCCGTATTCTCCCGCCGTTTTCGGCGCTGTCACCTGCCTCCGCGCAGACCCCTTACCCTCGATGTCTTCGTAAGCTTCAATGAACTTTGCAATTTCGTGTGGCGTTGCCCACCCGTTACCCTCTTCACGCTTAACATGCTTCCACGCTTCCTGGCTCAATGTTTGTTTAATTTGGCCAGCGACTTGAAGCGCAAACAGATCTTTGAAAGTTTTTACGCCCCGCGCCGCCGTATAGAAGGCATAATAGCTCTCGAGCCTAGACGCAAAGTGCTGCCAGGTCTCGTCTCGCATCGGCGTTGCAAACCGGAACTGTCTGAGATAATCGCCCGGCGACAGCCTCAGCTCGGACAAAATGGTCTCTTTTACTTTGGCGTAGCTGTTCAGTTCATCAGTCGACAGCTTCGAAAAAATGTGCCGAATCCTCCCTGCGATCCGCGGCAGTACCAAGTGACTTTTGATGCTCTCTGGCACTCCGTACGACCGAAAGATGCCCTCAATGCCCTCCAACCACACCGGTACCTCTGGATCCGATGGGATTGGAGTTAGAAGGCTTCTTAGCATTTTGGAAAAGTGCCCTAGGGTCTCCTCGCGGGATTCCGGATGCCTGTTTGGTGCTCTGTCATCTATACTTTCTCGCATTTCGAGCTGCCGCGTTCTCTGCTGCTCAATTTGCAACTGAAGCTTTAAACGCTCTAATTCCATTGAAGCTATCCGAGTCTCATGTTGAAATTCGAGTTCTTGCCTGTCTGCGCCTGTGCCTGACCCTACCCCAGCACTCGGCCCCGCAGCTTCCCCGTCACTACTCATGATCAGCACCCACTAGTCCTCGATTACAGCTAGTGGTCTCTGTGAACTATGCAGGGAAGTCACCCACCTTGATTCCAGTCCCTGGAGCCAGATGAAAGGAGTCGCTCCACGGGTTTCCTCTAGTCCATCAGAGGGCGATGCAGTTCGGCCACTAGTCCATCAGTGGGCTGCACTGTCCGATGCGCACTCACAAGTCCATTAGTGAGCGCTTCCCGTGCGTCAGTCCGTCGACGCACTGTCCGGGCTCGGTCCGTTGGCCCGTCGACGCTTGTCTTCGCTACTCGCCTTCACGTGAGCAGCAGCCTCGCTTTCCGTTTCTTCGCCTGACCCAGGCAGTGATGAAGTCGTCGCAGTTCTGTGACGTCGTCGCAGTTCTGTCACCTTCGTGAGTTCCGAACGGTTACCGCCTATCTGCCACTGCCGTCCACCGAAGGCTTACCGAGAACAGATATCCTGTCGGCTGCGCCAGTAAAGTTTTTGGGTTTCTTTTCTTCTTCTTTCTTCTGCCGGGTTCTTCTTTCTTCGTGGTTGTTGTTCGCTCTCGGCTCTTCCTGAGCCGATGCCCTGCTCTCTGCTTCGGTATCTCGGCACTAACGATGCTTGATGTCAATAATTCAAACTGATTTATTTACAGGCAGATAGTAACGGTTACAAGGAGTATATGGAGTACAAGTAGTTACAAGCAAACAAGGAAAACGGCTTCACATTTACGAATGCGGCTAAGCAAGGCCTCGGAGCAGTCCGTCGCTCCGATCGGGCACCTGACGAGAACGGTCCGTCGTCTCTCAGGCCTCAGCTCACACTGCCCGCCCAGCCGCACACATTATCACCCCCCAGCCAGCCGCGGGACCATGTCCCCGGGCTGCGTAACTCGCACCGGCGGTGGCCGCCGCTCGAGCCCCCCCCGCGGCGCCTCGGCCCGACGCAAAACACTCCCGAAAGACACCCTTCTCCAGATGTCGCTACAACGGCTCACTGCGCGATTTATGGCACTCGCCAGACCCAGTGCTCGAGAACCACTGCCGCTCCCTTTTTCGCCGAACAGCGTCCGGCCACCGTCTTCCCAAAGCAGGCCCTTCCTGGAAGCGGCCAGGGTGCGAGCCAACAGCACAACATTGCCATACAACACATATACAAAAACAGAGTGGGCCCCACAGAAGTCGGGGAAGCACGCACTTAAGCAACGAAAATAATGCACATATGAGCTTCACCAAGCCGAACATTCACAACGACCTTACAGCATCTCTGGCCTTCTTGAAGCCCTTGGGTTCAGCGAGAGCAGCGGGAAAGTAAACACGTCCGCAGTGGAGATTAGTAGGAGGCGATTGGAAGATTGGCAGAAGAAAAGTAGGGAAACGACAAACAACGGAGACGTGCAAAAATGAAGTTTACAATAGGGGGCTCAGAAAATTTGGTTATGGGAATTCATCGTGGGTTTTTTCACCTTTCCTTTTTTTTTCTTTTTTATCAATATAATAACAAGAGCTTGGTGGTGGAACCAACCACCCCTTTCCAAAGGGGTGGTTGGACCCCAAACATTATGAACAATGACGCCTAACAACGGCTCAAGCAAACGTGCCTCCCAGTGCGCTCTATGGACTATACGCAGACAAACAGCTGTGGTGCACGCAAGGCCACGTGCAACATCAACCCACCACTCTTGTATTCCACTAAACCCTGAAACAAAATTCCAGATTTGCCGCCAACATCACCGATAAATATCTTCAATAAATGCAAAGAGCCTACAAAGCTTTCTTTACATCGATTCCCACATTGCTGGGATCCTCCCTTTTCGTTTTTTTTTCTTTTCTATCCAGTGGCAATACCTTAACTTTCAGTAATGAGTAGAGGCGAAAGCAGCTGGTTTTCGCTGGCACGTTGCTGCGATTGCATCGCAAGCAGCGCCTAGGCTTACATGATGTGCGTAACAGATATTGTATGTTGTGAAGTTGTCTAGAAAACAATTATTGAAAGTACAATCGACAGTCACATATGAATGCATCAGAGCATATTCTAACAACGATATGGTTAGATTAGATAGTTTATTCAACCGCATATTGATTTCTGGTCGCGGAAAACACATTTTCATTCAGCTTGTGTGGATGAAGTTCCTGTGAAATAATTACGGTGGTGGTCAAGGAACCACGGCAAGGAAATTAGCTTAAAGCGTTTTTTGCAAGTCGTTTTGTTGCATCCGCCGCGGAGTGCTGTCTTATTACCCCACGTGACCACAAAAGAGTAGCACCTCCTTACATACATTTAGTAATAAGCATAACATAATAATACTACCATAATAACATTATAATAATATTAATATAAAGCTTTCATAGCAGCGCAATGTCCAAGCTGGACTAGAAAACTCAACTAATCATTCAGTAAACATCGCAATATTCAGCACTGTCTCACTGGTAAAATAAGTGGGGAATGGATCACGCTGCGTCCGGAATGGAAAGATGGTAAGACAATTCTGACTATCGTTAAAGTTCTTAGGCTGCGTATATTATTCTGCGGAATCCATTAGGTTTCTTACTTTATTTCTTGCCGGTTAACTGCCAATTTTTCTGCGCCATACAATCCTTAAGCTGACGCAGTGCACGGCGTCAAAAATTACGATCATCATAAATACGCAACGCCACATGCTAAAGGACAGGCTGAACAGAGCCAGCATTCATTGACAATGTACCTTTACCGTTTAAGCTACGCAGAATGTATGGGCGTTTACGTGCCGTAAACTAGAACTTTATTAAGTTCCTGCCGAACTTCTCGTCACAGCGAGACAAACATAATTAAAGCGGCTACGTTAAAACGGGAGCGTTTGCTACAAGACAGCCAGGAAAACTCATTAAGACAACTTCACAGAAAGTCCGCAAGAGCGTCCAAGCATTAAGCGGAAGTCATTTGCATATACGCGTCCAAAATAAATGAAACACCAAAAGAGGTGCATGCCATTCTAGAGGAAAAAAATCTCTCCAGTACGTACACATCGTGAAACACCAAAACGTGAGCAACACCAAAACAAAAAGAAAAAAGAAACTACTACTCTGGTGAAGTCGGCAAACCACCGATTAGCAAGCAAATGCGAGACGCAATCATGAAACGCGTTCGAGCGTATAATGTCCAATTTAACGCATAAGCTAGTTTTTGCGGAAGTTCTTTTCGGCGAGTTGACGAACCAAGCGAATACGAAAAAGACAGCATCATTTCATAATATTACAATATATAAATATATAAATATATATATACATATATATATATATGTATATGTATATATATATATATATATATATATATATATATATATATATATATATATATATATATATATATATATATATATATATATATAGATATATATATATATATATATATACCGTTTTTTCATGTCATTCAAACTCCTCAATGCCCAGACTATATTCAGAACCTAATATTCAACCTTTCGCTATCGGAGGCGTAGGAGTTGGTCTGACACCTCGTTCAAGAGCAGTCAACGATAGTGGCTCGGTCCAGCGCGTTTAAGGAGAATGATACACAAGACATCCGCTGCTGCAACGCCCCGGTGAAAAGTCATCTGTCGTCGCAATATACTTGTGCATAGTAGAGGACCGTCCTTCTCGATACCATTCATTCGTGTCCTGCCAGTTGTGATATAAGAATCTGAATGGCCAGGCGCGACATCTGCTAAACGGAAGCTGATGTTAGAGCGTCTTGAATTGCATTTATACACAGCGCTAAGTTTCTAAAGGTGCTTGAGATTATCTCCGTATAATGTATTTCGTGCATTATTAGAAATGAGTTCACCTCATTCTGACAACCCTCTGCCCATTTCAAACGTCAAACTGGCTGGCAAAGATATGCGAAAGCTTGCCTATATATATATATATATATATATATATATATATATATATATATATATATATATATATATATATATATATATATATATATACATAAATGACGAGATGCAGTTCATTACGTCAATGTCGTTGTCTTCCTTGCATTAGATGCGGCGTGTGATCGTCTAGCGGCGTGCTTTTCCCGCCCACTCCTCCCACTTTCCCTAATCTTCACGCCCATTGCGGTATCTGCCGATGGCTGGAGCGAGCGCACGAAGGCTAGACCCTGAAAACATGTCCCTACCCCGCTGTCCTGCTCGTTAGAGCTGCATAATCTTGTTCCTGCCAATATTCGGTTCATTGTTGGCGCTGTCGCGTTCGTGCACGCCAGTATTGGGTGCGTAGCCTCTACTTCACGCTGCGCTCTGCTCCCCCTTCCCGTCCTAACATCCCCCCGTCAGCCGAGTCTTCAACGCGTAGGCACACGCACGCCGACATCATCGTTCGCCCATCGAAAGGAATTTTCTCACCCATTGCGCTGTTCTCCCTCCTTGTTCCTCCGGCTTACATAATACCCGAGGTATGGCGTGCTGGCGGGGAAGAAAATAATTTGAACAGAAAAATCATGACGCCGTAAAATATCCGACAATAGGCGCGACCCAGCGAAGCGGGGATGTGGAAAGGCAGAAGAGCATGACTCAGGCGTCGCAGCTCACCGCAGGACACGCCCTGCTGGCACGCTCGGGGTGGCGGGGATCCCGCCTGGCCATTTTTCTGTATACCGCGTGCCCTTTCCCGCCTTCCACCGCTTTTCACCAACCATCATCCCGCACGACTATTCTCTTCTGTCGCCCTTGTCAGCGCAGTAGTGCAACTGTCTCTTTTTGCCTTCCTCCCATACTCCCCAAACAGACCTCTGCTACCACTTCGATGCTCCCGCATCCCTGAGATTCCCGGCGCAGTGACGTCCGACCGCTCGCCGGGTTTGTCACTTCCGATGCTCGCGGGGCTTGGAGAGAGAGACACGCTGGATTCGTTCGCTCCGCGTCCCCTCCTGTCCGAGCTGCTCCGTGCTCCAACGCGCCGACGTCGCTTCACCAGCCGAGCTGGCGCACCACGCGGAGAAGAGAGATGAGCGGAGAATTCACTTAGCTCGTTCCGTCCAGGCAGCGACGCGTGCCCGCTGCAAGCGTGCAGCAGTGTTCCCGGCAGGGGAGTATTAAGGATCAAAGGCAGGGATGGAGAGGAGGAAAGGGAGAATAGAGGGGGCAGTCAGCGACGCGTGCACACTGCGGCGGTGGTGGTTCCGATGCGCCCGGAACGAGCTTCCGGAGACGCTGCACTGAGCGCGGGAGTAGTACCAGCGGCCGCTGCAGCAGCAGCCGCAGAAGTCAGCGGCATGAAGGAAGCAGAGGCCAAAGACACTTTCTTCCGGTCGAGATGGAGCGAGCAAAGGACGCGGAAGGAGTCAGTGCAGGGAGGCGCGCGCTCTTTCTACGGGGCAATGGAGGATTTAGGGGGTGGCGGCAGACGGGCACGACGCATTTTCAAACGCATGGCCGCCCGGCTGACGTTGTTCGGGAGAAGACGAGCGTGCTTCCGCCCAGGAGCGAGGAAAGAGACCCGGAGGAGAAGAACTCTCTCTGGCTATCTGTGCGCTAAAGAGCGACCGCCCAATTTTGATCCGCAATCGAGCCTTTTTCTCGTGTCGGCGGGCGCGACACTGCGAAAAACCGCATCGTGGCGGCGGGTAAAGGGGACAGACAGGAAAGATGCGTGGGGGGACGTCCTGGCGACGATGCATATGGGTCAGCGCCCGCGCGACTTTTCGCGGCTCGCGGCTTCCGCTCAGTTTATGTTCTTACTTTCTCGTTTCTCCTCCTGGCTTATTTCCAGATTCTTCTTTTTGCGCTGCTTCTTTTCCACCAAATTTTCTATCTCGAAAAGTTCATCCACTTTGCCTACACAAAGTGCATACTGCACGCGTTGTTTCTCTCTCCAGCTTGTCATCTGCCGCCAGCTGCCGGGCTGTTTCTGTTGAGCGCGAGCACTTCTATGTGTGTAAGTGTGGGTGTGTGGGCGCATGTTCTTGTTTCGGGTCGGAAGATAAACAGCGTATGGAAATAGTGTGCCCGTCTGGTCTGAATCGCGCTTGGAACTTGTTCTGCAACAAAGACACGACAGCAGCAAGAGGCTCTTTCTCTCCCCTACACCCCTCCTCCTCATCCTCCTAGCTATATGGAACAAAGAACGAACTAGAGCAAGCCAAAGAGCAAGAAAGAGCAGCCCAGAAAACTGTGCACACGAAAAC
This sequence comes from Dermacentor albipictus, assembly GCF_038994185.2. Taxonomy (NCBI): domain Eukaryota; kingdom Metazoa; phylum Arthropoda; class Arachnida; order Ixodida; family Ixodidae; genus Dermacentor; species Dermacentor albipictus. The sequence continues at coordinate 102,500,856 of NC_091824.1, read as the reverse complement.
GCGGGAATACAAGCAAGGAAAGCCGGTATCATTAAGGGAATGCCACGCCGAACTCTGGCGCTCCTGTTATTGTATGCGGGTCTCCATTTTTTCTCCCCCTCTATCGTGCTTTTTCTGTTCATGTTTTTTTGCGTAGTAACCCGCCCTGAAAGAGTTTCTCTGCTGGGTATGGAAAGCGGCAGGGCTGCTTCTTTTGCTTAGCCGTTGTCGTTTTAGTTGTTCCTGACTCACTTCTTGGGAAACGAGATCCTATGGCGCCTGCTTTTCAGGTATATAGTTACTTTCTGCTCGCGCACGTGGCGTTATTTCCGTTTCATTCTCGTGTTAACAATGGGTGAGCCCGGCGCTAATCGCCTCGTAGGGCACTGAATGAGACATTTTAAAGCCCGTCCCTCGCTCCGCGTTTTGCTGTGTTTAGGAAGACCGATATTACAAGCGCTTACCCGAATGAACAAATGGGGGCTTAAGTGAATTTTTGAGTAAATGGTGAAGGAAACGAAGTATGCGGAAGCCAGCGATCGAGCTTCTTTAGCCTGAGAGAAAATTAGGCTCCACCTACTGCTGCTGCGCCTTCCACTCAGTCAACAGTAGGCGCTCTCGGAAAGAATCAGTGCTTACCACAAGTCCTGCTCATATTTGCTCAACTCTGTATACATTTTCCGCGTCGACTCCAGCTTTCCGGCGACAGAAAAGCCTCGCTTTGCGGTCTGCGACTCCACTTCCGACGAGTGTACCCCCCCCCTCCCCCCCCACGTCCGGCGCTCGAACAAACGTGTACTTCTCCGCGACACCCGAGTCGTCGACGCTCTTGTTTTTCGTCGTAATGGAGTGAGCAATATTTCCTGGAAGCTTCGTGGCTGTGAACCGAGAAGTCGCGGCTGCCCACAATCATCCCACACTCCGGAAAGCTATCCACTTGTTGAGCAGCCAAACACGGCCTATAGGTATTTGTATGACTGTACTGGTAGGCATTCTGGCCCCTGACTTGCATGCTGAAAGCGAAACTTCAATAATCTTGTCAATGACGAAACGATGAAGTGCATGCGTAATTGTTTGTATGCACTTGGCCTTTTTGCTTGCGTGTTCTGATGTGTATGCCATTGCAATCAATACGAAGGAAAGAAAGATGAAAAAAAACGTCTTTTCATTTTGGATTGTGCAGCTGGTATTTGTTTTTAGATTCCGATGTTTAGTTTCTGTTTGGCTGAGGTGACGAAATGTTTAAAATCCAAAATGATGTGCGTTCATCGTTCTCATACTTGTAGATAACAGTGGCGAATGGTCAATCGTGGAACGCTCATTGACGTCAGCTGATTACATACAAAGCGGAGAAGATAAAACATGGAACAAAATCACACACAGAAAGAATAGAATCTTGCACACATGCTCGAAGCACGAGCTCTACTAGTGTCATCAGTGCACTGGCCTAAGTGCGCTAATTATCTATGTTGTAATTTAATTATAGTCAAAGAAGTCTTGTATTTTGTATTTATAATACATCCAGGGGTAGGACAGTGCTGCCACCCACGTTTTTATCTTCGTAGTGGAGGCTTCAATATACTTTGTTATGCTCGCGGATAACTTTTCTTGGCTATGAAGCGAAGGCTATGGATACTAAACACGCCTCTTAAACTGCTGCTGGAAGTAGTCCCGCAATTTCGCTCAGGTTTTCTTACTGTGGAAAAAAAAAACAATGCTTTTTTTGTTTCTTACAACACCCCATTTGAAACAATGCGGGACATTCACCAGTCAAATATTGGTATTTTAATGTACTTTTAGTTTGCACTCTCGCACACCCGAGAGCGTCGCACGTTTTGCACATTCATCAAACGCAAAATGACGCCCGTGTCTTCTGGAGGGTGTTTGTCGCTTTCTGTCCCGCCAATCAACTCTCCTCAGAGGCTGTTGACTAACTTTAGCAACTAAAGACTGTTGAACCACATAAAAGAAGTTTTTCCAGCATCTGCGAGGAAACCAAGCGAGCCCCTCTGGAAGTCGCAACCATCGGCACGTACAAACGAGTGAGCGAGCTGACTACTGCGCCGGCTCTATACCGACGGCAGCGGTGGTGGCGCGTCGTCATACGGCTGCTGCGGAGCTCCGACACAGGCTGCGATGCTGGCTGTTAAGAACTTGGTACATGTTGTATGTGAATAAACATTGATTCACGCCGAGTTATTGCATCTGCCTTGACTAGAGAGGTTGTGCGAGGTTGGCGAAACCGAAACCAATACCGAGCGCACACGGACTATACACTGCGTACGAATACACTCATGTGCAAAAGCTCCGCCCCCGTAGCTTTCGCTTCATAGCCAAAAAAAGCTGTCAGCGTGTATAGTTTCAATGACTGGCGTGTAGTGATTTCAGACGTACGAAAGATGATAGTTCCACTTGGTCATTATTTTCTCAAAGAAAGGAAAAAAGTATTTAAGTGCTCTCCTGTAATACCAGTTCCCCACAGACGAATCTGCAACTGACTTCCTTCAAAAAGGTTTCAGAGGTCTTCTATTTTCACCAGCGACATCGGGAACAATGTCGAAGGCCGATCTCGGTGAACCATTAAAACGAAAGAGCAAAAACAGGCGTGCAACTGCCACAGATAGAGACACTGTGTAAAATGAAAGAACAAAACTATCCTGACAACGGTCTTTCTTACGAGGCGCCACCGGTTCTTCAAACTTGATAATAAGAAAACAGATGGAAAGTGGTGTGTGCTAGGACGTTACACAGTCTTCTAGTTCAGATTGCGGCAGTTTTCACACTACGACATAAAAATGAGAGAGCTACACTGACTTCAACATTTTACTTGACGGTTAGTTGTTCGGGGTCCATGAACGCTTTGTGCGACTTGTGATCTCACTTCGCTTTTGTTCTGTCCAAACCGAAGCTTCAGCACATCGGTTAGAGAACTGGTTAACAGCTCAATTTCCTTCCTGGTTCTGGTTTCAGTTTGACTCGATTCAGCGCCGTACAAGAATGTGACGAGGAAATCGGTACCAGCTTTAACAGCACACGGAACTTAATATGAAGAAGAAAAAAGAAAGGAGTGAGTGCATCACGTAGCTTCTTCAACTTTTTCGAAGAGCAATAACAAAGCGCACGCTAAAGGCCTCAAAATGAAATTGTTCTAGAAAGGTGTTTGGCGAGAGCTTCCTTTTCTCTTAGAGCGTGTTTTCTACTCTTTGGTTCATTGATCAATAAACGCTCATGAAATGTACGAATTCCAACACCCATCATAACGATAATAAACTGAGCGCCAGCTTGAAAGCTTTTCTTCGACAGCCCAAGCACCGCTTGGAGAGTGCATTTCAAACATCTTTAGAAGCGTAAGTTGCTGGGCTAGCTCGTGCGTCGCTAGAGTTCAAGCTTTTCAGTAAGCGTATCAGTGGGTGTGAAATAGCGCGGGTTACTGGAGAGCTGTACGGTAGCAACAACGATGGTAGCGACATATTATGACGCAGAGTTATGAATATTATGACGCAGAGACAGCACACCAAGCTATAATACTGCCGTGAGTTACCATACTTAAATGCTTGTGTAAAGCATGGGTAGTGACATAATTGTCAACGTGAGTGCAGTTATTTGATAGTTTTTCTTCTACGAGAACACTCAAGTAGAAATTTTTAAAGTGATTGTAGTTGGGCAAAGCGCCACAAGCAGTCGCTGCCAGCTTTGCTACTGCCGTCCATGACTCCGGTAAGCCGATAATCTGTAAATGGTAAGAAGTTCACGGAAAAGCTAAAACTTCAATAAATAAATAAATAAATAAATAAATAAATAAATAAATAAATACGCCATTCAATCAATCAAGCGCTCCCCTTTGCATAAAACCTGTAGGGTCTCGCAAAAAAAAAAAAAACAGCTGCCTTATTATATTCAATATCTCTCTCTCTCGTTGTGGTATCAGTCACTTCTTCCTACCTAACACAGCCGTGCTTCATGCTTTGGTGGCTGTCTAGTGATACGAAACAATAATATTGAGAGTATTGATATTGATAATATTGATATTGATACCTAGGCGTGCATATATCTAGTGACTTATCTTGGACCCATCATATAAATCAGTTAACTAATTCCTGCAACCGATTACTAGGTTATCTACCACGTAACTTGTCATCAGCATCTCTCTCAGTCAAACTACTAGCATATAAAACTTTAAGCCGTACTAAACTAGAATATGCTTGTGCTATTTATGACAACCATCAGGTTAATATGATTAACACCATTGAAGCGGTTCAGAAACGAGCAGCCAGATTCATTCTTTCTGACTACTCCTATAACACAAGTGTTTCAGCCTTAAAATCCAGGTTGTGTCTTCCCTCGCTCGCCTCCCGCCGCAAAAGTGCTCGTCTTCTTTTATTTTTTAGCTTCTTTCATTTACAGGCCCCAGGTAACCAGGTCATCATTCCAGCCCATCGCTTTTCCCGTCACACACATCCTAATGCTCTGTATCTACAACGCGCCCATTCGACTACGTATCAACGTTCTTTTTTTCTATACACAGCCCGTGAATGGAATGGAAGACCATCTTTCAAGTCACATTACCTAACCTGACACGCCGTTTTTTCAATGTGCCCACCCCTCATGTAATGTCCTGCTCTGGGACCTTTGGTGTAAAATAAATAAATAAATAAATAAATAAATAAATAAATAAATATTGTAATGACAAGTGAGAGCTTTACAACTTCGCTTCAATCTCGACCCTGGGAGTTTATAGCTTCAGTGCAAAACAAATAACCCCTAAATAGGTTCCACTCTAACGTACACTAAAGGAAAAAACAATGGGATGACAAAAGTAAAGGACCATAAGGCGGTAAAGGGCGCCGTGAGGTCCAGCAGTTTCACCACCGAAAAATGGACATAATTAATGGTCATTTGCAACACATGGACCTATTTTTCTTTTCTCTCTGCCAGGAGGTAGATGGGCGCAACGCAATAACGTACTGTAATATAGTCACCATGTTACTCCGCATGGCTCCCTCACCGATAGTTGCGAGTTTCGACATATACCACGATCAGCGTTGAAAGAAAGTGTCCCTTACCTCACTATGTCGAAACTTGGACACACCGTACCGCAAGCTGCCAAGTTGGAAAAGCCAGGTCTGCTACGCTGATTTATTCATGGACACAACAATTAGCCTGACCCGAATGCGCGGCCTCGCTTCACAGCGAAGGAGGTTTCGAAACACCATTCTCCTAACGTGTCTTGGGCGGCGCCAAACCGTGCATTATTCATACCCTCGGAGGACGCTCATACAAAAAAAAAAAGAAGAGAAAGAAAAGTAGTAAGGAAGTGAAGGATTTGGTGTGCGAGAAAATGCCATCGACGCCCGCCTGCCCTGATGCTAAAAGGATTCGAGAGAAACGTGCCGCAACTGGTGCCCGCGGAGAAAGGGATCAAAGTAAGCAATGAAGAAAAAAACTCGGTCAGAGAGAAAAACGGGACTTCCAGACTCTTGGAGAGAAAGTCCATCTTAATGACTAGTCTTTAGGCCGCATGCGCGTTCTCATCGCAGGGGAAGCAGCAGCACAAGCAGGAACGAGGCCAGGCAGTGTCGTCTGCTCCGAGCCAAGGCCGGAGGGTCGTAGTTTATTGCATTCCGTATCCGGGCGCAAAAGGAAAGCCTTAGATAGTTTTCCCTCATTAGGCGCGGAGACCGCGTGCCGCGCGCAGCCTGCGCAATCAGTCCATACAGAGCCCCGAGCTCCTGCAGCGGTGTGAGCAGGCACACAATGCGGGATTGGGGCATCCCGAGCGCAATAAAGGAAAGCGCGGCAACGCGTTCCTTACTCCGACGGGCCCGCTGATTCTACAACCTTTTCCTTGCTTTCTCTTTTATGCTTTCTCTCTCGCTCTCTCTTCTAAATCACGCACGAAGAAGAAAGCTACGAGTTCTATTGGCGAAAACCTATGTTCCCTAGCCATCGCTGAGCTCCGCTTCAGCCCTTGCTCTTCAAGCAGCGAAGACCTGCCCGGGACGGCGTACGACGGAGAGGAGGCTCTTTGGTGGAATTCTAATATCGGTCTTTTAAGAACGGGGTGAGGCACTTCGTACGGCGCTCGAGACAACGAGAGATTGGACTATGCGGGCTCATGCAGCCCCCCATTTGGCGTGCCAGCCTTAAAGTTCTGTTTTGGACGGTGCTGTATCGCCGTCTTAAATAGGCGGCGACGAGCGAAAACTCCGCTTACATATGAGGCGAGCTCTTTACCTGTTTTTCTTGAGAGACTCGTCGTGGTCTTGAAAGGAAGCAGAATGTCCCAGAGCGGCCGGAGCAAGATTTTCGCTGCGTTCTTTACCTCGACCCGCGCGATTATGCCAGCAGAACGGCGGGAAGCGGGTTTTTGTATATACCTGCGGTCGCGTAGCTATAGGGGATGGTTGTGCTGTCGGTGAATTGGCGACAAAGTACGAGGGGGAAGATCAGAAATTGTTTGCCGCTATTTTTCATTAGCCAAAATAAGGTGCACAATTACAAATATCCGTACTATTCTACGTACCTTACACTATTTTTCCACATAGTCCCTACACCGGTTCAGACATTTTTCCCACCCAAACACTAAATTTGAGATGCCCCTGAGGTGGAATTCGTCCGGCTGGCTGTGGAACCACCGTCGGTCTTCACGGCCTTTCGCGAACTCACAGAACTACAACCTAACCCTTCCTAAACAGAGACTCCTTTCCCCATACGTGAGCTGCATTTCCCTGTATACTATAGATTTTGATGGGCGTTCGTCCTTTGATACATAGAAAACGAATCGCACTTAGTTGCTCGTACACCAGGGACGACTGAAGCACAGCCGCCTTCTTCAACAACTGACAGCAGCGCCGAGACACGCAGCTACCGAAGGACAATTTATAGAGAAAAATAGGGCGAAATGATTTCTGATTCGCCCTCGTATATTGTGGGCAAAGTATATTGCCTGCCACGTATTTCCGCATTGGTAAGTTGCTACTTTTCTCTTTATTTTACAGTGGAATTGTTAGAACATTGCTGGGTCTCTCTTGACGTCCGCAGTTTCACCGAGTTGGGATAGAGAGAGAGCTGAGAGAGAGGGAAAGCAGACTATAAAAATAGCATCGCGCAGCATAGCGACGCGGCGATGGTGGGCGGAGCCTAGCGGGGGAGAAGGAGCGGCGCGGCGGGGCAACACCACTTGCACAAGAGGGTGTTCTTTAGAGGATGCTGGGCGGGGACACAGGTGGCATGACATCATTGTCGCCCTTTAAAAAACCCGCTCGCTTGCTTCGGCGGTCCTCTTTCAAGCTGTAAAAAAAAACGAAACACAGACCGGCGGAGCTGGGGGAAGCGCAGCGAAAGTTACACCACGTATGCGGTCCTCTTTCCCGCAATTCAGCAGCTCCAGTTCACAATTCAGCAGAGCAACGCATAATCTTTTTTTCTATTTGCTTGTCTGTTTTATTATGCGCCGTCAAAGAAATTGTACGCAAACACAGAGATTACAGAGATTACACAGAGATTAAGAAAGAAAAAGAACGAAACGCACCCCCAAGTGTATCTGGGATGCTACGCGCCGGTCTCGCAATGATGCTGCCAGATTTCTCAGCCTTATCCAAGGAAGCATTAGTTGGTGGGCAAGAAAGAGATTGATTGCATTTAATTCGTTACAGGCATAGATAACCATAGATTACAAACATAGGGGTATTAAGGACGAGAGAAAGGATCCTGAAGAGATAGGGTCAAGAGAAGATAGGCAGAATGCCAGACAGCTATGCATCTAGCTAATGTCCGATTACCTCAAGGAGGCTAGGTGACTATTTGTGACCGCCTCTTTCGGCGACAATACGATGCATCGCTACATTGTTTTCTTGCTAATCCCATTAACGTCGTCCGTCATCCTGAAATGGTTTCAATGAATTTTTCTTACGTGCTGTCCCGCGACGGCTTCAAGCTCGATCCTACATTGTTCATTATTTTAAATATGGCAAACCAAGGCGACATAACCATGAATTCACTGTAGAGATATTTTCTGTACTTGTAGCGTGTTCCAATTTTCCTTGTTCAGCACAAGCAGTGCGATATTGGAATTCCTTATACGAATATGCTGTTGCTTAGTCCACGTTGAAAATGTTTACTGAACACGCGGAAAAAGCTGCTCAGCACCGGCCTGTGCTTTGCCTTGTATCTGCGTTTGCTTGTCTACATATTTCTTTACCTGCTTGAACCCGTTGCAGTGGCTTAGCGGCTACGGTGTTATGCTGTTGACCACGAGGCCGCGGGATCGAATCCCGGTCGCGGCGGCCGCATTTGGAAGGGGGTGAAATGCAGGAACTTCAGTGTCCTGTTCATTGTGTACGCGTTAAAGATTCCCTGATGGTGCAAATTAATCCGAAGTAACCCACTGCAGAAACAAGCTCCCAGTACTTCTTAATAAGCAAATTACGCTATTGTTACAGACACGCTGCATATTGCAGCCGTAGTTGAGTATTGAACTGCCCTTCACGAGGTATTCATGAGTGAGCAATGTTTCCAATATCAGCAGTATCTGTAATCGAGCACCAGAATTCACTCACTAAGGATATATATTGGAAGCAGTGTGTGTTGAAATTTAGGCGCTCATGGTGTTTTTTGTCTCATAGTTATTGCGAGAAAGATGATATATAGATACTATGAAAAGGGGCGGAAAGAAATGGGGAACTGGCTGCGGCCGTTGGTCAAAACAAGCGAGCAAAAAAACTAAGAGACTAGAGTAGTTTTAGTGCCTATGAAAAAATCATTTCATTATTTATTTATTCATTTATTCATATTTAGACTGCTCGGCATTCTCAATATCCTTTAATGCCGCCGCTGGAAGAGCGAACCGCGATAAATTTCACAGAAGAAAGATATCTTATTAAATATTCTCCCGCGATATTCAGAACGAGAAGTCAAAGCAAAAGCTGTGAGAAGCGGAGCGTTTTGTGCGGAAACCTATAAATGAAAATTTAGATTTAACTGACAGGTAAAGTGGAAGTCTTTTCAGGAAGCATAGAATATTTATCAGTGAAATATTTATATGACGCTGCATTTGAGAAGAATGCTTCAATGCACACACAATTTTGGGAATAACCGGAAGTACGCCATCTCTTACTTTCATTGCTATTGGCTTTTTTGGAGAAAAAGTAACAACCGAGCGGAGATGCAGTTCTTGAGATACTTCATAGTTGGTCTGAACACTGGCTCAGAACAAGGAAACAACAAAACCAGGATAAAGACAAGACAGACATCGCAAGTTGGAAATCTACGATGGTTCCGTGTCCCAGAGGCGGGAGCAGCGTATGAAGCGTGCCGATAAGCAGCATCGAAAAAGAAATTAAAGCAAGTGAGTAGAAACGCCGAGCGCAGGCAGTCATGAGAATCGATAATATATATATATATATATATATATATATATATATATATATATATATATATATATATATATATATATATATATATATATATATATATATATATATATATATATATATATATATAAAGCTTTATTGTGCTTAACGAAGTCCCACGCCTCGAGGAACATTGCCTTCGATTTATTCATTTTATTCCCGTTTGTTGCGATGTTTAAGTCGTGCCACCCGTTTCAATAACTGAGAGTGCCTACCTGAGTATGAGCTCGATAACAGTACTCCTCGATATGTATATCTTGTAGTTTGAGGATACGCGCGACTCCGGTTTGTTCGCCACTGGGTATTACACTTACATTTGCCGTCCGGCTCCGATATGGCTTCCCGAGGGCAAACATTTAACTCTGTATTCCAGTGGGATCATTTTTAAAGCTTCACGTCACGCTTAAGGAAACCAAAATTTTATCTCGAGAAAGTTTCCGCTTCAACACATTTTTTTTTTTTTATGGCGCAGGGCGAGGCGAGAGCCAATGCTGATGATAACAGTTTAGGTGATAGAATCAACGTCGCTGGAATCATGCATGCTAGCGCACTTCGCCAGTGAACTTTGTTACCACGTCGAAGGGTAATTTGTCGTTTCATCCCACTATTACGGGCAGTGAGCGGCACTGACTGCCAGCTTAGCTGTTAGAGTTGCGCAGTACGGAAGCGATGACCCAGTAGAAGCCGTCGCTGAATCGTGGAGGATGTTATGGGTTAGGATACTGTTTGTCAGATCATATCGGCCAAGTTTTCTATAAATTGCATGGTATTATCAACATTGGAGACCGCGGCGAAGACAGTCGGGTGATACGATCGATCTGACGCCAATTTCTGACGCCGATGTAAAAGTCATAGACGGCACCTGGTAACCTAATATTGAGCTGTTTTGCATTGTAAATAAGGTTGGGAGAGCAGGTAGGCGCGCGAGCGTGAGGCAGGGCAGAGGTGCGTCGCGCGAAGCAAGATAAATTATTAGATGGAACCTGGCGATGAAAGACTCTCGGAGGTTTTTCGTACGACAGCGGTGCTCGCGTGACATTGCTAGACTGCCGGTGACTGCAGGGTAGACTTAACAGTTACTCTAGAGATTATCTGAACGACCACGATTTGTTTGAAAGCGTGTTCTGCATTTCCACGGCACCAGTACTAAGTCTCGAACGTAACAGGCCATAGCATGAAGCGTCACATGCGCGCCTTGTGAACAATCAACTTGGGGCCAAACAGCATGGTCTTGAACCGGCGCTTTATTAGCACAATGACAATGATCTATTTTTCGTTAGCATCAGTTTAAATGACATCACTATAGTAAATTTAGACGTGACTTGCGTTTCAATATTTGAACGAGAGAGAGAAAAATGATGCATAGAAAGGCAGGGAGGTTAACCAGAGGTAGAGCCGGTTGGCTACCTTGCCCAGGGTGAAGAGTTAAGGAGGATAACAAGAGAAAGAGAGTGGAAGGGGGTTTAGAGAGAGAGAAAGAGAGATGACCCCAAACAAACCGCTTACACTATGGAGTGGTAGGAAGCGGCGTTCTTAAACTCTATCGTGAAGCCCCGTAGATCGCAGGAACCTTAGTAACGCTAGTAAGGCCTTCAGCGAGGATGTTCTTTGGGAGCACTGACCTAAAGCATTTAGTTATATTAACAAAATTCTCAAACTCCCTGAGGAAATATTGCAATACGGCACACTTGGTTTTAATAATTACATTTCATTTCCGCAGAAATTCCAAACCAGGTAGTCATGGCTCTCTCAGCTACGTGTCTTCGCCGTAATCTTCTATAACATCCAGTCTAGTGCCAAAGGAAATAATTTTTATTTCCCGAGATCATTCCCAGATTTCCCAGATAATGCATCGCCTCTACCCGACGCTCCACGGCTACCTCTGCCCACTTTGCAACGTACCCGACACTCTGGCACACTTGCTCCTGGAATGCCCGTGGCAGGAAGGCAGCGAAATGCAACCAGAAACGCACGCAAAACGAGCAATAGAAGCAAACGACCTATTCGAAACGTGGGAGGCCAAGCTAACCCTCGGGGACCTGGAAGACCAGCGACAACTCGTCGCCAGGGCCAAGAGGGCAGTCGAAGCCAGAGGGTTCCTGGACTAAGGAGCCCTCCCACCTTAGGGTTATACCCGGCCTCGCTCGGGATACTGTTTCGTTTAATAAACGTTTCTCTCTCTCTCTCTTCCCGAGATCACTAACAACTAGTAAAACCTTTTCCACATGGATCCCTTCTATGGGTGTACTCTGTACACGAATCATAAATTCTCATACAGTAAGTGCTTAAAGCATTGTTACGAGTGAGGCTGCAGGTTTCAAAGTAAGTAATCAGATTCCACAGCCATCGTGCGCACACTAGTAGTTGCAGGCAAAAATCGTGAGTCTCTTCGTTTCGTTTGCGCCCTCTTTGTCGCATGGTTGCAATGGTTCTCGACGCTGAAATGATCTGCCTTTGTCAATGCGATGTGCCCAATATACGCGGTGCCCCGAGGTATTATCGTTTATATATTACGCGGAAGTATACAGTGCCCTGATTGGGCGATTAGGTGGACACCGTTCTCACAATTAGAAAAGAATGGTTATCGCTTGGCTACTGCACCGTGGTTTATTGAATTGTTTAGACATAATGCCAGCTGATTGGTCCCTTTAGTTTCCACTTATCTTATCGGATATTTACCTTTCTTTAGGGGAGCTTAAAATAGCTCGGGCAACGTTCTTATGTTGCGGAGAAATATGTACTTTGAAATAAATCTTCCGTGAGTGGCGAGTAGAAGTGCTGCAAAAAATATAATAGTTTTTTTTTCATCAGTGTGGCGTGCTGGCTGTAATTAACTAGTGCAGCTTATGCGTACGTATTCGACCAATGCAACGCATTCCAGAAATTCCGCGTTGCGGAGCTGTGCTAGAAGAAATATTAATATTTTGCTGATATCCATGCTTTTCAAAATATTACTTGCATGTGCAGCTGCTATCACATGATAACAAATACAGTGAGTGATTGATCGTGGGAGTTTAACGTCCCAGAGAAGTATGGGATGATTATAGCTTCATCTATCAGAGTGTGGCCGCCGCGAGCAGGGATCAAATGCACAAACGTATACTTAACATCAAAATTGCGTGTCCACTGAAAGAAGGAAGAACACTTTATTGCTTGAAGCATCTAGTCCGAGCTGTCTCCGTTTGAGGAGGTCGCGCTCAACGGTGGCAGTTTGGTGAGTCAACGGCCCTTGCGTACATACAGGAGAATGACCAAGTAAGCGAGCTTTGCCCCACAAAGGGTCATATTGCAAAGAAGCCTACATTAAATACTTAACGTTGCTGGGTTTGCTTGAACAGTTCCCGAAGCACGCAGCGTATGCGATTAACGGGCTTTCACTGTAAAGTACAATATCACACCAAGGCACGATTGCGTTTTATAAAAGACAATAAAGTTTTCGCTTTGAATTAGCTCGACGCCTGCTGCTCCTCTTGTTCTGCCTTTCGGCTTTACATCGCGAAGAGCACGTTTCAGCGGCATTTTTACAGGTTTCAGTTACAGGACACCGTGATTTTCGACCAGCCACCGCAAGCTGAACAAGGGGAAGCGGACCAATCGCAGACGACGGCACCACTTTCTTCTCCCTGTTATACAATTTCACTGCGCTAGCTCGGCCACACTGATGCCCTCTCTATTTCTGCGTGCTCCTCTCTTCTGGTCAGCCAATTAGATAACAAAACTCTGTCAAGGAATGTAAATGCTACTCGCTTTGAAAGCAATGTTACCTCCTATATATGAGTAGACGTTTGATTTGACTGCTCAAACAAAGCTGTGGGTTAGATACCGATGAAACGCACCGGCAGTTACGTAAATTTGACATCAGGAGATAGGAATAAAATCAGAATGGAATAGTTGTACGTCATGCAGCCCCAGGTCACTGACAAAGTCAATAGTTCCTTGTTCACAGCACAGCGAAACTAAGTTGTCGTCAGTACGCAGCACATTACGTAACCTCCACAGAACATTATTTAGGGCAAATTTTTGACTCAGTGAAAAAGAAAGGGACTTAGACAAATTAACACATCGTTTACACGGCGCCACAACTCTTTCTCTTACATTTATAGGCAGGAATGGCGACATCTGCGGCCAACGATGTCAAGCTGCCCTCAAAATACAGCAGCTCTCAAATGCAAAGACGCCTTAGAATCATTTCTCCCACGGAAAAAAAAAGTACATGACGCCTGACGTTCGAGCGAACGCGGAATAAACAAAGGAGTGCCAGGTGACACAGATCTTATTTTTTTTCTAATGGCAAAGCAGGCAGGGCCGGAGGCCACGAAAGCGCCTTGCTACTGCCCTGGCAGACCTCACACAAGGCCGTCATTGTGCACGCTACAGACTCGCACATATCCGCTTATGTTATCGGAGGGCATTACGCACGAACGCGCCTGGGCCACGCGCAGCGCTTCCATTCGCATCAAGGTAAAACCACGCGCCACCCCCTATACCGGCACGCTAGTCGTTCTGGTAACGCACGTACTTCCCTCCACGGCGCTTAGCCGATGTCGCTTGGGAACTGGGGAGAGTGCACAAAGCTCGGGAAGGAAGAGTGGAAGAGGCGTCTCGATGGAGGGAGGGCATCCGTAATGGTCCTCCCGCGCCCAGATATTTTCCGGCGGATCCCTGTCCGGTCGTTCCATTTCCACCAGAACGCCCGTGGCTGGGAAGCGGGCGCATACGGGGCCCGTTGGGGGTGGTCGGCTTCGATGGGCGCTAATTGCGCGGCAGCGCATGCGACTTCCGCTTAACCCCGAACCTCTTCCGCTGTCAGTACGGCTTCCGCGATTGCTCCCGCTTGGTCTCCCTCCGCAATTCGTGGAAATGGAAAAAAAATAAAAAGGAGGAATAATAAACCTTTGCTTGTTTCCTCCGTTGCTAGGACGTAGTTTACAAGTATACATACAAATCAGCCTAGGTCCTGTCATAGGCGAACATCTTAATTGCCGTTGAGGCTGGTTGCAATTTTGGTTCGTATTTCTTGCGTGATTCTGCTGAGCCATGATAATTTGGGAAGTTAAAAAAGAAAGAAGCGACTAGAGGAGGAAAGAGTAGAATAGTGAACATATCAATAAGGAATAACTACTGTATCGAAATAGCAAGCCACCTTCGACCACTGGCAGTTGGTCTGCGCCTTAGCTTCTTTCTTTCTTTTTTTTTTCACAGAATGCATCTATGTTCCGTAAAAGGAAGACGGAAAGCGTTTACGTTAATGTGCCATGAAATATTTCTGGGTCATTTCCCGCCAAATCAACCAGCGTTTTTTTTAACATGACGGATGTAGGTGAAAAATTTTCCACGTGTCAAAGTTCAAAACACATTCTCCACGTTTTATTTATCTATCTTCTTTTTGTTCCGAAAATGTTTTAACATCTTGTCGACAACCTATATTTTCTGCCCAGCTGCGTTAGAAGGCATAGGTCAACATTCTTTTTCACTGGCACATTGTATGCTCCAGTCATTCAATTAGTTTGTACGGCAAGACAATGAAGTGGTGTGATTGCCAAAATATCAAATTTTTCAAGGATTTGAATACTTTCAGTGCTTTCGGCAACGTCAAAAGCGAGTAAAGTTCCAAAGTTTGAATTTCTTTTTCCGAGCGCAGGGAAATTCAGAAGGGATTATTCAAATATAAAATGGTAGCACAGTTGGCATAGTATAGGCGAAAAATACTTGAAGCTTTGAAGGTTCCACAGATAGCGTGAAAAGGAACTGTGAAGTTCATTTTTTTTTCTTGGCAAAAGGCTTCGTGTTCAAGGCCAAAAAAGTAGCTTTGGTGGCCGGCTTAAAAATTTTTGCGGTGCATCATTAGATAAAAAAAATAGTCTACATAGTCTACATGTTTGCTATGCATCTGAGAAGTTGCAAAAAGGTGTTTTTTAAATACGAAAAATGTGATGTAAATATATGGGAAACATATTTATATGAAAAACACAGCCAAAAAGATCCCGTCACACTGTGAAGTATAAAGTACATAAAAAAGGGAGTAGTGCAAGTACAAATAAATCTCTATAAAGTCAGATACTGGGCACATGTACAATTGATCGTCTTTGAAAGAGACTGAATGAAGTCACTATCTACACCAGACTGTGACGATAGGCTGGAGTCATATTTTCAGAGCATAACTAGTGTTGTTCGTTGTATTATGATGATCAGTGGTGCTTGGAAAAAACTTGATTCAGCGAATAATCAACCGACTAACGACACGGAGGAAAGAACAACAAGTGCCTAAAAATATTCAGCAAATTAAGTTGGAATTTTGAAACCCGCTCGTGCCCACATAGGTTAGAACGACTATCTGAGTTTTGAGTATTCTGATAGTATTATATAATTCAGTTGTTGGAATCATTTGGGAGCGGGGGGGGGGGGGGGGGGCTGTATACTGCACCAGGGAGGTCCATTTCTGTTCTGGCGAGGGAGTGTCTTTGTTGAAGCTTAGTGGGCCTTCCTAATTTGGTTGTGTCTAGATTAGTATAGCCCCACTCGCTCTCGGCATATTTTGCCGGCGTCAGGCGTCACTCCAAGCCTGCAGACATAACAGCCGGTGCCGTTAATTTCCAACACACACACACACACAGACACACACACACACACACACACACACACACACACATATATATATATATATATATATATATATATATATATATATATATATATATATATAGAGAGAGAGAGAGAGAGAGAGAGAGAGAAAGACACAGACAGACGATAGATGTGAACTTATCTCGCAAATAGCAAGTGGGAGGGAAGGGGTTCAAGCTCTTCCATGCCAATAAATAATCAAAACTATCCTAACGTCCTTTATGTCATAACTGACCGAGCTTGCAACTTTTGAAATTGCCTCTTTTGAACCTAATAGTGCTGCTTAGTTTGGGTGGCATTGCGCATAATAGCAATAATATGCATTTGCTGCACCAATAAATCTTTATCTGGTACCATTAGCTTGGCTCTCTGCCGTTGTTCACCCTTCTGTCCACCCTTTTGGGTACTTTGCCTCATTAAACAAATAAAGAAGTGATAATGACAATAAAAAGATTATTGCATAATAGTGTTATTTACGGTCTGCGTTACCATTGTACTCCTTAATTACACACAATAAAGTGAGACCAGTTGATTTACTTCATATATGAGACGAGTTTTGTTGCACTATTTCGACTCACGAAACAGAGCAGACCGATGCTGTGCACCAGTCTTATGCGCAGTACGGCCGACGCTCTTACTACGACACGTTGCAGGCACGAGTACTTTTTTCTTTATTTTCAACCAGTTCAAGGGGCTACACGCTAACGCCCCCGCTCACCTCCAAATGCGCCTTCACTGTTCGTAGATTTTCCGCTTATATAAGAATGCGCATTTTGCCGTAGCGTTAGAAAGATTCCCAATAAAGTGTTGTCGTGACGGCACTAAACGGCTTCAATTAAAATCAGCCACAGAATTTGCGAATCATAGACGAAAAAAGCTGCCGGTCATCTCGCGGTAGAGCTCAGCGCAAAGGGCCAAAAGCCTTCAATAAGTCCATTAGAGGATAAGCCCTTCAATGGAGGGTCGTTTGTGAGTGGCTTCGGCACCAAAACACGAGTTCTCTTTCTCTTATCATTTATCTCCTCCTTTATTTGCCTTCTTCCGCATACACGACGTCAGAGTGCGGGGTCTATTCAGGTGCACTTGTTTGGTGTTTGCAAAGCGCGGCAGTGATTTCCAATGGAAGCGGGGCGCCTCAGAGGAGCGTCTCGGACTCTGACGAGTGAATGCGTTAATGCGTCCGCTTTGTGCGCATGTGATCTGTGGCGTCTAGTCGTGCGACGCGTAAACCGATACCATGTCTTCGGCAAGGCCCTATATTGTGTTTCCGTTTGATTAGTGTAAACATTCATTATTCTGAGGAATAGCGCAGGAAACCCAGTATTGGCACGAACAAAGCATTCTCTGACGCGAATTTAGTGCTTCTTGCCCTAACAACAACGCCGTGCTGCCGATGTGGAATTGGTTCGGCTCCTGTATTCTTGCACAATGCGTAACTAGAAGTGCACAGGTTTTCTTTGCAGAGAATGATAATTCACATTGTGCGTCTGCCTTAACCGACCACGTGGTGTCTAGTTCGCATTCAATGGAGAACCTTTCGGATTTTGTGCATCATTCGCTGATTTGCCGACCATGTGACTTTGATATGTTCCGTTGTTTGCTTAAGCGTCCAGCATCCAGAGCACGGAGGGCGTTTTTCTCGAATCAGCCAGAATTTTATCTTCACAATTTTCGAGGACACCGAGAAGCTTTTCTTTTCTTAAATAATAATGCACCCCCATTTTTCTTAACTATCGAAAATCTCACCTAATGCGAGATATTCGTCAAATTTCAATATTAAACCGTGGCAATATCGAAACCGAGCACGGCGGTAGCGCCGACAAGGAAGAGCCGCCCGAAATAACCGCGGAGAAAAGCGCGATGAAAATTTTAGTTCAGTTCAGTTTATTGTCCTTAAAGATTACATAAGGCGTGAGTATTGCATAGGTTCCACCTTATGTATACATAATTAGCTATATACAAAGGGATCAGTCACACGTTGTTTGAACAAAGACGGGCAAGTGATGTCAACAATGTCCGCAGGAAGGCCACTTTAGTCTTTCGCTGTTCGAGGCATGAACAAAACGGGAAAAAAATGAGCGGTTCGGGCATGCGGGCGTGCGACTTGCTGCGGATGACTGGTGCGGTAAGAGATGCGTGCTACGGGAGTGATGTATGGTGAATGATGAAAGGCGCTGAAACAGAACTTGTGATAGAGCTCAAGACCAGCAATGTGTTGGTGATTAGATAGTAGTGTTAATCCGGATGTTGCTTTAGTGCAGAAATACTGACATCACATGGATGTTGTGAGCGTATAAACCCAGTAGCGCGGTTCTGAACCGATTCAAGTGAGCTAGTAAGACATGCGTGATGTGGGTTCCTGATGGCAGATAGATATTGCAGTTTTGCTTGAACAAGGAATTTTTGTGGAGTCTGACGGAGGTTACGTTTTAAAAAAGACCTAGCGTGTTATTAGCGGATGATATTATGTTAGAAACATGTTTATGCCAGGAAGGATCATTCGACACAGTGACACCTAGATAGTTATATGACTCGACTAGTTCGAAAGGCATGTTTCCGATTTGTTGAAGAAATACCAGGGGATTACTGCTACGAGTGAATGAGATATATTTAATTTTGTTTTGCATTAGGTGTCATTAACGAATCGTCACGCTATGGTAGAATGTTCGCCAGGTCTTTCTGCAGGGATGTTTTCATTGGAGGTGTTGCGTATTGTGCGATAAACGATACAATTGTCGCGAACTTTCGGATGTTAGAGGACACATGTGAAGGTAAGCCATTATTATGTATTAAAAATAATGGAGAGCAACAACTTATCTCTGACGGACACCTGATGTCACTGGCGCAAGGCTAGATAAGTGATTATTTATAATGACAGATTGCGAGCGGTTACTAAGAAATTCTATAGTCCAATTCAATACATTAGGTTGTAAATTAAGTCTTGCAAGTTTCGAGATTAGACGCTGATGAGCGATTTCACTGAATGCCTTAGAGAAATTCAGAAAAATTATGTCAATTTGCATGTTAATGTTAAGGTTAGTGTGAACATCGTGGAGGAAAATGGCCAGCTGTGTCTTACACCAGAAACCTTTACAGAATTCATGCTGAGCGGGATGAAAAATACAGTGATTCGAGTCAATAAAATTCATGATAAGAGAGTACATGACATGTTCCATGATTTTGCAAGGGACGCTTCTTAAGGAGGTGGGGCGGTAATTCAGCGGTGAGTATCTGTTACCTGATTTATGAACTGGAACGACCTTCTCAATTTTCCAGTCATCTGGAGTGAAACCTGCTGAAAGGGAGTGGACGAATATCAAAGACAGATATGCTGCTGCAATAAGCTTTGTGTTTTTCCAAAAAAAAATAATAAATGAATTAAGCTCGTCCGTGCCGAAAGACCGCACGAATACCGCCTACATTGAAAACGATGGATGACACTGAAGAGTCTATAATAAGCGATGACGAAATAGAAGGTGTATCAGATTCGTTCGTGAACACAGTAGCAAACACGTCAGCTCAATCGGAATCGCTGCTAACTTATTTCGATTCGTTAATTATCCTAATAGTGCACATTTCGTTATTGTTTATGCCTCTCCAAAATTACCTCGGATTATTAACTAATAAATTTGGTAGATGACTGTGCTAAAAGGAGTGTTTAGCATGACGCAGTGAGTCAACATAGCTCTGTTCGTTCAGCTTCGTAATATTTATGCCAGGTGCGTGGCCGTTCTCTTTGCTTGGAAGCGCGATAAAATCGTTTTTTTTTCTAGGCATTTTAGGGCTTTTGTGAGCCTTCGTTACTTAGCGGAACGTAAAGCGGCTTTAGGAATGAAGTGACTAGCTCGAGAGGCATGTTTCCGATTTGTTGAAGAAATACCAGGGGATTACTGCTACGAGTGATAGACGTATCTTTAAATTTTGTTTGCATTAGGTGTCATTAACGAATCGTCACACCATGTTAGTATGTTGGCGAGGTCTTTCTACAGGGATGTTTCATTGGAGGTGTTGCGTAAGTCATTAGTCTTCACTAATGCTGTAATCAGAGCTTTTAGGCTTTCGACCACTCGAAAAGATGCTCAGTTTGGTTTTATGGAATTTAAACTTTGCCATAATAGGGCGAGAGAGATTGGGGGAGTGACGACCGATGCAATATGCACGTTCTATTTCTTTTTGATCAATGATCAGTTGCAACCTATCGCGGCACAGATCCACGATCAACCTTTGTGCGTCCGCATTGGTTTCCGAGTTGGAAGATCAGGAATGGCGTAAAAAATTAGGTTATCCTGCTGCGGACGATTTTCGGCATCGTAAATACGTGTTTCAAGCTCGGAAATACAATAAGGAGCCTGCTTAGTCATGGTGAGCATTGCATCCACTTCGTTTCGAAATGGCAAAAGCGTGTGGCAGTGACCGCCAAGGTCGTTCATGCATTTCCTTAGGTCAGTAATTGCCTTGTCCGTAGAAGTAAGTCGAGACTTAATACTCTGAATTTCAGTTAATAGGTGGATCTGGCTGGCGGTTGGTTTTCGCATTTCGGTTAGTAGGCTTTCAGGATCATCATCACCCGGGTTCGTTTCCACATCACCGGCCAAAATTGGCTAGTTGTGGATTACATGAGCACCTTCAACATGAACGGCAGCACAGCAGCGCGGCCACGGCAAAGGAACCAAGAAATAGTTGCTTGCTTTTCTTTTAGTGAAGAGAGCGTATGGTTGACTAACTTGCAGTGTAAGAGCGAAAGGTTTAGTGACTTGTTGAAATGAACTGAAATGCAGATGCGCTGAACGCGGCGACCTGTGGTGGCAAATACTGATACTGCATGTCGTGCCTGTCGAGCATATGTCGCGACGGGTCGTACCAACACTTGTCGCGACACGCCATCATTGAAACTTCTTTACGCACTTCGTCACAGGGCGCCTACTTCTGACTTGATAACGGAGCTGCATTTTCTGAGATCCCGACACGCTGAGCTTTGATGCTGTTTAGATTGTGGATTGAAGTTTGATGATGAAAATCACTAATTACGTAGGATTTACAATACCTTTTTTTAAATAATGCAGGTATATTAAAATGTGACTGCCTCCAAATTTGCTAACTGTCCCTAAAGTTCAAAGAAAATGGCGAATTCTTTTTGTAGGTACTCTCCTGAAGCTCACGTTATGCACGATAATGTATGCATGCCTTTTCTTATAATACCTCTGGAAAAAACATTACGTTCACTACGCTCAAAACAGTTTTATAAACAAAACTGCAAACCCTTAAAAAAGGAAAAAAAAAGGAATAGCACCCGTAGAACACCTTGGTGAACACCGTGCCATCATACATAGGCTCGAGCTGTTCTGAATGTTTTAGTACTGCTCCTAATAGAATTAATAATATAAGCCAAAGTCATGATTTTGTTTATTCTTAGTGTAGCAGTTTTCTTTAATATATTCTATTTCTCCTCGTTTCTAGAGGCTGCATATCTTTGTTTTCCAGGATTTAAAGCTCGCCTTTGGGTTTGCGTGCTTATTTATGTTTGATATTTTCTAATGCTTTCAGTGCGGCCTTTCAAGCCTACGCAAAACCTCCACTTCTTTCTCTTTTCTTTGTGAAAGTGAGCGTGTGTGTACGTTAGAAAACTGTTTGCTTCGTTTCGCGAAGAGTTTCGCCAAGTGCCCGGCGCGGTAGCCTAGAGACACGTCGTCATGCCTCTGAGCTCGCCGGTGCAGGTTCTGCTGCGGCGGCCATATTACTGCGCGGGTGTAATGCGAAAGTCTATCATCTACTTAATTAGGCGCACATCAAAGAAACCCTTGGTAGTCGAAATTAATCCAGAGTCTCACACTACAGCGTGCCTTATAGTTAAGTCGTGATTTAACGTTATACCTAAGATTTTTTTTTTTGAACTTCACGATGCTAATGCAAACAAAGCACTTACTCTATGTAGGAAGCATATTAGTTAATTGCCCATTTAAATCTATCGCTGCTTACATACAGGAGTGCAAGTTTTCCTTTCGCTGTAAATTTGTATAGTTGGTAATGATGCGTCAGGGTATTTTTTTTTACTGTCTCTATATTTCGCGCTACTTAACAGTGCCAATCGAAAAAAGAAAACAAATAATATTTCTTCGACATGATTAGTCAACCTACATGTTTTGTTGGTAATGCGACACGCTTTATTCAAGTCACTCTCAAATAATCACCAGATGTGAGAATTTAAAATATTCCCCAAGTACTTGAGTTGAAAGGATGAAAAGAAGAACGGCCAGGTTACAAAAAAAGAAACAATCTTCGGAACACACTTCGATGTTAAGCCTGTTGAAACCTTCAGTTCTGCAGATATAAAAAAAGAAGTACGGTTTATTTATACTGTGTCCTCCATCGCATCCTCCCCTCAATCTTGAGAGAGAGAACTTTGCCTCCATCTTTTGTATTTCTTCATACTGGTCATGCTAGTTTTCAGAGTTAATCTAGTTCTCTCACAAAGCCTATGTTTCCGTAATCGAAATGACGGAGAGTGCCAATCATAACGCAAGTGGCATAGAACAAACATTAAAACACCTCATGTTTGACAGGCCTTCATACGAAGATCGAAGGCTTGCCCTAGGACAGCTGTAGAAAAATTTGCTGAAATGAGAGGAGACCCTGCGACAGTGGCCTCATGCGCCGGTGAGGCGCTAAGGCAAGGAAAGCGCTGCGGCGTTTCTTGAGATATCATGACCGGTTGTGACAACCTGAACGATGAATGCCCTAACATGTGTGCGTACGAGTATTATGAACATTTCTTCCCTCCTTCCACTCATCTTTTATTTACCCTTCAGCAGTTCCCCAGTGCAGGGCAGCCAACCGGACACAACCTTGTTGACCTTCTGGTCTATACCATATCCCCCCTCTCTTGCTATCTAGATCTACTCTTCGAAAGAAAAGCCACTCGCTAGACGACTAGAGCCACATAGGTACCGGTAGGGGAGTCCTCGGAAGGGTTCGGTAGGGCTATGAAAGATTTACAATAGCAGTAGCGTTTCCACTGCACCAAGCGCCAATCCCTTCCTATGCTCCCTGAATCTTTCCAGGCCAGCTTTCGCTGGCTCTACGGGCCCACTCGACAGGCGCTGGCCATGTGTGCCGGAAAATTAGTGCGAGCGACTAAGCATTGGATGAAGCTAGGCCCGGCGTTGCCTTCAGCGCGCACACTCCGTGGACGCGTATCGATCAGGATAACCGAGCGGGAAAACGTTCGTAATCCAATTGAGCGTTGTCTATATTCGGAGATGTGGAGGCATGAGAGCACTATTTTTGTCTTTACGCTTCGAGCATATGTGTTTGCCGACTGCTCAAAGAACGTGTGCGTTTGCTGATCTTGCGAGTGTACACCTTTCTAGCAATTTTTTTTTTCCGTTGACGTTTTCTCTCGGTTTAGTCTGGCCGTGCTATGGAGCGAGTAATAGAGATTAATGGGAATTATCCACCGCAATTTTACCTCTTCACACACACACACAAAAAAAATTTTCCGCTTGGCTTCTTCTCCCCCCCCCCCCCTCATCTTTCTTTTTCGGCAGTCTTGGGCTGCCTATCGAACGAATATCTCAACATGTATGTACTTCCAGCTCTGCTGAAAGAAATAAATAAACGAGAACGAATATATATATACAGAGAACGCAGTGGGATATACTAGACAAGTAAGACAGCTGAGGAAGGTCAAAATAAACTGTGTTATTATTATTTTTTTTTCTTACGTTAGCTAATCACACCGTCTAGGAAAGATCGGTGGTGTGAGTTTTAAATGTTCAAATATTAAAGTTCTTTCATCATTAGGACCAAATAGGCACTGCAATGATGACGACGATATGTCACATGAGTATCCAGACACCTCTGAAGTGCCGTAAGATCTATGTTTATAGTTAGAGCAGGGCACACTGGTGAGCAGTGGGAAGTGGGCAGTGGTCGAGTAACCTTATCCGACGCGTTAGCCGGTTCAATGAGCCGCATTCACTGAACTCCATAAGATTGAAATACCTATATTAGATAGTCAAACTTGCCCAGAAGTAGGAATGGCACCTAGGAATATTTTCTCGTGACGTACCGAGGAACAACATTGTCAACGTCACAGGGTCAATTTCTATAGAAGCTACAGGAGGCGAAGGAGGAAGGCAGGAATCCTACAAGTGATACACGACATCTAATGTATGGTGATGAAGTTCAATGCCATCGTGTTGAATGATCACAGAAAACTTCAGCACAGAGCCGTTCAGCAAATGGCATATAAGAGTTCTTTTTTGTACTGCAGGTCGCTTAGAGGTATTTGGTCTGAACATCATACATATCGGCCGCTTCAAAATTAATTAATTTGAAACGCAATGGTTATGTGTTCAGCTGCTTCGCAATGAAGCTACCTTCTCACAGCCGCGCTGTTTTATTCCGCTTAATTTTCGTCTAGACTGTTTGACCAATACTGCCCTCAGTGTGGTGAAAAAAAAACGCACTAAAAAATAGACCACACTTTTCCGAGGTATACAGCAAAGAGGAACTGCACCTGAAGCTCACCTGCCGAGAGTAGAGTCGTAGATATCAAAATATCGAAGTATGGTAAACAGGCGAGCAGGGGCAACGAAAGCGCTTGAAACACATAATGCCGGACCGGTATGCGGCCGCAGTATACGCTGCGCGCCGGCGCATCGAAAAGTAGGCTCACGTAAGGGCACACCGCGTTTTTTGTCTCACCCGGTGCCGCTGCGAACCGCGTCGGAGAGGGCTTCCGATGGCCACTCTGTAGCAGAGACAAGAGCGGCAACCGCAGTATATGTATGTAGCGTCGCGTGCCCGCGTGGTCGGTCAGCCGGCGAGGCTCCGGCAAGGTTAGCCCGATCGAGTCTCCCTTTCGCGGGCAGAGCGGAGGGGAGGGGGGAGGGTAGGAGGCGACCCTGCGCCACCGGCATTGTGCCTGGAAGAGCGCGGTGCTCGTATCAGGTCATCTATCACCGTGGCCGGGAGGCTTTGCTCTCTGGTCAAGTCGATGCGGGGCAACGGCACGCATTCACAGCCCGCTGCGGTGTAGGCGCGGTCAAAAAACCACTCCGGGTCGTCGAGCCGCGGCTGTAGCACGTGACCCGTCGCGAACAGCGTACGCCTCGATGCCTGCATGCGTGCCACCGGCGCGTCTATTCACGCCCCGACGCTCGGTGGAGAGGCTTGCGCGGAGGGCACGCTTTCAAGCCTTTGTTGAGGTCCGGCGCGGTTTTAATGGTCTGTCTTACTTAAACGGTGCAGTGATGTGGTGGGCCCAGCTGGCGCCAGTGGACGCGGTGACTGGACGTGGACTACAGCACGCCACAAGTTATCTGAATTGCGCTGCTCTACTGCTGTTGACAATCAATGCGAACTTCAATTATGAATTTTGATTAGTTTGCCTATTGTATGTACAGGGCTGCTTTAACATCTGCTTTTCCAGGTTGCGCATCGTCTTCTGCTCATTTTCTGTAAAATTTAAGGGTCCTCGCTATACCTTCGTTCATTGACTCGTCATCAATATTGCCAAGGATGTACTGAACGTGAAAAAAAAATTAAAGCTGAACAACAATAAGAAAGTCTCACTCCCTTGTTGCGCGGCTTTTCACAATTCCGAAGCCGCGTTTCACTTGATCACCAGCGCGCCAACACGAACCGTAGCGAATGATTGCATTACGCACGCATTATTATGCAAGCCGGTCATTATGATGTGTACCGCGGTATTCTTTGCACCGCTACAGAAATCCCTGTATGAATATAAACAGCCTGCGATAAAGGTAGGGAGCTCAATCACACTACAGTACTGTTCCGCTTGCGCAAGAACCTTTCGTGTCTCTCTGCAGGGCTGCCGAACTTGTTCTCATATTAACGAACCTTCTCTCGTGTAGGAAGGTACTCTCATTGGCCAGTGCTCAGGCGCCAGTTAGTCGTGATAGGGTCCAGCATGACAAAGAGGCGATCGCAACTGCGACGGGCAAGTACGGACGACACTTACGCAAAAGAAGTTTCATGAATACCCAGGTCCTGGTATATGTCCTTGACTAGCCGCTCCTAGCTCGGGCTTCCATAATACTGCATGGTATTGGCCCCGATTAAGCGAGTACAATTCAGCATTCCTAAACCCCGCGGTCTCCCGACTCGCTACGCAACGGCTTTCGGTGTTGTGTGGAGTAGAAGGGGGTATTGTTTATTGCCTCTGGGTCACCCGTAAGGCTCCTGAAGTTGCACGGCCAACCGCCCGATATTCTCTGCCGCCACGAGTCGCGGCTACTTCATCAATCTCAGCGACAAGTGACCGCCGCCAAAGGAACTACCGAATCCCCCTCCCAGAGGCCTCTGGCGCAAGCATTCGTCTTCCGTTACGACGTTCTGTGCTCCCTCCCCCTTTTTTTCTTTGTTTCTAATTATTGCGGCTCCTCCTTCAGGCCAGGCAGCGAAGCACGTGGCACAGAGATTAAAGGCATTGTCGACGGCAGTTTTGGAAACTTCTTTTCTAAAGTTGCAAGCAGTCTGTGCGTGACAGAGTTATTGTTCCACGATAAAGGTGCGCTCGAAGAGTTGTCGGGTACATACATGCACCTGGAAAAGCTCCGCGTTAATAATTGATAATCACTCAATTAGTCTTGTCCGAGGAAAAAAAGTACGTACCTTGAAAATTACATCAGCACGTTTTTATGAAGTATATGATAAACAAGGCTCATAGGTAAGCTTGACAATGTCTTTGTGTTAATATGGTCATATGCTCGAATTCGCAAAAAGTACGGTTGCTACGATAGAGAACTCCTTCCCTGCCTAAATGACGGAGCAGTGCCGCGCAAAGGGGCCACAAAAGTTATCGCACAAGAATATTACTTGTTTGTTTGTTTGTTTCTTTGCTTGTTTGTTTATTTTTTGTTTGTTTATTTGTTTATTCTTCTCTCGAAACAAGCGCAATGGGAACATGTGTTTTGCAATAACAGAAAGATGATGGTAACGGTAGGCGCATCGCATATCTATAGGCTGAGCTCTTTAGGCTGAACTTGAGTTTTCCAGAAAAATGGGTGAGAGTTCCCAAACGATGCAGACAGTAACACGCACTGCGACTGCAAATAATACATCTCTTGACCTACGTTCGTATGCCTTATCACATCATAAATGCAGGTAAACGGCGCGAAACACCTGTCATGCAATCTCTTACACTGTCGCGTGTAGCAAGTGACATCGCTGGCCAGTTGGTAACAAACCATAATGGTAGAAACTTAATCCTGAACTACCTAGTCGAAAGTCTACCCCTGAACACCTCTTCGAATCAGGCTAGCTATCTAACTGGCTCAACTGAGTGGCTGCAGGCGCTCCGGTGCTGAGTTGTCCCGGGGATGGACGAGTACCAATAGCATGGCAGCACGTAAGTACTGTCTGTGGATGAGCTAAACCCGGCAGCAGCGCATAGCTTGCGCCGCGCATGACGTTGCTGCTAACACTGGTGGTTGTCACGAGCCGGTGCTCTGGGTATAGAAGTTTATCGAGGTGCTATTCTATCGTTACGAACAGTTTCATTCCCAAGTATCATCACGTATGAACGGTCTTCAAATGTCGTGTTTAGCGGCGTCAACAGGAAGAAGTCTGTTGACTCAGGTACCCGTTGTTTTCTCAAATAGCGCGTTAATGAAACGCTTCCCTTGTCAGTGCTTAGCGCATGGAAAGACTAATGGCTTGTGCTCCAAAAACGGATTTGCGAAATGATCGAGACGTTTTGGGAGCTTTGCGCAAATTAACTTTTTTTGCTGCTGGTGAACTCCATCCATCGTGAACGGGGCTCGAAAGAAGCAGAACTTGGCGGCGAAATGAAGCAGGATCAATCCGCCGCAAACTGCGATCATGGACACCGAGCTCTTCGCTACGAGTTTGTTTGTTATAACAAAGTGCAGTCTAGCTCAGATGACAGCTTCATTAAGCGTCATTTTATTGACCTTGCGCAAAACACCGTGTGAAGAACAAATGGAGCGTTCGAGAATAATGCTCGGTAATCACCGTTAAGGAAGGCAATCCCAAATGCACGGTGTGTCGATTCAAACCATCGTTCAATATTGTATTCATTACGGAATATTTCTAGCCCAGACGACGCCCATTACTGTTACTGGCATAGACGTATTTAATATCCCTTTAACTACAATGTCAATGTATAAGCTTTTATTTTTGTGTGGACATAGGGAAAAGCAAAAAAAAGGCAATGTGGAAGAAAGAACCAACCAAACGATGAAGCGAGGCAACGCAAGTATAGTATACAAAACATAGAAGGAAAAATAAATTAACTTCGTCCAGTTATCACTGAACCAGCACCCTTATTTTGCAAGTGCAATTCTTTCTTCGCTTTTATTGCTTCGCACAAGGGAGGGACGTTCGACGAAGTATATTCTCTAAAAGAATTACAGATGTAGGTGACCACAGTATGACCATCTACTGCATTAATTAAGCACATCATTATTGGCACCCCTCTTTCCTCTCACCCTGTAATGAAACAAAAAGGGGGGAGGGAACATATGCAGAAAGAAAGGAAGGAGTGCCATGGATTTTATGTACTTATCTGAAAAATACCCTAAATGTGTCGACGCGACTTTAAAACGTAGTACATTTTGCTTTAAATGGGGCGGAGCAAGATGTGCAGGTGTGTTATAAGCATCGAAAGTCTTGAAGACCTCTGAACAGATATTTCCTTTGTGATTTTCCTTAGAAAACGGGTGATTAACTCGCTCCGATAGCACATTTCCGCACCAAGTAATTGCTGGCAGACATTCCAACTTGCAGTTTTGGAAGAAATATCGTTTCGCTTTGAAAGAACCTGTCGTCTCTGCGATCCTTGCCCGGCAGTAAACGATACAGATCTCAGCCTTCTTGAACGTATAGCTCTATTTAATGTCTCGCCACGCTATCACTACGTAGTGTTTTCGCTAATTTCTTGAGACTTCCACGGCGACAGCAGAGACCGTTCTCACAAGAATATCAGCGCCGCTATATAACATACTTTCAATATCTGATAAGAGACTGCAATAAAAGGGTACGAAAATCCACAATATCTATGTTAGTGGACATACTTGTAGTGACACAAAGAGCGGTTGTTTACGAATTTTGACAGCTGCAGAAATTACAATGAAAATGTGTGTTTCTGTTTCTGAAATGTTTCTGACGTACCGCTATAGGAGTTATACCGAGATAACTCTGTTTGAAAAACAGTTAGGGTGGAAGGGGGGGGGGGGGGGCGGTATGGGTGTGAAGATAAAGAAGGCCAGACTGAAAACAAATTAAGAAAACGTTTCATTTCAGTTAACCGCCGTCTTTGTCTGAGTTATCATAACCAGTGAAAGAAGAAAAGCAGGTAACTGCGTTTAGTTTGAGTAGATCTCAATGTGTACTCGTGTTCTTTAAAGCAGAATGTGCTCTCCAGAAAACTGAAGACAACGAGAAAACGAAGCTACAAAAAATTATGTAGCTGTATTAGATTACCGACCATCATGTTCAATTCCTGGCGTTACTGGTAGTTCCTAGTACGTTACAAAGTGAGTTGCCTGTATATGTTCCAAAAAATGCGAGAAAAAAAAAATGTGGCTGAACTTTTTTTATTGGATGCGTGTCTATTATAGCACAGCTATAACAAACATTAGCGAACCTACAGTACAGCTACAACTGTCTGCTCCTGAACTAAGACAGACCCTGAAGTACTTCACCGTGGATTGGCGAGCCAGATTGGGGTATCGATTCTTGAGAAAAGTG
Organism: Dermacentor albipictus; assembly: GCF_038994185.2. Classification (NCBI taxonomy): domain Eukaryota; kingdom Metazoa; phylum Arthropoda; class Arachnida; order Ixodida; family Ixodidae; genus Dermacentor; species Dermacentor albipictus. The sequence continues at coordinate 102,471,109 of NC_091824.1, read as the reverse complement.
CCGCTGCGACGAGAGCAGGTCCGAAACAGAAGTATCGATGGCGCCATGTTTTGCGTCAAACTCACTGGTTCGCACAACTATTGGGAGAACCACTTGGGTTTATTACCTGAGCACGAGTGATGTTGTGTGCAAGCGTGAACGAATAGGGTGCCATTATTGCTAAAAAAAGAAGAAGAAACTGAGTTAAACGTGGTACCTTGAAATGCACGTGTTTCCGCCAGTTAAAGACTTGACGTTACAGTCCTGTGCAACCGTGCTTTATTTGTCAATCGCATGCTAGTGTCTTCTTACTGCAGCGTGCACAGTTTATACGGTATGCTTGGGGAAGTGACGCCCGAAAATGCTTTGCGTGATCAGGTGCTTTAAGCTGTGTACGCAGCGTATGGAAATGACTGAAACTTCGCAGCTTTCATGGTTAACCACAACGTCAGTGATAAGCGCATAAGGCGCACAAGTATGCACCTCTGAGTCTAGCAGAATGAGACGGAGTACATCAGCGAGAATGCAGCCTGGGAGACATCAGAAAAGGGGAGTTAGAATAACGCTACCATTGCATGCACGTGGCAGCGTCTACACGTATATCAGGAGGAAAAAAAAAAGAAAACCTCCCTTTTGACGATTATATCCCCTGAAGAAGGAGTGACGTGCCAGGCGCTGTTGCAGCGCTTCGACTCAAAATACGCAACGATGGCAAAACGATGGCATGTGTACATAAAATACATGTGTCCGCCATGAAACTTGCGAATGTTTGAATAGCTCTATGTATTCTATTAAACCGGTTCAAGTTCCCTTGATGCAGTCAACTTCGATTCTTCGGTGCTTTCTAAATTCACTGTTCCGCTGCGGCCGTACCATGGCCGGCCTTTCTAGAACACACGACTGCTTATTGTCTGAACGCTGAGGCGACCCATTATGAATTTCATGAATTCACGTGATTCAACATGGATCCAATGCGCATTCGCTCTGCCCAAGTGATCTAAAATTGGTTAATCAATATGGATCACCATCAGCGGAGCGTGTATGCGTTCCTTCTTTTGCCGGCCCCACTAGTTGCAAGTTTAGGCTTTTTAAGAACCAGCTGACGCAGATGAGGCCGGTAAACTCGGCGTGGGAACGCTTCAAACACAATACTGACAGCAGAACGGACAACACGTTGCGCAAGAAATGTGAATAAGCGGCATCCTTTCAGTCACTTCACCCTCGTATGCTTTCGTTCATCGAGACTCTGATCCTCTCCGCTTAACCTGAAAGATGCCGAATCCGCAGGAACCGCACGCTCGATGCATTATTCGCACAATCATTGTTTCGCGTCGAGAAGCGTTCCCTGTGTGCCCCGTTTGCGTTTACCCACGCCGTAGCCTAATGCGATGCGTTTTGGCCCCACTGGTCGCCCACGCCTGGGGAAACCCTAATCTCCGCATTCAGCACGTATATATACCTGGCGGGCGTACGCTTCGCATCTGTTCCCTTCAATGGAAAATTAAATAGGCGCGAGCTCGATAATAGGATACGCACACCGATTGAAGCCGCGGCGCCCCGTCACGCCACAGCTGCACGTAGACTATACTGCTGGCCCTGGCAGCAGGCCGCCAGGTGCCGGCGCATAATTAATTTGCCATTCTTTTACCCAAAGTGGCGCCTCTCGTTCTTTTTGCAGTTCTTTCCCCTCACTACGTCTGCCTCACTACGACCATGCGTGCGTGTTTGTAAGCATTGGGCACGTCAATGTTAATGAGTTCTTCGTCAGCATTCACGCGTGCATTTGCCGGGGGAAACAGAAAAGAAAGAGGTGATAGCACACGTTATAGCGAGGATGCACCAGCGGTAAATGTATCAAGTGTTCTGCGCTATACACTTTACGGTATTTTTCGAGCGAGCGAGTGGAGGCACCACTTTTTGTGGAGGTGAACAACGCGAGCGTGCTATACGAAACAGGAGCAGGCCTGTGTGTGTCACGCAGTCTTCTCGCCATGGCTTCTCGCCCACACCCGATGCACACAGCTCGTTACGCGCACCTCTGTAGAGATGACGCATATTCGTGGCCATCGCATTTTTTCTTTGTCCCTGTTTCGGTTTCATCGTGTTCGAGCTATTGGATTTCTTTCCACGCCTTCTGACTTTGGACTATGGCTTCACGCGCGAATGTGATAAATCAGCATGGCGTCACTTGCATAACCATCTCGCACAAGACATCATGGTGTCTAGAATGCGCTACGTGACAGCTTTTATGCACTCCGCGTGGCGTCCTGTCACCGAACTCATGCCGCCTGAAACCTACGGTAACAAAAAAAGTGGCAGTTTTGCAAGAAAGCTAAAGCATCGATTGCAATAGCACATTATCAGACATCCATACGAAGTAATGATAGTACTTTTATTAGCCGTATCAACTTGTAAACATTCGCATGCTAACTAAACTAACAAGAATGGTGCCAGCGTGCGCAGTAAGTATAAAAACATTGCACTCGATGACCGCGGCCACTCGCTTTCGAAACGCTGGTGTGAGCAAGTATGACAGCAACACCGAGGGAAGAACCTTAGTGCGGTGTGTACATCTTTTCATAGGGCGAGCTGTCGCGTGCTGTCACGATCCAGCTGTCGCGTGCTTCGGAACGATTTCGGAATGTTTTAGATCGTACTTGGTGAAATTTACGCCATGTACGTTCATATAAGGTCGTCAGGGAAGCCTTTCAGTGCATCGGTAACAACAGTAGGCAGAAATAAGTGTTGGGGGCACAAAAATGTGACGCGCTTTATCAGCCGCGGTGTACGCACGTTATCAGTCGCAGTGTGTATGTGCTGCGAACTATTTTGCTTATATCGGTTTCAATTCAACAAATAAAATCGGTGTCTCTGTATTACCAGCATTAAATGGTAAATCAGCTCACTGACTGGTCGCTTGGCGTAGGGAGTAAAACATAAAACATAAGAGCGCATGCTCGTGCACGGCCAATCTAAGGCAACCACGAAACATCTAAGCGGCAGGTGCTATCAAATATTTGTGATGCACCGCCTCGTTCTCATGCATTTCAAGTCTAGTAGGCTTGAAATTACTATATGTCTACACTAGCCTTCTTGCATGAGACCGATGGCGCTGCTAAACACAGCGATCACTGTGGTTGGTGAACCATCACGATACATATATGAGTTCTGCGCTTCGGCATTGCCTTTTTGGCCAGTATACAGCCGTAATATATGAGAGGGATCGCATAAAAAGAATACGATGGCTATTTTTGAGCACAAAATTTCCGTAATACATGTGAGTGCGTCGTAGAGAACGGAACGAACAAAACAAAAAAAAAGCGGTTATAAATATATAACTGCTCATGCCGAATGCTTTGACCATGCGGTATATGAAACAAAGATAGCTGTAATCCAGTACTTACCGCTGCTTAGGACACTCGCGCAGTTCGTAAACAGTCCCTTTACTGAACAAGCCAAATTCAGACTGTAAGGTATGCTGCTATTACTAGCCAAAACTATTTTATTCCGGGGCGCATACCTCATCCATCGAACCAAGTAGTCACGCAATGTACCCTGCGGGGAACAGTTTGAACGCTTGTCAAAGTATAACATCACAGCTCCTATCGTAGCAGAACGGTACTCACGCTGTTACGATAGTCGCGTATGTTTCATGGCACCTAAACCGCAAACCAAGGCTGCTGTATGGAAACAGATGATCTCAAGGAATAACAAAGTGAGGCCTTCCAAGTTACCCGAAGGCTCACACAAGGCTATTTTTCGCATTCGCGGAGGCTTCGACGCCTCCCGCTTCAGCCACTTCCAACTCACCAAGATTCTCTCTGACTTTCCAGCCACTGCGGAGCTGCGCCAAGACATCGTTACCATCAACCCCACCACCAACACAGTTACCCTCAGCACGGAAAGCTGCGATTGCTTGAAGAAATATCTCTCCATCAAGTCGCTCACGGCCGACGGCCAAGAGCACGAAGTCACCTCCTACAGCGTTCCAAACTCCGAGATGTGCAAAGGCATTATCTACATCGACAGAGTATGCCTGGGAGAAGTTATCTATGAAAAAGACGTTCTACCCAAGCTTCGTGAGTGCAACCCACAAATGCACTTTTTAGAAGCCAGACGAATGGGAAAAACTTCCGACGCAGTCCTCGTGACTTTCTTGAGAACGAAAGTTCCTTTTTGGGTCAAATATAAAATGGCCATGCTCCGGTGCAAGCCTTTTAGACAAAGAATGGAGGCCTGCACACGCTGTTGGAAAGTTGGACATCGACCGGACGTGTGCCCTACGCATACTGAGGATACTTGCCATAAATGCGGAACTGTGAATCCTCCGACTGATCATGTGTGCATTCCCAAGTGTGTACTATGTAGTGGAAGTCATGAGACTGGGTCCATTCAGCGCGCACTACGATATAAGCCGAAAATCTCACTCCCCAAGGCCGACAAGACTCCTCCTCAATCCAAGACCAAGTCTTCTCCTTCGCCCAAGAAGCAGGGACCTCTTCCTAAGAAAAAACAAAAAGAAGATTGGCCTCTCCTATCCGCTGCTCCATCTAACAACAAGTCAAGCCTTCCTCAGGTAAGCTGGGCATCGGTAGCTTCCCACAGCTTACCTAAACCTAAGCAACCTGATGCCCCAATCTATGCCCTCCTGCAGCAGTTTCAGGAAGAAAATCGTCTTCTGCGTGAACAAATTCTCGACCTCCAAACCCCTTTTTCATGTACGACTAGTAACGCTCGATCTCAACCCTCTACTGATGAACAACCCACTGTAACTCCTCCCCCTGTCAGTGACAATGGCGATCAGACTCTAACCATGGACACTTCTCCTCCTCCCACTACCATAACCGCCACCAAGCGCAAATCTATTGATGATGCGAGAGATTCTTGGGAAGAACACGATAAGCTAAGTCGTAAACTCACCGCACCCATTAGAAACTCTAACAATCGCTTTAGGGCCCTTGAAAAACGCATGGATGCCGTAGAAGCCAAGCTTGAGTCCCTCACTACTAACGTTCATAGCCTCAGTGCCCATATAAATGCTAAATTTAACCAGGATGACGCACGACTTACCCAAATTGATGAGCGATTCAATCAAGTTATCGAAAGACTCGATCGACTGCATGGCCGCATCCCCTAAGCGATCGAACCTAGTGGTGTGGCAGTGGAATTGTAGGGGCTTTCCGAAAATGAAGGCCAGTCTGCAACAATACATAGCCAATCTCCCACAACCGCCCCCTGTCATTGCTTTACAAGAAACGAATGGTTACGTTATATTCCCCGGATACAACACATTCCAATGCAGAAGATTCGAACTTCCCAATACTGCGATCCTAGCACAAAAACATTTGACTGTTACTTGCTCCCATTTCGAGAGTATCGACATTGATCACGACTTCGTAGAAATACTTCCCAAAAAGACCAGGTCGGCTCCTATTTACATCCTTAACGTTTACAGCAGTCCCAGCTCTAAACACCACCGTTTTACTACCATTTTTGTTCGTGCTAAACAGGAAGCTCGGAGAAACCCGCTCCCGTTGGCGATTTTAACTCCCCAAATCAACTATGAGGTCACAGTACTTCCACACCTAAAGGACGAGCTTTATGGACCCACATTCAGGATTATCAACTCACCCTCCGCAATGACTTCGACACACCCACTCGCTTAGGAAATAGTGTCTCCGTAGATACATCACCAGTTCTCACCCTCACCTCTTGGGCTAACTTAACTAAATGGGAAAACCTTCAAAGCAATTTTGGTAGCGATCACTACGTCATACAGATTTCTGTTACTTCCTCTCACAAGCCCTTTCACACTCTGCCTCCCAAACTTACGGATTGGGACAAATTTCAGAAAACTCACGCAAATAATGCTCCCAATTCCATACTTGATCTACAGCAATGGATTAGTCAACTCCAAACGGACGTTGACAATCATACTACATCTATGCCACCTGATGCTCCTTTTCAAACAGCTGATGCCAAACTATTACATGTGGCAAGCGAAGGAATCACTAATAAAGCGGTGGAAAAGATGCCGCCATAACCGCAGGCTTCGCATCCGTGTAGCTAGACTTGACGATGACATTCAAGCATATGCGATCCAACTACTTAATCAACAATGGGGCCAAGTATGTGAGAGTATGCATGGTAATCTCAGTAGTAAAAAGACTTGGCAACTGCTGAGACATTTGCTTGATTCCTTGACCTCGCGCGCGCAACACAGTCATTACATCACTCAATTATTGCACAAACACAAGGATAATATTCCCCATCTTTTTCAGGAGCTTGCACGATTACACCTCCCTCCTACCACAACTCATGAAAATTCAGATTATACAGGCGAGGTTAATGAACTTCTCGACGCCCCAATAACGGAGGCAGAAGTTCGACATGCCTTAGCTTCCCTTAAAACTACATCTGCTCCCGGTATAGATAATGTAAATAATAAATTACTCCGAAATCTAGACGAGAAATAAATCTCTGCCCACACAGAATACTATAATCATTGCTTCGATAACAGCTCTCTTCCGAGCTCATGGAAAACCGTTAAAGTAATCTTTATTCCAAAACCCAATAAAGCCTCTGACATAGCAAATCTTAGACCTATTTCCCTCACTTCATGCTTGAGCAAAATGCTCGAACATGTCATGCTTAATCGCTTCAATACGCGGAAGACAATCAGTTACTCCGGTCAGAGATGATTGGCTTTCGCCAGTCGCTTTCTTTCCAGGATGCCATGCTAAGGCTCAAGCATGACCTTCTCACTCCTACGTTTAGTGAAGACACCCAAGCCATCTTAGGACTCGACCTTCGCGGTGCATTCAACAACATCGATCATGGATCATGGATCTTACGTGAATTGAATGTTATTAACTGTGGTAGAAAAATGCATGACTACATCCGCGAATTTCTCACCAATCGGACAGCCGTCATAAGCCTCAATGATCAAACTTCGCCCCCAATCACCCTACGTAGCTTTGGCACTCCTCAGGTATCTGTGCTCTCGCCGTTTCTTTTTAACGTAGCTATGAGGTCTATTGCTGGGAAGCTAGCACAAATACCGGATCTCCAATATTCTTTATGTGCAGATGACATTACCCGATGGATAAAGGGTGGCTCGGATGGCTACATTCAATATACCTTACAAGAGGCTGCTGATGCAGTGGCTACGAGAGCCGGGTTCATGAACCTCGAGTGCTCGCCCACCAAATCTGCGCTGTTACTTCTATCCGCAAATAAACGCGTTACGCCGAACCTTCAGATCAACACTAAGGGGAAGCAAGTTCCCGTAGTAGACAAAATCCGTGTACTTGGAATGCACATTCAATCTAACCGACTCAATACGTATACACTTCAAACGGTTATTGCCAGCGTAGGTCCCACCACACGGCTAATAGGAAGGGTATACAATAAGCACGGAGGTCTCCGCGAGGTAGAATTGCTAAGACTGGTACAGGCGTTTTCTGTCAGTAAGATCAGATTATCCCTTCCCTATCTCCACTTAATTAGGACCGAGGAAGATAAAGTTAATTCACTGATACGCAGACTCTACAAATCTGCCCTTGGAGTGCCAAGTAGAGCTTCTACTGAGAGACTTTTGGCGACAGGTACCTTGAATACCTTTAGTGAGCTCTCAGAAGCCCGCCTGACCGCTCAATACCAGTGCTTATCGAACACCCACACTGGTAGGCACATCTTAAGCTCCCTAAATATTGCCGCAGCACCCATGACCAATGAGAAATTCAATATTCCCCACTCGATACATGAGCACTTTCATATCCCTCCTCTCCCTACGAATATGCACCCTGTTCATCACGAACATAGAAGGCAACCACGAGCTAAAGCCCTGCAGAAAAGGTTATTTAACTACAAAGACGTGATCTATGTCGATGCCGCAGAGTATCCGTGTGGACACAAATTCTCCCTATCAGTCGTTGACTCCAATGGCAGTATTGCGACGGGAGCATCCATTATAGCCACTTCTGCGGAGGAGGTAGAAGAGGCGGCGGTGGCACTCGCCGCAACAATACCCAATTACTCTGTCATAGTAAGTGACTCCAAAACTGCCATACACAACTTCGGAGCGGGTAGGGTTTGCAGGACAGCCCTAGCCATTCTATTTCTCAATCCGCCAGCCCAACTTCTGAGTTTAATCTGGACACCTGCTCACGCAGGCCTCATCGGCAATGAAACTGCCCACCTAAGTGCTCGAGCTTTCACGAACCGAGCACAGGCTAGACTAGGGGACGGTTCAGAAGCCAATAATCTCCCTCCAGCATTCACCTCCAAAGACAGATTATTTACATACCATGACATTTGCGGGTATTATCACCTACGTCGCCTAACCCTCCCTCCTTTAACGATTCGGTCGTCAGGCATACACGAGGTTCTATAGCGTAAACTACAGACTCGCGCTTTTATATCTCCTGCCTTACGTCACAAAATTTACCCGGGAATATACCCTACTTCAGCCTGCAAGTTTTGTCCTGCTAGCAGAGCGGACCTTAACCACATTATGTGGCAATGCAAGAACCACTCCCCTCCCCCTAATCTTTGCAGAGCTTTAAGTAGTAGGGAGCTGTGGGAGGCTGCCATGCGCAGCTACAACCCCGAACTTCAGTAAGCTATCCTGAGGTGGGCTGAGGTGGTAGAGGAGGCCTACCGCTAGTAGGGTAACCTCCCTCACCTCCTTCCTGCAGCCCCTTTCCCTTTAAGATGGGATAAATAAAGTTGTATCTCTCTCTTTCTGTCTCTCTCTCTCTGTGGCAATGAAGGGAAAGCTAGGGAGGCAAAGCGCGCACAAGTGAGAGCGCTTCTGAAAGAAGTCCCATGTTTTCATCCTTGTTAGTTTAAGCTGGGGAAGAGAAGACACAAACACTTTATTAGCAACAGTTAAGTAAAATAAAACACACCACTTGACGTAAAAGTTTACTTATTTTGTGGCTTTTCCCTTCCGCGTCTGAGCAAACGCGAAACCGTCGCACGTGAAGCTGCGTCGATTCAGCGTCTGTTCCGAGCAACCAAAAGCACTGTGACACGCTGGCGGACTACTTGGCGCGGTAAAACATCTGCAGCAGCCACGCGCCCGTAGGTTTCTCTTCATTGCCAGAGAAAAGTTGTACGCAAATATAGTTGGATAGTTGTTATCCGGGAGGCGAGGAATAGAAGTCTTTAGACTGGCATTCAAAAGCTTTATACTGTTTAGTTTTGATCAATAGAGTGTGTGTTACTAGTGGTTATAATATCATTCCATAGTTGCTGAAAGAATCCTTGGTCTCACGGTCTCTCCGTACATTTTAGGTGGTGCTTAGTCTAAATCAAGATTTGGTGCCCATATGTCAAGTAGGTGCGCATTGAGGCGCCCTGTGTCTAATAACACGGCTGGAGCGAGGGATGTAACACACTTTCTACTTTACGACCCACTGCGGTTACAACGTTGCATATTAATGAGACAAAAGAGTTGTTTTGCTGTCATTTCCGCTTGTTTGTGCCGACAAGATGGTGATACCAGATGCAGCATTACAGTGCCACCATATTGAAAATACGTTTAAACATGTACAATTGACGGAAGAGCAAATACTCGGTTTCATTGACTGACGTAAGTGCGACCAGGACCACAGAATTAAAATTATGTAAAAATATGAAGAAAATGAGCGAATGGTTATGTGACACATGTGTCATGAACACATATTCAGAGCGGATACAGAGATGCCAATATGTCAATATGTTTAAAAGTGCTGAAAAACTCCTATGCAGTCCTGACTTTTATGACATTTGATAAACACACACACACACACACACACACACACACACACACACACACACACACACACACACACACACACACACACACACACACACACACACGCACGCACGCACGCACACACGCACACACACACACGCACGCACGCACGCACGCACACACACACAAACTTTATGTGCGTGCCGCACGCTCACACATGTTTAAACTATAGGCTATGTGCGTACCATTGTTTAACAAATATACTAATCATGCCCCAATCCGGAGCGGAGAGCTCCGAATTGATTTTTGCCACTACATCCATTTCTATAACGTGCACCTCATTCTACACATACATTAAAAACTGCAGCAGTTACGCATTCCACTTCTATAACAATGGAGACGCCGTCGCGCGGCACCGGATTTCATTATAAAGCACAAGCTGATCACCAATATTTGTGAACATATGGTAGTGTTTGCAACTGTTATTACCCCATATGTAATGGGAGTTTTACGTTACTGGCCTCACACGCCCATTGTTCGCCCGATAAAGCCTGCCGTTTCAATAATACACTCAAAACCACTCTCCTCTTTCCCTCCGGCCCCCACTCTTTTCTGCGCTGCTAACAATAGGAGAAGCCCGGTGTCGGTCTTTCGCGAAATCAACATTCTGTCCAACAGCCAGACAAGAAAGAACACCGGAAGTAGCACAAGCGAGATCGGTTCAAAGCGAGGCAGCTTACGCTATCTCTAACGTCCCAACGCTTGTGCGACGATTCGCGAGGCGGAAGCAGCGGAAACAAGAGCACCCACTAAAATAATATACTTCACTCCGTTCCAAATGCGCCCCCGATGTCACAGCGGGTCTCTCGTGTTTTCCCTCGCGTTTTCGTCGCATTCACTCCGTCAGGCAGTGCGCACGGGGCCCGTGCCATTGCATCTCGCTACAACAAACTTCCTGCGTCTGCCTCAGCCCCCCCCCCCAGCCTTTTTTCTCGGTCTGCCTCCCCCGCATCATTCTTCCATTGTTACACCGTCGCTCCTGCTAACGACACACGCTTTAGGCGCGCGCGTCTGGGTGTCGGATATGGTGCTATACGATCTCGCACTACCAAACACCAGCGGACGAAGGTGGTGCACAAACTGAACCACTTAGGCCGTGTATTTTCAACAGAAAAAGAAAAAAAAGAAAAGAAATGAAAAAAAAACGCACACACGCCGTTTTCCTTTCATTTTGTTTCCGTTTGAGGCCTCGTCTATTACCCTTTATTTCACTCGGCCCTTGCAGCTACCTCCCCCATTTCTCGCTTTGGAGCCATTCTTTGTGTACCTGAGATGGATGGGACACCTAGGCCGCGGGGCAAGAAAAGACAGACCAAAAAAAACAAGAAAGAAAGAGGGGGAAAAAAGTGATACTCACAGCACACGGCCACGGACACACAGTTGCGTTCATAATGGCCCTTCTCTTTTCTTGCATTTATCTCACGCCATGCCGAGCGCCAGTCGCCGCAGAAAGAAGAGGCGGCAGCAGCAGCCATGACAACAACAAACGGCAAGAATACGTCGTCGCGATAAGACTCTAATGACGCGCTGTGATTTCTCTGCGGCCCACATCCGACAGCGTTCGGCCACGTGTTTTGCCACCCTTTTTTTTTCCTGGGTGGCCGGATCGTTTCGCCGTACACTATGTTTATCTCTGTTCATTTTTTTCTATGCGGCCCTCTTGCCAGCGCGTTCGCACACGCACGGACGTACAAGCACGCTCAAAAGATGACGCACATTGCGCCGTAAATAGATGATCTCGAACTGCAGCGCTCGTTTGCGTGCGATGCTCGAAATACGCCGTGCAACGCACCGTTTTCCGGCGCTTTTGTTGCGACTATAGGGCACGCTACGGCACGATACAGGGCACGCCGGCTAACACTTTGTGGCGCTAACGCGTTTGAAAATCGACACCAGTAACATTGTCGCGTTCTTTTGTGTGTATATATGAACCAATGAGGGTGATCTCAACGAAGGAATGTCAGGATTACTTTAACACGACAACATTGAGGGCGCCGTGTCGCAGAAAACAGCATCGGCGTCGGCCTCCGGCGCCGGCGTCCTCGTGAGCGATAATTCTCGTATATTTTTAGGTATGTGCACATGCCACCCCATGCTATATCATATGCGCTATATGCGGGTTATAGCGCCCCACCATTCTGTCACCATAGTGGCTCATAACTTGTCTTACATTCTTGACAAAGTCACTGTTCGGAATTTTGAAAACGACAGCCAACAAACAAATCTCAATGAACAAAATACCAACAGCGCATGCCTTTCATGTTAAATCTTCTGAGGCTGAAATATTGAAAGTGCGAAAAAATAACACAAACTTGGAAATAACGCAAGTATTTTGGCAGCGGCTGTGCACTACCTCCGGGACGGGCCCACAAAGGAGGCCGCGTTTCTACCAGAATGCTTGCCTTCGAGCATAGCATTTGGCGACAGCGTTTCCCGATAAGCATTACGCTGACATAAGCTGCAGCTGCCGGGAAGCGTGAGAAGCAGTCAGGGATCTTTGAATGGAACGTCCACTTTCGAACGTCCCATTTTTAAACGCGAAGTTTGGGCGTCCTCCAATATTTACACAACGAAGTGATTGTTTTTTTGAGACTCAGTAGCTTTTCTGCATTTATACATAAGACGTTTGCCTGAACGTTTAGGCTATGTTCTGCTGTTGTGCGGCATATATATAAGTTCGAGAGGTGAAAAGCAGATATGAAACACATTTAACTTAAACAATATATTAGCACGTAAACAGTAGAATGTGTAGGACTCAATAGAACGTGATAGCGACAGCAATGTCTTAGGACACCATCGTAATGCAGCAATGCTCTCGTCCGTATATGCACCTGTACACCTAAGAAGCACCAGGAGGAGCGACTAACTATACTCCTGTTATTTCACTTTCTTTTAACCTTCAAGAAACTCTCAAGCGAAGACAATGTCTGGTGGACTAAAACCACGCTTGTAAACTTCATCTTTTCTACGTCCTCTTCAATGCTTTGGCACAGACTCTTCTCATAAACATACTGTTAACACTTTTTTTTTCCTTCTTTCAGTATGTGTTCACATTGCTTTTCTTGCAAGAATTCGCAGCTTCTTTTTCTCTTCTCAGCTCTTTATGCTTTTGAGATGTTCATCCTGTACATCAGTGAACCGCAATTCTTTCTCCTTTCTGATGACGGGCCTTATAATACTTGGACTGTTTTTGACAGGTCTCAAACCTTTTCTTTATCTCATTAAGGTAAAGGTAAGGCTTAATACTAGACGACTATCAGCTAACGTTTGCATTCCATCTCTATTATTTTGTTTATGCGTGTGTGTCTTCACTGCGCTGAACTATCTCCTACAATTGATCGCTAGCAACCTGCCAGGCCAGTGCCCCTATATTTTTTATTAAAGTAGACATCCATCTCCGTCTTGCAGTGGTGCCACTGGTTATCATCACTGACTCTCCTTCCATCAGAGTCCCCCCCCTTCCTCTCCCCTTTACTCTCTCTACACATTACTGCGTACTCCCAGCTATAGAGTAGCGCTACTGTATTTTTGGTCCAGCAGTATGTCATGACGTATCATCGGCTTATAAGTTATATATGGCTGGCCACTTATCTGGCGGCAAGAATTATTGCTGACGTTTACATAAACGCCGACTGACTCGCTTTGCTCGGAACAGTAAAGGAGAAGGCATTGCTGAGGAGAGCCTCGCGAAGCTGCCATCTTCGGCTAGAAGTTGCTTTCCTAAGGCGCGCTATCTCCACAACGTCCGCATCATTTATTTACTTTCTTGGTACAATGAAACTGGAAGGTAAATGTCTTGTACAAACATTAGATAATCTAAAGACAACTACCGCTATCTTGCTAAAGCTTCAGGGGAGAAAGGGGAAGGAAGTAAGTGCTGTACATTTTTAGGTAGTGAAACGTGTGATTGCGTACGGCAGGAACTGTGAAAAAGTGGCCTCGACTGTTTGGTTTGTGGGGAAGATGAGACGGAAGCCGGATGTCTATATTATATATATATATATATATATATATATATATATATATATATATATATATATATATATATATATATATATATATATATATATATATATATATTGATCTAGGCAGTCAATCCGCACTACGACTGTGGACGAGCATTTTTCTTCGTCATCCTGAATGCGAGCACAAGCCATCTTGTGATGAGCATTGAAATACGTATTTGGCAAAATGAACATAAAGTTGGAACGAAAGGACAATCCTTATAGCTAACGTTCAAGCCTCGCTTCAATGGCACATATGACTTAGCGTTTTCTCGTAATGATATATTTGAGGATGCCGATTGCTCCATGCATTGGCAAACAACTTAGAATAGCGATGCTGCTTTGAGCATTTTGCGTGGACTGCAGCGAGAAAAAACAAGAACTTGAGTCCGCAAAGAAATTCCTAAATCAAAGAACGAGAGGGAAGTCGCTGTTGCACAACACCAGTGTTTTCTCTATTATCTTAATGTAACATGATAGTTCTGGCTCTTCGAAGGACTCATCGCGCGTTTCCAGTGAGCGGCAATTCATATTTTTTGTTGCGAGCGATATCCCATGCTCATGCATAGCTCCTCTCGGTGAGTGCTGAACCGTGGCCGCAGGAGCGACTGTCCGTGATTAAATGTTGCCATGGCAACCGACAAACCGTCCGAAATTACAGCCATGAATGGGGTAACGCTGTCACTTCATGTGTTGAGAGGGAGATTGAAGCGAATCACTTGCGGCCTTTAGATTACTCAGAGACTGACATGTAGACTACCATTTAAGTTAGTATAGCACTTGTAATTTTTGCAAATCCAATAATGTTCGCTCAAAATAAAAACGTTATGTCACTTTTGAACTGAAACTAGCGCGTCACACTTGCTGGAGGCTAGGATAGCCCACGAGTATATTACTTATATAACAAAAAAAGCTTTCCACGTGAATACAACAAACTGGGTCCTTTAACTGCTGCCCTGCTTGTTTACGTGGCCTTCTTCCCTTAGTTAGTTAATGTCCCAACAGCTTGGAGAACGACGAGGAGGTGTACGTTTGTTTATGCTGGCAGTTACTTTGTGATTTTGCCTAACTCTGATACGTTTGTGGGCTCTATCATCTAAGAATGCCGGGGCCCAGTGAGTACCACGGTAAGGTCGTCGCAGTTTGTTCTACTGGTTGCGGTGACACAAAAGACTTGATGAGCGACGTCCCTGTTGCGTAACACACAGCGACAGTCACCAGATAGGCTCATTGAAATACATTGGCATTTGTCACTTGAATTGAGCATGAACATTGTCATACCTTGTCGAGCGTGCCACTTCACGGCAATCAAGATCCATACACAGTGTGTTAGATCTCGAGTCCCACCGCCATCACTGCTTTTGTCTAGCATGAAGAAACTTTGACGCATTCTAGTCTGTTGCGACAAGACTGTGTGTTGTTCTATGCCCATAGCACGAACTTCCTAAAAATCTCAGCTTTTACAACTGGACATATGCTAATGTTTTATACGCAATAGCAAACGTATGCAGATCTCGGGGTATGTGTACGAGCTAGACTACGACTATGAGCATACAAAAATGAAGTTCAACAATTTCATATAATAAATGAAAGATGAAAGAAAATGCACGCAAGCTTATATCCCGCTTTTCTCAAACGAGTAGAGCCACCGACGCTTCACCTCCCTTTCCCAATGACTGGCAATAACTAACACCTCCTGGAAAGATGTTAAGCGTGCAGACAAGGCCACAAGAAGAGAGAAACGAAAGACACAAACGCGCGTCCCTCTTGTTCCTGTACCTGAACCTCTACCAGCTTGATCAACTTTGTGTTGTTCTAACAACTGTTGTTTGACATACCTTGTTCCTATAGGGAGCGCCCAGCACGGGCGGTTGTTACAGGTTGTTCTAAATATGTGCACATTGTTTTCGTCCATCTTGTTAGTGCACTATATTTAGGCTGGCAGAGCAAAAACCAGCCTCTAGAGGAGCGTCGGTGGTCTGTTTTCCAATATATACGCAATACAGAACTTTTATATTCAACAAGTGCACACTGTCTCGTCCAGTGCCTTATAAGACTAGTTTAGATTTCTGGTTTTGAGCCGCTGAAGATACTTGCTTCGCGCTTGCGCCCCCCCCCCCCCCCCCTCGAGCATGAGCATGTGCATGAGTTGTTGTAAGCAAGTACGCGTGCGAAACACCTCATACAAGTTTAAATAATGTTATGCGAGTAAGCACTGCCTGGAGACTATGCACATAACTTGTACGCAAGGGAAAACGCAGTCCTGACTAAGATGGACGACTTCTGCCACGGTAAACATACATAGTGCATGATTTTGGATTTGTAATGCTCCACGCGGTGGTAAATGCTCTCGCAGAACACGTTTCCATGTATAAGTTGCGCCATACGCGTGTAGGTTACTTGGTGTGCAATTTTTGGAGTGTATGTTACGTTGTTACGTGAATGCACACACAAGCCGAAGTCCCCGTACAACTTTGTCAGAAAAAAGGCCGCGATTTTGATCACAGCAGGTGGTGGCACGCGCTCTTAAAGTATTTAGTTTATGTTTGCTGACAGGTTTCACAGTCGTCAATCACACAGCGTGTCTTCTAGCAGTACACCACGCATGTACCCTTGCGCGCCGAAGGTTTCGGAACTAAAAGTCGGCGAACAAGTAAATGGTTTTGCAGCCAGCGCATGCATGCTAGAATGAACAAGTTCAGCCTACACTTTTCTTTTAGAACAACACCCTATTCATGGAATTCAGAGTAAGTGCTTTAGCAGCAATGACGTGCAAGTTTTTCGTGAGTTCCCTGCTCGAGAAACTTTTGTCATCATGCGCATTTATTTATTTACTGGTTCATACTACAGCAGTTCAGCTGGGCTATCGCAGGGGTCCGTAAAAAGCACAAATAAACAGTGTGAAAGCAAGTTATCACTAAAAAAACAATCAATTTATGGTGCACATAGACAAAGAGACAGTGTCATAAGAAGTAAAAATGGGCGAAATTGATGTAGTTGAAGGTACAATTTAAGGGCGTTCTAAAACATTCAGTTATTACGTACCGGTAATGACCGGATGTAGCCAACTGCTCGATTCCACAGTTCTATAGTACAAGTCAGTCCAATAATAAAGGAGGTGATCAGTTCGGGATTGTTCTTGGTGGATGATAATAGCACGTATTAAGTAGAAGTTCAGCAAGACGTATGTATCTGGATTCTACACTCCTTCTAGCTGAATACTGAGTCCAGAAGTCTCAGGTACTTAATACTGCATCGTTAATAATGAGTGATTCCAAAAATTGCCGGATGAGAAGATGTGGAAAAGTTGCTATCACAGTTTTTGTAGATGAGGCCAGTAGATCGTTTTTTGAATTGAGTGTTTTCTATTGATGTTAGTAATTTTGTATGGCTTCTAAGTAAAAGGCTCCATACTAAAGCAATGGTTTTAATAGGCATTTTATTATTCTTTTCTCTTGTTTTCTTTGAAGCTGCTCGTAATGAGCGACCTAGAAATTCGCGCTTTTTCAGGCCTTTGAAGCAAGTAACGTTTATGTGATTGGATCAGGTCAAGTTGGTTGTGTAAAGGAGGCCGACATACTTATATTAAAATACCAGGCGTACAGGAAAAGCCATAAAGGAGAAATAAATAGTGAGGAAGATTGGCCGTCTCTAAACATACGTATCAACTGTATATGTTCATTTGCCTGTTGTGACAGAATCATCAGGCGATTTGATTATGTTATCGAGAACATAGCCATCAGTGTAAAGACGAATTTTAGTAGAAACTGTCTGGAAGGCCAGTCGTATATAAGACGAAAAACATAGGCCCAAGCACTGAGCGCTAGCTCTTTAAAGCGGTGTGTACACAATTGCGTACGACAAGATTGGTGCATCAACAGCAGAAGTATTGATGGAAGTAATAATACTTGAAAATATGTATCATACATCTTAAAGCCCAATTCTCATCGGAAGTGTCTCAAGTATGAATAAATGTGATAAATTATTTAGTGAATTGAATGGGGTGGCTGGGTCTTGCTCGGTTTGACTATGTCATTGTGTGCAGCGAGTTCACTTCTTTCATTGTTTTTCACGACGTGTTGCACCAGTCATAATATTCAAGCGGCTAGATAGGAGCGTTTGAAGCCCGCTAGACATCAACTAGTTGAAACTGTCATACCTCATGTGTTTGAAGTGAGTTTTCGCATCGAGTACGCATTCTGTAAAAATAAAAAAACTTACTAAATAATTCAAAATTCTTCAAATTCAGTCATTCAACATTTTAATTTAAATATGAGTTTTTTATGATTATGAAGATACGAGAAATGCGGTAGAAGGTTGTTATTCAACCTAAATAGTTGACACCTCAAAGAGCTAGGTCAGTCCAGATGATTTAAACGTTCTTCGGATTAATTACGAGAGTTAAAAGACTGATATTGGCGACAATCTGAAAAGAAAAGAGTGGTCTAGTCATAAGTGAAATTGTATTTATTATAAAGATCAGCTTATTGAAAAGCTTACAGCGCGGGTTGCAGTGTCCAAAGCTTCGCAGAATCTATAAATATTGCATCAACCTGAAGACCTAAGTCGATAGCTAGATAGATGTTTTGCGTAAATTCAGTTAAAGGGCCCCTCACCAAGTCTGGCCATATTGAGCTGACAAGCACAGATCACATATGGCGCAATAACGATCGTGTCTGCAAATATTACATCGCTACGCGCCGCGAAAAGACCTGAAATTTCAAACCGAATGCCGCTTTCCCTTCTCTTGGCCGCCGCCGCGCACCAAGCCGGAGGCTGACGTACACGTGCTAGTGCGCCTACGTACACGAGCTTGCACTGCGACGTTGCTCGTGGTTACACGTGACTTCGAGAATTATTCAAGGTAACATCTGTTATTTGTGTAATGTGTTGCCTGAATAGACGAATTAAAGCTTAGAGAAATAATAGAACACACAAACCGAATGTCTGCATGTTTTTGTTTTATTTCGCACCGCAGCAAGAGAGATGTACTTCCGTTTCGTCTGCTTGTACCCACATTGTGCAGTCGCGCGCGCAGACGCCGAAACTATGTCATTTTCTACCGTGTTCCAGCACGGCATTATGCTCTCTCGTCCGCTTGTGTCTGCCTCGGCATTCGTGTATCACTGACTTACACCGCCAGTCAGGCGTGCACGTGCACAGCGCGCAAAATCGTGGGCTGCCTGAAACGAGACAATCACAACAGCTCGTGCGCAACGCCGTCAGCGAAAGTGCGCCGCGCCGCAAAAAAAGCTAGAACAAGAAATGAAGGCGGGGCCCATGACGTATGCGTCACGGGATCCTCGAGGTCCGATATGGGAGAACTTGCGGAGGCTAGACGAGGCGAGTAGAGAGAGTGTCTCGCTTGGCAGGGAAGCTTGCCTCCTGAAATCATAGGTTCGCGGCTGTGAAATATTTCTACCTCGGCTATTATTGAGCCAATTCCAAAAATTTTTTTTCCTGCAGAACACTATCTAGAGGACACGTAACAACTCCCTGCGTATGACCAAAATTTGTTATGGGGCCTGGTGACGATCCCTTTAAGTGAGTGGTGCTGCTGAGTCCACGCCGCAAGCCACGCTGAGTATTAGAGAAGATATTGCTGGATTCAAGAAAATTTATGATATCGCTTTAGATCATCTGCTCTAGCAGCTTGCATGAGTGAGAGGTTAATTATACGGGTCTCAAATAAATAAATATTTGATTTTCAAGAAAAGGATTTTTTGCATGTTTCCACGATAAAGGTACGGTAGATGTAGAAAGATTTTTCAAAAATAATCTCAAAGTACGGACTTGTACAAACAGAAAAACAATGACAACTTTTATTACCATTATCTGGTCTAAAAGACTGCTCAGGATCTGCATTTATTATAAAATTTAGCGGAACTTCTTGAGATCTAAAAACATTGCTGATAGAGACAAATAAGTCCGATATAAAGTGTCATTATCTAAAGTAAGTATCGACATAAAGCAGCTGAATGTATTAGCAATAGTTGTGGTTGGTTCGCTGGAGTTGTGACTAGGCAAAATTGAGCGTCCAAATCTTGTTTACCTTTTGAGGGTGATTTGAAAATACAAGTCTTTCGGTGCTGCTGTTTTTTTACAAAGTTCCTTCTTCAACATGTTAAATTCCGCTCTCCGCAGTGAATGTTCATTACAACTTGCATTCCGCAATCAGGTAAGATGAAGCCGCGATTAAAGTATACTTCCTTCGTAATATCTGGATGTCTAACATGTTTCTTTTTTTGTCTCAGGGAAACAAATTTCTTTACATATGTTCTAACAATGTTTTCGAAATACGGCGCTAAATTATTCCCATCGCCAGAACAATTAACTTGAGCAAACATGTCAAATGCGTTACTTAGGGTGTCAGTGATAGACGCATCATCAGGAAGACTTTAATCTCGAAAACTGCTGTACTCGTCGATACACTGCATGGCTAAACTCCCTCTCTTTCATTTCCTGCTTATTTTCTTCGCTCCAGTGTTTCCCCGATACAGTAGCACCAAACGAAGACGAAGATGTTCTCTTTCCTTGTCTAAGATGAGCCTTCCGCGATCGCCTACATGCGAATGGCGATTTGGAGAACATGCTCTGTCAAAAGAACCATTATTTGCTTCCTGTGTCCGTATTGCATAACGTTTCTTTCATTTTTATTTCTTTTTATCTTTGCCGTTGGTTCACCAGAATTTGCGCCTCCGCTATCACCGAGACACCCCTCATAGCGGGGCAGATAATGAGAAATGAATGGAACTGGTAGAAAATATTTCTTACTCTGTTTTTTTTTTCTTGTTTTGCGCGCCGCACACAAGAAGAGAAGGTTTTGTTTTAGGCCGCGTTTCCGCGATCGATGTCAATGCCTGCTTCTCTGCCTCTGTTTATCCGCTTGCTCTGGTAATATAGCCCGAACAACCGAAATGAATACTTGTTTCTCTCGTTGTGCCATGCGTATTTCCGCGAAGTGCCCCGCGTACGAATAGCGTCTTTCAATTAGTGGCGGCAGCCAGGACCGTCGGGTCCCCTTGCTAATGGTTGGCGGGGGGGTGAATGAGCCCGTGGTTCGTCTCCTCCCCAGCCTCTTCCTTTTGAGGATTACCATAAGGCTTCGGAGGCCAGCGTCAGTGCGCGCCTACCGCCTAATTAGTCGGCCTCAGCGCGTTTCAAATCAAGCCCGTGCCTCAGCCGCCGTCGTCCCGTGCTGGTCCAGCGTGCTAAACACTCGAGGCTCGGAAGCCTAACTTAATTATGTTGGATCCACGAAACGCGACACCGGCCGTCCCGGCAGCTTCAGCCTTGCCGCGTTAGCTTTTCGCTGACGTGGAGACCTCTTCCCGAACGATCTTGGCTCGTCGTAAGCGCACATCTTACGGCCAATGGTATACTCGGTGGATGGAGTGCCTGCACACACGCACGCGCTTTGAGCCCTAAAGTAGTGCGCACAGACGCCCAACTTCCTTGGCGTCACTCTGAAGGCTCAGGCAAGACACCAAGTTTGTCTTTGGGCTCCAAGCCGCCACAAACAGCATTACGATGGTGGGTAGACTACGCTCGGTGCGTGGCAGTGCGATGTATCTTGTGACCCACTTGTATCTGGAAACTATATCTAACTTTAATTGTCACAAGTGGTTTCGTAACCGGGCACTCTCATCTCAAGTGAGTTCACCGTTATCACCGAGAGCGTTCTCTTAGCACGATGGATAAATGAGAAACGAATGGAGTTGGCAGAATGACGGTGCACTTTAAGTTAGCGCGTCGTAAGTATCATATTTTTTTCGCCGGAGAGTCTTCTCCGAGTAGCTTCCGCACTTAGGTGTTCACAGATTCTATGCAACCTGTTAATGTCATCTTTTCTTTCATTTTGCTTATAAAGGGTTTCTCTACAATACATTGCTTATCTTCAGAGAGGCAGAAAAATATGCTTTTGTGGAGCTAGAGATGTTAGTCTGACCGATCGCCTGGCATTCCACCCTAAATGCTGGGTGATAATTACGGCACACACAGCGCGATGACACAGACATGCAAACAGCACATGCACCGCCAGACACAAACGAACACAATAACGGTGCTCACAAAGCTTCATTAAGCCTTGTATACAGGATTTAGAAAAAAAAATAAGTAAGAACGACAGTTGCGCTTTCGTAGTGCGCTACTGGCGATTGGTGCCTCCACATGGGCTGAGAATGCCCCACAGCTCTAAGCTCGAATGGAATTGCACATGCAGCGCGGCCTTCAGAGATAGTCTATCTGGCAAGTAGCGGCACGAGCCGCATAGAGCATGTTGTAATTATGCGGGTCCATCACACAAAGACTGCAATGGCAAATCTGTCAATTGAATTTCGCCTTTATGGTACTTCGTGAAGGCCTTCTTGATCCTGATATGATGAAGGCGTGCTTGCTCTTGCAAGAGAGGTCGCGAAATGTGTGAGCTTCTGTATTGTCCCTCTAAGTGTCACGTCAACACCGTAATCCTCAAAAATTTGACTAATAAAGAGTCACCATCTTCAAACTGTGACGATTGTCTAGCTGATTTGCTTTGTTTTTCTTGTTTTAATAAAGAAAAGATGGTAAATGCTGTTTTGCAATTTTTCCGCGCTTGAAACAACTCGAAAGTTTGCCCTTGGTAATGGTTGGCGTAGCAACCAACTGCCCAGCGCCAGAAAAGTCGATGAAAATGTCTGAGCTCGGCTTGGGCACCGGTACCATGTTGAAAAGGAATCAACATCAACCATGTCGCAATACCACCCTGTTCGCGGACTATCCCCCACAGTGAGCTCGCGTCATAGTTACAGTGATAATCATCATCATCATCATTATCATCATCCCCACCCAGCCACATCAGGGTTCACAGGACATTCATGGCGAGAAGCGTTCCCTTTAAACGACGCACAAATATATGTGAACGTTTCCTTCAGCATGACGAGGACTTCCACCGCAACCTTGCTCATTACACAACTTAAGCCGCAGCTTTTCTGCATTTCTCCTATTGTCATCTCCGGTGTAAGCTTTATCATAAATTAAGGTTGTAACCCTGAGCTGTAATAGCGTGCGTGTGCTTTGTTTGTCTTTCTCCCTAGTCTGTTCCTATATTTCTACCTCCCCTTCGACCGTGGCTCAGTGTAGGGTGATCAACCAGATATATATTTGAAACTTCCTTACATTCTACTTTTTAGATGAATCGCCTTCCCTCTTTATCTCCTGCTTACATGAGGTAGCAAAGTTTGCTTATTATTTAATGTTAACTCACACTTCAAGAGGATGATCAGCAAAGAGAAAGGAAGCTTCAATCCTATAGTTTCACGTTATATTAAAGTCTAGAGTTACTCCGTAGTGGGATTTCACCATCTGCTTCTAAAACAAAGGAGTCGTGTTCAACAACTATGGTGTCTAGTCCTCGTTCTTTCATCAAAACTGAGAGCTGGGCAAGTTGGTATGGCTACATCTTGACGAAAAAGTGCGCGAAAAAGACGTAGACAACAAAGAGAGATAGGAGCGCGAATGTTTGTCGTTTCTCTCTTTCTCGTCTACGTCTTTATCGCGTACTTTTTCGTCAAAATATAACCTTGTTACTTCTCTTAATTATGTAGTTCTGTAACTCACTCATCTCCTTGCAACTTTGTTATAATAAAAGGGAAAATTTGACTTTGTTTCAAGTGCTCCGCAGCTCTCATCGGAAACGGTAATACAACGGCAAGCAAAATACACACAAAAACAGCATTATCCTCCTCCTCCTCCCCCACCCTCCTCCCGGCACCAGCAAGGTTCCTTAGTCCTTGTTCGTGTGCTGTTCCAGTCTCTATTCAATTTGAATCTAGCACTGTTACTTTGCCCTTTAGTCTTAATTCACCAAGAAAATGACTGTTTCTTGGTGTGTGTGTGTAGTGTGCATCCTGTCGTTCTTTCCAGTCGAAATGTGCTCTACAAACATCTCTCCGATTCCCTGGTCTTCTTTCTTCTGGCAGGATAAGAACGCCAAGTTTGAAAGTTCGCGCACACACTTGTGTTAATTAGAAGAAACATTAAAAAAATATAGAAAGTTTGGCAGGCATATTTATTTTTTTGACAACCTTCCCGCGCTTCGTCTCATTTAGCAATGCGCGCGTATTCTCAGTGTCAAGAACAATTTCTCGATATCAGTGTTCATACGTTGATAAATCCGTTAATAAATGTTTGCCTTATGGCTATAGCAATACAAAAATGCGCGGCACGGTTTAAACGGTGCATCGCGATTGGATAACGCTTCACCAAACTAACGATCATGTATGAGTATTATAGATATTCTAAAGCGTCTATCCAGAACCTATGGCCATTTTAAGTGCATTACATTGTGGCATGCCCCTTAGACGTTCGTGAGCGTAATTGTCAGGGGCGTTGTGTAGCGTAATTGTTCACGTAATCAACAAAAAGACGATATCATTTGTTTCACAAAGTGTCTGAACACGCTAGCATTTTAGGCTCTATAGTGCTCACACAAAGTATTTTTTAAATAAGCACGAAGCATGTGTACAACAATAAGCATTTAACCTGTGAATCGAATTATATATGTAGTGTTGCTACAAGCTGGGTGACATTATATGCGATTGCTTGTGCAGCTTTTGCTTCGGATATGTTATTCTAAAGACTTAAAGAGCCTGGTCAGGCGCAGACATATGAAAAAAGTGGCCTGTCTGAGGTCATCTTCAGTGATTCATAAAATTCGATAGTGAGCTCATGGGACAAATCAGCAAATATCAATGGTTCGAATATCTTAAAATGTTTTTTCAAATGCACATGTCGTATATGACAGTGGTAGCTTTGGTATTTCTATTACAGGTGAGGCTAGCCTGACCGATTTGTGTGCGTGAATTCAGTAACTAGAAAGCGAGAAGAATTCTCGATGCCTTCTTGGTCCCCAACAGTGGCCTTTCCGGAAAACCCTCATTATAATGCGCGAGGGTGAGGAAACACGTTGTTTTGTTGTTTTTTTTCTTTGGTTTTTGGCAGCATCTCCTACAGGCAACATACAATAACTCTTAGGAATATATGAAATTCTTCGATTATCACACATTGTTGCCCTCAATGCAACTCTGAGAAGCAGCATGCCTGTCCTTAAGCGCCAGTGTCAGAGTGTATGGACCGTTCTTGTTATAACAGGATCTTTATAGGTGATTTACATTTACAGGTTCTAACAGTTTCTTGCAATGCAGGGATGTTGTGGCGATATCCAAATTGATTGAATGTACTATAGAGTCTGTTTAAAACACATGACCAGTACTGTGCAGAATATATGTGTTCAACAATTCATTAATCTTTATCAGTTATCGAAAAAGGGCGGTAATACATAAGACAGGCAGAGAAACGAAGAGGGAGAAGCAGTGAGCAGCGAAGTAGGGACAAAGAACGTAGTTATTGCGAGAGATAAGTTAGGGTTAGGCTGCCAGCAATCAACGAAATAAGTCTATGATTTCCTTATTGCTTTCTCATCTCAGATTGCACGGCTGACATTAATAATTGTTTTGCGGTAACCAGGGTCTTGTGTGAACCAGCTCTGCATGCGTTGCGTACTGCGTTGGTCAAAAAAGTCCACCTAGGGATAAAAATAGATGGCTGCGGCAGACATTCCTAAAGACGTTGCCAAGAAAAAAAATTAAGTGAGCACCGAGATGCAGGTTGAAGTTCATAACTGGCGTTTATTTATTTCTTTTGTGTGCTTTTTCCCCTCGTGAAATGATATAAGTCGGTGCAGAGAAGGCTGCTGTTCACATGTCACGGGAATAAAAGAACGGGATGAGAGAGAGAGCGCTTTTGTTTGGTGTTGTAGAACACTGGTGTTCGACGAAGACTTCGCTTGCAAGCGTATTTCTGAAATTGATTTTCGAACCAATTACGTTGTTTTTTATTACACCATTTTTATGATGTGTTACTAATGCGTGAAAATGAGTAGCCTTTAATTCTATCTGTTGACTAAATCTCGTTCTTTTATTTTCATTTCTACTGAACAAAATAATTGGGAGCTTTCGACTGCGGCGTCTCTCAAAAGCGCTGTTCTGCTTAATGACAAATTATGTCAAATAAGCATGGTAATATTCAAAAAAGTCAGCCTAACGATAAAAATACCTTTTGGGAAAAACGTGTCCATCGAACTGCTCCTGGTCAAACACCCCAGACGCTTCTGTTGAGCGCTTTTTTACGAAATGTCTGCTATGCGATTATGAAATAGTCCACTTGCTCGATAAATTCAGATACCATAAGATAAAAAAACTGTGCTGCTCGTTTCACGCACTCAAGTGCACAAAGATCTCCCAGGTTCCTTGCTGCATACTGGAATTGACCTCGAAGCAATGTCGCAATAATGCGCAATTAAGAATCTTTAATTTTCCTAACTTGCGCACTCTCAAACTAAAGACAGTCGCTCAGAATAAGATACCAGTGATCTCTTCTATATTATTATGATAATTATTATTAGTACTTATAATTATTACTTTCATTGCCAAACAGCAAGCATTTCTTTTTTTCTTATTCTGTAGGTTCTTTATTGTTGTTTAAGGTCTGTGAGATAAATGATCTTGGTGTACTTTTTTATGCAACCTTACACGTTTCTGCTCACACCAAATGCATTGCTCTGCGGTGCATGCGCTCTCTTGAATTTGCTTGCAGACTATTGAGAGAATTCAGGTCTCCTAGACTGTTCCGCAAGTTATACGCAACTATCTGTCTTCCTCTACTTGAATATGATATTCTGGAATGGCTTTTCCAGATCCAACAGTGACATTATCGATCGGGTCCAGAAAAAGTTTCTAGGCATAAATAATCACCGCTTTCCAAACACTGACAATGGAACTTGTTCTAAGACTTGGATAATTGTTACTGCCCTTACTTCGCTCCCTAAGGTAATCGCGCCGACCTTCTGTTTCTCTGCGAGCTCCTTCCCGGTATCCTCACCTGTATCGAACTCCTAAGTTGTTTCAAGCTTCGTATTCCGTGCAAGATCACCAGAGAACATAGACCTTTCCATGTCCCTGCCTGTCATCAACAACGCGCAACCGTTCACAGAATACAGTGTCTTTATGACGCTTATTTTCATATTCTTGATATTTTTCACACCTCGCTGTCATTCTTCCTTTGCGAGCTTTGCTTTGTTGTGTCATAGCTTCATGCACTGTTAAATTGCCCTTCTCCTTCTTTTCCTTTTGTATTTACAGTACGCTTTGTGGTATCTACTCTTTTCCTTTCACAATTTTAATTATTCTTTATGGCCTTTTTAAATTAGATTCTCTGTAGTTTTCTTGTTATTGGATTTTAATGTATGCGTGCGTAAGCACTCAGACCTCAAGGTGGTTCCTGGGCACGTTAACATTAACATTATTATTATTATTATTATTATTTTTATTATTATTATTATTATTATTATTATTATTATTATTATTATTATTATTATTATTATTATTATTATTATTATTATTATTATTATCTAAACGAAATATGTAAATATTAATGTGACGTTGGCTGCTGCTCAATGCGTGTGAAGGAAAATGATATGCCGAAAAATGCGGAATACATTATTTCGTGCCGTAGAAGTGTGAGAAAGTAAAACGGGACTTACAATGCCGGAGTGATCAGATTCTGGTTTCCGTGATTAAGCTGGTTCCATTAATTTGTATTAGAAACATTTTAAACAGGACGCCAACTAAAATGCTGTTGTCAAAGAGGATAGACGTACGTATCGGCTTCCACACGGAAGCCTTGCTCACACAGGAGTGAGACGGGCTTGCATCTGGAAGCCAAAACGGCTACCACCTTTGACGTACCCGCCGTGGTGGCTTAGCAGCTATGGTGTTGCGGTGCTAAGCACCAGGTCACGGGGTCAAATCCAGGCCGCGCGATGGCCGTGTTTCGCTGAGGGCGTAAGGTAAAAAAAGAAAAAAAAAGAAATGCAAGGTGGTGTGTCCTCCATTCGGGCACGTTAAAGATCGACAGTTGGCCCAAATTAATCCGGAGCTCCCCACAACGGCGTGCCTCATGATCGAATCGTGGTTCTTGCAGGTAAAGCCTCATTATGCAATTCCGTCGCCTTTTAACAGCACCGTTTTTCGTAGGCCTTCTGTTTATCTTCTTTCTGGTATAAATCTACTTCCAGACCAAATCACAGGGTGTCCAATTATTGACTTAGTTCTAGTTCGGATGCCTACCCCTGCACTCACCACAGTGGACGTTGCTGCGAAGTTTCAGTTTCAGTATCAGTTTATTATTCTTTAAATACAATGCATTGGTAAGATACAATATACAAACGAGCGTCCCAAAGGCAAAGACTGCAACGGTACCCTCAACAGAGTTAGTGGGCGTAAGCGCCTTTCAATCGTCGCGCGTGTGGCAGGGCGTGGGGGTTCTCAGCGCATCTGTATAATCCAAACAGTGCTTACCTCCAAAACAAACATGGACGAACAGGACCAGTGTACCGTGCGTAACGCGAGAGGGCTCAGAATAGGTAACGTAAATTGTATTGCATATAGGTAACATAACGTGTACTATTCATGGGCTAGCTAAAGATTGAATCAACAAGGGTTAAAGTGCGTTAAACTGCCTCGCTCACAGTTTCATAGGTGGACCTGTCCTCGTCCGAGGCGAACTTGTCGTCCAGGGCAAACTAGCTCTAGCCCACCGAGGAGGACAAGAATTTCTGAACCTCAGCTTAGAAGAGTCACCTCACGATCACGTGACGTCATTGTACTAACCTCTAAAAACTAACATGCCGAGGATGACAAAGCCGCCTTTGGCAGAGATGGGTCCATCAATCAAAACGTAGACCAGCCTATCTGAGGCACCCTACCCGGAATGGTTCATTGAACTCTTACCTTACAGTGTGTTCCATCGTTCGGCCCCAATTTAGATTTTGCATCTTCATGGGCTAGATAAATAGATTTAGTTGGTGGATGTGGTACAGAGATTGAAAAGGTTTGCTTCCTGCTATTGTTCTCCACGGCTGTTAGTTATGGGAATTTTGACGGCCAGGCGTGAGCCAGGAATATGATAAAGTGAGAGCAGTATAGAAGCTTAAAAATTAGTTTTTGCAGCTAGGGCATTCGCCGCGCACGCTATACTGCGAGCAGAAGCCCGCATGAAAGGTAAAAAAAAAGAAAAAGCATTGTTCTGCCTCTTGTGTATGTAAGCCCCAATGTGTCTAGGACCTGTATGCGAATTTCATTAGCTCTCCTTATCTAACACCGCTTTAGGTTTGGCGAAACCCTGACGTTGCTTAATAACTTACAGTATGTTTCTTTTTCCAATTGCTATTATGATGAAACCCGGTGCCAAACCCTCAGCATCTAGTCGATGTGAAATTAAAAAAAAAGAAGGAATGCAACAGAAAATGTGGGAACCTTACCTACGTCTATTTTACGTCGAAGTAGGAAGTCGTGTGCCCAAATAGCTTTTCAAGCATTTGGGCATCTGATTGAAAAAAAATTCCGCTTGGTGGTATCAAAGTTTGTTGACTCACACAACTTACCATGCTAAATTAATTCGGATTTCAAAAAATAAGATTCTGCGAATTTTCCTCTGCTTGAACAAAAAGAGCCCATTAAAAAGGATTTCAAAAACACGTCATTCGTCATTAGTGCACGATTCTCAAATTCATTCAAAGAAATCGACCTTACTAAGCGCGATACTTCCAAAAAATTTTACTATTATTGTACACGAACCCAGGCCGCATTAATTTCAAGTTAAACATAGGCAGCATAATACAAGTTGACCACGCATACATAACGTGTCTTCTGAACCAAAACTGATTTCCTTTCGTATTTAACAGAAAAAGGCACCCCGATTTTGGATTGCTTACTTTCAACAGGGCCATATAGTGAATGGGAAATCGACGGTGACATCAAAATGCGCGCGCCGAGGCTGCCACCGGCGATGTACGTACGTTTCACTCTCATGGTCGCTATGCCATAGGACAACTATCTGTGGCAGTGAAGGAAAAGCTACGGCGGCGGAACTTTTAGGCGGGTGTTACAGCGTCAAAAATAAGGCCGCAAAGATTTACAGCACTTTCTTTTTTGTCTTTTTTTTGTATAGACAATGAATCACGGCGCCATTCTGTAAGTGTCCACAACTGGATATGTCCATTTTGTCTGCTGATGAAGTGCTAAATGGCTAAAAGGCCTGTGTGTGTGCCCCAGCGCAGTTAATAGAAACTCCAGCTGCAGACAAACTAGACAAGTCCACTAGCCAATGGCCATTCCGTCTGCAGCTGGAGTTTTTATGGCACTTGCAGAGTACGTCCCCAGCTCTCACTGTGTGAACCATCGCGTTATTCCTAGTCATCTCGTCCTTCATCACTTGCCTCCACCCGTGCGATCATCAGCATGCACCGGCCCCAGCATCAAAAACCTACTCGGTCCGTGAGTCTCGTCCCAACTTTAAAGGCAGCTGCGTGACGACTCTTTCAACGGGATTCACTGGACCAAAGGCAAGCACTTACGGATATTCTATGGCCCGCCGCTCTCCTTCCGTCGACGTTCCCGCAAGCTATCCGCTTTCCGTTCGAGAAACATTTAATGACTTAAACAATTTACGTGCAGTTGTCGGAGCCACTTTAGTCCAAGACCTCACTGGCCTCGGCTGCCCGCGTAACCTGTCTTATGAAGGACTGTTGTCCCGCCAGATCTGAGCCGGTTAGCTGTGCCTCCCATTGCTCCATTGTGTGGTGTGTTTTATCAAACGGGTGTGATTCACAATCCCAAGTAATGTGTTCTGGTGTTGGTAATCCTCCGCACCACAGACAGTCGGGCCTGTAGCGAGTGGGGAACATGGCGTTCTGTAATTTAAGGTGGGGGAATACACCAGTCTGAATTTTGCGCTAGCTGGCGGCTTCCTCTCCACTGAGTTGTGGGTGAGGGGGAGGGTATTTCTTTCTGGTTGCACGCTCATGAGCGAGAATCTTCCGGGCATTCGTTGGATTGGAGTCATTACAGTGGCTACCTGGGACCGTCCTAGTCGATGTCGGCCCGGTTAATAATACCTCGGGCTAGCGAATCGGCCACTTCGTTCGTCTCAAGGCCTGTATGACTTGGACACCATAGGATCCGGTGATGATGGGCGAATTTCGTCGGCATTATCGAGTGACAAGTTATGTTCACGTGGCCCCTGAGAAAAAGGCGACATGCTTCTTGTGAGTCTGTTATTATGGTGACGCTCTTTTGCGGGCGTTCCGCGTGAGCGAGGGCCATTGCCACGGCGAAAGTTTCGGCAGCCGCCAAAGTACCTGCCTTGACGGATGTCGTAAATTGTTGCTGCGCTTTCGTGTCGACGATTGCCACTGCGTACCTCCTGATGTTCTTTTGGGCATCACTGACGTTCGAGTGTACGTTCGAATACGCGGCTGCGTCGGTATATATTGTCTTGCACGTGGGATTATTTTCATACATTGTTCTAATATGTTGTGCGCGTGCTATTCGCCTTGCTTTATTGCATTCAGGGTGCATGTTTTTGGGTATCGAGGCCACTGTTATGCGAGCGCATGTTGAGGTTGGTAGTGGTAATACGTGTTCGCTGATAAATTGTGGGTGTGGGGAAACACGTGCCCTTGTCAGTAGGGCCCGTCCTGCGTGAGTGTAGCTTAGGCGTTCCCTCTGGGAGATTAGTGTGGCTTTTTTAGTTCTTCGAATGTCTTCTGTTCTCCTAAGGCTAGCAGGCGATCTGTGGACGTCCCCTTGGGTAGACCGAGGGCCGCTTTGTATGCTGATAGTGTTATGATGTCGACCTGCCTTTCCTCCTCGCGACTAAGGAAGTGTTAGGGCCGGCCGTACGTGACTCGGCTTGTCACTAATGCTTGGACGAGCCTCAGCGTGTCGTGTTCTTGCATGTCCGCTTTCCTTAAGTTACGCGACGGATCATTTGCGTAATACTATTTGCGGTGGTCTTCAATGTTTTGATGGTGTGGGATGCGTTCCCGCTACTTTGAAGCCAGAAACCCATGATCCGCATCGCCTTAACTTCTTGGACCGCGTGTCCTTCGACAACGATGTTGACAAGTACGTTGGATATGTAGCCCCTCGAGTGTACCCGAATGACCTGCAATTTTTCGGGGGCACACTTGAGGCCATTGCTTCTCGAGAATTTGTCTACTGCCTCGGCTGCCTGTTGTAGTACTTGTTCTTTGTGTCCCAGAGAGCCCCTTGCGGCCCACAGCGTTATGTCGTCCGCGTACAGTGTGTAACCCACATCGGGGATTTGGTCCAGCTGTCGCGCCAGGCGACACATCGCTATGTTGAACAGCAAAGGTGAGATTATGGCCCCTTGGGGTGTTCCTCTACTGGGCATATCGAACTTTTGGGTAGCGATTTGACCAATTCATATTGTGGCGATGCAGTTGGCGAGAAAAGCCCGCATGTAGTTGTACGTTCGTTCTCCGCATTCCGTCAATTCGAGTTCCTCCGATGTTGTTTTGTGCGAAACGTTATCAAATGCTCTCTTGAGCTATAACTTCTACTCCGATCAGTAAGAATGCGTCTTGACAGGATAGCCCATTACGGAACCCTATCATGGTGTTTGAAAACCATCTTATTTCTTCAAGGTACTACTGCAGTCTTATTTGTGCTACCCATTCGTACAGTTTACCCAGGCAGGGCGTGAGAGAAATGCGCCTGAGAGCGCCTATTGAGGGTGTCTTTCTAGGTTTGGGGATCATAATAATTTTGGCGTGTTTCCATTCCGGGGGCAATTGGACTTTGAGCCAGCTCTCGCCATGGAACAGTTCAGTGATTTTAGTCAGGATTCTAGCGTCCAGTTTCCCAAGCATCGCGTTCGTGATGGCATCAGGGCCAGGAGCCGAATTTTTGCTGGCTGCTTGAGTTGATTCAAAGACTTCTGCATATGTGAAAGGTTCATCTAATTTGGAATTCGCCTTTCCAAGGTATGGTCGCGCCTCGTTTGGGGCATCTGTGTTTAGAGGTGGTCCTATGTATCGTTGTTTCAGTTTCTCTAGTAGTTCCGCGTCTGCGCCTGGGAAACTGTCCGATATTATTTGGAGTCGTTTGTTGGTTTCCGTTCATGTGCTATCCGGGTCAAGCATTCCACGAAGGTTGCGCCACGTGCGAGCCGTTCCCAAGGTCCCCGAGAGGGACCCGCAGAGCGTAGCCCACTCGTTTTTCACTAATTCATCTGCGTATCGTTGCGCTTCCTCCGCCAGAAGTGTTATGCGGGCACGTAGCTGTTTGTTGAGGCGTTGCTTTTTCCAACGCTTAACTAATCTGTGTGTTTCGTCCCACAAGTTCACTAGGTGGGAATCTACAACGGGGGCCTCCGACGTGCGCTCTATGGTTTTGGTAGTATCCTTGTGTGTTGACTGGATGAGTTTTGTCCATTCTTGTATGTTGTCGGGAGTCTTCGCTGTGTCGAGGTTCTGTTAGAGCTCCCTGTATTTTGACCAGTCGGTTAATTTCGTTGTGCCAATCGTTCTACGTAATTTGGGGGTCGAAAGTGAAATACGAATCAGATCATGATCATTCCCCAAGTTTTCGTTTAGCGATGCCCACTGCGCGTCTTTGATGTTTAGCGTGTAGGCGTGATCGTTCCGTTCGAAGGTACCTCACTCATCACTGATTCAGAGGCTCTTCCACCGGCTCCACTAGGCGCAAATTGCATTCTCGACACCAACATATCGCTGGACGTCACAATACGCCGCCCTGCACAACCATACCTGCACCTGAAACGGTGACGCAGCACGAATCAGAAAGGGTGACACGGCACAGCTCCGCTCGCAGTTCTCCGCCACTGCCACCGTTGCATACCGTTCGACAACACCGTCTTCTGCGTTGTTCCCATGAAAGGCCTGAAATCTCGCCACGCGCCAAGAACCGGCCAACATGTTTCAACTCTCTTTGCGAGTTGCACCGCACTGGGTGAGCAGACGTCGACAACGCAAGACGACGTCCTCAACGCACAAGACAATGTGCCCTGTGTCCAGATACTCAGCCACGACCACTATAGAGCTATTTGTGTACTTCGCCACAACATGAACTTTACCTGGACTTCTTAACGGAGGCTACAAATCACCACTTACCAGGCCTACCCTTTCTCTTTTTGCTATACGCGCGCCTTCTGCACATATTTCAATCGAGTTTCGCACTAGGAGAGACGCCTTGTAGCGGTGTGGTTATCGCCTCCAGAGCCGGCGAAGACGACGACGGCTCACGTGCACGTTGCGCGAGAGTAGAACAGGCTGGCGCGCTCGACCTCTGCGGCCGCAGTACACCCGCCGCTCCCGAGATCCCGCGGCACCAAGGTTGGCCGGCTTAAATAAACCGTGGCCGCGGCGGCTACCTTGTCGCGCCGTCTCCTGCAGATACTTGCGCCATGCCGTCATGCGTCGTTGGCTCAGACAGAAATGCAGGCATTGCTAGAATTTTCGAAATTAATCGGTCTCAGTGACCGATTGCATAGGCGCAATAAATAGTTGTGGGACTCGTGCAGCCACGAAGAAAAGAGTCGAACACCTGGTGTGCTTTTGTATTCGATATGACGTGGAACGCAACGGTCTTCACACTCTGTTAAACCAGGCTACATGCTCTAGGTCAGCTTAAAAGAGAATTACTCTTGGACCACGGTCTCATGAGTATACAGGCGCACAGAGCGACGAGGGCATTGCTTCATTTTCTAAAATCTACTGGGAATGCAAACTGCTAGTCTCTGTCGCCACTGCGCCTTCATTCTATCTTCCTTTACCTTTTTTTTTACCTGAATCCCTCTCACCAATGTAGGGCTAGCAAACGGGAAGCGTGTTAACCCCCAGGCACGAACCCAGGGAGGGGGGGGGGGCAGGAGGGTCCGCGCCCCCCCACATATCATCATGTGGGTCGATCCTGGTGATAGTGAAGAAAGGGTCCAAGATCAATTTCACATACCCATGTGGACTCGGGAACCTATAACGCGCCCTTCGGAATCTTTGGGATGGGCTCACGTATGGGGAGCGCGCTTAACGCCTGCTTCAGCTTCACCGCAGGTGGGCCCGGTAACGCAATATGTTCGGCATCTGCCTACGTATGGGGTGTTGTTAATGCCTGCTTCAGCTCCACCGCGGGTCAGCCTGGCATTTCACTACCTTCGGGATGGACCTACATATGGCGAGCGCTTAACGCCTGCTTCACCTCCGGCGTGGGTGGGCCCGGTATTGCAATATCTTCGTGATCGGCTTACGGGTGCGGCGCGGGTGGGCCCGGAATTGCAATATGTTCGTGATGGGGCTACGTATGGGGAGTTCTTAATGCCAGCTTCACCTCCGCCGGCAGTCGGCCCGGTGTTTCACTATCTTCGGGAGCGGCCCACGTATGGGTAGTGATTAATGCCCGCTTCACCTTTGCTACGGGTCTTCAGACCAAACCGCAGCGGATGTGAAACGCTTTGCTTTTCGTTTGAGAGCGTTGACTGTCAGCCTTCGCTGCCATTCCATCTTCACAGAGCAGAATAGTTGTTACTTTTGAAGCGAAAAGTTTCACTACGCTAGTCAACACCGCGCTTCGCGCGAGCCGGCGTATGTCTGAATTGGCTCCGTAAGCGTGTTCGGAGTCGGCGCAGGTGGCCACTGCCGCGCGCTATGCGTCATCCTTTGACGTTCGCCGCAAGCGCGTGTTTATCGCGGAGGTCGACTATATAACCACTTGCCAGAGAATGGGCGTGCGCATTCAACATGGAAGGAGAAGAGAGTGATGCTACCGATACAAAGAGCTGTGTTTATGGTCGTACAGAAATCGCAAGACAATGTACCCAACAATGATGAATAAGGAAGTTTATTAATCCTGCATAGCTTACGGTATATATCATTGATAATCAATTTGCATAAATACACAAGGCACACGTATAGCATAGCCTTAAGCTAACCAAAGCATATCCCTAAGTGAAACCGTAAGCATAACCATAGGCTAAATCAGAAAGCATAACCATAAGCTAAACCATAAGCATATCCATAACTTAAACCATAAGCGTATCCATAAGTTAAACCGTAAGCATATCCATAGGCTGAATCATAAAGCATAACCATAAGCTAAACCATAAGAGAGAGAGAGAAAATAATGTAGAGAAAGGCAGGGAGGTTAACCAGAGGTAGTTCCGGTTGGCTACCCTGCGCAGGGGGAAGGGTTAAGAGGGATAAAAAGAGAAACAGAGTAGAAGGGGGAGATAGAAAGAAAGGGAGACAAGCACGAACAAAGCGCGTACACTACAGAGCGGTAGGTGGCGGCATTCTTAGAGTCTGTTGTGAAGCCCCGTGGACCGCAAGAACCTTACTAGCGCGAGTAGGGCCTTCAACGCGGATGTTCTTTCGGAGCATTGGCCTAAAGCTTTTAGTTCTGAAATTGGACGATTGTCCAACTGGTCCAGCACTCTGCACATCACTTGTCTCTCAGCACTGTATCGCGGGCAGACACAGATAATGTGTGCGACACAGATAATGTGTGCTAAACCATAAGCATAACCATAGGCTAAATCATAAAGCATAACCATAAGCTAAACCGCAAGCATAACCATAGGCTAAATCATAAAGCATAACCATAAGCAAAATCATGAGCATCAACGAACCTTTTCGCTTCGAGATATTCAGGCTTGACCTTAGCTAAGCCCCAGCCAATTTTTTTTCACTCCTTATGGATGGCGATAGTTATCGGCATCTTCTGGGGTGTGGAGGCCAGTTTTCTCATCGATTCGATGCCCGCGCGATTAACTCGAGATCAATTCAGTTGTCACCATCTATTGCAGCAGGCAGAGCGTAGTTTATTGTTCTAATTATAGTATTTTACTTATAATGCCCAACCCAATTTTTATTTCACCATCTATTCAACGATCAGGCACAACGCTGTTGCTTCGTTAGTTCAACCTTCTTTGTTTAGACTGATCCAGGGGCCAGGAAAGGGATTCGGTTCATAGTCAGCTGGTCTTTGTGCTTGTGGAACGAGTTGTGGCTGCAGAAAACCACAGTTGCGTTTAACTTTTCCTTTTGCTTCATTATTTCCTCGAGTTAGAGCTCCCCGCGACGCTGGCAGATCCTCGGAACCATATATCCGCGATATGCGTTAGATAAGATGCAAAATAAAATATTGCGAAACAGTGTCCAACTTCGGACATTGCAATAACCGTTCAAATCAAAAACAATGTCTCTCACGCGTTACCTCGTCTGGTTTTTCCCTAAATGTGCAGAACTTTTAGCAAAATTGGCAACTGGCCAACAGGAGTCGCAAGGAGATGAGAAATTAAGCTATCTACTAAGGGAGAAAGCCAAAGTGACAGCCAAACAGGGAGGAAAAGCGAAAACTATTTGTAAAAATAGTCTTTAATCAACATCTTTTTATTTAAAAACTAAGTAGAGAAAACGCCACCGGATATGGAGAATAATTCCGTGTGTTTTGAATGACGCTTCCACAGTTATCGATCGGGCCACCTGACGTAGCCACTTCCCTGTTGTGCTAATGGGGGTGTTTTTCTAACCTTCCGTGGTGGGCGCAGTACGTCTAGAACCACAGCGTCCTGCTCTCTACGCGGTTTTACGGGACTCGTGACCACGCATCGTTACGTAACTTCCCAAATAACAACACGAGTCGGTTTTGGCACTTGGTAGAGCAGTAAACGAGGGATCCAAAAGAACTGTAATTGTTGCAAAAAAATATTCATTTCTCTGTAATTCTTCCAGAGCTAATTCAAAAAACGCTACTAGAAATCTTTATTTTGCACTTTCGCTTGTTAACTTGTTCTTGGCAAGGTTCTTCCTGCCCATCTTTCATGCGCGAGTCCATTTGATGTGGTTCGCTGTTTGCCAAGCAAAGAAGAGGCGTATCTCACAGGCGTACCTGTGAGATTCACGTTATTTCAATTGTCTTTTGCGGGTTTACTGGTATTTATGGCGAATGGTTTGCGGGTTACTGGTATTTATGGCGAATTATTCACATTTGTACCAGTAAAAGTACCCTCCCCCTCATTTGCATAAAAAAGTTACCTTGCGTTGCCTGCGTATCTGCGTACCTACCTGCCTGCCTGCGAATCTTGCGTACCTGCCTGTTAACCCTCTGCCCCCCCTCCCCTTTTCCGACTTTCCTTCTTCTGTCTTCTCTTACATTACGCACGTAGCTAACTACACGCATAGACGTCACCATTGTTTTCCTCTAGGTAGGTTACATTCACGAGCTTATCCATTGCTAATAACTGATATTACAGAGACCTCAACTACAAAGATGGCCGACTCATTATTCTGCACACGTAAACTAAACGAAAATAAACGCAGTCCCTTTTTTTTAAGGAGCAAATCAATTCTTACGCGTGCTAATCATCAACTCGTCTGTCTGCAAATAACCACTAGAATTAAACCATCTCAAATTTTGTTTTAGTTTTCGTGAGCTGCATGATCTCCATCCTTGGTCATTAGTATGGAGAATGCACCAAGAGCGTGACCCAAAAATGACGTGCTGGCGATTCCTCCGTAAAGGATAAGAAACAAAAGTAGAAAGAAAAAGAATGTGCTACGGGGTGCAATGAAGATTTGCGTGGGAAAGAAATTTGTTCTGTATCTTCCCACTGATGACTAATGGCAGCGGCAGCGTGATTCCTTTCCATACAGAGAGGGAAATCAAAAGCAGCGTATCTGACCGTATAGTTCCGGGTACGAACGCGCAGGGGAAAAGAGGTCGGCGAGAGGTGCCGTAGAGACGAAAACACAGCGGGACAGTGCTCGCGCGGAGAGCAAAAACGATAACACAGAGGATGTTAAAGCGAGCGAAGCAGTGATTAGTCACCGTTAATGGCACTCAACTTCGACGAAACGGGCCCCAAAAAAAGAAGCGTTCTGACGTCAGGGCTCCTCTGCACTCTAGGTATACAAAGTTGATGTTTAGCCACGCTTTCGTTCTTCGCTTTTCGCTGCCACCGGTAACCATTCATCTGTTTAGCTTACTCCTGATCGCATCAGTGCTTCTTCTTTTTTTCCCTCGCAACATTCGTTCAGAAATCAAGAGAATAAAGAAATGAGCAGAAGCAAATCAAATATAACTGTCGCAAAATATTTTAGGGCCCGTTTACGGAGAACCCTTATCTGCAACGGCTTCAGGGAACCCCCATCACAACTCTTCTCCCCTCAATTTTCCCCTCTCCATTCTGTCGTCGTTCAACTTTACCTCATAGCTTGCTCCGAGGGCAGAACCTTCGTCTTGAATAATGCATCGACCTTTCTTTATATATTGCAGCGGAGGCTTCAACTTGTGTGGTTCCATAACGAAGACATGTTTCCGCGAGGGTGAGAGTGTCGAAGGGAGAACTGCTGCAGGAGGGAGGGGGAGGAAGTGAAATTGGCACTTCCTGGTTCGACGCTTTAGTCCCTGTTATTTTTTTTTCTTTTATTCCTTGAGCGATTCATAACGGGCACGTAAAATTTTTCCCTCTTCGTACTGGCAAAGAGTAATTAGCGCCAATACGTTATCTCTTGCTCCCCGCACGCTTTCCTTCCTTATTGAGTTGTTTCTAGACGATTCCCGGGCCATTGGCAGGCAAACATTAATGCATGATCTCGTCGTTTTTACTTTCTTATCTTTCTCAAGGAGAGCCTAATTTTTACACCGTGTAGGGATAACAGGAATCATTCCACGAAGTTTGGTGATCACTTTGCTACAATATTAGTCAAGCAAGGATGTCTTGTATATAGCCTATGAACTGTTGCGCCGAACGCGCTAAGCTACGCCGATGATGCGTCAACACCGAAACTAAAGTATAGTCGAACAACTTGATGTATGCAACGCGAATGCATGTTCTTATAAACGCACTAGCCGTGAGATGAAGAAATTTTGTCTTTTTCGGGGCCAGCTGGTAAGGCGGCGCAGATATTCGAAGCAAATATCGTGTCCCTGCAGGTCGAAAGGCAGAGTGGCCTTTCGACCTGCAGGGACACGGAAAGATAAAAAGAAAAGATATCGTTTCTGCTTTGCTACGTTCAGCTGTCGTACAAAGTAACGCAGTGTCGATCGTGTGTATTATTCACTAAATGAAAACAGTATACCTGTATATACTGTGTATATATAGTAAACACAGTATATAGTATACCTGTTGCATATATCTAGATTCTCAATCCTTTGAAACGGTGAGTAGGCGTACTAAGCGTACTGCGAACACTATATAACATGGCGACCATCCTAGTTTCATTGTACAACTAATAAACATTCAAATTTAGAATTTCTTTACGCACAATTTGCTATTCCGCTATCAGGCATGGATACTGCTCATAAACTTTGCTTTACTCTGGTACAACGAACAAATAAGTAAAGACATCATCTGGGATTAATAAACTCTCGCTTACGTTCCATCGACACCTAATTGCAACTTGACCTGCCATGTGAATTCCACGGGCATGAAACTGCTTTATTATATCGACTCTTGTTGGGCATCGCATTTAAAAACGCTCATTTATGGTTCACAGGAATGGTAAACCGTGTCATGTGCAAGTTTTGCCTGTTGTAAATAACCATATGGCTCCTCATTAGCCGACGACCAGCCTTTGACCGTCAAAAAAATTCTATGTGTCGTAGTTTTTAGCCGGTTAGGCAACTGACCACCATAATTAAAAAAAATGAATAGACCCTTACCGATATATACTCATTTATGCAGGAGGCCTTTAAAGCGCTAGAGTGCAATGCCACCATTGGATAAGTGAGTGAACGTACCACTTCGGGTGTGTCCGAAGTATTCTTTTTTCTGTATTTTTTTTTCTTTGTGTGCCCTATCTCATTCAACAATAGTAGATTAGCCAACCATGCGCAAGCTTGGTTCACAACTCTGCTTTTCTTTATTCTTATCTCTGTCTCAAATCTTGTGAACACTTTATGGATGATTTATAAAGCTGTTTTCTTCTTTTTTGCTTTCAGTAGGTACAAGGTCTGTAGGTGTAATTTTGCTGCCGTCTTCGTACGAAACTCACTTGAATCTTTTTTCCACCATCCTGTAGCGACCAGGCAAACAATGGGCTGTCAACAGGGCGGCGTGGCTTCGTTAATGAGATCTTTTTTACGGTGATTACGAAACCTATATTGTGGTCAGCGGCAACATGGTGCTTAAAACGTGAACACGTTAAAGGCGCTTCGTACCAGCGTCCACCGAACCACCATAACACATTACTGTAGAACGCTTGCACGTTACGCAGGAAAGGAAATTAAACTGCGAGATGTTGACATTGTTGATGCGTTAATGTTGTCCTTAATACAGGCGTGTTAATACAGGCGTGTCCTTAATACAGGCATCCCCCTCCCCCCCCCCCCCCCCCCCCTGTGCGCTATCGTCCGGTTGTCCAATTCTCGCGAGGATCCTTCGCAATCGATTTTCCTAGTAGAAAGGAATTATGCAGACAGCGTAAGCAATTACATCCGCAGCCGAACACAAGGTGAAACAAGGCAGAGCCATAATTAAACTTCTTCGGCAATTGAGTTTTGTTTGGCCTAATGCGCCAAGGTTCCATTGCAAGAAGGGGCTATATCCTTGATTGCCCAAATCTTAATTATTATTTGACTGTGGTTAGGGTAGGAGAAACTCTCTTTAGAAATCATCGAATATTCGTATTCGCCTTCCTAAGCGCTTCAACATTATTTACGCATTTTACGTAATAAGTGGACGTAACGTCGCCCTCTGCAGTATTGCTAACC
This sequence comes from Dermacentor albipictus, assembly GCF_038994185.2. NCBI lineage: Eukaryota > Metazoa > Arthropoda > Arachnida > Ixodida > Ixodidae > Dermacentor > Dermacentor albipictus. Next base: position 102,429,692 of record NC_091824.1, on the reverse strand, counting down.
CAACTACTCCATAGCGTCCGGAGAACAGAAACACAGATGCAATCGTTTCATTTTGAGCCACGTCGACCAAGAAAAAGAAAATACGTGTTGGTGGGCAGCTGTTCACGAGCTAATTCTATAATCAGGCCTACGGAATCGGCCACGCTCGGAAAGCTAGCCTTAATATTTTTGTTTCAGTGGATTAGCGGCTTATCGAGATAAGCAAGAATGGAAGTCGGCCGTAAAACATGAATGTGAACAAAAACAGCTGGCTTTGCGTCGAAATCGAAAGATTATTCTCTCAGGAATAACCAACCACAGTGACTTTCCAAGCTTCTTTGCTATATTATATAATTTTCTAATAAAGTAAACGTGTTTACGTGCAACGAAATCTCCCGATTTCGCATTTGGATGGGTTCGTTGCCATGGTCGAAAATAGGGGAAAGAAAGAAAAGAAAGAAGCAATGAAATAGCGGTGTAGTTTTGCTGTCGTGCACCTTAAATAATGGTCCCCTGGCGGTGACAGACAAAAGAAAGCAGATATGAAATCCTGTTATCCACTCCATTCACTGAGAGATGCGGTGTCAGGAAGCTTTTAAAGCAATACTCCACAGATCAACTCTATGTAAGCAAAAAAAAAAAAAACCGCAATATTTTTGTTACAGTAAGGCGAGAATATAGTTATAGAGAACTTGGTGTAGCAACTTTGCTAAAATACCTTTTATAGCACCAGGTTGGCGACTATATATTTATCTCTGTGGCTACATACGCAGTTTTTTTATTGCTTATGCTGCCAAACGCAACATTTTGTTTCAATATAGAGCGCCGTCACTACCTCAGGGTTCAAAGAAAAGAGTTCGGATAAATTGCCCACGTTGCCAACAACGGCCTCGGTAGTTCATCTTAAAATGGCGATATCATGTTTGTAGTTGTGTTAACAGAATGTGTTCTCGTGGCACAGCGCAATTTGCATACTTCGCTGCAGTTTGAAAAATAGTTTATTGCTCGGCCCGTGTTTTTATGCGTCAAACCTAGTGACACCCGGGAAAACATTTCTCAACGGAGTCCCCGGCGACCTGGCTGGTAAATGCCGGGGCGTAGCTCGAGACTGCTTTACTGAAGTACAACCAAAACGATGAAAAATTCACAAACGTGGAGTACGTATACAAAGTCATTCGGCGCAAACCGGCGCTAACTGACGACTTTCGCTGCAGAGAACATTTCGGCTGCTCCTGCCAGCTTTCAAAGAGGCACGCTGACGCGAGCTTGACGACGAGGCCGTTTCACTTCAGTTTGCCAGCCAAATGTGATGTTTGTGACGCTTGACTGCATTACTCCTGGGCACGTGCAGCTGCTCAGTGTTACTTGGTTCGCTTTGCCCTCCGCATACGTTAGGCCGTGTGCCGTTTGAGGTTTCAACCCAACTTCTAGGCTGCGTTAACCCTTTCCTGGCGGCATTCTGTTTACTGCTATTTTGCAGAGCAGTATAACTTTAGCTGAAGGTTTATGGAGCGCTATAGTCTTGTCGAAAAGAAGCACGAGAGAAAAAAAAATTACGCCCACCAAGGCACATTTTGAAACCTATCCGAGGAGCAGTTTTCGTGATTCGTTTGAACAAGTGCTACAAAACTCCCGGTCTTCTGCACCGAATTTTGTAGCAGTTTTGTAGCGATTACGGGCCTCTCTGGCTAGACAGCTATACGCGGTAATCCCCACCACGTGACGCGTGCGACTGCAGGTTACACTGACTCCGAGATCGACTCAATTATCATTGCGCCATCTCTGGGTGCGGCTAAGTTTACCATTTCACTGTCTCCAGAATCAGGTCACCCTACTCGGCGAGAAACAACTCGAGCAGACGTGCCGATTCTCCGGAGAAGGCATGGAAAGCTTCATTTTAATATAATAGCATTATGCACTTCAAAATGGCAGCACACTCCAGTGGTTCATCAGTCTGTCAACTCAACTGTGCCAAAAGTAGGCGGTCAAAGCAAAAAGTACCATTTCTCAAGAGGAACTTCTTTGTGGGGTCCACAATGTCGCGTTCGCGTACGACCGTATTGCTTGGCGCCGTCTACATCAAGCAGTCTTGAACACTACTGAGTGCGCTGAAAGGTCTCAGTATGACTTCGGTCATGAGAACGAAGAAACGTACTCTCCTTATAGAATACTTCTTAATGGAACGCGAAGACGTACAATAAAATTGTCACAAATGGCACTTGATATCAGACCGTTCAGTTTAAAATAATTATGGAGACCGTGTTCAGCATCTGCGACGCACAAATGCGTTCTGACGCCGTTAAAACATAATACCGAGGAGAGCGGCATAGCCCAACGCTTTTAGTGGATCTACATGCGCCACACATTGATTTTATTTAGAAATATATTGTTCGTATGAGGGGTTCACCTTAGCTGTCATCCGGGTTTTGTAGTCAGTTGTAGCGCTGTTCTTTCTTGATTTTTTTTTAATTTTTGCATTGTTATATTGAGAGTTTCTTTGTAATGGCATGTTATTCATGCCGTTAACTGAATGTTGACAAAAGCAATTCAGTGATTTTACGTGCGAATAGCAAGATCTGATGATAAGGCAGGCCATCATAGTAGCTTCGCGTTGTTTGCTCGTCTCAATTTATTCTTCTTGCTGAGACGGATACTGTCGCATTTGTCTCATGGAGCATACTGACTGAGCTTGCCAAATAGCTTCTCTTTTCTACAATGTTCGTCGGTCGCATATTATGTTCATTTTGATTCCCCTTCCTGTTGCAACAGTATGTACCACTGAAGCAGAATAGAATTGAAATAGAATAGATTAGGACAGAAGAGCATCTTGCGTGACATTTACACTGCGCTTTCACAAGACCCTATATAGCTTACGTATTCCCAGTGCAGACCAGGAGGAATTATTGAACCGTTCTCGAATACAATGCAGTCGAGGACGCGAATGGGGCAACTGCGTAAGAAGCTTAGATAGAGGGTGGCATGCTCAATGCATTTGTTGTTCATGTGGGTTCACTGTGCCATGTTTTAATATAGGCAAGTGATATCAGCAACCATGAGTAACTTATGCCAAGCCGTCTACACCATTACATTGGATGCAAAAAAAAAATAAAAAAAAATATATGTACGGTAGTTGCTGCAAGAAAACGTGACTCGTTCAGACAATACTATGTTTGAGATCGCTATATTGCGGCTACTGGGCACGTTCGAAGCGTCCTCCCCATCGCGCTCCTATGTGTAGGGTAGCAAACCGCTTAAGCTAAACTGGTTAACCTCCCTGCCTTTTCTTCTCCCCCTTTTCCTTCCTTGGAAGCGTAAATTTCTAGTTCACATGAGCATGCGCTCTGTATGCTGCCGATCATTTTAGGGATACTGCATTGCTAGCTGTCATTACGCGACGAAGGATCAAATGAACTTCCAGCTCCGTATCGGTGTTTTGATTGAAAAAAAAAGAAATAAAACTGAAACATATATTAGGATGTGACCAAGTGCTACCACGCATCGACCGCATTATTTCATCTTATCGAATGCAACGACCCGTTGAAAAGAATATATGCGCGTCTAGCACCTACCCACAGGGCGCGTAGTCTCGACTGTGTACACACACTGCGATGAGGTTGTTTTTTGAAACCAATACAAGGAACGAGCCGCCTCTAATGCGCACGAACGGTTTCGCGCTGAACAGCAACGACGCGCCGTGTTTCTGCCGCTGCTTCCGCTGCCGGCGCTGTTTGCACAGACCGTCGATGGCATCGACATGGTGTGGACCCGCGCCGCCTGCCGTGGCGCCAAGCAACACGCCGGAATGCCTCACACGGTGGCGGTGGCCGGGAGTTTCCGTGTTAAACAGCAAAGAGCCAAGAGGCGGCAGAAGGCTCACGTATACAGTGCACCTACCAACGCCATGTGCAGTCACACGCGTCGCGCACGAACGCACACGCGAGCGTCTAGGGCGCAGCGGCGCCACCATCGGCGGAGCGAATAAAAAGGACAACACTGCAGGCTAACGCGCACGCATATCGGGAGAGCCTGCGCGCGCGAACTCCATTTGGGAGGCGCGTCTCTGAGCCCGAAAGTCAACAGCCGGCGCACGCCGCGCGCGCGGGTGCCCGAAAACTAAAATAGAAGCGATAATGCCGCTTGAAGGATTAAGCGGACTATAGTCGCGCCCCATCGTCCCCGGCCTGTCGCCCCTTATGTGCGTGAGCGAGGCTGCGTCGCGTGCTTGTATGTACAGTGGGGGTGGGGAGGGGGGGGGTTAGACGAGCCTGGGCCCCAGCGACGTGTCCTCGCCTTGGTGTGGGGGCGCGCGAATCGAAGAGCACTTAGTCCTCTGCAAGATTGCGCGAGGTCTCGCGCTGACGCGAAGCACCGGGCACGGAGATACACGAGGCCCCGTTCCCCACTATTTCCCCTCACACTTCCTCCTCATTCCTCCGACTTACCTATACTCCCGGTAGTTAGAAGGATTTCGTCGCCAGCCTACAACAGATGATGCTCTTCACTAGGGTATACCGCAGAGACACGCCTATTATTTCGAACTGAAAGGGCAGAAAAGATATATAGGGCGTGCGGTCCAACCGGAGGTGGGAGAGAGCGTTGCAAAGTCCGCTACAACGGCAGCCCCGCTACAGGGGGACCTAATGAAGCCAGGCATTTAGGCGTTCTTTTTGGCGGAACGATTTTCGTTTTCTTAATATACGGCGTCGCTCGGCGCGCAGCCGCGGGAATGCGGCCCGTCACGCAGTGCAGGCAGGCAATCAGAACACGCACTCCCGCGCGTTATCGCGCTTCTCTTTTTCCCTCTCTCCCTCTTTCTCCAGGCGGGTGACGGCAAGGCCGCCGGCTAATTTATGAGAGCACCGGTGTGCTGTGCTGTCCGTCGGCGTTGCTACACTGGCAGACGGCGAATATGGCGGCCGGGCGGCGGTGGTGGTGGTGGTGGTGGTGGCGGTGGTGGAAGGGGGTGGCAGATGCGACGGCGAATGCAAATTAGTCCCGTGGGAGGAAGGTAGAGGACGAACGCGGCAAACGTTGGCTGGCGAAGAGTCTCCAACAGGCCAGGCAGTGATAGTGGCTAGCGAGTGCAGGCAGCAGGTGCGTGCAGGAGCCGCTTGAACTTTCGGTATTACACGTACGGCTTAGGGCGCACGTACACGCTTTGTAGTGAGGCTAATATTTTGTGACTGCGCGAAACAATGTTTAGCTGTCCAGGTGTCTCTGCGGTGTCGCAAGCCGCGAAATTGAATGTGCACGCTGACGAACGCCTGTGTTGCTCGATGAAAATAATATAAAAGAAGGATATTTAGTCACCTATCTTGGTGCTGGCAGCTGCTTTTCAACTAGTTTTGAGAGTAATAACAAAAGAATATCGTAGCATAAGAAGTGTCATCCTAGGCCTGCAGGAAATCTGGAGTGCAGTTTGAGAAGAGAGTAAATGCGTTAGTCACACGTTGTTTTGCGATGACGCCATACGTCATCGTGGGTTTGCTTCATAAGAATATTTCTTTTTAAATAAAAGAGTAAACAAAATCCACATTTAGTAGTAGATACAGCGGATCATACGGAGACAAAATTCGAGGAAAGGTTGCATCAACTCACTATAGGCTGTTCCGACCCACACGGCTACAATGAGTTCCGGAACCATTCCCAAGCCAATTCCCAAATTCGATTCCCAAGATAAAGAGGGATACAATGAAGACTGTACACAGCTCACACAATACACCCAGTCAGACCACAACAGTCGAAACCTCGTTTCACCAAACAAAGCGCACAAAGTAGAGCATGTCACACATATTAGACCCCAAGTGCACATAAATATAAATTAAATGCGTATATATACACATCATGAAAGCGTGTTGTGTTTGCAATATCATACCCAATGCGGTAGGCAGTACGCATTCAATACGTATTCCGGTTTCTTGAAAGAAATGTTCAAGTGTGTTCTATTATTTTCGCTGTGATTTTTCGGATGGCCTAGAACCGAGCAATTTTACAAGGCTTGCTTTCATTCGGATGTTTCCAACTGTGCCCAAAAGACAGCTTTTACTTTTTCATGCTGCACTGCTTCATTCCGAAACGTCCTTCCCCGCTATTTTCTGAAATTGCTCCAGCATGCGCTGTCGTAGCCCATTGAATTATCAGTATACCTTCAATTTATTCACTCATGGGCCATTTGCTTTATATGCAGTTTCTAACTGCCACGTGTACGCAGTGCATGCACACCAGCGGTGGTTGTAGTATCCATGCATGACCAACGGCGATAACAGCCGCAAATTTGAAGTCTCTGTTATATGTACGCTTTTGCCAAGCAGCGAGTTCTCACAGCCCGGGTCTGCAAACCTAAGTTTTTGGCCAGAATACGTGAGCGGTCGTCGCGTGCGAAAGTTTTGTCGGCTTATATGTGGTTATCGTGCTTGCCTTGTGATCATTCACGGTTATGGCCTTTTAACTTGACGCCATTGCCCTCAGTAAACGCCACACCCATTCATAGGTCCCCGACTGCTTGCACAATCCGGCAACTCGGACATGGCATGATGGTTTCGGAAAGACTATGGGAAACATGCAGAAGCACATCGTTATATTTTAATAAATTTGGTCGTACTGTAAGAAAGTTGTGTTACTGGAAGAAAAACACGCCCACTGGCATGGGCGTGTAGATAAACCAGAGGAAGACCTTCTTTTACGGATTGTCGAGATGCTTGCCTCTCCAGATGAATGAAATGATCGCCTCACACATATTACACATGCACAAAATATGCACAACCTGCAGAAACAACAAGCACACAAGGTAATAGGAAACTAAGAGAGCTCAGGATATGTTTGTAGGAACGATGGTGGTGTTGAAAGCGTAAATAACGTGTGAAAGGAAAGCATTGGAGTTACGTTGGGCTTGACTAGGCACTCGAACATACGCTCAAGGTGAATACTGTAAAAGGAAAGAACAGAAAAAAAAACCATATATGTGGCTCTTCCCTTTTAACTTAAGAGGAAGCTTTAGCTCGGGCCCAACTTTGGCGCGGCCTATTCAAATACATGTAAAGCACAAGAACGCTTTTCTGATATAACCTCTAAACCGATTTTAATGAAATTTGTTGGATTTGAGAGAGAAAGTAAAATTCTAGTGACTGTTGAAAGCCGAATTTCACTTTAGGGCCTGAATTTTATGAAAAGAATTTTCGAAAATTGGAACGTTTGAAAAAAGATGGACGCACGAAATTCGTAAATTAATAGCCCTGCATCAAAAAGAGATATCGTGGTTCTGTAAACTGCATCCATTACATCCCTTAAATAGGACAAACTCGACATGTCAGTTTATATCTTACGTGAATTTGTTACGTTGTGTACAAGGGTTCTGCAAAATCTGTATTTCGATATTACTAATTTTTTTAAAATTCAAGTGTGTAACACATCAATTTTTTCTGCTTTAGATGTACTATCGGATGCAGTTCACAAAATGTTGATATCATTTTTCTTTGCTGAGTTAGACAGTTGTAAACTTGATAGTTTCGTTTTCTGAAAACTGTCCCTTTTTGCCAATTTTTAATAAAAAATTGACAATCTAAATGAAAAATTAGAAGCCAACAATCTCTAGATTTTAATTTTTTTTAAATGCAACAAACTTCGTCAAATATGGTGCAGTGGCAGCCGAGAAAAGCGAGTTCTTCTTTTGCACGTATTCCGATGGGTGCACCCTAGCTAAAGCTTCCTCTTAAGGCCACCCCTTTTGCCTTCACTCTGGCAGGCATTTGTGCAGCGCTTAGGCTGTGTGTTCTGCGTGTTTGAGCTTCCCCTGATATTAGGGACGTGCCAATGAGGCAAGCATCGCGTTAAGAATGAATTCCGTAATGATATTTCTCTAGACCAATGCATGGGCTACGTTAGAGCCACGAAGTTGTCCTTGGAGCTACACAGAACTCTGCGCGACTTCTTTGAAGTTTTGGCTGCAATGATCCAAATTTGGCTTCCGCTTGCGCCCGGCATTCGCTGAGCAAGCGCATTAGTCGGACGCCGGTCTTTTAGGGCAATCTATCATCGTCGTTTCAGTGGCTTTGTTAGGCAATGTGGGAGCGTGAACCTTGGCGGCCGGCCAGAATCGCTGATTCGCGCATGTTCTATGTTGTACACGCACGTTTCATGTCTCTGACCTTGTCATTCACAGCTTTGAACGATGGACTGTTTATCACTGCATGACTAAGTCCCGTATTCTTTGGGAGTATTTCCTGTTTACGACGCCTTCCCTGCGCCGCTGACATTGCTCAAGCTGATGACGCTGTATTCCTGTTTGCCAGCGTATATATAGGTAATTGAGGTCTGTATCAAACACAAGGAAAAAAATGTATGTTGTTTGTTACACATTTCGCGCCTACGGTATGACAAGGTTGGTGATCAGCGAAGCTCGCAAAAGATCACAAAATCTTTCAGTGGAAGATATCCCTGTTGAGCCAACCCCTCTCATTTTAGAGCTTTGCTTTGTTAAACACTTCAACTTGGCCCCGCATTGTTGAAGGCAACGCTGATTTTTTATTGACATGGTAACTGCACCGCTCCAAACATTCCAGGGTGATTCTAGAAAGTTCGTTTTATAACCAAGTGCATTCAGCATAAATGCTTTTCTAGTGCAATGGGGTACAGGTGTGTTTCTCGATAGCTTCCCATCACTGGAATCACCGACGATCATTACTGGAACACAGCATGCTCTTCAAACGACAGGTGGCGTTGTGCTCTGCTCGGAGAAGTCAAGGAAGAGCTTCGACTTTAGCTCGATATCTTGGAACAGTGGTAGGCATCGTCAATGGATATGACTCTGAACGCCGTTTCGCTGCGAACCAAAGTCGTGAAGGAACCAACACACTAAATTATTATAAATTAATGATGAAACAGCTATACAAAGCTTATTTATGGAACTTACTACCGTTATTGGTGAAACCACGAATACCTTTAATAATCAGCTACCAGCTATAGCAACCAAGACCAATACTCCCAAATTATCTCAGCGTTACTTTTTCAATGCTGGCCAAGTATTTCTTCTCGAGTGAGTGCCAATCCCCCCGCCCTACTTCACATAAGAGGCATACATGCGCGCCTCTAATGCCAACGGCGATTGGGGCTTTCTTTTCTTTTTTTTTGCAATAAAGACGTGACAAATAAAATCCTTCTCAGCAGTCTAAATGTAGCGCAGTCACCATTTCACATGAAAAAAAGAAATTTCGTTACAGAAACGTACTACCGCCTCAAAAAAGAAAGAGTTTCAAGTAGGGTTGTATACCCTTGTTGATATCCATCCTCGCCATTAGTATTCAGCTGTGTTATCAGGTGCTGCGGCATTATGAGATGGAACTTGACTGGCTTCAAAGCTTCAATGATCCAAAAAGGTTTTGGCGCACAATTAATCCCTCTGCTTAAGACGCTATCAACCTTGTTGATTTTATTGGGATCCTCATACCGGACAATGACTGTCATCCGTTCCTAACAACAGATTTTGTAATAATTTGTTCACTACATCTACACTACACTACAATAGCCATCGCGCACGACCACCCCATCGATACGTATCTTCAAGTCGACGCTTTAAGGATGCATATCAGACACATCGCGCGACTTCCATCGCATCATCTCGCCTCCCTTCCTGCCACTCGACCTCGTTCAGCGTTTAGCAGGATTATTGCCGCCAACCACGGAACTTTACCATCAAACTTCACGCCTGCAGCACGACCATCTCTACCGCTGTGGTGCCTTCATCCACTCCAGGCTCTTCTTGATATTCCCGGTATCAAAAAGAAAACGGAGATGTCATCGTTTGCCCTCAAACAAACCGTGCTTTCATTCCTTCATGACAAACACAAAGAACGCATCCACGTTTACACGGATGGTTCTGTCTGCTCTAATAGCTCAGCTGGAGCAGTGGTTATTCCCGCAGAGTCTGTCACCCTCAAGTTCAAGACGTCTCACGTAACATCATCGACGGCTGCAGAACTCGCAGCTATCCGTGCTGCTTTAGAGTTTATTTGTCACAAATCGTCACAGTCATGGTCCCTCTTATGTGACTCGAAGGCAGCTCTCCAGTGTCTGATGTCCCCTTTCAACCACGGACCAAATATGCAACTAGTGGCAGACATCCGACTACTCCACCATCAAGCAATCAACAAAGGACACAACGTCATCTACCAGTGGATACCGGGTCATTGCGGAATTGCGGGCAATCATCATGCGGATGATGCCGCCCGATCGGCCCACGACGGTGCCTGCGTTGTACCACTACCACTGTCACGAACAGACGCAGCCACAAGTCTTCGCTCCCTTGCCCGTGAGCTTACGCAGAATCTGTGGAACACCAGTGAGTTCACGAACGAACGTCTCCACAGATTGGATCCATGTCTGCAACTCCGGCTACCACCAGGGTTACCACGAGCGGAAGCAACACTTCTGGGCCGCCTGTGGCTCGGCGTCGCTTTCACTAACTCCTACTCATTCCGCATTGGAATGGCCGACAGCCCTACTTGCGGCACCTGCGACTGCGAGGAGACGATTCAGCACCTCCTTTGTGACTGTCCCAGCTACAAAGTGCCAAGAACAGTGCTCGTAACCGCGCTCGAAAAACTGGACAATCGCCCCTTTACAGAGGAGAAGGCTCTAGGACACTGGTCCAGACGGGCTTCGGCACTCAAGGCCTTAAAGGCTTTGCTGAAGTATCTAAGGACTTGCGAATTGTGCGATCGCCTTTGAGTGTTGTATCGCGTAGTATCGCGGTACTGCGTGAATTTCCTTAATTTTTTTTTCTCCTCTTCTTCTTCTTTCTCCTTTTATTCCCTTTACCCCTTTCCCCAGCACAGGGTAGCCAGCCAGTACTTACACTGGCTAACCTCCCTGTCTTTCCTCCTCTTTGTCTCTCTCTCTCTCTCTCATTAACGCAAAGTGTTTATAAACTACTGCTGCGTACTCATCCCTGATTTTGTCAAAAAATTTTCAGCAGTCACTCGACAGTCATTGTGTTCCTACAGGACGGAAGATCGGGAAGGCGATTAACCTCCACAAGTCCGGTAACGAGCATTTACCTATTAATTACAGCCCCAGTTCGCTAACTAGCATCCCCTATAAAATGTTCGAACATGTAGTGTCGTTCCAATTAACTAAGTTTTTGACTCCTGCTCGCTCTTTTCACTGGCAAAGCACGGTTTTCGGAAAGCATTTTCTTGCGAGACTCAAATTATTTTCTTCACTCAAACTTCACCTAATTTTAGACCATTCTTCGTTGGCTTACTGCATTTTTTCGATTACTCGAAAGCGTCTGACAAAGTATGTTATGAACAACTCTTCAAGCAAAAAAAATTAAATATATAGATGCTCATCTCATTACTTAGCTCGAGTGCTTATTCACTAACCATACTGAGTTCGTTGCACGCAACAGTATAAAATCTTTCCCTACCGGAGGCCGGGGGGACCTTCGCCTCCCGCCGCTTCGATAGGAGCCTGCAGAAGAGCCCGATCTGGTAGCGGCGAGAGCTCCGTCATGACTACGCCTGACCTGACACCGGGACAGAGGCCACCGGCTGACCCCGAGAGCAACCGTGACTGTAAGCGATACAAGGCTGCAGAAACAGACGACGAGTCTACGCTTATTGACGATTGTGACATAGCTGACATCACAGATCTGGACGATGAAGGCTTCAGGCTTGTGCGTCACCGCAAGAAGAGGACCGTCGGAATCCCAGTGATTGTTACGCCTGCCACAGAAGGAGCCGACCTGAAAAAAGTAAATCCGATTGTTCTGTCTACAGAAATTGAAAAAATTCTTGGCGCATCGCCAGTTAGGAGCCGATTTACTGCTCAAGGAGCCCTGCTTCTAGATGTACAGACAGAAGAGCATGTGAATTCCCTTCTCAGCTGCAAGTCAATCTCAGGGACTGCAATCTCAGCACGAGTGCCCAATTCGTACCTGCAAAACACGTGCATTATTAGAGGAGTACCGAAGTGGTACACTGACGAGGAACTGCTGCTATACCTAAAACCACAAGGAGTCTACCATGCAAGGAGAGTCACGCGACGCGTCCAAATTTCCGAAACCGATTGGGAGTCCCGGCGAACCAGCTCCGTGGTTCTTACGTTCGCTCCAAATACAGACCGCCCAGAGAAGATCAACTTGGGCTTCACAAGACACGAGACCATTGACTACGTTGAGACACCACCTCGGTGCTTCAAGTGTCAGCGCTATGGACATGTGGCCAAGTACTGCCGTGGTGAGCAGCGGTGTAAGAGATGTGGAGGACCCCACGATTTCAAAACATGCGCGTGCAGAGAGAACTTTCTATATGCAAACTGTAGTGGTGGTCATCCAGCTAGCTATAGCAAGTGTCCTATGCGGACAGCGGCAATACAGCGTAAAAAAACGTTTATCTTGGGGCCGACAGGAAACGATGAGAAAAATACGACGAAGAAAAAGACAGACAATAAAAGAGAGTCAGATGACATGAGATGGAGCTCAAAGAGTGAAACTGATTTTCCAAGCCTGAAGCCTGCTCCAGGAATCCAGGACACAGTGGTGCCATCGCGCAGCGGACCGGGTAAAACAGACAAATCAATGAACAGAGGCCCCGTAGACGAGAAGACTGCTGAACAATCGGAACAGCGAAGTTATGTGTCTGTACTGCAGCGACCCCAATCGCGTTGCGATGAAAACACACCACAGAAGGACTGTCAGCAGGTGCTACGTGCTCTCTTCAAGGCCTTGCGATCACACATAGAGAAGATGCCGGCGAGCTCGATGAAGGAAATGCTCGAAGTAGTCCTGGCTCTCGAGTCAGTGATTCTCAGCTCTGCCTCTCTTTAAAGCACCTATCAATATGGATGCGGTCAGGACAGAATGTTCACCATCTCGTCCACAGGTGCCACTTATTATGCAATGGAACTGTGCGGGTCTTGCGTGCCATTTACCTGAACTGTCGTTTTTCTTGCGTAACATGCCTGTGCCGATATTGGCCCTGTCCGAGGCTGGTCTTCCAAGTTCCAGATCAATTGCTGGTTATGTCACACATGGAAACCAAAGCATTCCGACATTTCCGAACGGAAGCGCCATGCTATATGTGAGACGCGAAATACCGCACTACGTTCTACCAGTGCAAGACCTTTGCAGCAGTGCTTTGGAAGTCACTGCTGTACAAGTGCGGCTGGGAAACCGAAGCCTCAGCGTCGCCTCCGTGTATGTGAGCTCTCGCCAGAAGGTCTCGATGCGAGAACTCATAAGAGACCTCTGCAGCCGCTGCCCAGCTCCTAGGATTATATGTGGCGACTTCAACGCGCACCATACTCTCTGGGGCGACAAGGCGATTGATGCACGTGGAAAGCAAATTGTTAGTGCTTTAAACACCGAGGGACTCTGCGTGGCAAATGACAAACAGCCGACGTTTTTTCGACCACCGGCCTCTTACAGTGTAATTGACTTGACGTTACATTCAACGGACATCCTCGCATCGTCAACGACTAGCAAAGATAGAATGGGCAGTGATCATTTTCCTGTCTTCGTTAACATTGCTGGATATAGAACCAACGGCCGAAGATCCTGTCCTGTGACGCATTGGGATACGTACAGGGACGGCCTAAGCGAATCATCTGGAGACCTGTTCGCGGACATGTTACGTAGCAAAAGATTGGCTACCGCTGAGCTGAAGCTACCCGACCACTTCCCCGCTCCGGATCTAAAGCTCAAAAATCTATGCGCTGCCCGTAGAAGAGCGGAACGGAGGCTGATGAGGACGAAGGGCGACCCACCAATGAAGACTATATATAACAGGATTAACGCAGTAATTCGACGTTATACAAGGAAACTAAGAAGAGATCAATGGGCATCATTTTGTGCAAGCTTATCTGTCTTCACGCCAGTTCCACGGATATGGTGGGTCGTTAATAACCTTGCTGGCACCTTTCGACCAAACAAGCCATTTGAAGCCCTAGCATTGAAGTTAGGCAAGACACTCGCTTGTCTTGCGAATGCCTTCGCTGAAATATACTCTTCCGGAAGGTCAGCCGGCACAACCAACCCACCCCCGCTGCTATCGTCGTCTCTAATGGATGCTCCTTTCACACTCAGAGAGCTGGAACTAGCTATGAGCAGCCTACGACGTCGCTGTGCGGTGGGACCTGACCTTATCAGTAATCAGATGCTGACTAACCTACCGGTTGAGAGACGGCGTGATTTGCTGGCATTTTTTAACCAAGTCTGGGCCAGTGGGGCTATTCCACATTTATGGAAGGTAGCATGGGTGGTACCGGTTCTGAAGCCTGGAAAGAATCCTGCAGCTCTGGACTCATACAGACCGGTATCACTGACCTCGTGTGCAGCGAAGCTAATGGAGAAGATGGCGTGCACAAGACTCACTTGGTTTGTCGAGCAGGGCCGAAAACTACCATCGTGCATGACTGGGTTTCGGCAGCGTCTAAGCGCTCAAGACAATGTGCTGGACCTGCTAAGCCACATAGAACATTACAGTGCGGATGGCCTGTCGACACTTGCTGTTTTCATGGATGTTTCTAAGGCTTACGACTACGTGTCCCAAGGAGCCATCATCAGCGAATTGCAAGTTATGGGCGTCACGGGGCATCTCTTGCACTTTATACATACGTTCCTCAATGATCGACGCATCAGAGTTCGTCTTGGCGACACTTTGAGTGATGAAATACGTATATTTCGCGGTGTGCCACAGGGGAGTGTTTTATCTTCCTCATTATTTAACATTGCCATGAGTAGCCTCCCAAGAGTACTAAACCATCGAACACCAGTGAAGATATCCATATATGCCGATGATATCTGCATATGGGTCTCCGGCTACCAGCATCGCCGCCTTGCACGAATAGCCCAGGGAGCAGTAAAAGCCATTCAGGGCCACTTGGCAACGATTGGGTTATCACTATCAGCAGAGAAATCATCATTCGTACTGTTTCCTGGAGTGAAAAGAAAATCTACACGCTTGACGCTGAATTTGGACGGATACCAGATTCGACAAGTCACCAACGTCCGATTTCTGGGCGTTACCTTAGACCACAGGCTACTCTGGCGCCGCGGTGTTGACCACATTGTGGCGTCATCGTCACCCAGGCTACACGTGCTCAAGCGAGTCGCTAGCATACGCTGGGGCAACCACCCGACGTCGATGCTACGACTACATACAGCGCTGGTTACCAGTCGAATCCTGTATCAGCTACCTCTGATGTCACCCTCAGACAGCCAATACGAGCGCTTAGAAGCCATCCACAGAAAAGGTATCCGACTTTGCCTTGGAGTCCCTCAGCCAGCGTCAAACGAGAAAGTGCTCTACGAAGCTGAGACACGCCCTCTACGACTTCAGGCTTCCCAGGCTCTGATGATCCAGCTCCTACGATTGAGTGAGTCTACGCCCGGTAGAGCCCTCTTAAGACGTATAGGTAACAGGCCACGCTCACATTTTTATGCAGCATTGAACACGCTTCGCGTATTAGGATTGCGCTGCTCGAGACAGAGGGAAAGGATAGAACCACCCTGGACATTCGAGGACATCACATGCAACTTAGGTGTACCACGATTGCAATCAAAGAGCTGTATTCCATCTGCAGAAGCCAAGTCATTGGTCCTGGAGCACCTGAGCACGATTTACCCGAATCACCTACAAGTATACACAGATGGCTCTGTCAAGGCAGACGAAGACCGCTGTGCAGCTGCATTCTACATTCCCTCTCTAAGATATACGTGGTCTGGCCGTCTGGACTGTATAGCCTCGTCGACAGTTGTGGAAGGCGTAGCAATCGCTTCTGCTCTGCGCAAACTAAAGACTTTGCCTCCACAGAATGTGGTGGTCCTTACGGACTCAAAGGCCGCATTACAGCAAATATACCGTGGTTTGCCATCCCTCAAGTTCCCACGCAAATCACTAGCCATCGTGAGAGAACTCAACAACAAAGGCTTCACCGTAAAGTTTCAGTGGATTCCTTCCCACATTGGCATCTCAGGAAACGAAAAAGCTGATGCGCTTGCATACGCAGCACTCTATCATCCTCCCAAAATCAAGGCTCCAAAGAGTAATCAAGTGCAAAAATCTGACGTTCGAAATCACTTTGCGTCGCTTTGGATTCCACCGCATATGCCCTGCGTAACCAAGAGATTGCACCGAGAGGAAGCCACACTTCTATATAGAATAAGGACAGGATCTGCTTATACACCGGCCTGGTTATTTAAAACGGGGCGAATCAATTCTCCGAACTGTACGGCATGCAACGAGACAGGAGACATTGAGCACTTTTTGTGGTCCTGCCAGCAATTCCAAGATGAAAGAGACACTCTCCTGAAAAATCTGCAAAACAAGGACCTTCCGCATGCACGCCTGCAAGACCTTATATTTCCCGAGGGATCAGTTATAGCCCGCAAAGAAACTTCACGTCTCCTCATCGACTTTTTAAGGGAGACCGGTCTGATGGACATATGGTGAAACCCTTCAGCGGTATTGTGCGAGACGCTCGGGCGGAGCAATTGCCGGCCTTGTTCGCCAGGCTAAACCCGCCTGTTGCTACATTTCACCACCACCACCACCACCATCAGCAAGTCTGTTCATTCTGAAGTTGTTCCACAGGGCTCCGTCATAGGTCCTTTGCTGTTCTTCAGGTGTATTAACCCCCTCACATATTGCGTTTCTTCTAATATTCATCTCTCAGATGACGATTGTGCTACATTTCATCAAATGAGGAGAAAGCAGGAATAGACGGAAAGACAGGGATTTTAGCCACTTCTCAGATCAGCTGGCTACCCTGTTTGCTCAAATACTTGCCATTAAACTTTGCTAAAATATCCGCCAGCCTCTCTGCTGACTATAGTAACGCAAAATATTAAAAAATTATAGCTGTGTACTCATCCCTAATTCGGTCAAAATATTTCAGCAGTCACTCGACAGTCATTTTGTTCCTACAGACAAGAAGGTCGGGACCACTGGCCGATTTCTGATCGGGCGATCTTGTAGGGCTGGCTGATACAGTAATCACACCGGAAGGGGCCGAAGACGCTATTGAATTTCCTCCGGTCAACCAACCTAGTTGAACGGCTGTGACGCTCCCGCGTTCTTTTATGTGTGTTCAGTTTTCATTGTAATTCCGTAGCTGTAGTTCCCTCGGCCCTTGAGGGTATTGATAAATGAAATGAAATGAAACCCTGCCGCACTAAAGAAGTAGCGCTAGGGTGGAGTGATTGCCAGCATCTTTTGCAAGACTAGATCCGCCTACAGCGAGCAAAACTCCTTCTCCACCGGACTCATCTCTCCGATTCTGCCTTACAGCTGGACTTTCCCGAATGAAGACAACAGTACTCTGCCGACAAGTTGCTTGAAGCACCGACGAAAAAAAAATGGGAGAGGTTTTGACGTCCCGGTTTCGAAGCCGGCAATGTAGCCATGTTGGTGTGCTATCTCCCTTTGCGCCACCAATTAGCTCGACGGAGCAGATAGGCGCGCGCTTTGAATTTACATTTCTACAAGCTGCCGGAAGTGTGTGCTGCCGGCAAGCGTCAGAACAGAGCCTCCGACACTTCTGTAGCAGTTTTAGTGAAGCAGACACGCTCGTGTGCTTCTCCTTGGCACGCCGAAGACGACGAAGAAGACTCGCGCCGTAATTGCTTGAGGGTGTCTGTTGCTGGCTGTGACCGGCTGCCACCTCACACTTGTATCGTAATTTGATAGTACGCTTACCAGCGCAAACCCACGTCACTATTTCTACTCGGCACGAGCCATGCCCTTTCTCTTTACTTCTCCCTCTTTGCTCTTGGCGTGTCTTTATAAGCAAGCGCAATAAAGGACGCAAACAGTTTTTCGCCCTTCACCATGTCGGCCTGGTCAATGCTTCGCACATGCCCATAACGCACGGAACGTTACATGATGTCAGAAGTGGCCGCCCAGTGCAACACTTTCCAGCGGGAGCAGGACCTCGGGCGCACCCAAGAACAGACATGGATGTACTGAAGCCACCGGGACAACTACTCATGACAGGTGATATGGGCAAGAATTGGCAACGATTTAGGCAGATGCTGGAGCTCTACTTCACGGTAACAAAGCCGCATGACAAACCCCTAAGCAAGGCAGAAAAGACAGCAGTACTAATAAGCTTAGCAGGGGAGGCCGCATTACAACTTCTCCTTCAGTGAAGGTGAAAGCAAAGAAGACTACGAGACCGTCGTCGGCAAGTTTGACGCATACTGGGCTGCTCAAACAAACCAAGTCTACGAGCAGTATCTGTTCCGGAAGCGGACACAGACAAAGAAGGAGAAGTAAAGAGAGAGGGCACGGCTTCTTGCCGAGTAGAAATAGTGACGTGGGTTTGCGCTGGTAAGCGTACTATCAAATTACGATACAACACTCAGCCACTATAAACAAAACTTTCATGCTTACAGATCACGCTCCAAAGTCAGCCAGCTTGTGTCGCAAACAGAATGCGCCGTGGTAAAGACACGGGATGAAAAATCTTATCTCACTTCTTACAGGCCGATCGAGAGCAGCAGTAAAAGTTTCAGAGCAGCGGTTGCTATGGCAACGTTGATGTTTGGGGTATCAGCCCCAGTGTACCTTTGCGAAAAACGGCACGTGACTTCTACCACATTTTATCCAACACGTCCGCGCTGGCCAGGGCTTCCCCTACGCTTTCCTTCCTCCGTCGCTTGCAGCAAGCTTTACGAATGCATTTCCTTGCCGCATCGGCATGGCTGACACTGCTGCCTGTGACACTTGCTGCAGCGAGGGAACCCTCGAACATGCCCTCCGTTTTTGACCTTGCAACATCTCGCAGAGAGAGTCGCTCGTGACGGCGTTGGCATGCCTCGATACAGGCCGCTTTCTGAGTAGACGATCTTGGAGCGCCAGCTAATGCAGTCATCACACCGGAAGGTGCCGAAGGCGCTATTGAAGTTCCTCTGGTCAAGCAACCTAGTTAAACGACTGTGACGCGCCCGCATTTTTTTATGTTTGTGCAGTTTTTATGTGTCTCCCTTTCTCTGTTTGTGCTTTTCATCTTAATCTTTCTGTTTCCCCTCACCTCTACCCCAGTGGATAGTAGCAAACTGGATATCTATCTACCGGTTAACCTCCCTGGCTTTCGCATCTCATCGCTCTCTCTCTCTCTCTCTCTCTGTGTATATATATATATATATATATATATATATATATATATATATATATATATATATATATATATATATATATATATATATATATATATATATATCCTCCGCCCCGTTTCTGCATTAAGTGTGGCCCATGGTTAGAAATTCTTTAAATTTTATCTAATTCTTGATGACAAGTACGCACCGATCCGGTAAGGAGTGGCCTTCTTTTCATATAATTTCTGCCACAGATGAAGCACTCGGCATCATCACTCTTCTAAAACGTTTCCCTCCAGCTGTGCCCCACGTAACGCTTGCAAGGCACGAGCGTGAAGCCCCACCAAAGAAAGAGGATCGAAAAAAAAAATAAAAAATACGACGCAGTGTGCTCGAAACGCACGCATATATGAAACCAGATTACGAACTCGCCCCGTAAAGTTGACATAAAGAGAAAGCAAGCACGCAGAAGGTCTCCGTAAGCATCTATTACTGGCGCCGAGCAGCGCAGCCCTTCGTGCTCCGCCGCCGTCTCCGCCTACTGAGACGAGAGTCAGAGAAGCAACAAGCGGGCAGACCAGACCTCGACGTCCCGGTGCTCCGGGGGCGAGAGAAATATATCGGTGCATGATCGGCGCGTCTTTGTTGAGGAACGCAAGCGATGCGTGGCAACGCGCACGCCTCTCTCGCCCCTCGCCTCGACGCTCTCGTCAATGAGCCAGTTCCGGCGGCCGCGGCCTGCGCCCGCGATACGAGGGCCCCAGCGCAGTCCCTCTCCGCGCGCGCCCGCTTCGGATGGCGAAGCAAGACCCCGCAGACGCGGCGATCCCGCAATTACCACGATCGCGAAAGCCGCCCCCGCTCAGCAGGCGTGCGTGCGTGCGCGCCGGCACAGCTCTGCGGCGGGATCAGTTCACGACGATCCGGAAAAAGGATTCCGGGAGGAAACGGGGCTGTGAAGACAGAGAAATCTGGCATCATTAAGGAAGGGCTGCAGGCCTGCCTCTCTCCAGGAGTGCAGACAAAAGATATTCGGCCGTGCAGGCGCCCTTTCGGCCATTACCGAGGCGCGGCTGCGGTAATATCGGCCGAGAGCTAAGCCCTCGTGCTTTATTTCACTTCTGGCGCCGCCGGCTGCTGCAGTGTCTTAACACCCGCCTCGCTCCTCGGGACCGTCTCGAGCGCGCCACGTGAAGCAGAGAGAGACCGTGCTTTGGGGATGGCAGTGTTTCGACTGTCTTCGAGCGAGAATAAGACGGTAGAGGAGAGTCTATTTACTCAGCATTTGGGTCGGGTCGGCGCTGCTACAGCGGCCGTTTGTTTTGACAGAGCGCTCGCGACCCGAAGCCGTGTCGACGTGCCACGCCCCTGCGTCGGCGGCTTCCTCGCTCCCCCGAGAAGTCGAAACCGCGAAACCCCGCCGTCGCGGTGGTGGCGGCTCCGCTGACCCGTGTTTGTAAACACCGTTCCGCGGGATCGACTTGACGCAAAGGATATATCGAGGCGTCACGTGGTGGCTGCTCCCATTCAGCGGCGCCGCCGCTACCGCACTTTTACGCCACTTGTAAACGCGGTTCCCTTTCATCCCGCGGCGGTGTTTTTCTTTGGCTCGCACATCAGAGAAGACGCGATTCGGCTTGCACTCTATACATCCGCTGGGCACGTCCTACGTGAGATAGATGTGGAGAGCGCGGTTGAGTGCAGGCAGTGCGTGGCGCGCACTGTACTTGGTTTCTTTTCTTTTTTTTCTTTCGGACGTCGGCGTCTGGCACGTGTCAAGGGCGTTTTGGCATGTGCCAGCAAAAACAGTTGTCCCAGCTAAGCGGGTTTTCTAGTCGCGGCCTGCGAAAATAAAACAAAAAGGAAGCGGGAGAGGGAGGGGGTGGACAAGTTTGTGTTGTCCAAAATTGTGTGGCAGGTTATCTTTAGAGAGAAATGCGTTAAAATGGGCACAACGTAAAAAATGTTTTGTTCAGGCTTTTAAGGAGATTATTTATTTATTTATTTATTTATTTATTTATTTATTTATTTATTTATTTATTTATTTAGTAAGCCTTGAAATGCAGAAGCGTTGTAGAGGGTAATGAGTTACATATTCTTGAATGATAAAAGCAAGATATGCGGCAAGTTTCACAATAGGAGAAGAAGCGGGAAAGATTATACATACAAAAAATGATCATCATAAGACGTAATAGCAAAGTAAATACTGAAACAGTGATTCAGATACTCGGGATTTGAACACTGATTTGACGTATGCGAAAGACAAAGGTTGTATTTTGTATTCCGCTGTGGGAATCCATAAACGCGCGCAATGACATCAACATGTTACCCCGCCTAAGAGCGTTTAACTGATACGCGTACGTCTACTGGACTACGATGTAAGTTCAGAGCGACAAATGAAAATCACGACCGTTAAATTTTCACTCGTCTTCTTGTACTGGGTAGTTGGAGAACATCTTTTACTTTTACTGCTACAAGTGGAACTGATAACAACGAGGGAGGTAAACGTCTGTCAATGTCCGCATACGTAACCCGAAAAAACAATAACTCTTGCGAATGGGACGTTTGCAAATGCTAAGGCAATTTTTTGTCGGACATACTGAAATTAATATATATATATATATATATATATATATATATATATATATATATATATATATATATATATATATATATATATATATATATATATATATATATATATATATATATATATATATATATTACTTATGGTATTTTACGTGCCATAATAAACACCACGATCTAATTATGAGGTGCGCCGTAGCTGGCGACTCCAAATTTGTACCACCTGGGGTTTTTTAACGTGCACAAAAATCTAAGTACACGGGTGTTTTCACAATTGGCCCCCATCGAAATGCGGCCACCGTGGCAGAGATTCGACCAGTGACCTCATGCTTAGCAGCCCAGCACCATAGCCACTAAGTAACCGCGGCTGGTGGAGGTACTGAAATGGTGACGGCCTGAAGTCAACACTTTTATGCAGCACCGTTTGTTTTCTCTCTCTTTTTCTTGCTCGTTGTTTGTGCACGCCGTCCTTCGTAGCACTGTTCTTTTCTTCCCCCGATATTAGCGATGTATTGTAATTTTTATATATGTTCCCCGAGGTTCTCGTCTTCAGAAAATTGTAAAACCACAACGTGCAGTGACTCACTGTCAGCCGGAAGAGCACTCACGGAGCCGCGACCAACCAAACGTTGAAGCTTTTCATCTTCTTCTAAGACGCCGAGAAGCAGCCCGGGAGGTGAAAAAGCCACAGTCAAACAATGAGACTTGAACTGATTTAACCCACACCCTCCTTTTCCGCTATGGGGGCATTCTTCGGTTTTCAACACCTGCTGCCACGTCTGTCTTGCGCCTTCGACCTGTTTTTGCTCTGACTGCGATGGGTTCAAGAGCCGAAAGGTTCAGTTTAAAGAAAGAAAAAAAACAGAGCCCACATGCGTGAAAAACCAGGCGGAGCGTCCCATCTGGCGTTGCGTCAGGATCATTGTGTGTTTTCTTGACCCGCCGAAGCGGAGATACAAATAGCACACATTTGGAAAGGAGCGTGGATCATTTCTTCTACAGCTCTCCAGGCGCCCGTTTATCTTGTTCCTTCGTTCATTTTTTAACTCTTTCTTTTTCCCTTTACTGTTTTTACCGATGCGTGCAACAGAAAAACAGACTGTGTTCACAGAGTGGTTCGGCTTCCGCCTGGCTTCTGCAGTTTTTGATACTGCAATATTAGCGTGCCAGTTTTCCAAGTAAGGTATAAAAAAATCTTTTTCTACTCACACGTTCATTGGCACGGGTCTTTTGCTCAACTCGAACATATGACGCTAGCTCTGGTAATCTCTCAAGCAGCTCAAAGTTTTGAGCGCTCAAATACTGTTTGAACGATGGCCCCTTAGTCTACAGGCTCATGCAAGCGCCTCAATTGCAAGGATTTGTCAAGCAGGCATTTCAGCGGTTGTAGGTAGACGCGTGTCACATAGTCAACTCGTTTGTTTTACATAGGGGTGAGAACGCAGTAGTCATGCATCCGTCAACTTTCGTGTATGGTATATCGTTACAGAGAAAGTGAACCAGAAGCTGGGGTTTAGCTTGAGTTATGACGATCAAATTTCTGAATGCATCTCGTGGTATACCTGTCGTGACAGAAAAGTACAGATAGCAGAATGAAAAAAAGAAAATAAATTTTGTGTTGTTTAACAGTGCGTAATGAGCGCCCATATCATCCGTTCCTCTAGTTTTCAGGGTCCATATTCACAAAAACCTCCTGCGCTAGAATTGTTCGTAAGAGAACATTTTAGCCAATCCTGACGCCGAATCCATTATTACCGAAGGTGGCAGCATAATGACAGAGCCCTTATGAACTAGAAGCTTTGTAAATAAGCTCCTGCTTCGGAGCTATGCCCGGATGCTTGCGTGGCACGAGTTATTACTATCAGGAAATAATACATCAGCAAGTGTGCTTCCTAGTATTCAGAATGAACTCTAAAACGACTATTCGCCCCCAGAACGGGCGGTTAGTAACACAAATCCGGCACTGCAAATTATTAAGATCAGGTGCTTTCTGAAAAAAAAGAAAGAAAAAGAATGAAAATATTCGCAGTTTCTGCATTTAAACCAGCTACGCCTTCTAAAAGCCCTCAAAGCATCCGGTGAGTGCCTTAAACGGGAGCTCTGATGAGCATCCTTGGTGCAGCCTCTTGAATGACGTCAATGCCCTGCTCGTAGGGGTCCCTTAGCGTTTTCTTCAGTCATGCAGCTATGGGACCAAGCAGTCTAAAATAAGCCTTGATCATTTTATGCCTCTTAAACGAGGAAGCTATAAGCCATCGAATTGCACTTTTATCGTCGCTGTCCAAGGCCTATGAGACACGTGACCAGGCTTCACCACCGCGCCTTGTCCCCTGGAATAATGTCTTCATCTGGCGCTATCGAATCATTGTAAAATTGCAAAATTAATTAGTAACATATAAAATATGAATATCCACACTTCCTAAAAAAAGAACAATTGGACGAACTAAAGCTACAAATCAATCTCATAAGTGTGTTTCAATTGATTTTGTCTGTAAGGGTATTGTGCATGAGCGTTATCATCGTAGAACTCAAGTGAAATTAGAGCGGTTGAGTTGCTTGTCTCTGCACGCAACGGCTACTGCCCATTCAACACACCCGCGCTGGGATGCATCTTTATGTAATCTCTAGGCATATGTAAAGAAATAAACAGTCACAAGAACGGTGACACTATCAGGTATACGGAAAACAGACCAATCGAGGAGAAATGATTGCGTCTTCAGTTTGACGTCGAACATAGCGTTAAAACGTTCAACGTAGCTCAATGCACAGTGAAAAGCTGTCGCTCATACTTTATTGTTGAAGTGAAGTGAAAATAGGCTAAGCCCTATTTGAATAGTTATTTAATTAGTCGGTTAGTTCATTGATTTCAGTTATTTAGTCAGTTATTTCGTTATTTAGCTATTTAGCTAGTTATTTTTCCAGTTAGTTAGTTAGTTACATGTTAGCTACGCAGTTCAAGAAAAACCGGAAAGATAATTTTTGTATGGGATACACAGGGTCCTCTTCTACGTTCCGCACATGGGAAGTTCAGAACCACAATTTTATGATGTGGCCGCTGTGTATGCGGCTCGTGTTTAGATTTCTGTGGACCACTACTCGAGCTAAAATCTACTCAAATCAGTCGCCCTACTTCCGATTATCTTGTTCTTTATGTCAGAAGCTGTAAACCGTCCAAGAAGCTATTGCTGTATCGTAAGTTGTCCTTTAAGCTATATTGTACGCTTTATATGCAAATCAGGTACCAACAGAGATGAAGGCAATAAAAGCCCCAGTGGTGCTGCCTTGAGCAACGTATGCAAATTTCTTGAACGATAATACTCAAACGAAAAGAGGGGCTTCACTCTCTGCAGCTTTCAGGTCTGTGGATTCAGCGCGAGGTCGAACAAATATCACGAAGTCGGCTTCCGTAATAGACTTCGTGATGTCTTTCTTCTGCATCGAGTGTTTTTACAGTGGCTGTGCACAGCTAATATAAAGAGCGTGCAGCAACTTTTCTCTTATATCTCTGGTGCTTTTCCCTCGCTGTACGGCTCCAAAAATAAAGTTGAAATTGATCTAAATCATGCGCCTGCTCTCGTATGTTATGGCAACTACTTATATCGAGCATGGCCTATGTGTCAATGGAATTGGAATGTGACCGTACCTTGAATAAATTTCTCACTGTTACTGATATTTTCCCGCACATTTACACCTAAGCCCAAACGAAGGGAAGTTCCAGATACTATTCACAGGTAAGTGAGGCCATGAGAAATGGATGCCCATGGTGTAAGCTGTGTATTAACCACGTTAGAGTCACTTCGTGTGGCATTTGTGTAAATTATAGCATAAAAGGCGCTCCGTTCCCTGTGTTTGAAAAGTGCTCTCCCGACTAATTATCCAGCGCGCAATATCATGTACAATACACACCATCTCCACTATTCGGTCATCCTGATGGACTGTACGTCGACAGTAGATACAGGAATTAAAATATTATGACACTACAGCCTGTGCAACAATCTCGATTTTCAATTCTGTTCTCGAAAACGGGACAAATAACATGCTGCGCAGCTACGACCATAGGCAAAGAATGAAAACAGTGGAAAAGCTTAGGTGATATAAATGATTGATTAGAAGTGTGAACAGAACATTGGAAATTACAAGACTGTTCACCTGCGGCAGCTTATCATGTGCCCGGAACATTGCAACAAAGCGAATCTGTTACTCATTTATTTCTCTCTCTCTCTTTCAGCTCATAATATTAATGTCACACTGACCCATGGTAGTTAGCTAAGATTATTTTAAGTGTTGCCACGCATCACAGCTATACGTAGCTTACATCGACGTCATTGTGTCCATCACCTTTGGGTACTAGCACATCGAGGAGCTGTGTAAGCGTGAAACATGACAGCACGTCAGGCGCGTCTTCCCCCATGCGACAAATAGATGACATTGGTAAGCCTGTTGAAAACGGTCATTGCCAAAAGCAAAAATAGTCTACGCGTGATAACTGGTGCACTGGCGTCATCCGGGCCGCCATGTGTGCATCCATGAGGAGGTCACGTGGAAGCTATCCTATAAGAAGAAAATACCAAAATTTCTATCGCTCAGATTGGAGATCGTTGTTCGAAACACGCGTCCAGTTCGCTTTCAGTTTCGCCTCACGCAATTGGCCTAGGCCACGCCATGCCTGCGACTCGGTGCGGCTAAGGCAAACACGACAGTAAAACAAACAACTCCCGTGTTCGTTGTATCTTTGTTGGTCTACGCCTTTTTCGCGCATGGTTTTTGTTAAGCTGGAATAATTGTCCACTTGTTTTCTTTGCCAGGCAAACGGGGTAAGGGCACAAAAGAAGAGCAGTAACGAAGAGAAGATTTAAAAAAGAAATTAGCCTGCAAGCAATATAGCTTTTAACGAGTAGCTATATGACGTTATTCGCTCTTGACCTTCCGTGACTTAAATCGTAACATGATTAGGGTTTGTAATTGTAATATGATTAGGAATTTTCAGCTTCGTAAAAAGGCTGATCTCGCAGCTATTCCTTGTTGGCAACAGAACAGTGTGCATGTGCTTTTATGCGCGTGAAAAAATATGTCCCGAAAATAATAAATATGGCAGAGCAGAATTTATCTACAAGGGATTAACAATGTATAGTTGACTTCTGCTTAAATGATACTTCATATTACACTACGCGAGAAATAAAATCACTCTGGTCTGGTGAAAACACCACCTTGATAGTTGTATCAAATCAGAGACGCCGAATTCTTAAACTGTAAGTCAACTATTGCTCATAGCCCCAAGGCCCCTTCATTCGAGCTTGCAAGTGTGAAACACAGAACGTAGCCCACGTGACAGGATGCAAGCACTTATGACGGCTCATTTTCCCCCGAAGTCAGCTTTATCTTCATTAGCACGAAACCTGGGTCGCACTTCGTGATACAACAAACGTCGTAATGGCCTCGTCATTTAAACAATGGCCTCGTTTTGCGCATTTAGCACTGCCGCAACAACTTGTTACGGGGGGAAAAAATAAGTAAATAAACAAAATAGAATGAGAGAGCAACACGGGGGAGAAAACGCGGTCCGAGCTCTGATGGCATTGTGGCCAGCCTGATCACTCCTGAAAAAGGAAAGACAGAAAGGAACAGCAAGAGAGGATAGCTCGATGAAATGAACTAGAAAAAGGAAACAAAATCAGTAAAAGCAACACTCCTGCGAAAGCAGCGCTTCCGAAACAAAGAAGGGAGGAAGAAAGCGTTGTTTAGGAACTAAAACACAGCGCCGGGAGCCGCGAGCGCGGGTTGATAGAATGACGGAGGCCGTCGTTATGGGGATATCTGGGAACGCCGCGAAAGCTCGTTATTTTCTATTAGCGGCCGGCGTGAAGATGCCGCTTTGGCGCACTCTACGGGACCGGCAGCCTCCGCGGACTCCTTCCCAAATGACCACCGTCCCGAGCCTTCGCGCCAGGAAAAGCTCCAGCAGCCGAGCGGCCGAGCGAGAGCTCACGGAGCAGACAAAAACCAAGCCGCCGAAGAGCACCCTGGAGCCAGGCCGAAAGGCGTTGAGCGATTAGGCGTCAAACAACGAGCTCTTTGCGCAAACGATTGTGCCAGGCGAATCGGCGCACGCGTCCAGAACGGGCACGTACACTTGTCGGCGTGAGGCATGCTGGCTCGTCTATTATGCAAGGAACTGCTACAATGGGGGCCGGTTTGAACAGTCGCCGGGCTGTTATTGCTTGCACATGGCGTGGCGGCGCCCTGTTCGCGGCAGATGCACGGAATTGTTCCTGAACGCCTTGGCGTAGGGAATGAAGGCTGCGTCAAGTTAACCCGTATTTGAGGTTCCCATTAGGAGGCGCGTGTGGCAGAGACAGATAGAGAAAAAAATTAAGGAACCGCAGGGAGGTCAAACAAATGGACGTCTGGTTTGCTACTCTACGCAAGAAAAAGGAGGTCAAAGAATGAATTTCGTCATAATAAATATATTATAACAAATGAAAAAAAAATATCGTGATTAAAGCTTCCCGCAAGCACACGCGAGAAGAGTCTTGCGGATTTAACATTGTACGATATGATGAAAGGTAAACGCGGAAAAAAAAGAACCTCCCAACCAGAAAGTAGTTCAATTGAGTTCAGCTTATAATTAATGCAATCCACTTTTAAAACTGGTTGTTCATTCAGTGGATCAATGATAAATTTACGAACAACTCTGACTCTCATGTAAGAAGTGCAGTGTAAGCAGTCAATATACCAGAAGGAAAGCTAAATTGCTCGATGATGTTGAGCAAGCTAATTAGAGCAATCGCTGACAAAAATAACAAGGTAGCATTTACCTGCAGCAGAGGGGGAACAAGAGCACGCTATATCTAATGAAAGTCGGATGCAAGAGGATGCAAACGACTTTTGGAAAAGAAAAAGGTTGTTACTTCCTAATTAAAGTAAAGAAATATTTCCCTCTTGAAGTACTCAAATCCTGTTACTACGCGCTATGCCATAGCCATATTAGTTATTGTTTAGAATCATGGAGCGTGACTTACATGACATACTTATAACCTTTCCTTAAACTACAGAAAAGGGGCCTGAAAATAATTAGCACTTCAAGCTACACCAGTGATAAATTTTATTATATTTTCCAAACACAACTAACTTTCCCATTCCTCGAAAGGACTTTTATTTTACAACTCACAGCACTAGACGCGTTTTAAAAGGCAACCTCAAGCTTCCGAAGTGTTCCAATGTATACGGCGGAAGGGTGATTGAATGCAATAGTGCGAAAATCTGGAATATTTTGCCCCTAGAAGATAAAACTGCACGAAACTTCAAGCAGTGTAGCACATTCTTTTTTATTGATAACCAGCATCTCTAACTTACTTGCATTTATTAATTACGAGCATTTCAGAATGTTCGCTGTCTTTTATAATTTTTGAAGTGTCTCCGGATGCTATGCTGTTCAAATGTGTACCGGACCTGTCTGTCATGTTTTGACACTGAACCGGAAACTGCCCTTCGCTGGCTATCGGTCCAGATATCTGCGTAATCCTGATTATGTGAAGAAAAGTAAACTCCTTGCACTTCCACTCGCACTTCCAAAAAATAAAGAAAAGAAGAAAACTATACCCGTCTTGCTTCTAGGTGGAGCGCAAAGAATAATGATGGTCTCGCGTCGCTAGCAGGGCATATACAGGACACGATGCCCGTGCTTCAGTTACATTAACACGTGTATCAGATGTAAAGAACTTCGAGATGCGGTCATTTATACTGAAAGAATAATGGCTTTTGCTCATGTCAGCTGAAGACACGGTTCTTACTTTATGTAGGTTGAAAGCACAAAACCGCGAAGTCGGAACGAACACGTGAGCAACGCTTATGTTTGAATATACTGTCTGTTCCTGCAGTTTAGGGGCTGTAAGCCTACAAAGATGTAGAGATGTAGAAAAGAAGAGAAAGCATTCACCTTCCACTAAGGTACTGAAGGACGTGATCCAAGAAGCAAAGTTCACCTAATAGAATATATAGTCCCGAGCTTACCTCAGAATCAAAACCGAGGAAGAAAAATGAATGAAAGCTCGTATACATACAAACACTTTTCACTTCAGAAAGGTGTACATTGATATGCGTCAATAAATGTTCACTTCATACAGGTTCCTTGTGATCATGTGTTAGTGCACAGTTGCACTTGGGGAGGCAAGGCAAATGTAATTGACATAAAGATTAGTGAACACACGGGCATCCCGTTAAAATATAACGCTTAAGCACACACGTGCGGCCTCAAGGACAGACGTCAAATCTAGCATGTAAGCGAAGAGGGTGGCCAGTTTCATACAACAGATATTCTGTATCATTTAGAACTCTACAGAACGTTACAGAAGCAGGAAATCAAAGATAAAACACATTATCACACGAGTGTACGTAAGCTCGCAGCATTTCCTAAAATATAATATCCACTGACAAAACAGCGCGGAGTAACACTGCAGCATGCCACGGGCCACATTTCAGTTCGCCGCGTTCTCCACTGTATAAAGAACCAAATGACACAATGAATGACCGCACTCTCGCACGAGAGCATCTGCCAGCACAGAGGTTGTTCAATATTAATGCTTTCACACACAAAGGCCTCAAGCGTGCACAATTTTCCGCACTTAGTACGTATCTTATTCTTCTGCGTAGCCACCACGACACATCACAATGGCAGTACACCTAAGGAGACAAAACGAGGCGGAACCGCGCCTAATGCACAAGCCTGTCGTTACGCGGCGAGCAACGTTTGCACAACACCCCCTCCTCGTCCCGGCACAAAGCAAATATGATCGGTCAATGTGACCGGCTTTGCAGGACGCGCGTGGGAACACGTGATTTCGGCGCCAATAGAAGCAATTGTTGCGTCCACGCGGGCAGAAAGCTGGAAGCGTACGGTCGGCCCCTATTTTTTTGCTGCGTCTCTACAGTGCTATGTGGAAAGTGCTCTTCGATCGAAGGCAGCAAAGAAAAGAAGAAATGTCGAACCGAGAATGGGGAGAAGGGCTTCTTTTGCCGGAATCGCACAAAAACCACGCGCATGTTCCTTTGCCGGAGAAGAAAAAGCTCCTGCAGGTCAGCACATGGATTTGTTTACGATCAATTCCGTTTCTTCGACGTATATCTCATGGCCTTCTCCCTCTACAGAGTTGTCTTCCACCCTCTCCTAACGTACGCGAGATGCTGACTGCAGTATAAGTGAAAGAAAGCAAGAGCGAAAGAAAGGGCTGACTAGAGGCGCACCACAGCTCTTGCGGCTCCATCCAACGCACTAGCGACAGTGAGCTGCCTCTTCGGCAAGCCACTGTACATCGGAAACCTCTGCGTTGTTTAGTGGCTTGGCGTATGTATTCCGTGCAAGTGTTCCAGCGTTGCTGCAGCGAGCGCATAGCGTTTTCTCACGATATGCCGACTTCGTAGTTGGTGTATTCTCATCTTCTGTAAATATATGGAGCAAGTATAGCTAAATGAAATTAGCTGAATAGGGGAGCAGGTGCTACTGAGAAGAGGCAATATTGACTCGTAGTCGGCTTGTTATAACTTTGAGACGGCGTTAAAACCGCCTAGTAAGCTGTGCACGTCTTTCGAAGATTCGCAATGGGAACCATTTTACAACTTTGACATAATCTTTTGCACAGCTGTAATATTCGTTGAATTGGAGTGAAGAGACCAAGAGTTCATATATATATATTTTGCGATGCCATCGATGATAGAACATCGCCATTGTGCACCTCACAAAATCATTACATCTGCGCAAGCATCACTTTTAAAGAAAATCAGCCGCACTGCTGTCTTCGGGCATTCATTCCCGCGGAGGACGTGCCGTGAATGTACAGCTATTTCTCACATGTCTCCTCTCCTTTGAAAGTTATATTAATGCATATAGAGACCAGCAAACGAGAAATTTCCGAACGGATAACATTTATTAGTGTGATATCCGATGTTTTGTATTCTGAAGTACCAGCTGCGTCTTGCAACAAAATACAATGCACGAAACTCCTTTCTCTTCATACTGCGATATGCTTATGTTATATTGGTTTTATGAATCAAGCGTTTTATTGTTTTGTACGCAATAAAGAGCGGAAACATACACGTGAGCCGTAATAAAGAACTACGAGGCGAGATACAGAGAGAGAGAGAGTGAGAGAGAGAGGGGGGGAGGGGCATGTGGGTCTATATTTAAGCTCTGAGCTTCGGAGACAGCCACCCTAAAAAGTCCAACGTCAAAGTGGAAATATATTGCGCGATTATGTAGACGTTTTTCTTATAATAATTATAAGCCGCTTCTCGTTCGGGACAGGCCTCGCAGAAAGTGCGCGCCTGCAGTTTGCGGTAATTATGTGCAAAATGAAACGCAAGAACCGTCACTGGCCTGATGTAATGTATATATATATATATATATATATATATATATATATATATATATATATATATATATATATATATATATATATATATATATATATATATATATATATATACACTTTCTTACGGTCAATTTATGTGTGCCAAGTGATCTATACAGCATCTGCGTTTGAACCGACGAGGCCACACTGGCACCTCGGGGGGCGCAGGCGAGATTTATGACAAATCTCCGAACTTAGCAATTCGCAGGCTCAGCTTTCACAAGATAGAAGCTGTGAATTTAAATGTATGCTCAGTTCATTTGTGTGGTTTTTAAAACTTTTATCGTTACCCTTCGTTTGATTCTCGCGGCTACGAAAGAGACACTTTAATATTACCTTATATTTTGACATGCACGAATTTGTCGAATGCTAGGGCTATTGCACTCGTATTCCACACATCTTTTTTGTATCCTTTCTGATATACGTGTATTATGCTGTATTCATATCTGTGTCTTCCTTCGAATATATCTTTTCATTTAGAGAGATTAGAATCCTGAAATTTGAGAACCTCGCGCTGACGTATATATATATATATATATATATATATTTTTGCATGATGCGATTGTCTTTTGCTCAAAAAAAGTATTTTACGCATTCTATCTCATATTGGTTCGTGTAATATTTCACTCGTGAAGAGTTTCAGCAAATCATTTAGACAGGGATAGAAAAAAAAACGTATCGGAGGTAAACTCTAGGGACTACGTTATACTGCGATCCATTGGCGCCTGTCAATTCTTTAATTATACTTGGGAATTACGCGTTGCCCGCACTGCGCAGGAAAGAACGAAGCGCGTTGTCTACGATGGGTCTAGCAGTCAGCCTTCGGGACTCGCCGAGCATCCTCTCTCGCGGTCTGCAGTTGAGTAAAAGAACTGCGGCCTTTCCACGCCCTATACGTTAATACGCCCGAAGGCGATCGGTAGCACCGACGGCTGTCATCGCCCTGACAAGCCCGATATAATTTCCAGCGCGAGGACTTAAAAAAAAAAGAAGAGGATTCGATCGTGCCGAATGTCTAGTAATGGAAGCTGCGTCTAATTCTGAAGGCACGCAGTGCTAAACTAGATTATACGTGGTTTCTTTGCGAGTTTTGGGGAGATATGCAGTCGCTCCACGTTATTAATGGCCGGAGTTTCTGTGCTCAAGACTTCTATCTTTTTTTCTTTTTGCGTTCTTTCGTCTCTAGTATATTTTTGCGGGAGTTCGGCCAGGACTTTCATTGCGGCAATAAAATCTGTCTTCCAATTTTTGGTCCACTTCTGCTCAGCGCAGGAAAATATCCGTAGTTCATTGTCTACTTCAATTCAGCAACTAAGCTTTTATAAGAGTGTATCACTAATTGTCTTTATTTTTGTATGAGAGTTAACATATTCGTCCACATGACTTTGCATTTGATATTTTACTGTATAAGTTTCTCGGAAAAACTGTTTATCGAAAATTCAAGAAATAACAAATAAGGTTGCGGTGACAGCACTTCCTTGCAAGCAACGTTACGAAATATGTAGAAAAATGCGTGACTATAGCACTACATTCCCGAATAAAGTTACAGAGGAATGTGTAATGAGAGTCAGCATACGTGAAACACACAAAGCAGTTAATTGTGCATAAGAGTCAATGAACAGGATGCTGTGTGTCTACACTCGTGAACTCATCACTCGAAAAGATAATCGAAGAGATACAATGTAAAAAGATAGGCGGGCTAGTTGGCAATGCATTATAATAAAAACTTCGAGCGCTGAAAACACGCAGGACGTGTTTCCTGCGTGTTTTGAGCGCTCGAAGTTTTTATTATAATGCGTTACCAACCAGCTCACTTATCCGTCCTTTTGCGATGCGTTTCTACTACACAGGGCTCTTTTCCACGCTTCAGTCCCTATTTTCAAGACCCCGCTACGTCCTTTGTGTTTGTAGCACTCGAAGCTTTTATTATAAACGAAGATCCACGCAGCCTAGGGTCCGTTAAGCATCGCGGAATACATCGGGCAATCATAACCTGGGTTGTTTACTTTCAGCACAAAGGGGTCACTAAAATTCTGGAGAAGAATTGTTTTCAAACAGTACTCATTTAAATCTTCAGATTACCATGCCTACCTAAATGCTAGTGTTTCTGTACAGCTTACATCACCTTATCAAAGAAGCAATCACACTGTCAACTACTATTTGTTGCTTGTGAAACTAGTTACTCGTAAGTGTGAAAAGAACAAAAAAAAATTAAGACTATCGTTTATTTAATTATCCTAAGCTATATAAAGAGGCTCAGACGCCTGATGCATTTCTATGTGGTGAAGAAAAAAAAAACGCCTATACCGAAAGCACTGCAAGCTCCCTTGGAGCCCACGGCTCACTACAGAGTATAGTCCACTTCAAGTAAAGGAAGGAAGCATAGAAAAAAAGGACGTACCACATCTTTGGGAGACTAAGACAAAAGGGAGACACTAAAATAATAGTAAATAATAAAGGCAGAGCGTCGTACTCATACAGTGCACGTCGTCTTCTTCAACGTCCACGGAAATGGCCCTCATAACGCCAATGAGAAGTGTTTATCGCACGGCCATAGTTCTTAGGTAATGGACCACGGCCCATATGACTCGCTCTTGTGCAGTGAGCGAGGAAGCACGTCAGTTAAATTTTGGCCCAGACACCATTCCCTGCTCAACGTGGGGCAGAGGGGACGGCGGGCTTGCGAGAGAGCAGGAAGTGAGCGGATGAGGAGAGTATGGTTGGAGAGGGAGGGCAGGGGGGAAGTGGTGGTGCGGGTCACTTCTGCGCGAACACCTTACCCGGGTTCAAGTATGCCCTACATGGCGGGATAACGGGTCGAGTGCGCTTATCGCAAAAAGATTGCCGGCGCCTTCTCATTGTTTCTGTGCACTCGAGGAAGAAAGGTCGGTAGATAGCCCGTGTGCTCGCATGACCGGGCCAAATTGTTATTAGACAAAAGCAAAGTGGAAGTCAGCGCGTACCTCTATAGACACGCCCTGACTATGGCGCTCATAAAGGTAATTATCAGTCCACACATTATAGGCGCCGTGTTAAGATACGCAAGTAGAGCACTATACATTTCGGGGATAAAAGACAAATTCATGGCAGTCAAGTCCAAGTCAGGATAAAGAAATGCACTTGAAGTTGTCGGGTGATTCTTAGAGCAGCTAAGCTGATCTGAGGTACAGCCTGTTAAGCTGTGCTAACATAGAGAGAGAGAGAGAGAATCAACTTTTGTACTGAGCCCTTACTAACGGTTGGTGCGCGCTGGCACCAGATGGGGTGGAACCTTCTTCTCAGGTCCCATATGCGTCCAGTTCCTGTCCCCTAGCCGCCAGCGCGAGCTGGGTTGGTAGGTCGGGGCTGGACAACAAGGTCTCCCATCGCTCGGGGGAGTTGGGGCTGGGGAGGGTGGCGAATGATATTAAATTTAAATTATGGGGTCTTACGCGCCAAAACCACTGTCTGATTATGAGGCGTCGTAGTGGAGGACTCCGGAAATTTCGGCTACCTGGGGTTCTTTCACGTGCACCTAAATGTAAGTACATGGGTGTTTTTGCATTTCACCCCAGCGAATGATATCGCACTGTTCAGTCCGTGGACGAGCGTGATGTTGATCAGGGTCACCAAATCGCAAGGCTGGCAGCTAGTTCACGTCGCCGTTTCGCGCGCGTGGCCGTGATTCGCTGTGCCTCTAAACACGTCACGTTCTTTCACAGATACAATCAATCAATCGGCCCATCGTATGAGTCCAGCTTTAGCAGTTATTTGGAGTAACGCGATGGTCGGCCGATAAAAGCGAAACGCACGCATTAGTGGCGCATAATTTGTGGACAGATGATATGAGGAAATTTACTGATAATTGGCAGCGCTGAAAATTTCACAGTCTGATTGCGGCTTCGTTGACGAAGACAAACAGCGCCTTTTTTCTTATGATGTCTGTATCCTGGCAGACAAAGACGCCAGCATAAAACACCTTTAACGACATTGCACTGCAGACAACTCCTTTTAGAGAAATAATTGTGCCCGTTGCAACTAGGGACTAAAAAAATGATCGAAAAAAGTAGCATTGTTTGTCGTTATCAACATGTAAAAAAGATGTTTATAAGGGCGTTCTTTATTTGCTGTGTATGACATGTGACAATATCATGACTTACATATTTGGTTTCAGTGTTTCTTTTTAATGCCGTGGTGTTGTTCTCGTATTGTTGTTGTAAGATTTTTTTTTACCGTCAGGATGTTGCTTTGACTTATATGCAATAAAGTTGATGTGTGTGCAATAACTGTCTTTCTGTTCGTTTTCCTAAAACCTGTGCGCAAAGCTGCACGAAACTCTATGTGTTACTTCAACGTGTTCTAGATACAAGGAGTAGCCGGCACCATATTGTGCGTCAACGTCTCCTTGCTTCACGTGGATAATAATAACAACAATAATAATAATAATAATAATAATAATAATAATAATAATAATAATAATAATAATAATAATAATAATAATAATAATAATAATAATAATAATAATAATAATAATAATAATAATAATAATAATAATAATAATAATAATATAATAACGAAAGCTCATCAGAGAGCGAAAGTAATTCGAGGTCACTGTGCAGTATTCTTAAACTTACGTTGGTAATGACGATGGTGATTTCCAAATGCTTCCAAGCATAGTATACGACAGACAGACTTGGGAGAACGCTGGGAGAAAACTGACAGAAAACGTGGCAGAAAACTCAGCCCAGAGTGCTAGTGCTGTGCAGGGAAATAATGCCACGAAAACAAATTGTTCATACGTATTGTGGGAGCGGCGTGGTCCCTCAGTCCACGCCAGCAGGCGCCAATCACGGTCGGCAGAGCCCAAGAGCGCCCAGCCGAACCCCGAACCAGCCCTCGCGCTCACGAGTCACTTTGCCCTCCATTTCTTCGACTGCTGGCTCCGACGCCGTAGTTCCCAGAGTATACAAGGCATGAGTTCACATTTTGCTCATAAAGTGCTGCGCAGCTTCTAGATTCTGGCACTGAGAAAACGAGTAATAAGTAACCACACGGCCTTTAAATATCATGGAAATTTTTAGGGTAGAAGTGAAGTTTTAGCCCTGCTGTCCAGATGAAGACACTTTACTTTTGATCCGAAAGTGTCAAATAGCCCATTGAGCTAAAATGCCGGCGTCTGTATCAGCGAAACCGCACATAGATTCCCATTGGTTGCAATGTTACGTAACGTGCGCACCTCGGCGGAGCGGATTGGGTGAGAGAGTACACTTGCTGCAGCGTTGGTGAGCCAGGAATTGGGTGAAAGGGGGGGGGGGTGCATCGCTGCGACGTCACGTCATCCTCGCTCAAGGAAGCCTGTGCTATTTCCACGTTCCTTGTCCGCGTAAGCACCCGCCTGCGTTCTAACGTTGCCTTCGTTATAAAAAAATTAATGTAAAAAAACAAAACACCACGCTCAGAAGCAAGGTGTCTTATTCACTGGGCTCCTACCAGCGCCTCTTAGACAGCAGGCAAGTGCACTCTACTTTATGTCGTCATTCTACTCGAACCCAAATTTCTACAGCCAAGCGCGGCGTGACCGAAGCGATGACGGCAAAATCCCCGCGGTTTAATCGGTAGCATCCCCATTAGGCGATATGGCAGACGTGCAAAGTAGCATGACGTCACGGATTGAAGTGAACTGGCTTTGTGCTATCTAGTAGCCGTTAGCCAAGAGTCGCAACGCGCTCGCTTGCGCGCGAGGAGTTATTTTTTCGAAGGACGCTCAGTGACGTTCAAGCGGAAATTAATGCTTTAGCATTCACAACTCACAAGTGCTTGGACTTCCTCGAATTGATGACGTCGAGTGAAAAAGCTTGTTTACGCAAGACAACGTTATGAATGTATCTTTATATGCCTCGTCTACAAAGTGAGAAACTTCGGTTTCTTTCAAGGCAGGGAGGTAGGGACTTACGAGATTTTGTGCGTGCATGGGTAGCGAAGGTTTCAGTGTTTGCTACACTTCTGCCTTCGGAAGCTCTAAAATAATCCACTTTATTCCACCTTAATCCACCTTGCTCTAATTTGCACCAACATTAATTCTTCTTAATCCGCATTAATCCACCGTAATATACCATTAGTCCACCTTAATCCACCTTAACCCACCTTAATCCAATTTTACAGAAGGGCCATGGCGTCCGTAAGTCACTATGGCTGTTCACCATAGGATTTTGCAGTAGTAAGTCGCAGTACGTCCAGCACTGGGAATGTGGCGTCATGACTTGGTCACCATGGTTTCCTTGCGATTCGATGTCAACGCCAGTCACTCGCCGGATCTTCCGCTTCATGGGGTAATAAGGCTTTTGCTTCAATAACTCCAAAGAAAATGCTGAATAACTTTCCTTGCCGTCAGTTTCTGTCACATGTTAACAATTCCAGTGACCCCACGTTCCAAAATATAACAATAACAAAAAACGGATATCATGGTGCCAATAACACTTCTCGGCTCACTGATGTATGCACTAAAAGAAATCTTAGGGCTGCATGCAGTGCACTGCATGATTAAGCTGTCGTTGTAGTGCGGCAGGAAAGATATTGCATGGTTTCCTTTCCCGCGCTCCGCTTCTAAAATTCCCCATTGAGAAGCGCTCAAACGACATCATATTCAAGTGCAAAGATGGGTTAGATGCACCCCAAACCTTATTTATTGGAGTCGCGCAGTTCCTTTTTCTCGATCCAAGAAAGCCCTACGCAAAAAAATCGTAGAATGGCTGGCGGTGGAGAATGGAGTACTGAGTCCATAGTCAGTTTTTCGCGCTTCTGTTTCTGCTAAAAGATAAAATATCGAGCGTGTCAAGCTGGAATATGGGCGGCTTAACTTTTGCGTTAACGATGGCGCGAACTTGTCGGATTAAAGTTGCGTTCAAAGTCTTTATTCCTGCGAGGTCCTCGTGTTTTTCTCTATAGTGACACTTTACAAGCAATTATTCTCACATATCCTAAATTAATTTCTCCTCGTTTACCGGAGAAACATCGCCGATCTGTCACCAAATATTGTCTTCTAAGTTCGTTTGTTTATTTATTGAGTATAAAGATGCCTTACCGGTTGCTTTTTTGCCGGGCGCCGAGACGAGAAATTACCTTAAAGGATGAATACGTTCGTGTTTGATCAGCCTACAGATTCGTCTCATTGAGAACAAAAGAATTAAGTAATAGTTTACGATTACCATATCAGGGCATGAAGTTAAACACGCCCGGTATGGATTGTTTGATATTATTACGTTCATGTAAATAGCTGAATTTGAATAAGCACACACGATGGATGCGCGATTCCATATCTCAGTGATGTATAATTGCATGGGTGATAGTGAGGATATGGGTACCGCGCTGAAACGCTTCACGTTGTCATTTCGTCCACCTTTCATCTACATTTCCTTTCTTATTTCTACATTCGAAACAAAACAACACTTAATGTTCAACTACGCTTACCTTGGCTTTATTGTTCGTTGGCATCGAGCCCCTCTGACTCTTGTCCTTCTCAGTCATTGCTTGAGAAATATTTCAAAGTGGTTTTACCAAAAGGTCACAAGCTTGCGCGGCACACGCAACACAGTCACAGCGTAAGGTGAAGGAGCGGCTCCATAGAAGCTACATTTTTGGCAGCACGCACTGCAGGGTCTTCGCGGCGAAGTCTGCTCGCGTCGTTGTCACGGGAATGATGTAAACTGTCCGTCAGGCGTCGACGGCGAGGTGCGGCTTGTTCTGCTTTCTGCACAGCGGTGTGTCGAGCCCGAAGTTGCTTGGTTGCATCCGCGCGTGTACCTCTGCGATTCGCTCCTTCAGCAGCAGTTCGTACTTTGCGAGGGGGAACCATAAGGTGTACCGAAGAGTAAACACTGGTATCGACACTACGTAGCGCACATGTCACATCCTCTGACACGTGGCAGAATGCGAAGCTGCTGTTGCTGACGCCGATAATGACACACCGCGGTGGCTTAGCGGCTGTGGTGTGGCGCTGCTTAGCACGGGGTCGCGGGATCAAATCCCGGCCGCGGAGGCCGCATTACTAGTTTGTTTTGTTGTTGTCTTTTAGCATTCCTGGCAATAGCTGCGACGACCACCGGCGGCGGCGGTCAACATCGCCAACCGAATCGACTATTGGAATGAGCCCATAACAGCTTGCGTTGTAAAACGAGAATATAACGACACTTCACAGACAAAATATTATTATTATGGTGGTATTTGTGACCATAAATATGTCGCCCTGCCTTTCTAAGGCTAGATCCTCTCGTAGCTAGCACCATTGCCGCTTCCCGCTGGTTTGCTGTTGTGCTATAAGTATTTCTTAAGAAACTGGATAACCGAGGGCATACGTTACTCAGTATAGTCCTAGGGGACATAGCAGAGGACTTTCATATATATGAGATGACTTTGACTGAAGACTTTCCTTCCGGCGACAATTTGCAGAACAGAAAGTTTTGAAAATAGCTAAGCAAGACGACAACCAAATTATTCGTTTCTTATTGCCTTTGTGCCACACTGCTTTCACTGACTTCCTCTTTAAATTTTTATTGGTTCTTCTCACATAGTTACAGGTATAAATAGGAGTGCATATGCCAAAAAAATGACGCAAAACAAGGGACAATGCTGCACGGAGATCATTTACAAAGCGATGCACCTATACATGAAAGCGAGTGACCTACATAAACCAAAGCAAAAAAAACCCATGTCATGCTTTTTGATAACTCTACTTAATGCCTGTCAATTCCTTCTAAAATCCCGAGCAATCTGTTCAGGCTGCATGTATATGTATGCAAGAAAAGCGAATCGTGCATTACTGCAATACTTGAGGTACACCGGTTTAAGAGACCGTTTATAGTGTCCCTGTGCATAGTGTCCCTCCCACACGTACTCTGTGCTTACTCTCTCCCTTTCTTCTTCTTTCTATTCCCCTTTCCCCCACCTCCAGTGTAGGGTAGCAAACCGCATACTCTTCTGGTTGACCTCCCTGCCTTTCCTGCCCTTGCTTTCTCTATCTCTCTCTAAGCAATATAGAAATATTTCGTGAGCAAGTCGAGTCCACCTGTATACAAAAGCATGTAAACGGGAAACATTTCTGCAGTGATCAATAATTTGTCCAATCGAGTTTACTCACACTAAACATTTCAGATAAGGAAGATGTGTATTTTGCATTTTAAGTACACTTCTCCCTTTTCTTGTTTTTAGCTGGAGGATATGGGGCTGCGAAGTCACACATGAGCCGTTGTAAACCAGGCTTGCCATAGTACTCACTGTATATATCCAACAAGGACAGCGGCATAAAATTTCCGCGCCTTATGAAACCAATAATATATATACACGCTGCTCACTTCGTGGGCTGTGACCTTAATAGCTCCGCTGTGTAAATAAAAACAAGTAAATGCATGTTCATAGCCGGAACGGCGACGAAACAAGCAGGCTAGTAAATAACTGGGAATGGGATATCACTCCAAACCAAATCTTTCCACCCCCACCCCTCCGCCCCTGCTGACATGGTGTCTCAGTGAAGCATAACTAAGAGCAAGTATTATAGTTTACGCTTCACAAATAAAAAAAGACAGTTTAAATAGCACGCTTCCCAGCAGTTGGAGGCCCACGAGCTCAACTTTGAAGTCGCGCCGCAGCTTTCACGCTTAAAGCAAGAGTTATGGCGAGTGGAATGGATGCGACGTAGCGACGCCTCCGCGCGGCGACGGAACCGAAGAGCGAGCGAACGCTGCAAAAAATATGCGCACGCGCTCGAATCTTGCCGCACGCTGAAGCCCGAACAACGAGGAAGCCAGTTCGCTACGCACTCTCGCGCTGGCCGAGCGTCCGCGAAAAATAAAGGTGAAGGGCCAAACGAAAATAAGAAAAAAAATGCCCGCAGCGTCCTGGTGGCCACGATAAGAAAGAGAAAGAAAGCTCGTCGCTCGTGTCGCCCCTCGTGTAACTGACAATTTACGGCCCTCGGAAAGAAACCAAAAGAGTTAGAGTCGGCGTGGAGATGGGCGGTTGAGGGTACTGGTGGGTCGGTAGAGGTAGCGGGGCAACAAGAAAATATCGCAGCCAGGAAGTAGCGAAATGTGGGGATATCTATAACACTATTTTCTCTTCGCTGCGCACTCCCAGTTTCGCGCTCTAAATGTATATGCACGCGAACCCCTGTTTTCGTCTTGTCTCCTTTTCTTTCTTTTTTTTTCTTTTGCCGCTTTTGTTTTCGTCGTGCCTTCCTACCGCGGCTCGGCGGCATATATAAGACTACCTGGCCGAGTGGAGCTTCCCTTTTTTTTTTTTCGTCCATGAACAAGCAAAACAGAGACGTCTGTAACGTGATAAACGCGGTAACGCGATAAAGTGTGGCTTCTGAGACGGCGATATATACGTGCATGGCGAGAAAGGAACAAATAAGGAAGAGCAGATAGAACCGCCGACTGGCTACGGGCTTAGGAAGTAGAGTGCTCTTCGCGTGCTGAATGACATTATACCTGTGGTGTTCATGTATACGTATATAAAAGATAAATGTGAAGCGGGCTTTACGCCGATTCAGCGCCTGGAACTGCATAATTAGCACATGTGCCGTTGAAAATCGATCGTAAGTTTTTTTTTTGTTCCATTAGAAACACTAGCTTACGTTCTACGCGCAGCTTTATGCATCAGGAAGTTTCACTTAAAAGAGCCGCCTGA
The DNA here is from genome assembly GCF_038994185.2 of Dermacentor albipictus. Classification (NCBI taxonomy): domain Eukaryota; kingdom Metazoa; phylum Arthropoda; class Arachnida; order Ixodida; family Ixodidae; genus Dermacentor; species Dermacentor albipictus. Next base: position 102,386,969 of record NC_091824.1, on the reverse strand, counting down.
CCCTGAATAATCATGAGAAGCGTCGTAACGAAGCAAACCAAATGCGGGATATTCGCTGAAGTGGGGCGAGTTAGAGAAGGAACAAAACAGGTGGAAACGCCCTATCATTAAGAGAAACAAGCCCGCTCCTGGTTGTATAATATATTTAGAGGGATGCTGAGAGAAAAAAAAATGAAGCAAAATAAAAACCGAATCTCTGCCCTTTTATTCTGGTGCGTGAGCTACAGTGTTCTGGTGCGCTACGAAGGAAGGAAGGAAAACTTTATTTGGTCCTGCAAGTAGTGATAATTAAACACTAGGCGGGCCGCTCTCACGTCGGGACCGGAAGGTCAAGCCTCACGGCCACGTCGTGAGCCTGCATGACAGCCCAGAATTGTTCATCCAGGTCCGGGCTGCGAAGTGCAGCCTCCCACCTGCACGCATCCTTGATCGCCGAGTCTTCAATTCTTTCGCAAGACCAGAGCATGTGTTCGAGCGTGGCTAAAGCACCACAATCTTGGCGATAAGGCTCTGTATACGTCTCTGGATAAAACATGTTCAGTCTCTGTGAGCAAGGATACGTACCAGTCTGTAGTAAGCGTAATGTAAGTGCCTGAGCCCTGTTTAGTTTAGGATGCGGCAAATGACAAATTATAATCCAGTCATCTCTTTATCCGGAAGGCATTTAATGTAATTGGCTTGTATTATGTTCGGAGTTCGTTCTCATTATTTTGGCTACGTCGGAGCAAAAATAGCAGCAGCATTAACTGTATAGTTCTGATGGTTGTACCGTCATTCTTATATAGTACGGCCACTTTGCGACTCAGAATCCTTCGTTCTAAAGTAAGTAATAGGAGGGTGAGCAAGAGAGAACATGGAAAAATTATCTCGTGCGCTGCCTGTGTCGGACGTTCATTTGAAAAAACCAGGCATGTTTGCTGGGAAAGCTGAAGCAAATGTGTCCATAACACGGCTTCTTTTTCAGGATTTAAACTGCAACGCCTTGGTTGGATGGCTGCAGAGCAATTGTGAGACTGAGCTTGCGTACATTCCTATACCTTTTTACGTGCTCGTGAGTGATGGGTGGAGGGAGGAGGGAGGGTGAAAAGTTCCACAGCACACCTCTTCTTTCCACATCAAGAGAATGGCCCAAGCCAGATTTACAGAATGGAAGAAGGCGGGATTCGGCATGACACCCCCCCCCCCTTTCCCCCCATCTCCCCTATACACACTGCCTGCTCCTCCTGCACACACGTTGACATCGTCTTTTTGATTGTTGTGACCTGACTGCTTGTTTGAACGTCAGTCTGTCGTTTCCTTGCACAGACCTTAGAGTTTCAGCCTTGCTTGTGCTTGATCTCATGGCCCCGAAGCAGCAAAATCGCCTAATGGCGCTACAAATGCGGCCTCCTAAAGTCCCCTAGCTCGGAGCACCAGAATAAATCGGGCCGTTTGCGCGCACCCGCGCACCCTCTGCAGCCCATTTCTTGCGCGACACAGTATACGCAAACGGCCAAGGGCCCTGCGCAGCTTGAATAAACAAATCGGCGCCCTAGACCGCAATGGCTCTCTGCTTCATTGGTTCAGGTCACCTCCCAAATGTCGATTCTCAAATCGATGCTGATTCATGCTGGAAGCCAACAGCGCGGAAAGAGCGGCCCGAGTTTCTTGGCTGCTGCAGGCGCGAGCTCACGCTGAGGCACACGCTGCCGTAAACGTGCGCGCACAAACACCAGAAGGAGAGGAAATGATCTTTCCCCGAAAGCGGTCAGACAAGGATGAAAACTGACTCTCAAGAGAGGATGCGTTCCACAAGATTGAGTATGGAAAACGAGGCCATCGGATTGTGGGGGCGGCGTAGAATAGAGGGAAGCGTCATCGTATATATTCCTCCGCCGTAGGGAAAAGTCGCCCTCGCACGGCCTAGCCTCCGCAGCGTGTACTTTACTCGTACTTCCCATTCTTCCAATTGCTTCACTTCGGTGTCGCATGCTCACGGGATGCCAGGTCGCACTCCTCCCATCTCTAGGCATCACTGCTAGGGAAGAAAAAGGGGTAAAGGAAGGATGAGGGCGGCAAAGGGGCGATCGCGAGCTGAGCTTCCAAAAGGAGGAAGGGAGGGCGGATAGTGGCCAGTGGGTTTCAAAACCGGAGAGGTTAGGGACCAAGAAGCAGAAAAAGGGGTCAACGTCGATGAATCTCAAACCTACAAAAAGCCTCCTCCGGGATGAAAAAAAAAAAAACTCAGGGTGGGCCTCGCTGCCACCGCCGTCAATAAACCGGTGCGCGCCGTACTTTTCTCGTCGATAGAGCCCATGCACGGGCAAGCGAGTCGGCGCTCTTCTTCCGGAGCTTCTGGCTTCTTCTCACACAGGGCCCTGTGCGCGCAGGAGTGGGCTGCCACTCGTGGAGCCAAAAGAGAAGGAAACTCCTTCAAGTCGAGCGGTGGGGCGAAGGGGAGGGAGCGAAGTGGCACCAAGAAATGGTGCCGGTGCACGGCGAAGAACTCGCACACTTTCGTTTCCTCTGGTGCGAAAGACAGTGTAAGGCAACCTAAGAGAAAAGAAAGTATAAGAACTGAAGCCATAGGAACACTCAGTGCAGAGATCCAGAGAGGCAGAGCGTTGCCCTCTATAAGTAATGATACAAAAATAATGTAATAGAGAGAGCGAACTCTCTGCAGCGGAGTACAGAAGAAAGGCCTTCGGAGCAGCGAGTTGAGGAGAGCATGGTGTGGCGGGAAGAAGCGAGGCCGAACGGAGGCACGAGGTAAGAAGGCAAAGGCGATGGGGAGGCAGGCTAGGGCGGCGGTGAACCTGCGCACAGCGGCATCGTGCCCCGCACAAATCCGGCGCGGCGCTTTTCCCGATGGCCCTTGAAAATTGTTCCCGGGATTCGGCTCATTTTGTTCGACGACCAATTTGCCGAATTAGAGCCGCAGTTAGGGAGCGCGAGGGTACTGGGGGAGAAAGGAAATAAAGGAGCCGCCCGGGTTGGCTGAACGAAGAAAAGAAACTGGCAACGAGAGCAGAACGGCACGCTTGCGCGGCAACGGTACGGCGCGGAAGGCCCACTCAGTCTCCCAGGAGCGGCTCGACAAGCCCGAAAGAGCGCAATGAAAGGTAGAGGGCGAGAAGGGGGGAAACGGGCTGAGTGCTTTGCCATCGCCGATACTGAAAATGTGAACGGCTGAGCCACGGCACTCTGACCTGAGCGCGTAGAAGTCGTCAAAGGAAGAAACGAACAGCGCAGCTCCTCGGTGACGCAAGGAGACACACTCGACGCGCAGTCTGTAGGGAGGGGATTGCTCTCCCACGGACTGTGCTACTTTTGCGCCTCCTTATGTCGTCACGATCCGATTGCGACGAAAATTAGAAAGAGCGCAGCGACGTGCCTTCTCGAAGCGCTTGCTCACATTTTCTCCCTTTGAGAGAGCACTCTCCTGTCGGCGGTTCTCTATGTCGGGTCGCAAATTGACGCATCAGCGCAGATCTTGGATACAAGCGTTTGCTATCATACTCGCTTTGCGTACCGGGACCAGAGCTCCGAGGGACCATGGCTTATTTACTCTTTCGACTGTTGCGTTATACACTTGCTGACGGCATTATAACTTCAATTTATGAATTTGTTTTCTTGCCCAAATAATCACGGTTTTCTTTTTTTATGCGAAGCTAGCGAGGGAAAATGCAAGAGTCCCATACGAGAAAACAAAACAAGCATGCCGTACTGAGATCTTGTACAGCATTGAGTCTGCAGCGCCCACCGAAGACGCAACTCGAAGACGCTAAGGTCGGTGCTCTCCGCCGGCGTCTCGGTGCCGGCTGCGAAGGACGCGCAAAATAAAAATGGGCGGCGCGTGCCCGATGCGCAAGCACGGCACGGGCAGATCGGTTCTATTAAAAAAAAAACATTTCGTAGACAACTTTCTGCTTTCGGTGGCTATGAAGGGAAACCTACGGGCGCGTGGCTGCCGCACATGTTTCACCACGCCAGGCAGTCCGGCAGCGTGTGACAGTGCTTTTGGTTGTTCGGAAGAGACGCTGATCGACTCAGGTTCGACGCGCGACAGTATCGCTTTCCGCAGACGCGGAAGGGAAAAACCGCAAAATAAGTAAACCTTTACACTCACTGGTGGGCTCTGTTTCGTTTAACTGTTGCTAGTAAGGTGTTGATGTTTTGTCTTTCCCACCCTAAACTAGCGTGGATTAAAACGCGGGACTATTTTAAGAAGCGGTCTCACTTGTGCGCGCTTTGCCACCGTAGCTTTCTCTTCATAGCCACAGAATGTTGCTCGCGAGTATAGAATCCTGTCACGCTGGTCCTCTTGTTTGGGCGCTCTGCTGCGAGCACTATATAGGTTCCCGACAAGTGATTTACTGCAATCAGCCCTTTACTTCAAGTTGCTTTCGCTCGTTTCTCCGGTCTCGCTGCACTCTAAAGGGCTATGATATTTAGCTATGATATTTGCAAAACACTCGTGAGTCCCCCTCTTTGGCTCTTATTGCACTGAAATGCAGTATCCTCACGGGTTCATGAATTTGTAATTGTCAATTCTTTCAACCTTCGTCTTTATCGAGCACGAGTGCTGGGTCCCCGAAGCTTTGCGTTAGCTCATTACGACCACTCATGTTTGGAGATATGAGCGTGGTATTAACGCTACGTTGCCTGTGTTACAGATCAGCCAGTCTTTTAAGATATTACCGTCCGTTTATCGCCCACTCTCTAGTCAAATGCCAAGTCAATATTATATACCACGATTTCTTAGTGCTTCTTGCTTGTGTCGCTGCAAGAACAGTGAAGCACTACCTCCTGGCAAACATCGGTTAAGATGCACATTTTTGTTTAGGGTCACGGAGCAGCCTTGGTCTTTTCGCTGAAGAGTGTGTAGCCTAAACGCGACTCGCTACGCTTTGACAGTCGAGTAAGTCGGGCAAATGGTGAGCGTTTTGTAATGAATTCGCTTCACTAAGTAGAACTTTTTGTTTACATGATATTGTTGGTTTTTAAAAAGGGTATATAGGGAGCCACCATCCTTTTGTTGTATGCACTTTTCGCTACAGGATGTTCACTAGGACCAAACAAAGTCTCACAAGCATGTCCTACGCAATCCAAGATACTGAGTATCGCAAGAGTCCACTTCATGAGTTAGGTTTGCAGCAGAAGAAAAAAGTACTTATCAAATATTTGCGCTATTTTTCGTGTCCTTGACATCTTATCTGGTATAGAAAGCTTTTTATCTGCGGTCATATCTCAACATCTCACCGACAGTCCCCACATACATCACGTGAATATGTGCGTAAACTTTAGACTTGAATAAAAATGCGATGGAGTAGGTGCAAGCGCATGGCGCAATAGCGTCGGAGAAAGGACACATTACTATTAAAGAAAGAGCTCATTAAGGAATGCATTGCGCCAAAATGATGCAATAGGTATTAAAAAAATGGCGACGATGATGCAATGCAAACAGGCCCTTCCGATGAAGCTACAAAAACCAAAAGGTCGCACACAGAAGGTATGGCTGCCCTGAACATTAAAGGAACAATAAAAAATCTAGCTCTGGCACCATAGCTTTAGTGGTCGTAGGCTTTATGGCGAACGTCGAACGACTGGAAAGAAGACGCACTAAGCCAGCATATTCTGGGCATTTCAATCCTAAGTCTTCAGCATTACCTGTACGAGACAAGAATAGGCGCTTAAAGCGTGTTCTTAATTATTGGGAGGGAAGCTGCAGGTCGCAGGCTATTGAGGAAACAACGAAAATAATGAAATCCCCGAGACTCAGTAGAGAAAGAATGCAAGAACGGCGATAATCAAACTAAATTCTAATACAGGGAACACAACATCGGAAATAAAGGGACTGTATTTTAATGCGAGGAAAGCTTTATACAGCCGACACGCGTCCCCATAACGAGAGCCTTCTGCACTTGTTCGCAAATCTCACTGAATTCGCAGTTACATTCCATCCTGAGGCACTCAGCTCTGGAGTTCTGACGGACGTTGAAGCATTCAGTGGCCCGATGTTTGAAAAGCAAATTATCTCATAAGGGCTGAATGCACTGAGGAAACTGGCATTGTTTCAAGAGGAAGAAAGAGAACGTTTGCGCAAACTTCTCTTCGTTCATTCAGCAGAAGTAAAACTTAAGACACTAACGAAATTGACGCGAAACTGGTAAACAAAGAACAGAAAGAAAAAAAATTGCTTGCGAAAGTTTGGTGCATGTTAAGAATTAGTTAGACTAGTCAGCGTAAAAGCATCTCGTTTCAGTTGCCTCCCTCACTATTCTTAAACAACTGTGCATGTTTACTTAAGTCGGTATTTGCTCTGACGTTAACGAAAACGACACTTGCCAGTAAAAGAAAATTTCGCACAACTGTCTGATGGCCTGATTAATCAGACGATTACCTTTAGAAGCTACTAACGTATAATATCAATAACATGACCGGGCTAAACTCGAATAGCGTTTCTAATGACTTGTTTTATTCCGTGTCCTCGTTGGTATGGGTATTTTTCTTGCGAATTTGTGAATCCAATGTTGTTCTGTTGGGGCAGTCCAGTGAAAGGCTGCAAACACAGACACACGAAAGGGTGCTGTCCCGCGAATTATTTATTCCACCGGTGAATCGCGAATACAGGGACTTTTTTTTTCGCTTTTAGATCAATAGCTTTCTTATTCTTTTCTCCCAGCATGGATGTTCCTTTGTTTCTGGCCGTTCATGGCCAACCTGAGATACTAAGTGCCACTAGTTGCCACTAGAAATACGCTAAATAAATAAATAAATAAATAAATAAATAAATAAATAAGAATATCCGATAGCCGGTTTGAACCCTGGCCCCCACAGCACAGAAGCCCAAGGCTGGGTATATAGGAACTGGTGGGGGGCGGCTTCTGACAGCTAAGTAGTGATTTCATTTACGTTCATTCATAAAAGATAAAAAAAATAGAATCGTATTAAGAGATCGAAAACAGAAGCGTACTACAGAAACCACTGAACATGCCAAGACACAAAGAATACGCATCGATGACCGGGTAGGTAGAGTGAGAAGACAGCCCGCTGACTTGAGCGAACTCGAAGGGAGTCACATGCACGCAGTGCATGTGCATGATTTGGAAAGATAGTCTATGGCTGGAAGTTTTAAGCAGTAGTTGGGCCCTGCATAGACGCTTTTGCAACAGATCGCAAAGCCGCTCAGAGACTCCTAATGCCGAAATCGATATCCAGCGTCTCTCAAATGTAGAACGCCTGTTACCTAAACTGTTGTTAGCGCCTTGTCCTGTCGTGTTTCTTGTGCCCGTTGTTTTGCGCTAAACAAAGTAATTATGGATTCGCACCAACTAGGCCGCCAACGCATTGTGCTGTAGTTAGCGCTACATCAAGTAACAAAAATGAATCAAAAGAAAAAAGAAAAAAAAGGAATAAATCATTTTATTGTTTGCGCCGTAACCCAAGCAACAGTTTGGGCAACGAAAAGCAAAGCAGCAATGTCCTTAGAGACATTTGTGATTTATTTTCACTGAACATCTTTCCACAGTAACGCTGTCTATCGCCATCTGCACGATGCCACGCAGAACGGAGGTGCTTTGCAATTTCCTTCGTAATACTAGACTTCAAGCAGACCGTCCGACGCATTTTAGTTTGTGTTAGCAAAGGCATTATATGCCTGAGTGAGTACGGTTTTGCGTGTGCTTCTTAAATTTTGGACCCTGTCATCTGAAGCGCTGCGTTGAACGGTATAGTTAGGTTAACTTCCACGGTGCTAAACCTTATATCTCCGTATGGACCCTTAAAAAAAGAATACATGGTGGGGCAGAACAAGCATCCGACGAAGCGGAAAGAAAATGATATTGTAAACACAACAAAGCGAATTTCACTGGATGTGTTCCCGCCACCTTTTGAGGTTTAAAAAACTGTGCTAAAAATTTACATTGCACAACAGAATATAGGATGGGACACACGCGGTGCCGTGTGTGTCCCATCCTCTATTCTGTTTCCCGATGTAAGTTTTTAGCGCTGTTTTTTAAACATTATGGAAAACTACCAACTCGCCCAATCTGCCATTCTACTTCACCTTTTGTGGGTTGCCGACAAGCATAGTGATAGTGTTAGCAATCCAAACAAAGGGAGGGGGGAAACGTCATAAGTGCACAAGTAACCGGCTCGGCGTGCTAATCAAGATTCTTAGTTATGGCCGTGTAGCTTGACGTTCAGAATGCTAGAACAAAATTTGGTGCTAGTGTCTAATTGAGCCACTAGATCGACCATAGTTAGCATGTCAGTGATAAGCGGCACACAAACTTGTGCAAATTTTGTTCTGGCTTCGAACGTTGTTCCTGAAGCCAATATTCGTTTTCGTAAATGCTACTCACGGCAATGATCAGACTTCACTTAGCCTCCAATTTATATCATTTCACTGTTTCAGAATGTTATAAAGGAATGACACGAAGAACCATCGATACTATCAAGAACGAGAACGTATGAAGAGTGTTGCTAAAATAATGCCCCTTATACTCTGTTTCAGAGATCAAGTGGAACGCTAGGGAGGCTAGAGTGACTTTCTGCGGTGGCTGCGTTCGCACTTAGAAAAAGTTCGATGTTTTCTTACCGCAATTGTGCGAAATTGTTCTATATACAGGCTCAGTTTACCATGAAAAAAAAAATGTTTAATTTTTGGAAACAAACTGTGATATACATTATTTTAGATCATTTTGCTTTTCGTTGTTTTTCATTTCGGGTTTTTTATCCGTCGCCCCTGACGGCAGTCTCACGTGTACGCTCGCGCGAGCACATGCCATTGGCGCGCTGCGAATCGGGAAGGGAACGCACGGAGTGATAAATTTTTGTGATCGAACTTCTTGCTTACATTCCACACCGTTGCATCTGACGTCTGAAACAGAATATAGATTTAGTGATACATATTCCCTAGGTGACTATATTTACATATGTGTTGGACTCGCGCAAGGATGAAATTCTAGAAGTCATCCATCGTTCCTCATTAAAATATCCTGACTTTCCTTCGTGCGCATCTGCATTTATTTCACAGCCAAGCGGCCTATGGTTAGGATCTTGGGATTTCTTTGTGGCCTAACGTCGACAGAAAACAGTCATCATCTATGACTCCTACTCCCAAATGCAATGGCTCATACCCCCGCAAGGCAGAGGCTACAGAGAGAGACAGGAAGGTTTAATGATATGAAATGCAGAGAAGTCCGCCTGACGTACACTCCTCTAGTCACCTACAAAGAAAGAGGGAAGAAAAAGGCGCATGATGGGTGACGACGATGGGGAAAGATGTAAAGCATATAGCAAGCAATTTGGACTACTTAAACCCTACAGTCCAGGCCCCTGCTTTTTAAGAATATCAAGTAAGGCCTGGATGGTCTTAAACTCAATTTGACGTCTGGCCATGCGCCTAAAATAAAGTCCTCCAACAGCGGCGGGCTGCCGACACGCGTAGGGACATTGTTCAACCTTTGACAAGCACTCAGCAAAGTGAAGCGAACAGTGCATACATTCTTTGGAAACACGCGTACAACTTACTGAACAGCGATGCGTTTCAATAAAGAGCAAGCTCAAAACAAGAGTCCGAACCACATATTTGATAATAAGGTGCGCATGCGCCTACATCGAATGCGAAGCACGTAGCGCTTCCCGCATGTGTTTCTCGGTAAAGATTACTATTGCGCAAGCTGCTGTGACGAGGACAACTTGACTGTAGCATACGAAGCAGAGAGGGACACAGCTGCACTTTCGTACGTAAAAGAAGAACCCTCCAAGGACTGATTTGTGTGGTTGCAGTGCAGTGCAGTCCAGTGACCAAGTATAGTGAAGACTCTGGAAAGGCAGCTTGCATATTAGGCGGGGCGAATTTTCCTTCTCTCTGGCTCAATCTTCGTAGAAGCATGAAGTTGCGGCGCAAGACAAGTAGCAGGCCATCGAAACGATTTATGCCATTAATTAAGTGAAGTAAATGTGAGTTTGGGCAGTCGCTCTAGATGGGCAGTCGCTCTAGTTGTCGTTTACAGCTTCGCTGTCCAACCGCCTTCACAACGTCGATTGGAGACAACTTTTATCACGATAGGAATTATATTAAACGGCGAATATTCTCCATCGGAGTCGGCGCAGCCGTGATGCTCAGCATATAATTAGGTATATCTATGCTCTCTTCTTTATTGCGGGTCACAGAGAAAGCAGGCATATGTACGCTATGTGCTTATCCATGTCGTAAATTCAGATAATGTTGCTACACTATTCAACAGCGAAAGTTATACATATCGTGTCTTACGTTGTTGACTACATAATTTCCAAGAATTTTGAGAATGCCTGCCCGCAAACAAATTTTGTGGAGCATAACACTCACAGTACATGCCTTTTAACTTACATCTTCTCAGACTTCATTAAAAGTGCGAAACTATATCAGTGCTCAAACCTGAAAGTGATGTAATTCTACAGGCGTGGCTCTTTACGGGCAGCGTAGTGGGGCCTTTGCGATGTCTTTGCAGGCCATACAAGTAGTATTAAAGCATTTAAGGGTGCCATAAATGTTTACACGCCCACCTATGTCGCGTCCCCATTAGTCGGGCCCCCGTATCCAGAAGTTCAAGGGCAAGGCTACTAAACCTTGCTATCGCAGCAAGCGTTTTGCCCTGAGGGGGAAACTTTATTTTTTTTTTTACTTGCAGCAAACAGTTGAAGCTTCATTCGGTGCTCATTGTGCTGCATCTGATCCCATGCTGCGATAGCGTACGTTGTCTTGTGACCGGCTGGAATCATGTTGTTTGCACCTTCCTGTCAATCTCTCTGCATTCTTATATTCCATTAGATATTATGCAGATAGTCGCCTGAAAGTGCCTGAAGATCCTATAGAATGCTAATCTTATTAAAATCCATTCATGCTTCCCCTGCCTCTCAGCAATGGTTATTACGACTGAAGTGCCGGGCTTAGTAATCGTTTAGTAACTTATTGTGCGGCTCTATGCTGTTTGGCCCGGCATTTGAGCAAGAAATAATTATCAAGCGACTCCAACGATACACTCATCCGTTATAAAGCCTGCGACGAGCGAATCAGCATTTCTTTTCTCCTCGCGTCTTTAAAACCAACGCGCGCGCAGCTGTTGCGAGGTGCGTGATCGGGGAAATGCAATCGATACTTGGAGGGTGCCCAGAGAGATTCTTGAAAACACGTTGCAGGGCGTAGCTATTTTAATTTCTACAGAAATAAAAACACTTGGTTTTCTCTCTGTGGCATCCGTTCCCTTCGTAATTTTTGTCATCCCTGCGCAGGTACCAGAAGAAGATAATGAAAACGTAACTACTAGGCTGCAGATTAATAGAAAAGGAGGGCTAGATGCGGTAGCGTGAGGCGGTCGATGGGTTTATGAGAATTTGGCATTTGCGGGCATGATTTAGGGATAGCCTCTTTTTGGTGCACTGTAATTCTTTGGGTACTTCACGGGCTTTCCTTTGGCTAACTATCTATGTATCTTTGTTTTTTTGTATGTAACCATTCTCCCGCCCACCTGGCTGCTCTGTTGAGGAAACAGGTGAGGACTGTATGGACTTGGTACGGCAGCTCTTAAGCGCCAGTTTCTAGGTTGATCATCGCCGTCCCTCGGCGTAACCGCGCGAACGCGCTCGAGCCACTCCTCACGCCTTCGTCGTCGCCTTTTTCCACTGCTGGCTCCGATGCCGTTCATCATGCCAACGTTCTCATAGTGCCCTCCCTCTGGGAAGGGGCTGACGGCACTGGTCCACTGCCAGTCGGTGCGGTGATTTCGGTGTCAAATTTGTTGCTTCAGTGTACCGCGAAATGGAAACACGCATACAGCTGCACTCGAATTTCGCACTAGGGAGTAGTGTAATCGTCGGACATTTTTTGTTGTAGCGTAAGCCTAACGACAGGGACAGCAGAAGGGCACATTTGCAACCACACAGCGCTGTTGGCTGTCCAATGTGCCTGTCTATTGTCCCTGTCGTTCAGCTTGCGCTACAACAAAATAGAATAGGGAACAGGGTTCTAAACCAGCCGTCGGTCCACCTAGGGTCACTGAGTATGTAGAAATGTGCACATATGTGCCGCTCTTCAACGAATCTCTTTCCCGCTAATGATGGGTCGCTGTATATGCGGGACTGGATATCTGCTGCCCTTCAAAGGAATTCCTTGAAAGGAAACGCCGACTTGGAGCACCGGGTATGGGCCAGTCCGTTAGTGCTGGTCTTCAAAGAATCTATTTGATGCCTACTTTGGCCACTCAGTATGCGCCAGTAGGGGCGTGTCAATCTACAATGACAAAAAAAAAGGAATTGAAAAAATTTTCTATGCTGGGCGCAATTGAATCGACGCCACATGGGTTCCTCAAGGACAGCAACGCAACGCATTAACAGGCTGCGCCACAAATGCACCGGGTATGCGCCGCTCTTCAATGTGCCTCTCGCCAACTCGGGTTGCTGTATGTGTCCCACTGAGTATGCGGCAAGGGAGGGAACAATTCTCCGCGTTCGCGCGCACTGGTGTGCTACACTCCTTGTTTGGGAGGCTACGCGCGTACTTCTTGCCAGTGCCACAAGATGGCCCAGCGTGCTTAAAAAGGAGCGTGAAAGAGTAGCCTGGCTGCCGCACGGCGCGTCTCTCAGCGTTCGCCATGCACCGGCGTGCCACGGATTTCCGAGACCTTGCGTAGGCTTCGTGGCGGCGCCGCAGTATGGCGTCGGGTGTTCTTAAGAAAATGCGAAAGAGAAGTCCCGCTGCAGTAGACGCCTCACACATTATTCGTTTCAATGGTGACAATAGGTTAATAGGTTGACGCGTAATATTGATTCGAAGCTAAACGCAACACCATCGAGAGTCATAGTGATATGCATTCCGCCCAATTTTTTATTTGTTCATGGATTTGTCGCAATTAGCTTGTGCTGATGCATCGTTCATTACGGGTCTAAAGAACTTAATTGCACTGTTTCAATTATGTGCGCACACTTTTCACCTTCACGCTTTTAAAAGCGAGAGAAGACATTCGCGTCATAATATGAATGAATAGCATAGCATAGCTATTTGAACTGAAAGTATGTTGGGATTTACGTTTTCAATGAGGAAATATTGCAAGCTGCACCAAAGAACTCTGCGAACCCCTCTTTGTAGCATGTCTCAGAACTTTCACGTTTTTGTGTATTGTACGCTATAAATGTTTGTCGCCGATTCCTAAAATTACTTCTGCGTCATTTTGTTTTCTCAGTCCAAAAATAATGTTTGAATGTGGGGTATGTTGATAAACACTGGAACCATTTCCAATGGAAAGAGAAACGCTGGATCGCATCCTTTAATTTTGATTTCAAGTGAAAGAAACAATACATTGTAAATATTCAAATGACGAAAGAAGGCCCCGATAGGTAGTTGAAAGGTATATCGGTGCGATAATATCAAGCAGCGGTAGGCTTCGAACTCGGGGTCCGTTCGAGCGCGTCTGAACGACTTCTAGATTTCATGTCCACTTCACAACACTGCGACAATGGCGATAACTCCCAGTCATATGTTACGTGCGAACTACTAAAAAAGCGGCGTCCTCTGTGTTTGCGTGGTTTCGTTAAAGAATTTAGCTGTCCGCCCTGTCAAAAGGCAAAATGCAAAAAACGAAAGTGATTTTCAGTGTCACATGTGCAGGAATAAACAAGGCAGCTCACGCACCTTTATTCCATGCTGCGACACGAAATAGTTCTATGACCCTAAGATATAGCGTTATTTAGGACAAGATACTAGTATCAAGCCATGAAATCGTATAAAGCATCTAATATTCAGCAGCGCTCGTCCTTGCGTGCTGGAGCCAGCGCGGCACAAACACAACCAGCGCCGTTTCCAATGCGAGCGTCTCTTCCAGTGTGACCCAGCTCTTATCCAGCGTTCTCACTGGTCTCGAGTGAGTCCCAGCGAGCGCCAGCGTACCCAGTGCGATCCAGTGCTTAAAAAAAAAGAAAGAAAAAGAAAAAAGAAAAACGCGCTGGTTTCACACTGGAAGGCACTGGAAGACGCTGGTTCTTGCAATCGGCATTTCAGAGGTTTTTCACTATCAAGTAAGAGCATCGTTAAAAAGACGCTCATTGACCAAGGCAAACATCACACTAATCGAAATTAGGAAAACCAAAGAAATATAACGGAAGCGCGCATTGTGGTTTATATCGCATATGCAGGTAAATCACAAAGATGTATACCAAGAAACACTAAGCAAAACTGCGCCTTAGCAATCGCGTCATATCTATTTGCTGGCATGCAGTGACTGCAGCACTTGGGGCGGAAACAGATCGAACGCCGCCGCACATTTCTGGCACATACCACTCAAATGCGACAAATGCACGCTGCAGAAACTTTTTTTTTTTTCAAGGAATCTTGAAAAGTCACAGACCACATGAGCGCGATCCGCGCATGATAAGCGCATCGCCACGAAAGCAAGATAGGGAACACATAAGCGTAACCTGTGCCTCACGGGTAAAATTAAACATCATCGTATATACGTTGCTGTGCGACGGACACAAGCGCACGGAAACATCACACACTGCACACGTGTACCTCCGAGGTTGTGTCGACAATTTCTGGGCTACATTTAAACGACAGCAGGAAGTTACTTCAATGAGAAACAAAGTGAGGGCGCCAGGCACTGCAGGTAACGGCTGCGCATAAAGTCAGTTAAGGTTTTAAGGCCAGTGACCGAGGTTGAAATCGTTAAAATCACACCGCAGCGATAGCTTACACAGGGTAAATTGTCGAGATCTTGAAGGCCATGCTTTTTGCTGACTACATGTGGCATAAGCGATTCAAAAGCAAGAATACTGCATGTAATTTATTTCTACCCTAAACTATAGCACACAATATGAGCATGTCAATGTTTCTTCTTGTCTAGCAACATATGTATGTAGTTCGGCTGAAAGGCCGGCTCAAAACAGCACAAAACCTGCTGTAGTGGGTATGATTGTAGGAATCACGGAGGCCACAGCAGCCGCACTATTATACAGACGGCGCTGGCGGCGCCGGTATTTTCGTATTCAACGCGCCAGGTAGAATACGAAGATACGGCGTGTTATTATTGCTCCGTCTTCACCGGTTGTCGTGCGAGCTGCGTCGATGTGTTTGTTTGATCGTGTGTTATTAGGTTTGCTGTAATGAAATGAGACGTAGTTCGCGAGCACGAAAGTGCCAGAAGATGGCTTGAGTCTCGCTGTAAGCACGCCGTATGCGTGGCGCGCCGGCTAAATGTGGACCAACGATTTTCATGCCATGGAGTGCGTTCCCTTTGTCTCCGCTTGTGTTCGTGGAAAGTTTGGTGGACGGCGCAAAGAAGTAATGCGTATTATTAGCGCGCCTCAGCTCGTCCACTACCCAGTGGCTTGTTTGCTGCAAGTAACATCGCAGACGCATCACTGGAAACTTGGAGAGTGCCTTTCGACCTCGTCGTACTGTTGAAACGGTAAGCAATCGTGCTCGCCAACTACACGTGCGTTCATCCGTGTTGTGTGTGCTTCCCGTGTGTGTATAGAGTGCCTTGCGAACGTAGTAAGTGGAACACCCACGACAACAGTGAACCCTGTGCTGATACTTGCTACGCGCTGGTTGTAAGAATTGTGTACGCAACTCTATTGCCACAGTGCGGAATTGATAATCCTGATAAGCGTTTGCTTCCCCAGAGAAAAGTTTCGGAAATCGCGGTCGCCTTGTGCAGTTGTGCGTGAGCTCCCGCTTGTCTGCTAAAGTTGCATAGTAACGACCCGTCTACCTCTTCATCGATTCTTTCTTCAATGACGTTTCCTCACTTATAAATGCTTCGACGTTGTGCACAATCTCTGCTTACGAGGTTTTTGGCTAACGAACAGTTCTAAGAAAAAAATGTAAGCCAATCACAGCATGCTACTAGTACAGCTTTATTTCCAAGGCAAGAGGTGTTGACATAACTGACTTAACTAAGCATTACAGGGGAACGTTGCCTATACTAAGTAATGGAAAAAAAAACATTAAGTTTAGATTGTAATCTGCTGCTGCGGTGCGTCCAAAACTTTATTCGATGTAGAGGTTCGCATTGTCATGACATTCGATGATTTCAAGCATTTGCTCTCTTTCCACATTAGTGCAGACATTGTTTTCGTGACTCTTTTAGGTGCTGATTGCATGTTTTCACGATATCACAGCTTTATTGTGCCACTGCTATAAGCTAACATAGAATTGATTTTGTAGTGGCGAGGCCGTGACCCACAACATAAACTACAAGATCGAGGAGCCCCAAGAAATGCAGACCCTGTGGATATATGGCTGCAGCAGCATGGCGTGTGATCTGGATGGTCATGACAGGTGTGTATGAAATGTACGTGTTCCAAAAAGGGTGCTTGGTGTCATTCATGGTGAAGTTTGTCAACACATTACTTAATGCAGCATACTAAAGAGACTAAATATTTATGCAACCTCATTGAACTTGCTACCTATTAGTGTGCATAGCCATTATGCCCACATGATTGTGTTGTGTATAAAACTATACCCAACCATTCCTGATGTTTAGTATTTCTTTTGCGTAAGTTGCTTACCTGCAAGTTACATATATTTTTTGCTTTGTACATAGTGTATTTATGACTTTTTATTGGGGTTTTATTCTTTGAAAACTATTTCCTATGCTGTACCCCTATTTGCATAATTTTTTTCTGTGTGTGCTACAATCTCGTGCAGTTTTCTGTGCATGTAGGAATTCGAAGGGTAGTGGACTAATAATGTCACAGGTCTAAGCACGTAGTGTGCACATCTTTGTTTATCATTGATATCTTTACAGTTACTTCTCTGTTTCCATAGTAACAGCCACTGCAAAATACACATTTGGTGAGCTTTAATTTCTTGAAAATTAATATGAAGGTCAGTATTTACTAAGCTGCATTTACTTCTGTAGTACATAGGCACAGACTGATATGGATACCTTGTGACCTACACAGGATGCCTTTTTTGTTTGTTGCATTAAATATGGGGGCTCACCCACATCTCTTACTATATATGTGGTATGCCTCATCGATTTCACTTGTCAGTTTTTACGGTGGATGAAAACAGATGAACGATTGTAATCCAACATGAAGCCCCGTTGTGGAAATGTACGACCAAGTTGGATGACCATACTGGTCTTTTAAATGAAATATAGTGATCTCTTATACACATAAGATACCGGCCAGTTTGCCCTATGTACGCTTGACCACATGTGAAAGGGATACAGTGCACTCACTGCCTGTGACACACGACAAATTTGGTGGTATCTTTCACCGAGCAAGCCTCCCTTGCCTGCTTGCCTTTCTCAATTCTCTTGCACACTTCTGTGCATATGGCACCCTGACAAGAAAGGCTTGCTTAGATACCACTAAATTTGTCTTGTCTGTCAGGGGTAGTGTAGTCTATTCTTGTGATCATGTGTATATTTGGTCAAATGTACATGCAACAGATTGGCCGGTGCCTCAACACGTACCTAAGACAGCACCATAATTCACTCCCCGGATCAGTATGTTCATCCCACTTGACCATGCACCGATGGGACTGGGGCTGCGCGCCAGATTTAGACTGTTCATCTGTTTTGTTCAGCTGCGGCAACCAATTGACCAACAACATCGCTGAGGAATGCCACATAAAAAGACTGGGTCACAATCTGTTTACTGAATTGTCCGCAACCTTCGTAGTAACAAATTTGTTTGTTGCAACTAGTTTTAGGCACGTTATTTCTTGTTAAATTTTCTGCTTAACCTATAGAGCAGTTATGCAATCAATTTTCAAAGTTACTTGATTAGTATAATTTTTGTTTTCTGTTTTTCACATGCCAGGTTGCAAGAAGGACAATTGCAATTGGGCAGTCTTATCATTGCGTTTAGGATACATATCAGTGTACATACCCGTACTAGATTAGAAACTAATTGTTTCAATAACTCAAAAAGCACGAATATACTGTGTCCATTGTATCTGACAGTGACACCGCGACTGTGTTCCAAATACCACAAATTGGCAGTTATCCATCATAGTTTGCGAAAACAACTTAAAACATTATTGTTCCCCATACAATGCATACTTAGATGCATCGTCATGATTGCCCAGGCTCCATGTGAGAAATTTATTATTCGCATGTTAAGCATAGTACATACCAACTATGGCTAATAGCGGATGGAATATTAATTTTGTCTACCGCTCAGCAATAGAAGCCAGTAGGTCATTCCCTTCTTTTTAAAAAAAAAAATTTTCTATGCATAGTGTGACATCTGTATAGGACTTAGCTCATGGGTGTTCCTGCTTGCTTATGTTATAAATGGGAATGTGTTGTCATTGCAAGATGAGATTAATGTGTGACTAGGCTGTTGTCGTTCGGAGATGCTTTTTGTCATCAGCAATGATATTCTACTGCCAGGCACATTGGCCCAGTGCTGATGTCACCGAATCTTGGGAAAGTAAAAATATTCTCAATAGTTATTCTCAAAAGAACTGCCACTGTTTGGCAGAGTGGTGGGGAGGTGGGGCGTTCTGCCACCTTTCTGTTATAATTTTTTTCTGAAATACTGAAATGAAACTTAGCATAATGCTACAACTATATAGATATTTGTGGCATGTTTGTGCCTGCTAATACATTATGACTGAATGTTCATTACACCTTTTGAAAATTAATTTCAATTTTATTTTCCAGGCTCCACCGTCGCCGTTACTAGACGGACCAAATGAGGCCAAAAACTAGCCTTTCCTCGCTCCATTCCTGGGAAGTGAAATAGCAGGTGGTCATGTAAGAATGAACTTGCAACCATGTGGGCAGTAGCCAAAGCTCCCTACAGTTCATGCTGGTGGTGGAATGCTAAGACAAACCGCAATATTTGTTTGTTTACTTATTCACTTAATATTTATTTATTCATATCTCATGAATACTGTGCAGTTTTTTTAGCAAGGAGTCAGGTAAAATAAAGAAATATTGTTGCATCAAAGTAAACATTATTTGAAAAAGCATAATTCACGTAGCACGAATTCATGGAAACTGTAAATTTTGAAGAAACAGAGCAGTAAGGTTAACAAATCTTATATAACAAAAAATGAGATCACATTTCTGTTGGACCTAATACCATAATTTAATCTGTCAAATTAGAGATACCATATGCTGCTCTAATATACAATCACTAATTTATGAGCAGATGCGCGAAACTCTCAAACGTTGCAACAATTTCATGTAAGCTGTAAATTCATATATACAGTTTGTTGACTTTAGACATAGCAGATGGAGTCTGCAGAACTATGATATCTCTTTCTGGCACAGAGACGGGGATTAGTAAGCTTCGTGGTGTTATTTTTCTTAAACCTGCCAAATAGTTCTTCCTGCAACAGGTAGAATTCTCAAATGCCGCAAACTTAATTCAAATTAGTGCTGTGGTTGTCTCAAAAATATTTCTGTATTTTGGATGTATTTGAGTAGGAAAATTTACAGAATTAACGAATTTGTGCTAGCTCTTTTTTTATTTACCGTTGCAAACTAAGTCCTTTTCCTTCAAGTTTTGCTATTTTCAGAAAATTTTAATGAAAATTGATGGTGTTAATGTAAAAACTATTATTTAAACATTTTTAAATGTATCAAACCTCATCAAATTTGGTTGCATAGTTGCCGAGAAAAACGATTTTACTGTTCATGTGCATTACATAGGAGCTCCTGAGCTAAATCTCTTTTTTAGTCATTGCGTGTGTCGGTCTGGTTTGTATTTCTCACCCTAATTAGAATATTGGCTCTGATCTCAAAATTGTTTCCCTTACAACGAAATACAAGCTCTTAAACTTTTTACGATATATGCTCTACTGCTCTATGATAACCCCTGTTTGCCACATTTTTGCAGGGCCTACCAGTGCTAATTTTACACATAAACATAGACTAAAATGCCGTGTGGTTTCGGTATATGGTGTACTTATCTGTGAAAGCCATTATTTGCCACATTTTTGCAGCGACTGCCAGTGTTATTTTTGCTCAGACTAAAATGCTGTGTCGTTTCGTCAGGCTAACACAACATTGGAGTGCACATTCATATCAGTCTATTTTCAGGCTTTAGTATCCAAACATTTAATGTGCACTGCTGGAACAGGCACTCCTTTTGCAGTTTTAATGGTATGGTTTCTTGTCCTAGTCAAGCCTGTTATTGCGAGGTGTCAACTGTAATCAAGTCTGCCACTGATTCTTTTACCTCATGTTTCGTGTGTTTGCACCACCAGCTTGACCTGAGAAGCATGTTGGCAGCTACAGTTTGTGTGTTGCAAGTTCTAGTCTGAAGTGTGTATGTCACATATATGAAGCATGTATCTAGTCTGAAGTGCAATAAACATTTCAAACTGAATACTTTGTGGTTGTAGCACCAATTATTTTGCCACTGCATTTACTGTAGTCCTTATTGCCTACAGTAGAACTTTGGTAAATTGCAAGTACTTTACACACATCGGCCTAGCTTTTATAGGCATTTGCTTGTAGGGACTCGAAAGCAACTGCATAGAAATATTCTATAGAATTTTTGTCTTTAGCATCTCTAAAGCAATGCGATAGAAATATTCTATAGAAATTTGCCTTTAGCATCTATAAAGCAACTCGATAGAAATATTCTATAGAAATTTGCCTTTAGCATCTCTAAAGAAACTCGGTAGAAATATTCTATAGAAATTTGTCTTTAGCATCTCTAAAGGAACTTGATAGAAATATTCTATAGAAATTTGTCTTTAGCATCTCTAAAGCAACTCGATAGAAATATTCTATAGAAATTTGCCTTTAGCATCTCTAAAGAAACTCGATAGAAATATTCTATAGAAATTTGTCTTTAGCATCTCTAAAGGAACTCGATAGAAATATTCTATAGAAATTTGTCTTTAGCATCTCTAAAGCAACTCGATAGAAATATTCTATAGAAATTTGTCTTTAGCATCTCTAAAGCAACTCGATAGAAATGTTCTATAGAAATGTGTCTTTAGAGTTCCTATAAGAATGCGGTGGCCAAATAACTTTTGAAACTCTATAGGAAAATTCTATAGGCAATCAAAATAAACACAATAGAGTTCTATAGAGAAAGTTCAAAAGACTTTCTAAAAAAACACATTAAAAATTTTTGTAAGGGTAACGTCAAATACACATATTCGCGTAATTCTATATGCTTTCTTATAGGCGGTGATGTACACATTCATGTGAGGAGGCTGAAGGATTTGCTTAACGAAGTGCCATTTATACAAACGATGTCAAAAGATGAATGAACAACTATGAAACACCGTCACGTAGTCGCAACATTTTATTGACATAGAACTCAAACACCATTCTGCACAAGAAAAATTTGAGAAACGTTTGCCTTTATTTCTGGACAAGGAGTCCAAATTCCTACAAAAAAACAAAACAAAATGTTGCTTGAAAAAAGAAAGTACTAAAGGAATTATTAATTCGGAGTTGGTTTACTGAAGTACTCACAACTTAAAACACGCTCCAGTGTGTCAAAAATGTTATTACGGGCTTTGCGAGAAGTTCACTGCTGTTAAAAAGAGAATTTTCATTTATCATACTCATCGCAGCACAAGTAATACAGTGGGCTTTGCGAGATCAGGCACAGATACGCACGTTCATGAAACAACAAGTAACAGACAACGCACTTTTCCGCCAAACCCTAGAAATGGCCAGCTGCGATTATGAGAGAAATCGCGCTAAGTTGAACTCACGCCTGATCCGATGCCTCGGCTGTTCAGCGGCTTCACTGGTGAATTCAGTGCGGTTTGACCAAAGCAATGTTAATTTTACAAATGGCCCTGGAATGAACTAGCGGGGCTATCAGAGCACAGCACGCTGCGCGCAGCTTACGCTTGACGCGTATCGAGCGAACGCAGTGATTGATTACAAACGCGAGTAATGGCCGACAGCTCCAAAACTCGCAGCGAAGCGAAGCGCGCGCGTAGTCGTAGCTTTGCAGGAGAAATGATGGGCAGGCTGGTTTGTAAGTTCGGTGCTGTGATATGTTAGCATGCCGCGTTATGAGGAGAAGATGGTATCGATAGGAGGTAAGAGAAACATCAGAAAATTTAAAAAAAACCGGGAGGTTACCTAGACTGTTACCCAGTTCACTAGGCTACACAATGGAAGGGGAGATAGAGAGAAAGAGAGAGAGAGAAGACAAGAGTTCAACTTATGTGCGTGCACTGGACGGTGCCCAGCATTTCTGCAGTTGGGCCCGCAGAACTCGAAAACCGCGCCAACTCCTCTAAACTGGCTCAAGGTGTTATGCAACTTTCAAGCGGCGAGTGAAGTTGTTGGGCTCTGCACGCTTTGAACCGTTCCATTAAGATGGCGAGTCGGGATAGTTGGCTTGTGTTCGTCATAGAATGTCCTTGAAACGCGACAGCTGTCCCACAGAGAAGGATGAGGGTACAAACGCAGTAGAAATGAGAGCTCAACCGAACTGAACACAAATGAAACTAAACTGAAATCACAATTGAAACTTGTATTGGGCGCACAAACGGTTTACCTGTGCTCTGCGGCGAATGCGCGAGAAATTTTGCAGCTCCTTCTAACATTTTGTATGTCCTATCAATTCTTTTTTTCCTGAGTGAAGCGCTGTCCGGTCTTGTCAGTTACCTAGTCATTTCAACAGGGAAACCATGAACAGTCGTACTTGATTTATTTTTACGCAAGCTTACAAAAATGGAGGCTGAAAAATTTGCTGGCTGTCATTGTTAATAGTGTGTCTAGAATCTGGATTGGTTGAAGTTAGTACTTACGAACTATTCTAGTGCAAGAGCCTTCTGTTAATATGGGCACAGGCCGAATTCACAAAGCTTTATTTCGCAAGTGAGCTCTGGCATTGGGCGGGTACTTTTGATCGCTAATAATATGTTTAGCTTCAGGAATGGTTGAAATTTTTATCTTACAAGCATTTCTAACGTAAGAAGGTTTTGTAACTAAGAGCCCAGTACTGCTCGAGAATAGGAGAACATGGCTTGCTATAAGTAATAAACTCATAGTTAGCAGATAAGACAGTGCCGTAAATCTGAGTTATATGCTACTTTGGTTTCAAGTAAACAAAGCTATTAGGAAATCTCTGAAAGCTTGGAAATATAAATAAAAGAAGGAGAAAGCTCGTTTAACTGGGCAACAAAGCCAATTTCGGTTAGTGCAGAGCACTTCCGGCATTGATGCATGGAGTGTGAGAGCACATGCATTATTCTGCCTAAGTGGGTTTGCCTTATGCCGGTAGTGTTTCAGGTTATCCCGCTTGCGCTGAGGAAAGCCGGTTTTGAAACCTATAAATTTGTTTCTGCGTTGGAGGGTTCCGAACCCTATATTTTTTGTCGCTTGTTTGGGCCTTTTGTAGCTTCTTCCTTGTTCACTTTTAAAATTCTAGAAACTTACTTTCACTCACCTGACCTCACAGTTATCTGATTACGGTATATAAATATTGCCCGTCTAAAATGCGCTACGAGGAAGAGATAATTGTTTGAACTGGCAAGCAATGGAAATTGACTGCAGCATCGCTTCATTGGAGTTTTATTGTATATAACATAAAACATCTATGTATTGAAACTGAATGAGAAATTGCACAAAGCTGTGCGACCTCCCCCCCCCTGTGCCAGTTTAAAAGCAGTGGGCCTGAGCAATGTTCCAGCAATATAGTGGGGTGTGAAAATTCATGCAGCCCTGTGAATTGGACACGATGAAAACCTCGCTGCCAGGGGATAAGAGATTTTCCCGTTGAAAGAATAAAAATACCACTGGTTTTACTTAACCGCAAGGTCTCTTCGAGGGAATAGTGCCCGTGGTGTCAGAAATAGAAATAAATCTTTAATAATTAATTTATAAGAGAGTCATTGAATATTTTGCGAACGGAATCGAAGGCATGAGCCCTTGGCGTCCAGTATTGAGCCTGAACATCCTGGAAGTTTTTCTGACCCCGTTTAACCATTTCTTAAGTACGAGCTGTGGGGAAGTCTCTTCAAGCTATCAAAACAATAATCGACGACGCACTGTACTTGAATTTTAAAGAAAGCTAGCATTCTGGCCTGATCAGAGGCCTAACAAACTACTTCAGGTGAAGCGTGCAATGCAGATGCAACATGTTCGCGTATTCCTGCTCTCCGTGATAAAGCACTTAAGCAGTGGAACCGTTCAGCGTAGCTACGTGTACTCCATGTTGTTTTTGACAAGCCCTGCATGTTTCATTCTTGCGAGCTTATCTGCATTTTCTTTCACGAAGTGCATGACATATCTGGGCCTGCATTCACAAAAAAGTTCGTATACTACGCTTGTTTGCAAAAGAAAATTTTATCTAATTCTACTGCTGGACTTACTACTTCGAAGGCGACCGGCCAAGTCGATGACTACTCATGAATGAAAAGCTTTATGAATTCGGCCCCTGTTATGTTACCTGTTCTTCATCGAAGAAGACAAAAGAAAACACGTATGCTTCTATTACTGTTCATAAGCTATGGGCGACCCACTATGCATCGTCATTTCGTTAGTTCTGTGCACCGGAGTGAATTCCTCAACGAAAACTACCCCACGTTCTTACATGCACTAAGCTATGGAAACAACTTGGACAAGGACAAAGACAGAGCAACGAGACTGTATAGGTGAAGCGCCATTTCAAGCATTGTCAAAAACTACCCGTAGATGCAGAGAGGACGTAATTACCGCTCGATAACTAAGCACTGAGGACGGCAAGGGAGAAAAAAAAACAAGAGTTTTTCCCGCGTACGCGAACGTGATTGCACGCGAAAACCCGCACGTTACCCGCATCGAATGTTTGAGTGCGCAATCTGGGCAAACCAGAACATTGACAAGAAGGGGCGCGAGAGGTGGGACGGGAAAAAACGAAATGGAAGTGGCAGCAGAAATGGAACTCGTCGAATTTCTTTAACTAGCTTCGATCGCACTTCTCCAAAACAGGCGAAAACCTGGCGCGAATGGAACGCGCCGCCGCTAAGCTGTGCTCAGTCGTCAAAGAATGGAACCGCACCGCGCAGATTGTGAGCGGCAAAGAAAGGGGAAGTAAGGAAGGAACGAGGAAGGAAACGGGAACTTAGTTCCGGGGCGAGTGGGGCTCTCATTAGTTGCGCCTTTAATTCCTTTCGAAGGAAATTCCACGCTGCCTCCAAAAAGGAAAGGAACGCGCAGGGACGAAGCCGAGGGCGCGTACGAAAAAAGAAAGAAGACCCGGAACTCTCTTTCTCTTGCATCTTGCTCCATCGTAGCTATCTATTTCACCCCGGGGAGCCGGCACAATTTAATTTCACTCGAACTGCGCCGAAGGACCAGACCGAACGACCTGTTCTCGGTCTTCTTCGCTTCTTTCTCACTCTTTCTCTGTTCGTTCTATTGGTGGCGCGGAATAGTTCTGTTTAGAATTTGCGTGGGAGCTCGTCACCGTTGGAGCGGTGAGACGTAATTGCTGGAAAATTACTAACCTATATCGACAAGACGTCTTCGTAATTCGTCATAGTTCAAACGGGGAGAGTACGTGTTGCCCGTCGCTGTCGGAACAACGAGCTCTCGGTCTTGTCGCTTGTCTCTGTATATATGCGCATTCTAAAGAGACGGTGCTTCAGTCGTAGCGCACAAAGCCCAACACTTTTTTGTTCTGTAAAGTGTTTATACATGGGGAGGAGAGCTCGGAAGCTGTAATCGTCACGCTGAGAAAGCGAAAAATATGTTGCAAAAAAGAAGGTATATGCGGATTTTGACAGCATTAGCGGGATGAACCGAGGTTCCTATCGTAACCAGAAAGACTTTAACTGGAGCAGTGGAAAGCGGCAGCTGAGCGAAAGTTTATTGGCTTGTGCATTTAACATAGAGGGTATACAAAATTAAGATTTGTGTTTTTTTTTATTTAGGCACTGGGAGGCATGCGAAGACCACCTGTGAATATAGATTATGTTACCAGACACAAAGTGAGATGATAATTATCGCTGTCAGCAGCCCAGTCACCTAAAATTGAATAACTAACTTCTTGTTGACTGCAGTAAATGGGTATTATCTGCATTGAAAAGTTAGAGGCAATCGTGTTTCAACACAATATCAGTCGGAAGAATTGTTCGAGCGTGTTTGTGCTCCGCGATATTCGACTCCAAACGTTAATTGTTCGCAAGATTATGCATGCAAGAAAATTATAATCGACGCAAAGCTCCTCCTTGATGTGACGCGACTGTTGCGTGCGGCGTTTAGTCTGACAATGGGGCAGAGGCATTGGCAAAGATGATGACTGTCCCACTTCCCTTCTCGGCTGGTGAAATACTGGTGACATAAAAAAAAAATCGAAGAACCCGGAACCGTTGTCGTAACACGTGACAGCGCAGCCTGTTACGATGGTGGCAGCTGCCATGCCAAGATAATGGCGCGAGCGGAGAAGCTGGAGGGCAGTGCGCGTGCGTAATGGTGACTAGAGGAGCGGGCATGGTCCTGGGCTATGCAAATAAAGTGACTGCTGATTTCCAAGTGCTGTAAGTTTTATTGCAATCAAGAGCAACAACTGCACGACACACCGTGCTGTCATACCTTTATTTCGCGAGTCGACAGCGGAAGGGGAACCGTTATATTTGCCTATGCCTCCACCCCGTTGTCAGACTAAGCGCCGCACGCAACAGCCGCGTCACATCAGGGAGGAGCTCTACGCCGATTGTCAGTCTCTTGCATGTGTAATCATGCGAACAACTAAAATTTAGAGTCGCATATCTCGGAGCACAGATACGCTAGAAGAATTCTTCCAAGTAAAATTGTGTTCAAACACGACTGCCTCTAACTTTAGAATACAAACATACACACTTACTACAGTCAATAAAAAGTTAATTATTCAATTTTAGTCAATTGGGCAGCTGACAGCGAAAATTATAATCTCTTTATATTATTTTGTATTATTTTATTTTATATTATATTATTGTACATTATTTTCGCTATTGTAAAATACCCTCTGATGTAAAGCCTTTCAAATTGTTCTTTTGTAATTGTATCACTTTTCCTGCTTTCTGAATTGGTCCCCAGGTCCCCCCAAGTTGTCTATGACAGGTTTTTTTGCCTTTAGGACCCCCAACATTGTGTTGGAAATAAACGCCCCTTAACTGAACTTTGCGTCCCCCTAGCCACATAACTGATTTGCACAGGTGGTCCTTCGCGTGCCTTTTTAGAAAACTTAAACTTAATTTTGAACACACCGTATATGAAGCAGCAGTGCGACCAGTCGTAGTGGCTCAGTTGCTGTGGTGTTTGACTGCAGAGCATGATATTGCGGGTTTCACTTCCGGCCATGGTGACCTCATTTTTATTGGAGAGGAATGTGTGTGCCTTGTTTTGGGTGCAGCTTAGTGAAATCCCAAACGTACAGAACTAATTTAGAGCGTTCCACTACAGCCTCTCTCATAACGGACTGCGCAGTTTTGGGACGTTAAACACCCTAATTTTGACAGTTGGGCCGCAGCTGCACTCTTGAGTCTGTCTCGCTTTCTTTGCCCATTCTGTCACGCGCTATTGATCGAACAAAGAAAGGGGAAGGTGTTCCCTGTTGGTGCTAAGTGTTTCGCACAGCCATAACATAAACACTACTGGTGGACTTGTGCCTTTTATCACTCCAAATCCACGCAGGCACCGTAAGTATGGGACTCGAAGTAATTCTGAACGTCTGGAGCTCTTTAACGAGCACCCAATGCTTTGTACAAGTTTGTATTTCATTCGTCACCACTTGAAATGCGGTCACCATGCTTCGGAATAAAATCAACGTTCTTGCGTTCAGCAGCACACGTCCTAGTCAAGCATGGCGACAAATACATAGCACTCCACCAAGTACGGGCAACCGCAGAAATCTTGGAATAGCGAGATAGGAAAACGAAGATTTACGTTCAGTCAATCAATTCTTCTTGGGATTAGGAGATGTAACCCAAAGTGACCTACAATATTCGCGGGGAAGATTTCTATTACTGCACCTAATCAAATTTTGATCACTAGTAACCTTAAATACAAATTTGTGTTTCAACGTTGCTTAATGTTCTCTCTGAGACTCCCATATTGAAGACCGGTACTAAATAGTTATAAAGATATACAAAGAAGCTTCTGCTAATGAAAGCAGCACATCTGGGTTTAATGCTCAACTACTTCAGATGGCATTGCAAGACAGCACAAATATCATTATCAATTTTTGAGAGAAAGAGAAGAATGGTTCTATCACACGCAAAGACAGCTGTATTGCCGTTCACTCGAAGGCAGTTAAAAAATTTCACCCTAAACCTGGAAGGACACCCTCTAATTACTGTCACACAGCATCGATTTCTTGGCATAATACTTGATAGGCAGCTATCCCGGGCACCCCACACACACAAAAAAAAACTATAGTGACTATATTATACTATGCTACAGTGACTGTACTTCGCAGACTTGCAGGCACATCATGGGGCGGATCAGTATTATCCTTGCTGACTGTTTACAATGCATTAATGCGACAAAAAAATTGCGTATTCCGCGCCCATCTTACACGGACTTTCCCACACGTCAGATAACTGAATTGAAAAACTTTTAGCTAGAGGACTACGCATATGTCTAGGAGGCCCACGAACGACTTCTACCTCTCTTGTAATAGCTGAGGCTCGCCAATCACCATTTTCTGTTATGCGAACTACAGAAACATGCCGGCATTATTTCCGTCTTCGAACACAGCATAAAAGCCACTCATTGGCTCTAGGCATAATGAAACGAGATAGAAGTTATGTTCATATAGAAATTCGAGAAAATCTTCACATATTGCCAAGAAATGAATTTCGGCACTCAGACGTCGAATATCCTGCATGGCTGCTCACACTTCCAGAAATCGAATTATAACTAGACGGAATATTCAGAAAAAGAGACGTGTTTATTCAAGCTGCTCAACAACTAGCACTTTACTAGGTATATATGCGGTATTCAGGATACACACACGTCGATTTACACACACTAATCTCGGATACACACACTAATCTCGGCGTAATATGAACCGGCAGCGACCCCATATTTATGCTAGCGCTTCACTTGTACACCGTAATAAATAACATATGTGCCTGTAAGACACTTGTAAACAGTGTGAACAAGACGAGGTGTACGCACGCTCAGCCCCTCCCCAACCCGTAGTACGCAAACATGCAAACGCAAACGCACGCACACACCCACACACACCCACGCACACACGCAAACGCAAACGCACACACACACCCCCACACACACCCACACCCACACCCCCACCCACCCACACACACGTGCCATTGTAAATGCGCATTAGAAATATATATATATATATATATATATATATATATATATATATATATATATATATATATATATATATATATATATATATATACCATACTATTTGGCTGCGCGGTGTAGAACAAAGATTTCGTACCTCACTGGTCGCAACTTTGTAGCGATCAAGATATTTGGAAAACTCGGCCAAATCCTCGAGCACGGCGGTGTCTAGCTGTGCGTTCTCAACACACTTCTGTCGGCCTTTGCTGCAAGCCGCAACAGATTCAACGCCTTCAACATGTGGGATGCAATGCGCCTAAGTACACAACAAACGCATTTGCTGCAATGCGGCATGCACTTAGAGCCGAAATTTCGGCGTCCTATTCGTCAACGGACACCCGCTGCATGACAAGAGTGCTGTGGAACAACCCGAGCATCAGAGTTCAGAAAAGGCTCCCAACGGCAGCCAATGTGCACGCATATCGCAACAAACGCTAATATTTTCGAGCGCCATCTATATGTATTGGTCGACAGGACTTACGGCGCCCCTTATCACGAAAGTTGCTGCACTTACAACCACTACGTTTAGCCCAGCTTGACCAGAACCAAACGGCAGCTTTCGGTGCGCCGAGTGCACAGTTTCACTGACGTGAGAAGCAGTGGACACTGGCGGAGGCGCATGACTCATGCCGAGTTCTGACTAAGGGCGGGCGCGGTGTAACGTGGCGAGGCCAGCTGCTCGCAACACCGGGACAGCCCGTGACGAGCAGCTCATTACACTGAGTACATCCGAACTAGCCGTTGAACTGGGCCCATTCTGCGATCACCTTTCCCGCCTTTACTGAAACGCCTCCTCTTGTGCGCTACGGTGAAAAGAAGTGATTCATTATGCAGCCTTACTTTATAGCAGTTGGCCGTATATGATGCGGGGGAAAAAAGGACGAGATTGACGGTACGTCGAAAACGAGAAATGGCAAACTGAAAGAACATAAAATTGGCAGTATGATAATGCACGTGCTAAGGCAGTTGTATCCGTTTGGCTTTCTGCAAATCCCAAGCATAGTCGAAAGCTAACCGTTTATATTACGCAACCAGGTGTATTACCTTTTGTTATTCATTTTCCAAATATCCAAGGATATGTTTATTGTGTTCCCAAATACATAATAGCATGAATCAACGCGAGCTGATACCATTTCGTTCGATATTACGATTCTACCTGGCTATAAGAAAAACACAGCTTTTATCTCATTACCTTCGAGTAATTCTGTATCTTAATATAAACTGTTTCCGATAACGGTCGAATGTTCAATAGGTTATCAGTAACCAACTTAGTCACTGTTAGTTCTCACGAGAGGTGACATGCTCGCTTTGTTTTTTAACAACTGTCCTGAAATTGTTTTGCTACTGAGCAGGAGTGGTCGGTTTTGAGTTTCGGGGCACAGAAGCACGCTTTTATCCGCTGGGATGTAAAAACACCCTTGTACAAAGGTCTCAGAGTGCCTCGTATTGAAAGCTAATTGAGAATTTCGTACTGCCGCACCCCTGAGAGCTTAGGCGTGGGAGTAGAACGAGGGAACACAATGAAGTTACACTAAGCAGTGCAGTGGGGCATCGCAATTCCCTTTTATCCGCCGTTAAAGAAAAATGTTCTCATTACTTTACCAAGCGTTGCTTACATTGGAAGATTTCGATTCAGTCAACGAGCTTTTCTTTTTTCTTTTCTTACGCTAAGTTGTGGTGGGAGACCGCTAGCTTGCGTTGAAAAAGGCACCCGCTTACGTTCACCGAAGCTTCTGCTGCGAGCGGCTGCATGCAGTATTATTGTGGTTTACTTAATCATAATAGCGTCCTGCCTAAAGACAGACAGCTATTCGCTAGAATGTTCGTGCAAGTGGAGTCGCAAAAAGGAAATTTTGATCCATCATTAGAGTAGTTAATTTTCATCCATTATCATTAGTAGAGGTAGGTACTACTTAGGTCAGTTATCAGTCCTTTTTTTTTTCGTTTCGAACCATACGCAAAACATGTGAAAAAGTGAAACATGTGAATCCGTGTTGATTTAATTCAAAAAGCATAAGTAAACGCAACACACCTCACTCCAAGTAGCACAATATTCGGCCAGCGCCAGGTCTATATCAGAGTGCTTTAAATGTATTAAAGAATTGTGCTTATATATGAAATATGCATCTGCTCATGATTTGCTTCAGGTGTATACTGCAAAGCCCTGGCGTGCTTCTGTGTTTTCTTTTTTATGTAATTCATAGTTATCACGCATCAGAAAGTGCATTTAATACCTCAATATTACTAAACACTTTCTTGCTACTGTTAGATCACTTTCTAAGAATATTGATGTGTGCCTTAAGTATTTGGAACGTGTTGAACATCCCGTGCGCAAGAAAACAAAAGTTATTTTTGTGATGAGCGCTGTCAAAAAGACAATTTATCGCTGCAGAAATGGCAGAAGCTTGCACCGCAGTACTTAAGACAAGTGAAGAAGTAATGAAGAGTAGCAAAAAGAAAAGAAAACTCCATTGCATGAGAAAAGGTCAATGAATTCACAGTACATTTGAGAGCGCTAAGCGTGAAAAGTTCACATTCGCATCCAGTGACTCGGTGAACGCCACATACAAATGTATGTCTCCCACAACGGGCTGTTCTTTTCAGCTATAAACTACCGTGCAGCATTGCGGGAGGAAAACGGCAGCCAGAATGGCTTCCGGAAGATTACGCTTGGTGCCTGCAGCGGTGATAACACTGGCTCATCCTGTCATCCAGCGAGGAGCATATCTCTGCACTTTGCTCCGGGACCTAGCGGTGAACGTCTTTGCGGCCTAAGTGACAGTTTAAATGCTTGGACCTGCGAGGGTATTGCACACAATCTACAGCTGGAGCTCGTTATTTTTCGGCGCTTCGAGTGAAAGTTCTATTGTTACGGCACATTAGGTGGACGACTACAGACATACAACGTTATGTACGTAGCACACTGACAACGACGCAGCCAAAAATAAATGGCGTTTAGTCAATAATAACAGGCACGAAAGACCGCAGCCGTGTGCGGTCACCCATAATTGTAAATAAATACAAAGTATATATATAAAAAATATAAAATATAAAAATATAAAAAGTATATATATATGTATATATATATATATATATATATATATATATATATATATATATATATATATATATATATATATATATATATATATATATATATATATATATATATATATATATATATATATATATATATATATATACGAAGCTGTTTAGAGGAACCTTAGGAACCTTTCCCAACAAAGCTCATAGCCGCGCAATAAAATGCACCCTTAGTCAAACATCTGGGCAGCCTCAGCGAACACGACTACATCGTAACAACTGCTCCCATTGCGCATCGATAAACGCCATATTGTGCTTGGAGAATTACGCGATCGAGACATCGACACAAAAACACGCATCCAGCTCAGAATTGCGCCACAACTTATTAATGCGCTGTGGCTCGCGCCATTGCGCATGCACTGTGCCGGCGCAATGACTGTGCTGTCCATGAATACTTTGTTTAGCGCAAAACGACACACACAAGAAAGACGACAGGACAAGGCGCTACTCTCAACTCTAAGTTGAGAGTAGCGCCTGGTCCTGTCGTCTTTCTTGTGAGTGTCGTTTTGCGCTAAACAAAGTATTCATGGATTCGCACCAACTAGCCCGCCAACTCATCGGACTGTGCTGTCCTTGGGAATGATACGCCTGCCGCGAGCAGCAAGGAAGAAGAAGACGACGAATCTGCTGCTAGCCTGTCTGAGTAGCTCTGCCTACATTTATCGTTATTTTCTGGTAATATTACTGGTCAGAACGGTTCAAGACGTCTGTCGACTCGAAAAGGTACCTTCCGTATCGGAGACCGACGGGTGCTGCCCCACCCGCCGCCTCACAAGGTGCTAGAAGGAACCAAGCTGGCACCGACGAGCACCCCGCCATGACCTCCCAAGGGCTGACACCGGGTCAGAAACGCCAGCTGGTTTGTACAAGCCAGCCTGACTGCAAGCGACAAGACACTGGTGAATCTGAAGACGAGTCAACTATCATCGACGACGACAACGTGGCAAACCCTTCAGACCTGGACATGGACGAGGGTGGTTTCCGAATTGTGCGCCATCGTAAAGACAGGGCGGAGGGCATTCCAGTGTTAATCACTGCAACATCCGAAAGAGATGATTTAAGGCAAGTAAACCCTATTGTCCTGTATTCTGAGCTTGAAAGGATTCTCGGGGGAGCACCAGTGAAGAGCCACTTCACAGCACAGGGTGCATTGCTCTTAGATGTAGAGACAGAAGGACAAGCCAACGTCCTTCTAGAGACCAAGAAAATCGGCGGCATAGTCATATCTGCCCGTGTCCCACACAGTTACATGAAAAATACGTGCATTGTTAGAGGAGTCCCTAAATGGTACTCGGATGAAGAGCTACTCACCTACCTGAGACCTCAGGGCGTGTACCATGCAAGAAGAATCATCCGTCGGGTCCAAACCTCGTCATGTGAGTGGGAGTCAAGGCGCACTAACACGGTGGTTCTCACATTTGCTCCAAATTCTGAACGCCCGGAGAAGATCAACCTTGGTTTCACAAGACACGAGCTTGTCGACTACGTGGAGACACCACCACGCTGTTTTAAGTGTCAGCGCTTCGGACATATCGCTAAGTACTGTCGTGGGGAACAGAGGTGCAAGCGCTGTGGGGGACCTCATGACTTTAAGACGTGTGCTCGTAAAGACAACTTTGTGTGTGCAAATTGCGGCGGTGATCATCCTGCTAGCTACGGTCGATGCCCTGCGCGGACAGCTGCTCAGCGAAGAAATAAGTTGTTTGTTCTGGGTCCAAAGAGTGCAAGCGCACCATCGAACACGAAGAAGACATCCAGAGCGCCACAACTACCTGGTTTGGAAACAGAATACGCATCCCACTTCCCGCGTCTCACACCGATAAATGAAGTTACTGAGCCAACGCAAACGGTCTCAGCGGCTGAGAAACCTGTTCGAAAAGAGCCCGAAAAACGCACCTATGCGGCCGCAGTAAACCGACCTCAAGTACCACTTGGCAACAGTCAGCAGGAAAACTGCCAGCATGTGATACGCGCTTTGTTCACGGCACTACGTTCCCACGTTGCGAAGATGCCTGCTAGTTCGACGAAGGATATGCTGGAAGCAGTGCTGGCTCTTGAGTCAGTAATACTCTGCTCTACTTCCACATACACTCAGTAGCATAATGGCAATGTCTCGCCCACTTGGTCCATTCCGTCGTCCAAAAGTGCCCTTAATAATGCAATGGAACTGCGCCGGTATTCTACAGCGTCTTTCTGAACTCAGCCTTTTCCTTCGAGACATACCTATACCAATTCTAGCACTCTCGGAGGCCGGTCTCCCAAATGGAAGGACGATCCCAGGGTACATCAGACATGGAAATCCGAGTATACCATCATTTGCGAATGGAAGTGCGATGATATACATCAGGCGAGAAATACCCCACGTCACCTTACCAGTGCAAGACCTTTGTTCTACCTTCTTGGAAGTCGCCGCTGTGCAAGTGTGCCTAGGAAAACGAAAACTCAGTGTGGTGTCGGTGTACATAAGTCCGCGCAGGAAGGTCTCCATGGAGGCGTTCATAAAGGACCTTTGCATTCGTTGCCCCTCTCCTATAA
The DNA here is from genome assembly GCF_038994185.2 of Dermacentor albipictus. Classification (NCBI taxonomy): domain Eukaryota; kingdom Metazoa; phylum Arthropoda; class Arachnida; order Ixodida; family Ixodidae; genus Dermacentor; species Dermacentor albipictus. Next base: position 102,352,077 of record NC_091824.1, on the reverse strand, counting down.
TAATCTGTGGCGACTTTAACGCACATCATTCGCTTTGGGGAGATAAGACTGCAGATTCCCGAGGCAAGGAACTTGTCACAGCCTCGGATGCTGCTGACTTATGTATCGCGAACGATGGCAAACCGACTTTCTTCAGGCCACCAGATTCATGGAGTGCCATAGACCTCGTTATCCATTCTCCAGACCTTGTCGTATCGTCAACAACGGCCCCAGACAGGATGGGCAGTGACCACTTTCCGATCTTCACGAACATCACCGGATTTCACACTGCTGGACGACAATTCTGTGCTGTGACCCGCTGGGACACATACAGAGAAGCATTGGACGAATCCCCTGGTGAGCTGTTCGCAGATATGCTGCGGAGCAAAAGAGTGGCTACCTCAATGTTGAAACTGCCAGATCATTTCCCTACTCCTGATTTGAAACTAAAGAACCTCTGCGCAGCGCGTAGGAGAGCGGAGCGGAAACTAATGAGAAAAACGGGCAATCCATCTGCGAAAACTGAATTCAACAGGATAAACGCTGTCATCCGTCGTCACACCAAAAGGTTAAGACGAGTTCAATGGGCTGCTTTCTGTGAGAGTTTATCGGCGTTTACTCCCATGACAAGGATATGGGGAGTAATGAATAGCCTATCCGGAAAGATTCGCCTGCCCAGGCCATTCGAAGCACTGGCTTTAAAGCAAGGAAAAGATTTGCAAACCCTTGCAGAAGATTTTGCAGACGTCTACACATCTGGCAGATCAGCAGGAGTATCGAACCCTCTATTGTCTGAAGCATCGCATACCATGGATACGCCGTTCACCTTTCGTGAGTTGGATTTGGCGCTTAGCAAATTAAGAAGACGCTGTGCTGTGGGTCCCGATTCGATCAGCAATCAGATGCTGACAAATTTGCCATATGAGCGAAAACAAGCACTTCTGGACATATTTAATCACGTCTGGAGCACAGGAGAGATCCCAGAAGCATGGAAGACAGCATGGGTGGTGCCAGTGCTCAAGTCGGGAAAGGATCCTGCAAACCTCACCTCATACCGGCCAGTATCGCTAACATCATGCGCATCAAAGTTGATGGAAAGACTAATATGTACGAGGTTAACATGGTATCTCGAGCAAGGAAATAGACTGCCATCATGTATGATTGGATTTCGTCCACGGCTGAGTGCCCAGGACAGTGTCTTGGATCTACTGAGCCATATCGAGCACCATCGCGCAGACGGCCTTTCCACACTCGCCATCTTTATGGACGTTGCCAAGGCATACGACTGTGTGCTTCATACAGGCATCATCAACGGACTCCGAGCCATGGGCGTCTCGGGAAATGCTCTTCGATTCGTCCATGAATTTCTCAGGGATCGATGTGTCCAAGTTAAGCTCGGAAGTATAATGAGTGACAAGCGACGAATTTCCCTCGGCGTCCCACAAGGAAGTGTCCTATCCCCCTTGCTTTTTAACGTTGCCATGGCCAGCCTTCCAAATGCCCTGAAAGTAGGTCGAACGGCAGTTAAAATGTCCATCTACGCAGATGACATCTGCATTTGGATCTCGGGGTACCAGCACAAACGTTTGGCCCGAATAGCCCAGGCCGCAATCTCCACTATCGATCGCCACTTATCGACGCTTGGCCTATCTTTATCAGCAGAAAAATCGGCCTTCATGCTTTTCCCGGGAGTGAGACGCAAGTCAACACGTCTGACGCTGAATATCAGAGGGCATTCAATTCTTCGTGCAACTCATGTTCGATTCCTGGGCGTCACCATCGACAACAAGCTGCTATGGCGTGGTGCGGTCGAAAGTGTTGTGGCTGCATCAGTGCAAAGAATCAACGCACTTCGTCGATTGGCAGGTATACGTTGGGGTAACAATCCTACATCCATGCTTAAACTGAACGCTGCACTGATAACAAGCCGCATTCTTTATCAGCTCCCTCTGATATCACCGTCATCGAGTCAATTCGAGCGCTTGGAGGCAGTGCACAGAAAGGGACTTCGCTTGGCGATGGGAGTTCCAACGGCGGCTTCAAACAAGAAAGTCACTAATGAGGCAGAGTCTCTTCCACTCCGCCTCTTGGCATCTCAGGCCTTGCTGACGCAGCTATTAAGGCTGGGCGAGTCACGGGCAGGCACGGCGCTTCTCCGGCGGCTAAGAGCAAGAACTCGCTCACATTTCCATGCGGCGCTGAACACCTTCCGATTTTTAGGATTGGAATGGCCTAAACGAAGTCGCCTTGACCCGCCATGGTCTTTTCCGGACGTTACCTGCAGCCTCAATGTACCCCACCTACCGACGAAACGCACCATTTCAACTGCCGAAGCCAAGTTCATTGTGCTGGACCACTTAAGCACTGTGTTTCAAAGCCATCTACAAGTGTACACAGACGGTTCGGTGTGCGCACAAACAGATAGCTGTGCAGCGGCATTCTGCATACCATCCCTTGATGTGTCATGGTCTGGCCGACTGGATCGCGTAGTTTCCTCTACAACAGTCGAAAGTGCCGCAATCACCGCGGCTTTGCGGAAACTACGGGCCTTTTCTGCACGAGATGTCGTGGTGCTGACGGATTCCAAGTCAGCATTGCAGAGATTACATCGGGGCCTACCTCTAGAGAAATTTACAAGGCAGTCTCTGGCACTGATCGACGACCTAACGAGCAAAGGATTTAACATAAGGTTTCAGTGGATTCCATCACACGTAGGAATTGATGGGAACGAGGAAGCTGACGCTCTGGCACGCCTAGCGCTGACATGTGTCCCAAAAGTGAAAGCTCCAAAAGCTTTTCGAAACCCTAAGGGTGCAATCCGCCTTCACTTTAGAGAGATGTTCAAGAATCCACACGAATCCTGTGTGACTCATGGATTTACACGTGAACAAGCGACGCTTTTATACCGCATCAGGACCGACTCCGCGTACACCCCAGCTTGGTTATTCATGACTGGGCTTCGCGCTTCCCCACTCTGTGTTTTCTGTGGTGACATTGGCGACATCGAACATTTCATTTGGCTGTGGCCTCAGTTTGACACGGAACGAAAAGTAATGGTCGACAACCTACAAAAAAGCGGGCTCACGCACAGGACCTTTGAAGATGTTGTTTTCCCCGGAGGGCCCGCGGCATTGAGAAAGAGAGCGCAACGACTTCTTATAGCCTTCCTGCGAGACACGGGGCTCATCGACACCTGGTGACACACCACTGATTTGAACTCGAAGGAGGATCAGGCGGAACAATTGCCGGCTATGTATGCCAGGCTAACCCCGCCTGCTTCAACATCACCACCACCACCACCACCACCACCAGCAATGATATCTGTGCGACCAATAAAGACGAGCGAAGCCCTTCGCCGCTCTCATTTTAGTGTTCGGCCCAAACTTGAACGCGGTCACATTATTTTACGCTACCTTCGCCAGCTATCTTCTGAATATAGATAGAGAAGCGAAAGCAAACCCCCTTGAAGTATGCTAGAAGCACTCTGAAAGTTATATGGCATATAACTTATATTATAATAATGTATTATAATATAACATAATTTATTATAATAATATAACTTATGTTATACAATCATAGAGCACCCCAGGTTTATTTTTATTATTTTAATACTTCCACATTTTACGCACGTTCCAGCGGCTGCTTTTTAGGCCCTGTTTACAGCGACGTTCCAGCGACCTATCACACACTTCATAATCTCACTGGCAAGTCACTGACAGTCCACCGCGCTCTTTGGCCACATCTGGCCTTTGTGCTATTAAACAACCCGCATCGTCATCATCATCATCATACATCGGTATGTATTCACCTTACCCTTCAATTTCGACTAAAAATAAATTCACTACAGAAATAGACACAGTATAACATACCTAGCCTCAATCGACAGCTTTATGGCTTATATCTTCATAGTAGAGGTGTCACACGTACACTTCCGATCGCGATCGGGGCTGATCCGGATCGGATTTCTCGATCGCGATCAACAATGGTTGCTACTACACGGTCCAACGAGCCGGATCGAGGGAATATCGTCCACTTATCGTCAGAAACTCTCAGAACTCCATAATCTATTGGCTACAAATTCAGATTTTCAAAATATTTATTTATTTATTTATTTATTTATTTATTTATTTATTTATTTATTTATTTATTTATTTATTTATTTACTTAAGATACCCTCAGGACCATGTGGCATTAAAGAGGGGAGTCGTTACAGAGTAGTAATGTAAAGCAAGCAAACAAGCGCAGTCACTTTTGTTAATACAATGATTTTCCTGTTTATACAATGTTAGCTGGCTTCACTTCTTATCTTTAGCGTTTTCAGAATACTGCGCTAGAGGGCGCAGATGTCAGTCTGCGATCGCGATCAAGAGGCCTGATCGCGATTCTCGGATCGCGATCGCCCAGATCCAGATCCCGCAGGATGGCGATCACAAATGACCGTGTAGCAACACCCGATTCGGATCAAGCTCGATCGGGATCGGCTCCGATCGCGATCAGAAGTGTACGTGTGACACCGGTATAAGTAAACTTGCCACAGCATTTGTTCATGTGTGGCTTAACTATTCGCTTTCCTGATTATCAAACCAACGGAGTAACGCAGAGAAATGTCTTGCCATATTAGTTATGTTTTGTGTAGTTAATTACGTTATGCAAAAATCCGCTTTAGATACGTCATTCAGTTTCCATAAGATAACAAACAGACTATGTTGCTTTTCTTGCACACAAAAAAAGAAAAAATAAGGAAAGTCGGCTGTATTCAATCAATTTCAAAGTGGAGAGATAACAGCGCGTAGACGTGAATTCCCGAGTTTAAATGCAAACGTAACCAGCGAAATTGTTTATGAGTTGTGATATGTGGCCAGTGACACACATACTGACCGTTATTTTGAGTGTGCGAATAGCAAAATTTATTTGATGGGTAATATATTTTGTTTGTCGCCATCGTGATAATTTTTTTCTTTTTTTTTACTTTCTACAGCCTATATTAAGCGGAAGCGGCAACGTAAATATTGAGCTGAAGTTATCTCCGGGGCTTTCTAGTAAGAGATCATTACAGTTTCTTTTTTCACTTCGGTTGTATGCAGACATGGCAACGACAAAGCAATCAGGCTAAAACGCAACTCTCGTAAGTATTCACACGGTTCGCATAGTGGCGTCAAAACAGTCATTCATCTGAAACACGCAGCAAAAATGACGCAGTTTTCTTGCAAAGTTCTAGTACTTGAAAAAAAAAGAGAGAAAGAAAACTTTGGAAAGCGAAGCACATTTCAACCATTCCGATGCAGTCTCCGGACTTGGCATGACCCACTTATCAGCAGTGGGGGGAAATAATTAGGCACGTCATCACATTTCTCAGCGTACTGGGAAAGGTCACCCTCCGTGCTGAGAATGAGCTCGTGCAGTGATTACAAAATCGATGGCCCCTTATCAACCATGACAAGACGCGTGCGTTCTATGCAATGCGCCGAGGACATCGCTTCGACTGTCCTAACTACGTACCTTTGCCATGAGACGGTTCTCCCATCGTTACGAAGAGTAGCAGGAGCAGCGATGACACGGCGAATACACCCGTCGGTCTTATTCTTCTTCTCGCGTGGCCCAAAGTCATGGCGGCACCCAGCGTTCACTCACAATTCAAGAAAGGGCTTTTCGCAGCAGAGGCAGCTCAGTAGCCGGAAGCTGCAAAACGTAGGCGATATTAGAAAAATTTCCCCGCACACCAGTCACGAACACAAACTTCTCTTCGAGCCGACAACGACACCGTTGAAAGAAGCGACGGCAACAATGATTGAAAATCGGTGGTCATACACGAACACACACACACAAACACCAGCGAGCTATGCAGGAACAGTGGATGTCATGGATGCGAAGGGAAGTGGGACGTCACTTTTACGTATACGAGTAGTATATTCCAGAGGCGCTGCGTATGCGTCAAAGACAGCTGTTGTCACTGAAACGCCGGTGTACTATCCAGAGAGAGAGAGAGAGAGAGAAAGAGAGTAGATGGGGATGACCGCAGAACAGAACTTTCCTCGACTCACAGCACCATCACTACTCCTTTCACTTCGTAAATGAGCGGGCGCGCACGTGCGCGAGACACCCACAACGCGCACAACACCGGAAACACTTCGTATGCGACGGATAGATCACACGGTAAAATAAAGAGTAGCCTGTCCCGTCTTCCGCGATGTCCGAACGTCGATGTCACTCCTCGTCCGCTGTCAGAAAAAAAAGAACGGCTAAAGATAAAGTTGAAGCGCCGACGAGCCGTGTAGTCTCTCGCGTACTCTGACCTTGGTCGTCAATCAGAACGCTTCCTTCTTCGGGCGGATGGTCGGTCGGACAGCGCCGAGCCGTGGCAGCGCTAGGCACGCGACATCCAAAAGCGCGCGCCCCCCCGTAATAAAACTAGGGGCAGAAACAAAACAAAAGTTGTCGTCGATGGTCCCCACGCACACGGCAGTTCGCCAACGAGAGTATCCTAGCGAGAGGCAACCCTCTCCGAGAGGTGTACTCCGTGTCCCAAGTTGAGAGTAGCGCCCGTCCAACGCGGACTTCACGAGTCGAAGCGAAAGCCAATACGCGTGGTCACACCAGCTCTCTATAGGGGGCTGCCGCTGCGTCCCTGTGAGCGCCGGCTGGGCCGCGCAATGCCAGTGCTCTGGCGAGCCGCCTCTCTCAGCGATGCCGGCGCCGCCGAGATGGAGAGAGGGAGAGAGAGACCGCGCGTTTTCGAATCGATGCGCGAACCGTCCGTGCGACTCACGCTCCGGAGTTCGGGCGAACCCGCCAGGGGCGCGAGTTCCGAAGCCGCCGGCATGCGTCGAGAGATCGCGCTAGGAGCACGCGCAGTCTGCGGGAAGCAGGCGGCTGAGGCACGCGCAACGAGGACACGACGCGTGCGAGAACAATGTGTACGAGGCGCGAAAACTCGCGCACCAAAAGCTGTCGGAGTGTTGCCGAAAAACAAAATGTTTCAGAGAAAAAGAGAGCCCAACACAAGAATAGAAGGGCACGCCTTGGCACAGCAACGTTGCGCAGTGGATTATAGCTGGACGGGCGTTGCGAGTAATCGCCCACTCTAGCTTTAGTCGCGTGTCGGCGACGTGTTTGCCGTTTCTCACCACCGCTACCTCACAACGCCGGAAGATAAGCGACAAAAAGAAACATAATGAAAACAAACGGTGCGCTCGCTGCTGCCGGTGTAGCAGTCGGGAACAATCAGGACTATCCGTCACTCCCGAGTGCGCGGGCGCGTCTACGCATTTGCGGCACGCATTGTTGCTGCCTGGGCTGCCTGCCGACCGGCCTGTCGGGCGTGGAATGGCGCACAGACACACCAAAGCTCGCTCGCTTCGTTCTCGACGAGAGAAAACAACTCGGTGTGCCAACGTGCTCTGGAATGCACGCACTCCCTGATGAGCACGCGAACCAGAATTGCTCGCGAAACTCATGAGCGGCGCCGACGTCTACGCAACGCCCCTGCTTTTCTTACTCTGCCGCTGAATCTTTTTCTATCATGTCCTCCTCTCGGCGAATGGTACACCGCAAGCATCGCGACGTCCGTGAACAGATCGCCGACGAAAACGGCGCCGCGGAAGAGCGAGGCGTTTCGGAATGCCACACATGCCCGTGTGCGCCATGCGAACTCATGGAGCGGTAATAAGGTTCTGTCCTCGCTCGTCCCAGGCGGTGAAGACGCACAGAAAATACATCGTTGAAAGAATCAAAAGCAAGAAGTCAAGTTTTTACTGTGTGTTCTATTCCGAGCAAGTTTGTTGTGGCGTAACGCGAGAGCCTTTGCGTGCCAAGGTATCATTCGTCATCTAAATGGTATGAAATACCTTTGATACCAATACAAATAATACGATACGATGCAATGCAATACAATACAATACAATACAATACAATACAATACAATACAATACAATACAATACAATACAATACCAGGGAAATAAATAAAGAAGCAGGTATACCTTTTTCCGGTTGTGCATGCATGTGGTATGAAATAATTACGGGCCTGAAACGTGCGTGTTTTTGCATAAGGAACGGCTCTTTGTCTTATTGAAACAATAAACAGGCAGCAGTGGTTAACGAATTGTGTGCTCTATATAGAGCTACTTTCTTTCGAGCACGCAAACAGTGCTGGTCAAACTTCTACCGACACAAAAATAGGACTATGGTGTGACGCGGTAAGGACATCCAACCATCCTCAAGTGCATGCAATTCTTCCCTCACGTATTCTATTCATTTGATAAGCGAAGGAGCAGCCGGTACTGCTTATTTCAGCATCGTGTCTTGACAGTCTTGTATAAACACACTCGCTCTTAAAACTTATGACTCGCAGCCCTTGCAGTTAGAGCGTAGCCGGAATTACATTAAGAAATGTCTCCAGTGTAAAGGGGGCTTCGATCATGTGACACAAACAATCTTGTATAGGCGCTTGGCGAGGAATTAGCTCGTTTGAAAGACTTGTGCTGACAATATTGCTGCACTGCCGTCTCCATAAGCAGCACGTATATCCAGTGAAAAACTTTATAATTTCAAAGAGGTAAAAGTTGTTATCACGAGACTATACCTACTAACGCTAAGCTTCCAGTAGGTTGCCAGGCTTTTTTTTTCTTTTTTTGCCGCACTGTGTTATATTTTCGATAGATAACGGGCGTGCACACATGTGAGACATCAGCAACAAAAAGAAAAAGCTTTTCTATCCCATTCAAATAAACCTGGCTGCAGAGATACACGTAATGAGGTCAAAACCAACAGCCTGTTCTCATTAACTTGCCCCCTTGCAGAGAATGTCAGCCAGGACGCTATTTCTCTAGCTCAGCTGTTTTCTCCTGATTTCTGCGCACATCTCTGGAGAGCCGCCTTGGTTCGTGGCGCGGATGCAAGGTGACGTCTCCGTGCCTCTGCTGGCAATGGCGACTTCAGCGGTGGCTGCATCTAGAAAGCGGTCCGGCCTCCAGAGCCACACCAACGGCGATGACACCAGCGTCTACTCGCCCGGCAGTGAGGACTTCTCTGATGACGCCTTCAAGCTTGTGCGGAGCCGCAATGCGAAACGAAGACACAGCACCAGGGCATCCATGTCTTTGAGCACGCCAACGGTAGGACCCACTCATAATACCGCAGTCAGTACCATTCTATTTTTACCAGAGCTCGCTACCGAGAGACTGAGGCTGCTCAAGAGACAGTCTGTGTCGGTGCAACTTGAAGCGGCGACGCCAAATCAGGTCAGAGACGTTAGAGTCAACCCACGTAAAAGATTTGTTGGCTATTGACGTCACACATGAGACTGCGCTGAGAAATTTGACTAAATTTACGGAACTTCGTGGCATAACGCTCCACTCGTACACCCTCCTGAACAGTGGTCTCGCTACCGGTATCATCTACGATGGGGACGTCTCCATCTTCAGTGCTGACTTGGCGATTCTAGTGAAGCCTGCCGTTGATGGCGTCGCCATAACCCATGTGTACCTCGGCACATCGCGCTGTGTGAAAATAATTTTCAAGGGCGAGGCTCTCCGTTCGCACTTAAAGGTGGGCCACCTTAAACACCCTGTGCGACGATTAATCTCAAGGCAACTGCAATGCCACAATTCTATGAGGCTGGGACACGTGAGCACCGTGTGCGAGAACACGAGAGTTTTCTCACGCTGCAGTGAGCCCCATGCTGCAGACTCCTGTGGAGCCACGGTTCTGAAATGCACCAATTGCATTGGGTCCCATGATGCTTCCTCGAAGGACTGCCCCAAAATAATAGAAAGGAAAAGGCGATTTTGAAGCAGATAGCGAGAGACCGTTCGTCTCGTAGGGAAGCTGTCGCGGCTGTTAGAAAGCGATGCTCCCGCAGCCATCGGACTTCAAAGAACGCTGATGCCTTTGTGATCCGACAACACCTTGTCCTCTGCCCCCTAGACGTGGCGCCATTCAATATAAATCTGACAAGGTCATGGCGCAGAACAATACAACTTGGTCCACACTACTAAAGCAACAGCCAAATCCAGAACAACAGCGGAAGTCACAACGAAGCCGCAACCGATGCCAGGATCGATGCTACAGCCGGAGCCGGAGGCTCGTCAAATGATACAGCTGCGCACCACTGTAAAGTGCACAGCGCGGGTTCTTGACAATTTGCCCGAAGAAGACTGGCCAGTGGTTATGATGTTCTGGTCTCTCATGAATACTTTTTGAATGGTCGTGAATAACCTGCCCACTCCGTCAGCGCGAAGTGCAATGCAAGTCCTGGATGCTCTCAATTCCGTAGTTGCAAGTCTTGAGCAGGCATCATGGCTTACACGCAGCATTCCATTTGCAATGAAGTAAAAAAAATGGTGGGGTTTGCTTTATCAATATACTGCCACGTATTGCAACGTACTGCTGACGACCACAGGCGCATTGGTCTTCGCATGTGATTTCAACGTACATCACCAGCTATGGGGAAGCACCAAGATTAGCCTTGCCCAGCAGAATGGCGGCAGCGTAACGTTTTGGCTGAGCACTTCCTTGGACTTCACTGATTTCAAGGCGCTCTGCTGCGTGCACACACAGTGTTTCCTCTCACCCGCTTTCCTTGTTCTGTTCCCGCTTTCCCTTCCCCCAGTGTAGGGCAGCAAACTGGAGGCTGGTCTGGTTGACCTCCCTGCATTTCTGCTCTCCCTCTCTCTCTCTCTCTCATTTCATTCCGTAACACTCGCAGTGGACAGAGGTTTGCAACGGATGAAATACAAGAAGCCGGATGACTGTGCAGTTTTTCCCAACTTTGTTAACAGCGTATACAATTAATATGGAACGCGAGAAAAATCGTGATGCGCCTGCTGTAGAGTTTTACATTGAGAGGTGCCCTGGATACCTTGCTGTAAATAATACACCAACGATACTGCTTTGAAAAGATCAGGGGTGAATTTCTCGCACCAGAAGACTCTTAACGACACAATATCTATTGCCAGCTTGAAATAGTGTGTTGGATGTTTATTTGCGGTAGTACTTCTTCACTATTAAGTTCGTGTCCTCCTTTCTCTTTCTTTCTGGCTTTCTTTCTTTCTTTAGTTCGTTCTTTACGTTATCACACCATTGTCTACCGCACAATTTGCTTCGGTAGGTCTGTGGCCGAATTTATTTCAAACGGCAAGCTGACAAGAGGCACCCGATTGGACTGGAAATGGGTATGGCGAAGTCAGCCCGGGAGCGTGCCAGATATATGCAGAGCGGCCCGTTGCAGGCACCGGTCTCGGTATAGCTTCCGGGCCAATACATAAGCAAGGAGGCGGAAAACGTGACAACAGCACGAAGTTTTACCGAACTCCTCAGGAACTAGGAAGGGGAAACAAATGGAGTGGCCCAGCGATCTCTCCAGCATTTCTGCGTGCGCGTTGTTCCTAGAAAGCAGGTCGATTTCCCGTAATGCATGCTTCACGTTAAGCACGAATGCTTCAGGGCAAGCCATCTATAAAAGGGGTGCAGGCTTAGCTACTGCGCTATCTGTTTCCGCCCGCCTTTTATTTTTGCGTATTATTAAATTGCTTTTATTTGCTTTTCCGTTTCTTTCTCGCGCATATCTCTCTTATCACATGCACCGGTGGCGGTTGATAAGAAAACTTAGAGAAAATAGAGAAAGTCGGCGAAATCAATCCGTACACGTACGCTCTACACAAGCAGTGTGCACCTTCCTGACGCTGCTGCTTTCGATATAGGAAGAAAGAAATGGACCAAATCTTAGTGAGGGTTTTTTCTAATTTGTCTTATTGTCTGCGTAAGTAAATATGTCCAAAAACAATAACAAAACAGCAAGTGTACTGCACAGGTAAAACGTAAAAAGTTTCAAAGGAAAATCCCCGATTGAATGGAGAATGGGTGGAGAGGGAGATGGGTTTTGGGGAAGGAAGTGCACAAAGGAAAGCGCATAGCACAGTGCAGCTACGACGTTCGCGTGATCTGCGCTATCGGAAACTCCAGGTGTGCGCGGTGCAACGCCCCACGCGCGCGCGTTGAAAATTAGGATGATGACTTTTCTGTGCCAGCATGCGTGGGACGAAGGTTGTTTGTGATTTGGTTTATTTTTCTCGTGCTCTTCAAAGCGGCCTCAACCGGCACTCTGTATTTCGTACTTGTACATTGCTGGTGTTGTTATGAGCGATAAAGTGGCGCAGAGGCAAGCTCGGAGCTGTGGAATCATTGATGCTAATGCGCCAGTCGCACACCTCTGTGCGTTAACGGGATGTTTGCAACAAACGTACAGTAGTGCTTAAGGAGAATCAACCATTTTCTCCGATGCATGCAGAGGTGACAATAACTGCGGTTTCTCGAAAATTCGTTTTCTTTCAAATATACTGGTACAGCCACAGTCTTGCCAATGCATTGGCATCTTTGTCAGAGTATAATGCAGTTTCACTCGTCGCCTGCATTATGTAGAAAGCTTTGCTGGCGTTTTCTTAAGGATCAGTTCTTGCCGTGTTTTTATGGATGTTTCTTTTTTCTCGCAAATATACCGAGCCTGTCTTGCCACAACGACATTTTCCGCCTAATACACAAATAAAATTCATGAATATTATTGCTAATCTTCGAGGCAATCCGAAGGCACCTGAGACATATATCAGTTGTATCCTGCCGACAAATGACACAATATAGCTAAAGCACATATTACTTTTTCATTGAAGGCATTTTCTGTTCTGACGTAGCATTGTTCTTACGGTATTACTGAGTTCCTTACGACAGTCACTTCTGCCTCGCCTCGTCAATGTTTGTGGAAAATTAAATATCCACTTCATTTTCTCGATTACCTGTTTGCATAACCCACATAGAAAGTGCACAAAAGGTGTTGGCAAAAGTACACAGAAGAAGAGGCGCTGCAATACGACTGTGCTATTTCGCAGGTGCGGAATATTGCGTAAAAATTAAGAACTACTGTCGGAGCTAGGGTATGCGGAGACAGTAGTACTTACGTTGGGGATAGGAGGCGCGTGTATTAGCTTAACACATGCCTCTGTTTTTCGCGACACATTTGATCGAAAAATATTGTTCACAACATTACTTAAGAGAACACTAGCGGGCTCGGAGATGGCTGTACTTTTCACAGTAACACTGAAGGACTGTTGCCGTTGTAAGACATTGTATCCTTTTGATTCATAGTAATCCCACTTGTTGTATTTTTTCTTGTTATGATGTTGTTAAATGTACCTAACCCCATCGTCAGCCCTCGCAAAGCAGTGAGTTGAATTCTGGGGTTTCACGGGCCAGAACCCCGATTTGATTATGAGGCACGCCGTAGTGGGGACTCCGGATTCATTTCGACCACCAGGGTCCTTAAATGTGCCCCCAATGCACGGGACACGGGCGTTTTTGCATTTCACCCCCATCAAAATGCGGCCATTGCAGCCGAGATTTGATCCCGCAACCTCGTGCTTAACAGCGCAACACCGTAGCCTCTAAGCCACAGCGGAGGGTTTTATAAAGCGCACAAGAGGTGATCGAGCTATTCTGGTATCAACTACACCGAAAAAATCCTAGTCGCGAAAGCTCTCAGAACTTGAATGAGGGTCTAAAACGTGGCGTCAGATCATCAGCCTTACAAGTGAGCATAAGCCAACGGGCCTCATTAGCGAATGGCTGTGGAACGGACGGGTTTGGAGTGAGCAGCTCTCGCGTTCTGATGGGAAGCCGACCCCAGGAATCAGACGAAGCCACCATTGCACATTCAGGCCGCAAAGGTGCATATATAGCGAATGCCGCACTTTTAGGCGGGTAACGCCCCCGCATTAGGGAGTCTCAGCCCACCGCTTGAAAATGGTTCTGATCTTGTCGTTTCTCTAATTCATTTACCACAGTTCGTGGCCAGCCAGATGAATGGAAACTAAATATAGAGGTGTTCGTTCATTACGGAATTCGAGAAACATGATCAAATAGCCTCGTCGGTTGTGAATTTTACAGAGGTGAGCTTTCCCACGCACGAAAGTCACCGCTTCCGCAGAACGACAAGAGCTCACTGCCGGGTATTCCTTAACCCACTGCAGCATCGCTGGCCGGCACAGTTTTTAGGCCAGTGCACTAAGCTACCTGTTTTAACTAAAACATACACGTCGATACTTTTTGAGCAGGGCTGCCTTAAGACATAGTATAGCAGCAAACACTATTTATACTGAAGCAATCTCGCCACATCAGAAGGCTTCAGTAAGGGTCTGTTGTGAGAGCACATTTAAAACAACGTGATTAAAGGGACACTAAAGTGAAAAATTAATTTCATCTGTACCTGTAAATGAGCCTTGTACAGTAAAAAAACAAAAAAAAAACACTCACCATAAGGAGAGGCTGGGAAAGCCAGAAAAGGTGCAAGAAGTGAAAGATAGCTGGCGAGGCTGCTTTAAAATTCCTGCACCAGATCAATGCGATGTGATTAAATTTGAGGACGTCTACTCAGGCTTAGTTAAATCTTTACCGGTAAAAGATGGACTATACTGAATTCTATAGGAGAGAAATGAGGAACTTGACAACTTTCGCGACGATCTATTCAGCAGATGAAGAGCAAACACAAAAGAAGAGCAATATTGAAATCCACATCACACTGACGTACTTGCGCTGATGTTCCGGCACCAAATAAAGAAATTTGAACGTTGGCCTTCATTATCTTCTTAAATAATGAACCTGTAATGGCTAAATTAAGGAAATTGGACTTGTAATGTCGTACTGTGCCAGTCTAAGCTTAGTTATTGTTTCTCTTTATTGTCTCCAAGTCAAAAGGGCGAAAATTGCGCGCGCGCACGCACGCACGCACATACACACATACATACATAAGCAAAGTGTACAGAACAAATGTAAACGAAAGAGCAACTGGTCACAAAGAAAATGTATTTGTTGTCTTTTTTTACTTTTTTTACGAAGTTCTCCACCTCAAAAAGGTCCTTTTTCATAAAAACGGAATTGTGCGTTTTTGACATCATGCGTGCAAGGACGTCTAAAATTGTGAAGGTTTTCTCGAAACAGTGACAAGGCCAGAGGCCAGCCACCTTCCTATCACTTTGTCTATTGTCTGCCCCTCGATTTTTCCCCTTTGTAAAGTTTGCTGGCATTATCCTAGTATAGCCATGTGCTATTTAGCCCAACAAGGCGCTCTTATATTTCTCGAAACAATTCATTTGAACGTAGCTTGAGCTAATATCGCCGAAGCGTTTGGTACGCTGAAATGGTTCTCGGAGACTGGCAAGTAGTTCTGTATTATACGAGGAGAGTTGTGAATTTGTTCGCTAGTTATTGCAGATACCAGAGCATAAAATTTTGTTTACTAAACTACGGTTTTCTTTTTTACTTTCAAAGGGCTGTTTTGGCTTCATGACCATGGTTTTAATACAATCGCATTAGCTTTGACGGGTATGTGCGCTGCCTGTCATGATTTGTTGAAGGTTTTACTATATGAGACACACTCTGTAGGCATTTTCTCGAAGTGCGTATGAAGTTCACAGAAACACTGCCAGAGCTGGCGTCTCGCACAGCCATCCGCATGTCGAAGCTGCGTTTTTAGTTTCGAAAAGGCGCGGTATTCTCAGGCGACGACTTTCTCAAATTCTTGCTTTCGAGACTTCCCAGGCAATGAAAGTGTATTAAATATGAAAGCAACGGCGGGAAAGGCAATATCCGCCTCCCCAACAGGAGTGGCGTGAGGCAGCAAAGCATTACTTATTAATGGTCTAAGAAACGCCCGCGCTGGCAAAGAGAAGGCGCCTGCTGGCTTTGGCTGTTGAAGCCTCTATGGTGTAGTGCTGAAGTGTTTGAGAAGTGGAATACACTGTGGTGCTCGGTTTCCGCGAACAAACACCCGCGACGAAAGACTTACAGGGCATCGTCGTATAATCGGATAGGCTGCATACACATAAGAGCTACGTGCGCAGCTCCGCGTCTTCTAGTCGAAGTAAGTGCACACCTAAGTTTGCATCTTCTTCAGTGCGACGAGATTGGGGACGTGGAAGCGCGTTATAGTCGACTGCCACTAAGAGGCAGTAGTACGAGAGGCTCAGCAAATATTTGCATCGCATCTATGTTAGTGATATAGAAGAGACACCCTTTGTCGGCAATAAAGTTGAGTGCCTTTTCGTGGTTGCTTATTGGTGAGGCCGGATGCAAAGCCTGTACGCTGTCGTGTCACACCATTCTCTTTGATTGTCACGGATGGTGACGTCACGGGTTACCACGACGAGAACAAGACAATGCGTTTGCCAAGTTTACTGTACACCGCAGAGATCACACTGTGGCACGGAGATGACAGCAATCTAAACTAGTGCCATGTGCCCGTTATAGAAAACGTGTTCACGGCCCATAGAAAAAATCACTTTCTATTAGGTATTCATTATGATATATTAGTTGCAGTATGCGCAAGGGAAAAAAAAGGTCAAGAGACTTAGAAAAATAAACGACCCAAATATACACTATTTTATCTATGCTTACACATATATGCGCGGAAGGATGAGTCTGAAGATTACGACAAAAAAAGTACCAGACATTCTTAGTAAGCACTGCCGAAAAGAAATGTCGGTAGCGGCCTCATGTGCAGGGAAGCGCCATGCCTAACCTGACAATCAAATGAGTTGGCTTGCCAAATTACGTCACGAAGCCAAAACACACAGGATTGCTGGTATAGGCCAAATTTTGAATGCTGAAAACAAAAAAAAAAGAAATTGCTGGTTCTCCCGTCATCGAGAGTAGATGTAAGCGAGAAATGGCAACCGGCACACAGATTGGTTGGGGATGATACTAGCCACAATCTCGAAATGGGTGTAGTACATGATGGCAACGGCACACTCCACCACACTACACCGCGCTACGATCGAACTGTGCACTGGTCCATGTGGACGTTGCCCAGCTAGAAGAAGAAAAACGGCTAAAGGTCGCACGACACGCAAGCAAAGACGCCAGGGAGACAGAGCACACTGCCCAGCCAGAAGAAGACTGGATTGAATTCTGTGGTTTGGCGTGCTAAAATCCCGATTTGATTATGAGACACGCCGCATTGGAGGACTCCGGATTAAGTTTGACCACCAGGTGATTTTGAAGGTGCCCTCAATGCATCAGACACGGGCGTTTTTCCATATCACCTCCATCGAAATCCGGCAGCTGCGGCCGGGGTTTGATCCTGCGGCCTTGTGCGTATAGCAGCGCACCACCATAACTGCTAAGCAAGCATGGCGGGTATAGGCGCCTGAAGGAGACGCCACGCAGCGTGGCGCCATCTCTCGAGGCGACTCAAAACCCACGCCACGGAGCTCGCGGGCCGCTGGCGCAAAAAGATGACACTGAAGTGTATGGTGCCCTGTATCTGCCTTTTGAACGTCGCTATTGGAAAAGGCAAAAAAAAAAAAGCTTCAGCGTACTAGAAGTTACACCTTGAGTGATATTGGGAACGTACATTAGGAAGAACTCGGAAGCAATAGTTCTTGTAACTTGTTTGCGCAGTAACTAGCGTATGTAATGCAATACTGTACAAAAGGTGGGGGGATACCCTTACAAAAATGACTTTAGACTGTCTATAGAAAGTCTATAGACTTCTTATAGACGACCTTTCCTTTCTATAGATTTGGACTTTTGTTGATACTGACACGTGTATTTATATTTATCGGGCGACCAGGTTTCACCGCCTAACAAATCTTATCGCGCAGCGCGGGACGCGCTTGCATGTATCCGAAGTTTCTGGAAAGTTATCGATGCTTCTATCCGCGTGTCTGTTGTCGCCGAACCTTGTGTTATCAGATTTCATCGCGTGACATGAATGGTGTAGAACTTTGTGGAAGACACGCGGGTCCCATCAGGTAATCTGGAACATTCGACGACTGATCTATAAAAGCCGACGCGCTTGACCCGCTGATCAGTTTTTTCCGACGATCGCCGACCGTGTTCGCCGCTATCGTTGTGCTATAAGTGTAGCCTGCTTTTGTGGGCACAGGTTCGCCCAATAAAAGTTAGTTTTCTCGTTCACAGTATTGCTACTGTGTTATTGCTTCTTTCTTCACCGTCACTACCACGTGACATCTGGTGGAGGTGCTTTTTCGTCCATGTACAGGACGCCCCCGACAAGCCGTGATCCCAGCCCAGACCGCGAACAGAACACCAACGTAATCCCGGACCACCGAGCAAGCCGCCGTCTTCAACAGCTGCCCCCGGAGCACGGACTTCTACCTGAGAAGACCAAGAAGATTGTGGCCAAGGCAACCGCAATGGCAGCCCCAGCGTCCCCCATCGTCCTGCAGCAGCCCAGGGAACCACCGACGTTCCGCGGTTCCACATTTGAGGACCCGGAAACCTGGCTGGAAACGTATGAGAGGGTCGCTACGTTTAACAACTGGGCAAGCGACGACAAGCTACGACATGTCTATTTCGCATTGGAGGACGCCGCCAAGACGTGGTTCGAGAATCGAGAAGCCACCTTGACGACGTGGGACCTCTTCCGAAGCGGCTTCCTGAAAACATTTCAAAGCGTCGTGCGAAAAGAACGAGCCCAAGCTCTACTGGAGACAAGAGCGCAGCTGCCGAATGAGACGATCGCGATTTTCACTGAGGAAATGAGCCGTCTGTTCCGCCACGCCGACCCAGAAATGTCCGAGGAGAAGAAAGTACGTCTACTGATGCGTGGCGTAAAGGAGGAACTTTTCGCCGGTATGGTAAGAAGTCCACCGAAGACCGTCGACGAGTTTCTTCGTGAGGCGACGAGCATCGAGAAGACACTGGAATTGCGGAACCGGCAATTTGACCGACGCACCAAGCCAACAAGCTACTCCGGAATTCAATCACTGGCCACGGACGATTTATGCGAGACCATCAGGGCCATCGTGCGCGAAGAACTGCGCAAGGTCTTGCCATCGTCGCAGCCTCAAGTAGCCTCGATCGCCGACGTTGTGAAAGAAGAGGTGCACCGATCGCTAGGAGTTCCTGAGGTGCAACCACAATTACCGCAGCCCCAGCCAGAAGCGATGACTCACGCCGCCGTCGCACGCCGTCAAGCTCCCCCTCCGCGACAACGCCAGGTCCCTGTAACGCCGCAATTCCGTCGTCCACCGCCGCCGCCGCCAGCACGCCCACCCGTCGCCCAGCGCACCTACGCGAGGAAGACGGACATTTGGCGCGCCCCCGACCACCGCCCGCTCTGCTACCACTGCGGCGAAGCCGGGCACGTGTACCGCCGATGCCCATACCGCGACCTGGGATTGCGAGGCTTCGCCGTGAACGCACAGCGCCCGAGGGAAGGTGAACGCCCTCGTGACATCGCCGATTACCTCGCCGCTACTCAGTGGAGCCCTCGACGACCGTCCCGTTCGCCGTCACCAGGCCGCTACCTGTCGCCGCAGCACCGACCATACACCGGCCCAGCCCGGGGCCGCTCTGCGAGCCCATATCCGGAAAACTAAAAGCAGCAACCGATGGAGGTGCGGTTGCTGTTCGTCGAATTGACGAAGATCCTCCGCCGCCGACGAAGACGACGAAGAAACCGTCTCGACGACCTAATGACGACACGCCGCCGTCCCGACGAAGTCAGGAAGCCAAGACTACACCGACGAAAGACGACTTGACGAAGCGACGTTCCAGCTTCAGTTCAACACGACGCAGCCGTGATCCGACGCCACGACCTAACTGCAACGCCAGACAAAGAACCACCGACCTTGACGTGCTTCTCGACGGCCACGCAGTCACTGCCTTAGTCGACACAGGGGCCGATTACTCCGTAATGAGTGGACGCATCGCCGCCCAGTTGAAGAAGGTTAAGACTGCATGGGAGGGCCCCCAAATTCGGACCGCTGGAGGGCACCTCATTACGCCGACTGGAATCTGCACGGCAAGAATTACCATTCATGACCGGACTTACCCTGCCACCTTCGTTATCCTGCAACAGTGTTCACGAGACGTCATTCTCGGCATGGACTTCCTGAACCAACACGGCGCCATCATCGACCTGAAGTCGCAGTCAATAACGCTGTCGGAAGATCAAGCGATACCATCGGAGCGCCCTTGTAGCCACCACGCCTTGAGTGTGCTCGAAGATCAAGTGAGCATCCCGCCTCGCTCCAGCATCGTTATTTCGGTCGGCACCGAAACACCCGCTGACGTAGAAGGCGTCATCGAAGGCGACCAACGTCTACTACTCGACCGTGAAATTTGCGTCGCAAGAGGGATCGCTCGACTGCACGGAGGAAACACGAGAGTGTTGCTGACAAACTTCAGCCAGGAGTTCAAGCACATCAACAAGGGCACGACGATCGCATTCATCGAGGAAATACAGGAAACCAGCGATGCCTTCGTCCTCTCGGATTCTGTTGCATCTACCCCGACGACCGTAGTTCCCGAGCCAGACTTCAACATAAATCCAAGTCTCCCCGTGATTAAGCAGCAACAGCTCAGAAGTCTGCTTCGACGATACAAAGACTGCTTTTCGACGTCATCAAGGATTCGACAAACACCAGTCGCAAAGCATCGCATAATCACCGAAGAGAGCGCTCGACCACTACGCCAGAGCCCTTACCGAGTTTCGACGCGAGAACGCGAAGCTATAAGACAACAAGTCGACGAAATGCTGCGCGACGACATCATCCAGCCGTCGAAAAGCCCGTGGGCGTCTCCAGTTGTTTTAGTGAAGAAAAAGGACGGAACCCTACGTTTCTGCGTCGATTATCGTCGATTGAACAAAATCACGAAGAAAGACGTATACCCCCTCCCACGGATAGACGACGCATTGGATCGGCTCTGCAATGCTAAATACTTCTCATCGATGGACCTCAAGTCTGGCTACTGGCAAATAGAAGTCGACGAAAGGGATCGCGAAAAGACCGCCTTCATCACGCCAGACGGCCTCTATGAATTCAAAGTTATGCCGTTTGGACTGTGCTCGGCGCCTGCAACGTTCCAGCGCGTGATGGACACGGTTTTAGCAGGATTGAAGTGGCAGACCTGTCTTGTTTACTTGGATGACGTCGTCGTCTTCGCCGGAAATTTCGACGATCACCTTAAGCGGCTTGCGACAGTATTAGAGGCCATCAAGTCATCAGGGCTCACCCTGAAGCCGGAAAAGTGTCACTTCGCTTACGATGAGCTTCTATTCCTAGGCCATGTCATCAGCAAATCTGGAGTACGCCCCGACCCGCAGAAGACAGCTGCCATCGCAAAGTTCCCGCAGCCAATCGACAAGAAGGCAGTGCGCAGATTCCTTGGCATGTGTGCCTACTATAGGCGCTTTGTCAAGAACTTTTCACGCATCGCTGAGCCGCTGACGCAGCTAACTAAATGCGACGTCGAGTTCAAGTGGGAAACGCCGCAGGCCGAGGCATTTCAAGAACTCAAACGACGCATGCAGTCGCCGCCCGTACTTGCGCACTTCGACGAACACGCCGATACCGAAATCCACACTGACGCCAGTAGCCTAGGCCTCGGCGCCGTCCTGGTCCAGAGAAAAGATGGACATGAACACGTGATAGCTTACGCTAGCCGGTCGTTGTCAAAAGCGGAAGGCAATTATTCTACAACCGGAAAGGAATGCCTCGCCATCGTTTGGGCTACAGCGAAATTTCGCCCTTACCTATATGGCAGGCCATTCAAAGTCGTCAGCGACCATCACGCCTTGTGTTGGCTAGCGAATTTAAAGGATCCCTCAGGACGGCTGGCACGGTGGAGCCTCACACTACAAGAATACGACATCACCGTAACATACAAGTCCGGACGAAAACACTCAGACGCCGATTGCCTATCCCGCGCCCCCATTGACCCGCCGCCGCAAGATGACGAGGATGACGACGCCTTCCTTGGAATAATACGCGCGGAAGACTTCGCCGAACAACAACGAGCGGACCCGGAACTTAAAGACCTGGTCGATTATTTGGAAGGGCACACCGACGTTGTCCCCAGAGCGTTTAAGCGCGGATTATCTTCCTTCACGCTTCAAGACAGTCTACTCGTGAAGAAGAACTTCTCGCCAGTCCGCGCCAATTACCTTCTTGTTGTCCCGTCAGGACTTCGTCCAGAAGTATTGCATGCCCTACATGACGATCCGACCGCTGGACACTTCGGATTTTCCCGGACACTATCAAGGATACAAGAAAAGTATTATTGGCCGCGCCTGACCGCCGACGTCGCCCGTTATGTCAGAACATGCCGAGACTGTCAGCGACGCAAGACACCGCCGACAAGGCCAGCCGGATTACTACAGCCAATCGAGCCTCCTTGCCGACCATTCCAGCAGATCGGGATGGACTTGCTGGGACCCTTTCCGACGTCAATAACCGGAAATAAGTGGATCGTCGTGGCGACGGACTACCTCACCCGCTTCGCTGAAACAAAAGCACTGCCGAAAGGTAGCGCAGCCGAAGTGGCGAAATTCTTTATCGAAAACATCCTGCTGCGACATGGCGCCCCAGAAGTCCTCATCACCGACCGAGGAACGGCCTTTACAGCGGAGCTCACCCAAGCCATACTGAAATATAGTCAGACAAGGCACAGGAGGACAACGGCTTACCACCCGCAGACGAATGGTCTTACGGAGCGGCTGAATAAGACCCTCGCCGACATGCTAGCGATGTACGTCGACGTCGAACACAAGACCTGGGATGCCGTCCTGCCGTACGTAACATTCGCTTATAACACGGCGGTGCAAGAAACAACACAGATCACGCCGTTCAAGTTGGTTTACGGCAGGAACCCGACGACGACGCTCGACGCCATGCTGCCGCACGTAACGGACGAAGAGAATCTTGACGTCGCTACCTATCTCCAGCGCGCCGAAGAAGCCCGACAGCTCGCCCGCCTGCGAATCAAGAAGCAGCAGAGGACCGACAGCCGACACTACAATCTCCGACGACGCTTCGTCGAGTACCAGCCCGGCGACCGTGTTTGGGTATGGACCCCTATACGCCGACGAGGACTGAGCGAGAAGCTTTTGCGTCGCTATTTTGGACCGTACAAGATCATCCGACGTATAGGTGCACTGGACTACGAGGTCGTGCCAGACGGCATTTCGCTGTCACAGCGGCGCCGCTCACGACCTGAAATTGTCCACGTTGTGCGGCTCAAGCCGTACCACCAGCGTTGACGAACTTTGGGACTTCGCGTAACTGACCTTTGGACTTGATTTCTTTTCGTTGTTTTGTTACTTATGTTTAATAAGTGTCCCTTTGTGTTTCGCTCTCTTTGTAGCATCGGGACGATGCTTTTTAAGAGGGGGGTATTGACACGTGTATTTATATTTATCGGGCGACCAGGTTTCACCGCCTAACAAATCTTATCGCGCAGCGCGGGACGCGCTTGCATGTATCCGAAGTTTCTGGAAAGTTATCGATGCTTCTATCCGCGTGTCTGTTGTCGCCGAACCTTGTGTTATCAGATTTCATCGCGTGACATGAATGGTGTAGAACTTTGTGGAAGACACGCGGGTCCCATCAGGTAATCTGGAACATTCGATGACTGATCTATAAAAGCCGACGCGCTTGACCCGCTGATCAGTTTTTTCCGACGATCGCTGACCGTGTTCGCCGCTATCGTTGTGCTATAAGTGTAGCCTGCTTTTGTGGGCACAGGTTCGCCCAATAAAAGTTAGTTTTCTCGTTCACAGTATTGCTACTGTGTTATTGCTTCTTTCTTCACCGTCACTACCACGTGACATCTGGTGGAGGTGCTTTTTCGTCCATGTACAGGACGCCCCCGACAAGCCGTGATCCCAGCCCAGACCGCGAACAGAACACCAACGTAATCCCGGACCACCGAGCAAGCCGCCGTCTTCAACAGCTGCCCCCGGAGCATGGACTTCTACCTGAGAAGACCAAGAAGATTGTGGCCAAGGCAACCGCAATGGCAGCCCCAGCGTCCCCCATCGTCCTGCAGCAGCCCAGGGAACCACCGACGTTCCGCGGTTCCACATTTGAGGACCCGGAAACCTGGCTGGAAACGTATGAGAGGGTCGCTACGTTTAACAACTGGGCAAGCGACGACAAGCTACGACATGTCTATTTCGCATTGGAGGACGCCGCCAAGACGTGGTTCGAGAATCGAGAAGCCACCTTGACGACGTGGGACCTCTTCCGAAGCGGCTTCCTGAAAACATTTCAAAGCGTCGTGCGAAAAGAACGAGCCCAAGCTCTACTGGAGACAAGAGCGCAGCTGCCGAATGAGACGATCGCGATTTTCACTGAGGAAATGAGCCGTCTGTTCCGCCACGCCGACCCAGAAATGTCCGAGGAGAAGAAAGTACGTCTACTGATGCGTGGCGTAAAGGAGGAACTTTTCGCCGGTATGGTAAGAAGTCCACCGAAGACCGTCGACGAGTTTCTTCGTGAGGCGACGAGCATCGAGAAGACACTGGAATTGCGGAACCGGCAATTTGACCGACGCACCAAGCCAACAAGCTACTCCGGAATTCAATCACTGGCCACGGACGATTTATGCGAGACCATCAGGGCCATCGTGCGCGAAGAACTGCGCAAGGTCTTGCCATCGTCGCAGCCTCAAGTAGCCTCGATCGCCGACGTTGTGAAAGAAGAGGTGCACCGATCGCTAGGAGTTCCTGAGGTGCAACCACAATTACCGCAGCCCCAGCCAGAAGCGATGACTTACGCCGCCGTCGCACGCCGTCAAGCTCCCCCTCCGCGACAACGCCAGGCCCCTGTAACGCCGCAATTCCGTCGTCCACCGCCGCCGCCGCCAGCACGCCCACCCGTCGCCCAGCGCACCTACGCGAGGAAGACGGACATTTGGCGCGCCCCCGACCACCGCCCGCTCTGCTACCACTGCGGCGAAGCCGGGCACGTGTACCGCCGATGCCCATACCACGACCTGGGATTGCGAGGCTTCGCCGTGAACGCACAGCGCCCGAGGGAAGGTGAACGCCCTCGTGACATCGCCGATTACCTCGCCGCTACTCAGTGGAGCCCTCGACGACCGTCCCGTTCGCCGTCACCAGGCCGCTACCTGTCGCCGCAGCACCGACCATACACCGGCCCAGCCCGGGGCCGCTCTGCGAGCCCATATCCGGAAAACTAAAAGCAGCAACCGATGGAGGTGCGGTTGCTGTTCGTCGAATTGACGAAGATCCTCCGCCGCCGACGAAGACGACGAAGAAACCGTCTCGACGACCTAATGACGACACGCCGCCGTCCCGACGAAGTCAGGAAGCCAAGACTACACCGACGAAAGACGACTTGACGAAGCGACGTTCCAGCTTCAGTTCAACACGACGCAGCCGTGATCCGACGCCACGACCTAACTGCAACGCCAGACAAAGAACCACCGACCTTGACGTGCTTCTCGACGGCCACGCAGTCACTGCCTTAGTCGACACAGGGGCCGATTACTCCGTAATGAGTGGACGCATCGCCGCCCAGTTGAAGAAGGTTAAGACTGCATGGGAGGGCCCCCAAATTCGGACCGCTGGAGGGCACCTCATTACGCCGACTGGAATCTGCACGGCAAGAATTACCATTCATGACCGGACTTACCCTGCCACCTTCGTTATCCTGCAACAGTGTTCACGAGACGTCATTCTCGGCATGGACTTCCTGAACCAACACGGCGCCATCATCGACCTGAAGTCGCAGTCAATAACGCTGTCGGAAGATCAAGCGATACCATCGGAGCGCCCTTGTAGCCACCACGCCTTGAGTGTGCTCGAAGATCAAGTGAGCATCCCGCCTCGCTCCAGCATCGTTATTTCGGTCGGCACCGAAACACCCGCTGACGTAGAAGGCGTCATCGAAGGCGACCAACGTCTACTACTCGACCGTGAAATTTGCGTCGCAAGAGGGATCGCTCGACTGCACGGAGGAAACACGAGAGTGTTGCTGACAAACTTCAGCCAGGAGTTCAAGCACATCAACAAGGGCACGACGATCGCATTCATCGAGGAAATACAGGAAACCAGCGATGCCTTCGTCCTCTCGGATTCTGTTGCATCTACCCCGACGACCGTAGTTCCCGAGCCAGACTTCAACATAAATCCAAGTCTCCCCGTGATTAAGCAGCAACAGCTCAGAAGTCTGCTTCGACGATACAAAGACTGCTTTTCGACGTCATCAAGGATTCGACAAACACCAGTCGCAAAGCATCGCATAATCACCGAAGAGAGCGCTCGACCACTACGCCAGAGCCCTTACCGAGTTTCGACGCGAGAACGCGAAGCTATAAGACAACAAGTCGACGAAATGCTGCGCGACGACATCATCCAGCCGTCGAAAAGCCCGTGGGCGTCTCCAGTTGTTTTAGTGAAGAAAAAGGACGGAACCCTACGTTTCTGCGTCGATTATCGTCGATTGAACAAAATCACGAAGAAAGACGTATACCCCCTCCCACGGATAGACGACGCATTGGATCGGCTCTGCAATGCTAAATACTTCTCATCGATGGACCTCAAGTCTGGCTACTGGCAAATAGAAGTCGACGAAAGGGATCGCGAAAAGACCGCCTTCATCACGCCAGACGGCCTCTATGAATTCAAAGTTATGCCGTTTGGACTGTGCTCGGCGCCTGCAACGTTCCAGCGCGTGATGGACACGGTTTTAGCAGGATTGAAGTGGCAGACCTGTCTTGTTTACTTGGATGACGTCGTCGTCTTCGCCGGAAATTTCGACGATCACCTTAAGCGGCTTGCGACAGTATTAGAGGCCATCAAGTCATCAGGGCTCACCCTGAAGCCGGAAAAGTGTCACTTCGCTTACGATGAGCTTCTATTCCTAGGCCATGTCATCAGCAAATCTGGAGTACGCCCCGACCCGCAGAAGACAGCTGCCATCGCAAAGTTCCCGCAGCCAATCGACAAGAAGGCAGTGCGCAGATTCCTTGGCATGTGTGCCTACTATAGGCGCTTTGTCAAGAACTTTTCACGCATCGCTGAGCCGCTGACGCAGCTAACTAAATGCGACGTCGAGTTCAAGTGGGAAACGCCGCAGGCCGAGGCATTTCAAGAACTCAAACGACGCATGCAGTCGCCGCCCGTACTTGCGCACTTCGACGAACACGCCGATACCGAAATCCACACTGACGCCAGTAGCCTAGGCCTCGGCGCCGTCCTGGTCCAGAGAAAAGATGGACATGAACACGTGATAGCTTACGCTAGCCGGTCGTTGTCAAAAGCGGAAGGCAATTATTCTACAACCGAAAAGGAATGCCTCGCCATCGTTTGGGCTACAGCGAAATTTCGCCCTTACCTATATGGCAGGCCATTCAAAGTCGTCAGCGACCATCACGCCTTGTGTTGGCTAGCGAATTTAAAGGATCCCTCAGGACGGCTGGCACGGTGGAGCCTCACACTACAAGAATACGACATCACCGTAACATACAAGTCCGGACGAAAACACTCAGACGCCGATTGCCTATCCCGCGCCCCCATTGACCCGCCGCCGCAAGATGACGAGGATGACGACGCCTTCCTTGGAATAATACGCGCGGAAGACTTCGCCGAACAACAACGAGCGGACCCGGAACTTAAAGACCTGGTCGATTATTTGGAAGGGCACACCGACGTTGTCCCCAGGGCGTTTAAGCGCGGATTATCTTCCTTCACGCTTCAAGACAGTCTACTCGTGAAGAAGAACTTCTCGCCAGTCCGCGCCAATTACCTTCTTGTTGTCCCGTCAGGACTTCGTCCAGAAGTATTGCATGCCCTACATGACGATCCGACCGCTGGACACTTCGGATTTTCCCGGACACTATCAAGGATACAAGAAAAGTATTATTGGCCGCGCCTGACCGCCGACGTCGCCCGTTATGTCAGAACATGCCGAGACTGTCAGCGACGCAAGACACCGCCGACAAGGCCAGCCGGATTACTACAGCCAATCGAGCCTCCTTGCCGACCATTCCAGCAGATCGGGATGGACTTGCTGGGACCCTTTCCGACGTCAATAACCGGAAATAAGTGGATCGTCGTGGCGACGGACTACCTCACCCGCTTCGCTGAAACAAAAGCACTGCCGAAAGGTAGCGCAGCCGAAGTGGCGAAATTCTTTATCGAAAACATCCTGCTGCGACATGGCGCCCCAGAAGTCCTCATCACCGACCGAGGAACGGCCTTTACAGCGGAGCTCACCCAAGCCATACTGAAATATAGTCAGACAAGGCACAGGAGGACAACGGCTTACCACCCGCAGACGAATGGTCTTACGGAGCGGCTGAATAAGACCCTCGCCGACATGCTAGCGATGTACGTCGACGTCGAACACAAGACCTGGGATGCCGTCCTGCCGTACGTAACATTCGCTTATAACACGGCGGTGCAAGAAACAACACAGATCACGCCGTTCAAGTTGGTTTACGGCAGGAACCCGACGACGACGCTCGACGCCATGCTGCCGCACGTAACGGACGAAGAGAATCTTGACGTCGCTACCTATCTCCAGCGCGCCGAAGAAGCCCGACAGCTCGCCCGCCTGCGAATCAAGAAGCAGCAGAGGACCGACAGCCGACACTACAATCTCCGACGACGCTTCGTCGAGTACCAGCCCGGCGACCGTGTTTGGGTATGGACCCCTATACGCCGACGAGGACTGAGCGAGAAGCTTTTGCGTCGCTATTTTGGACCGTACAAGATCATCCGACGTATAGGTGCACTGGACTACGAGGTCGTGCCAGACGGCATTTCGCTGTCACAGCGGCGCCGCTCACGACCTGAAATTGTCCACGTTGTGCGGCTCAAGCCGTACCACCAGCGTTGACGAACTTTGGGACTTCGCGTAACTGACCTTTGGACTTGATTTCTTTTCGTTGTTTTGTTACTTATGTTTAATAAGTGTCCCTTTGTGTTTCGCTCTCTTTGTAGCATCGGGACGATGCTTTTTAAGAGGGGGGTATTGACACGTGTATTTATATTTATCGGGCGACCAGGTTTCACCGCCTAACAAATCTTATCGCGCAGCGCGGGACGCGCTTGCATGTATCCGAAGTTTCTGGAAAGTTATCGATGCTTCTATCCGCGTGTCTGTTGTCGCCGAACCTTGTGTTATCAGATTTCATCGCGTGACATGAATGGTGTAGAACTTTGTGGAAGACACGCGGGTCCCATCAGGTAATCTGGAACATTCGACGACTGATCTATAAAAGCCGACGCGCTTGACCCGCTGATCAGTTTTTTCCGACGATCGCCGACCGTGTTCGCCGCTATCGTTGTGCTATAAGTGTAGCCTGCTTTTGTGGGCACAGGTTCGCCCAATAAAAGTTAGTTTTCTCGTTCACAGTATTGCTACTGTGTTATTGCTTCTTTCTTCACCGTCACTACCACGTGACAATACAAAGTCTGTAGACTGTCTATAGACAAAAGTCGATAAAGTTTCTATTTATTTTTGTCTATACGCAGTCTATAGACGGTCTATAGAAAAAAGTCGATAAGGTGTTTGCTCTTTTTTGCCTACTTCCCCTCTATGGACTACCTACAGACGAAAGTCGATACAGCTTCTATCTATTTTTGTCCATACTTTGTCTATAGACTTTCTATAGAGGAAAGTCGATAAGGTTTCTATTTCTTTTGTCTACTCGCAGTCTATAGACAGTTTATAGAAAAAAGTCGATAAGGAGTTTGTTTCTTTATTGTATCCTTCCCCTCTATGGACTACCTATAGACGAAAGTGGATTACGGTCTCTATCTATTTTTGTCCATACTTTGTCTATAAAATTAAATTAAATTATGGGGTTTTACGTGCCAAAACCACTTTCTGATTATGAGGCACGCCGTAGTGGAGGATTCCGGAAATTTCGACCACCTGGGGTTCTTTAACGTGCACCTAAATCTAAGTACACCGGTGTTTTCGCATTTCGCCCCCATCGAAATGCGGCCGCCGTGGCCGGGATTCGATCCCGCGACCTCGTGCTCAGCAGCCTAACACCATAGCCACTGAGCAACCACGGCGGGTATACTTTGTCTATAGACTTTCTATAGACGAAAGTCGATAAGGTTTCTATTTCTTTTTGTCTACCCGCAGTCTATAGACAGTCTATAGAAAAAAGTCGATAAGGTGTTTGTTTTTTTTTTGTATCCTTCCCCTCTATGGACTACCTATAGACGAAAGTGGGTACGGTCTATCTATTCTTGTCCATACTTTGTCTACAGACTTTCTAAAGACGAAAGTCGATAAGGTTTCTATTTGTTTTCGTCTACTCGTAGATTATGGACGGTCTATAGAAAAAAGTCGATAAGGTGTTTGTTTCTTTTCTCTCTACTTCCCCACTATGGACTACCTATAGACGAAAGTGGGTACATGTCTCTGTCTATTTTTGTCCATATACTCTGTCTATAGACTTTCTATACGAAAGTCAATAAGGTTGTTATTTCTTTTTGTCTACGCGCAGTCTATAGACGGTCTATAGAAAAAATTCCGTAAAGTGTTTGTTTCTTTTTTGTCTGCTTCCCCTCTATATGGACTACCTATAGACGAAAGCCGATACAGTCTTTATTTATTTTTGTCCATACTCTGTCTATAGACTCTCTATATTAGACAGTTAATAATAATAGTCGGCTAAGGTTTCTATTTCTTTTTCTCTCCTGGTGTATTGAATGTCTATATAAGAAAGTCGATAATATGTAATGCCGAGTTCCCATATTGTCCGCCCTCTGCGAAGGCGATGATATGGCACTGGTTCATGCGCGACCGGCACCGCGTGCAACCCCGGCGCGGCGGGCAAACCGTGCAGACTGCTAGTCGTCATTCGGTGCAGCTGCACCGAACGAGGGTCGCGGCGGAACAGGCAACGTCCGAGTCACAAAGGTCTTCCAGGCACCCGAAGGCCCTAAACCTGGCTGCTTCCCGGACGTACACTTCGCGAGACCAGGTGGTGAAGGTCAGATGGTGATGATGTGGCAAAGGTGGTGAATAAGTCGCGAAAGCCGGCAGACCAGGTGGTGAATTCACCACCTGGTCTGCCTCTGAGTTGTCGTGGTATTGCATGTCTATAGATTAACAATAGACAAACATCGTTATTCTGGGCCCAACCCGTGTACGCTGTAACCAAGCGCAGGTACCGGTGGATAATACGTAGCTGCGTTTGATATAAGCCACTGAAGTTGTATACTGCTGAGATTGCTGTAGAGCCTATTTATAGACATTAGTATACACATAGTGTATACCTCCGCATTTGTTGACCACATGATATGATCTACGTAGTCGGTCTCGGCAATCCCAAGACAGTCTTCACAGTTGTCGCATCACTTTTGCGGCAGTAGCATAAAGAAAGCAAAACGCCGATCCAATTGTTATAATAGTTGTTATGAACGCTAGCTTCAGCTACAAGTGGATTCCAAACAGGCATCGAGCTAACAGCAAGGACACTCGTAATGTTTGTAGCTAACAACGCGGACTTTGTGAATGTGCGATGAAGCGATGTCGCGCATGTGGTGTTCGCTTTGTGTGTCGTCCGATTCTCGGATACTTTTCACATTTTCTTCATACGTCGGCTGCGTCACTAACATAGGACGGTTTTTTGTTGACTGATATCCTGCACTATAAACCCATCAAAGTTTCTCATTCACTTAAAATAGGTGCCAAATCATCAGAGCCCACCCAGTATTTCGCCGGCGGTATTCCTGGGCAGCCACGCATATGAGTACCTCAATGCTGTACTGATTGCTTTGACCTATCACCGGAACAGAAAATTAGCACTAACATACGTGCGGGCATCACATTTGGTGGTACGCTGGAAGATATGCTACAAGTACGCTGTATTACTAATTGACGCTGGCAATAATGCGTCTGAAACGTTTGAAGGGCCCTGTAATGGCTTTTACAAACAGCGCATTCAAGTTAGCGTTCCAGTCTCATACGATAGCCCACAGCGTTTGTCATACAACCTGCCAGCGCATTTCCTTCGTCCACGAAAAAAGGTGAATAATGGTGATAAAGATGAATAAGCCACCCGTTCCGGCGCGCATGGCGCGCAGAGAGAGAGCGAAAAAAAAAATGAAGGAGGAAAAGGCGCTCACACTCCTCCGAGCGCGCGCGCCCTCGCGCGCGGAGCTCCTGCGCATGCTCGGAGATCTTGCGCATGCGCGGCGGTGCGCCATCTCAACGAGTGCGCCGGGCACGTAAACGGTTGTACCGGTGTGCGGTGTCCGCCTGAACGTTGGTGTCTGTGTATGCGTGTCATCTTTGTGGCATCACACGTCAACTACACTGAACGGTAAGCTTTAGCAAAGATGTTTTGCGTAAATAGCGCATGATTATGTGAGCGCATTTCGTAGCGCGAAGCGGCTCCATGTAGCGCAGGCGACTCGGGTATAGTGTCGGTTTGTCGTTGACATGGTTTCATAACGCGCTCTTGTTCTCGCTTCTACTATACGGAATGTTTTACGGCGAGCGATCGCTCGGGCTTGTTGATTTTAGTATAATAGTTTAGGTGCGTAAAGAAGGAAGCTACACCATGTTTTAACTTGATATTGAGCTACCACTAAGCGGATTGTGTATGCTGGGCAGCCAGTGTGGTAGATCTCATCTCGTGGCGCTTGATCCGGCCGCGATGAATGCTGCGCCGCATGTGTAGTGAAATTCTCGTGACACGCTTTACGTATATATCTCGAAATTGTGTTAGCATCAAGAATGTTCTGACAGACACGTATAGTTGAATAACTGCTAACGTACTCGGATGAAAGGCCGTGTTTGCGGGGCATGCATCAGCAGTGTGTGCACTGCCGTTTTCGCATTGTTTAAAAGTAGCAGTATATTTAAGGTTTCTGGCAACCAATCTAAATAATTTTGGGAAGTTACCGCAAGCAAAACACGAGACTTGAAGAAATGTCAAGCGAAAATCTCTAGATTCACCCAACCTATTTATATGCAACCACAAACGCTTTTGGAGCCTGAAAACTGCGATAAGCTCAGTCACTCGCAGCTTCGCAACTTAGCCGAAAAAATTGGAGCACAATAAATTAGTCGCTCCGGGAAGCACCTTTACACGTTTCAGACTGAAGGCATTGCGTTTGACAGTAGTTGGAAGATTTGTTTTTTGTCTCTTTTTTAAACAGTTTAGCAGCAGAAGTTATCTCTCGAGCTATATGAAAAGCGTTAAGCGCCTTTCGATGCTTCGGGGTTATGCAGTTTACGTGCTCTTAATCTCTAGGCAGCTGCTGGCGCAGATTCGCATTGTGCCAGTCGTGCACGGTATGAAGCCCTTGTCGTGCGCAATAAGTGTTCCGGTTTTCATTACTGTTGCATGTAGTGCCGTCGTCTTGGACAGACTGCATACTATATGCGCTGTACAAAATAAAAAAGAACCAGATTATCAATTTGGTGGTCTTTTCGTAGTAGATAACGCACAGATTATTCAAATAATTCAGTGGACATTGCATTTGTTCTACCCGTATTAACACACCTAAGAGATCGTAACATGTTTTAGTTGATAAGTAACCTGATCAGTACGCCCCCATTCATGTGCATTCTACTGAAAGTGTGGCAAATGTATTCATCTCGAAGTATGAGAAAAGAGACAATGCAGACTGTTCTAAGCGGAAATAAATTGCAAATGTTAACGTGATTGTTCAAAACTGCAGTCAGTATGCTGAGCATGTTCGATCGGCACGGGCACATTGCATTAACACCTGAAAAATGTGCACAGTCCAGCAGGGTATCTTTGTTTCAACAATTATTATTATAGGAATCGTTTGGGATTCTCACATTTATTTTATTTTTATGAGTACACTGTGTGTCACATGAACCTGTCTTGAAACGAAACGTACCGTTGCTAACGCCGGCGACCATTATGGTTGTCTAACTGCTTATCATACTGTTTTTTTTTATTGATATGATATAGGAGATGTTGGCGCACAATTTAAGGCGCCGGCTACTCCTCATCTCTTGAGTGGTTCCGTCACACATCGTACAGGGTTCAAGGTTACATATCAAATAGTCTGTTCACCCAAGCACCAGGACTTATCACGCAGCGTTTCCACAGGAACACTATGACGTAAGGAACACATGGTACATACAATATACAATGTATATGTCTCCACACTTATGTATATGAAAGTCTCAAAAGTACAAAAGATATTGCCGCCTAATAACACATTGTCTAGTCAGCGGGTGGTACATACATCGTGTAAATGCATTATCACATACAGTTATCACGCAGCGTTTCCACAGGAACACTATGACGTAAGGAACACATGGTACATACAATATACAATGTATATGTCTCCACACTTATGTAGATGAAAGTCTCAAAAGTACAAAAGATATTGCCGCCTAATAACACATTATCTAGTCAGCGGGTGGTAAATACATCGTGTAAATGCATTATCACATACAGTCACAACAGAACAGTCAACATAATATAATTCACAAACAGATGGATATACACAGTGACAATGAAATGAAGAGAACAATGAAAGTGCTAATAACTTCCAGCAATGCCGCTGTCTTCAAGAAAACTCTTTAGTGCTTTTAAAGCGCTCTTCTGCAAGGCCGTTGTTGGCCAAGGGCCCAAAATTTTCCTTAAACTGAAAGGTCTGCGGTCTAATTTAATTAGCGCTGATTTAAGTCGGCTTCTTGGTGTGTCGTGATGGGGGCAATCTAGAAGGAGGTGATATATATCTTCGTCTACAAATCCACAATCACATTCGGGGGTTTCCGCACGGCCAATTCTGTGTAAGAAATGCTTTGTGTAGGCAGTGCCTAGCCTTAATCGATGAATAAGGGTTTCCATAGTTCTATCTAATGACAATGAAAATTTGAATTCAATAAATGGATCAATATGGTATAAGTCCGAGCTCTTAGAATTCTGGTCAAACCAAGTGTTTCTAGACATTTTGAGAGACGTTGTCCTTATAATGCAGCGTAATTCATCCTTTGATATTGGGAGTGGAGATGTATCATCTTTGAGGTGTGCTTGTCGTGCTGCTTCATCGGCTGCTGTGTTGCCAGGAATGTCACAATGCCCTGGTATCCACTGGAATGCTATTGCATGTTTCGCTTCGCTTGCCTTTGTGAGGTTTTTAAGTGTTTCGTATATTATACTGTCACTGAATGTTTTCCCCTTTGTGCTGCAGAGTGATGTTAGAGCCGCCTGTGAATCGCTGAAAATTACCCATTTTTGCGCTTCTGTTACTGACAATATAAATTTTACCGCACATAGGATTGCGAACAGTTCAGCCGTTGTGGACGAAGTCGCACGAGATAACTTAAATGATTCTTGTTTGTTGAGGTGCGGTATAATGAATGATGAAGTTGAAGAGGTTGCTGTACTGGAGCCGTCTGTATAGACGTGTGTGTATCCTGAATACCGCATATATATCTGGTACAGCGCTAGTTGTTGAGCAGCTCGAATGAACATGTCTCTTTTGCTGAATATCCCATCTACTGACAATTCGATTTTTGGAACTGTAAGCAGCCACGGAGGATACTCGATGTCTGAGTTCCAAAATTCATTTCTTGGCAATATGTGAAGATTTTCTTGAATTTCTATATGAACATAACTTCTATCTCGTTTCATTATGTCTAGAGCCAATGGGTGGTTTTTATGCTGGGTTTGAAGACGGAAATAATGCCGGCATGTTTCTGTAGTTCGCATAACTGGAAATGGTGATTGGCGAGCCTCAGCTATTACAAGAGAACTAGAAGTCGCTCGTGGAACTCCTAGACATAGGCGTAGTCCTCTAGCTAAAAGTCTTTGAAGTCGCTCTTCTGAAGTGTGGGAAAGTCCGTGTAAGATGGGCGCGGAATACTGTAATATCATATTGTACTGTAATATCATATCATATGATATCATATAATATCATACTGTAATATAACGAAACATCATAATGGTACTGATTAATATTGCCATGTAGTCTTTAGTCATAGGTAAACAAAGTTAACTAGAGGCATAAGTGGTGAGAGCAAATTATATAGAAAACTACTATTGAACCGTAAAAATAACTCATTGTATAGTTTTCCCTCACATTGTTGCATTTGTTTTACGCGTGTCTCTGTGTCTTCCGTGCTGTACTCGTGTGGCCATCATTTACGAACTTGCCGAAGCCCTTGTCAGCTTTATTAAACAAGGGATTCAAGTCAGTTGCATCTAATACTACATGTTAAGTGACTGACGTGTTATTCGTTTTATCTAAGTATTATGGACTGGCACTACTTGGCAAGCATTAAACCATAGTATTTTTTATTGCACTTAAGCTGCAGGCGTCATAGATTGCCAGAAACTTTTCATGAAAACAGCCAGGAAAGGCTTGTAAAAAGATCGGGAAACTTTAAATTGGCCACATAGGTATGCTGTCTTGTTACATGTCAAAGTTTCCAGAGAGTCTCTGTGTTAAATATATTTTTAAAACGTTTCACTTCATAAAAATTGAGGGAAATTGGTTCTATTTATTGAAAAAAAAAAGAAAGTCAAGCAGACTGACAAGGCATTTCTTACTCAATATGTTTTTTTTTGCGTTAACTAAACGTCCTGAACCTCGATAGCCTAGAAAAAATTTTCATCTTTCAAAGCACCTTAAATAATTTACTGTGATAGAATTCATTCGAACTATACTATCAGTTCTGTTTCCTAGGAGGTGCATATCTGTCGTGCCATGACACAAAGTGCTCGTGTGGTATTTCGGGTGCTCATGTGGTATACCTAACTTCGAAACCTGTTAGCATGCCCAAGAGGCCTCATTACCTGCAAGAAATTAAGGTACCATATCAATACAATCAACCCATCTGCCATCTGTTGAAGTTATGGCCAATGACCCATTCATTTAAAAGTATGAGAAATACATTTCAATGTGTACTAAGCAAAATAAATTACAATCTTAGGCATGATACTGGGAATATTCCAGTCACGTCTTCTGAAAACATCCCTCTGCACGGGCATACTTAACTACCAGCCAAAAAAACTGTACAGACAGCCCAACTGGGTAACGTTTCCGCAATAAATATAGGGACCATTTGGGATAAGTACATTAATGCATCATATATGAACTTGTCATAAAAGGGAACATACTGTTGCTGACACGAGCAGCAGTTGTGACTGTTTAATTGTTCACCATACCATGCAATAGAACATTGCATAAAGGTACTGATTTGTATTGACAAGCAGCCATTAGTCATTGTTAAACCGCATTAAGTATTGACTTAGATGGTTTGAGTAAATATATTCAGCTGCTTAATGAACATACAAAGAATACACATCTGTTATTTTTGCCTCATATTGCTGCATGTACTTATTTGCAGCATACACCTGCAGCACCTTTGGGACTAATGACACAAAGGTCAAGGCCAGCCTGGCGACCATGCTTGCCAAGGAGTAGTGTAAATATTTAATCTGTTTCCATAATAGCATAAGACAAGAATTTAAGGAATTCATGTATTATATCGAGCAATAAAAACGGTTAATGCATTGCCGGTGCATTTGTTTTATTTTTTGCACTGCATGATTCAGCACTATATGAATTCTTTCTCTTTATGCAACATATATGAAAGTACAGCTGGTTCTGGAGCTTTATTAATCTACTAACGGTAATGCATAAGTGCAGATGAAAAGGAACAGGTGCACATGCATAATATCTGCATTCCATGCATTTCCATGCATTTCATATCTATAAAATGAAATGAAATACATTCAAAACGTTTTGCTACCGCATGTAATGAAAAATGTAAACTAACTTGTAGATAGCCGCTATGGAGTTATGGCCTTATACACTCTTTGTAGACTTGTCTATAAAATGTCTGTGTCTATAGAGTGTCTATAAATTAATGAAAATGCATGTTTGTTGGCAAGTGTATGCAGAATGTCATACAAAAAAGTGTATTGGATTATAAAGTTCTGTTTTTGTAGACTGAAGTCTATAGAATGTCTATAGTATATATACATTTGTCTGTAGACATTCCATAGACTTCAGTCTACAAAAGTAGAACTGTAAGCCTATACCCTTGCCCATAGACATTATGCAGACAACTGTCTACAAACATGAATTTTAATTAATCCATAGACACTCTAGACTCAGACTTTTTATAGAGTAGTCCATAAAAAGTGTATGGCCATAAGTCTATAGACAGTCTATAGACTCAGACTTCTTATAGACTAGTCTATAAAAAGTGTGTGGCCATAAGTCTATCGAAAGTCTATAGACAATCTATAGACTCAGACTTTTTATAGACTAGTCTATAAAAAGTGTATGGCCATAAGTCTACAGACAGTCTATAGACAGTGTATAGACAGTCTATTGACTCAGACTTTTTATAGACTAGTCTATAAAAAGTGTGCGGCCATAAGTCTATAGACTGTCTATAGACTAGTCTAAAGAAATGTCTATAGACAGTCTATAAACTCAGACTTTTTATAGACCAGTCTATAAACAGTGTATGGCCATAAATATATATACTGTCTATAGACCAGTCTAAAGAAATGTCTATAGACAGTCTATAGACTTCATAGACAAATGTCTATGGACTTTCTATAAAAACTTTTGTAAGGGTAGAGACCGCATTTTCTTGTTTTAACTGGTTTGAATGCCCGGATTTTGACTCAAGGTCACTTTAAGGTCACAAACAACGGGAGCTAGAGTCATTTCGTACTTAATGACTTTTCGTGATTATCCAATCAACTATGGCCATTGGCAAAGTTCTAGAAGCCGTAATCGAGAATTTTTACAGCATTAGCCGAGCTCACGAAATTCCCACAAAGTAGACGCACAAAGTGCGCGAGCTTATATGGCATAAAGAAATAAGTAAGGAGCGGCGCGTTGTGCTTGACACTCATTGATCCGCATCCTTCTCCTCGCGCTCATGAAGGAGGAGCTCTAACATTAGGATATCACTGGGGCGGGAAGTGGAGGATAGATAGATAGATAGATAGATAGATAGATAGATAGATAGATAGATAGATAGATAGATAGATAGATAGATAGATAGATAGATAGATAGATAGATAGATAGATAGATAGATAGATAGATAGATAGATAGATAGATAGATAGATAGATAGATAGATAGATAGATAGATAGATAGATAGATAGATAGATAGATAGATAGATAGATAGATAGATAGATAGATAGATAGATAGATAGATAGATAGATAGATAGATAGATAGATAGATAGATAGATAGATAGATAGATAGATAGATAGATAGATAGATAGATAGATAGATAGATAGATAGATAGATAGATAGATAGATAGATAGATAGATAGATAGATAGATAGATAGATAGATAGATAGATAGATAGATAGATAGATAGATAGATAGATAGATAGATAGATAGATAGATAGATAGATAGATAGATAGATAGATAGATAGATAGATAGATAGATAGATAGATAGATTAGATAGATAGATAGATAGATAGATAGATAGATAGATAGATAGATAGATAGATAGATAGATAGATAGATAGATAGATAGATAGATAGATAGATAGATAGATAGATAGATAGATAGATAGATAGATAGATAGATAGATAGATTAGATAGATAGATAGATAGATAGATAGATAGATAGATAGATAGATAGATAGATAGATAGATAGATAGATAGATAGATAGATAGCCCTCAAGGCATTTGTGGCTTTGGCAGGCCCGACACTTTCTTCTGCTGAAACACAAGCAATCAAAATTATTAATATTTAGCAGTAATAGTAGTAATAGTTAAATTAAATTATGGAGTTTTGCGTGCCGAAACTACGATCTCATTAAGGAGGACTCCGGGAATTCGGGCCACCTGGGGTTCTTTAACGTGCAGCTACATCTAGGTACACGTGTGTTTTCGCACTTCGCCCCAATCGAGTTGCGGCCGCCGTAGCAGGGATTCGATCCCGCGACCTTGTGCTCAGCAACCCAAAACCATAGCCACTAATCAACCACGGCGGGTAACTAGTAATGAATAATAATAATAATAATAATAATAATAATAATAATAATAATAATAATGTTTATTGCCATCAAAAATGCAAAAGAACATGAACAGGCCTGTCTAAGGCTGAGTTGGCTTGTAGGACGGTGCCCATGAAAATGATACACACGGTGAAAAAAAAATAGGAAATAAAAAAAAAATTGATGAGACATGTAGAAAAATGAAATAAAAATATGGAGAACAAAATAACATTTGTTTAGACTACTTAAAACGAAGGAAATTGAAGTAAATATTCTGCTGCAAAAAACGTTCTGGAGGTTGATTTCACCATCGCGGCTTTAATATTTCTTTCAGCGTACTTTTCGATGTCTCATTAAGCATTTCATCGGGTAATTTGTTAAATATGTCCGGCACATATGCACAGCGTCTGGCGGCGCTATACGTTGTGGCTGAACGAGGAACTACATACCTGACGTGTTTTCTAAGTTCTCTTGTGGCGGCACTTCGTTTAATTGAGGATTCCCGAAAATGTTTGACGACGACTGTTTCTATAAGCAATGAAGGAAAGTTCGGTAGGGCAAGTTCACGGAAGATATTTGTAGCTGTTATGGTTGGGGAATTGTAGGCAATAATAATAATAATAATAATAATAATAATAATAATAATATAGATAAACAAGAAAAGGCACGCAGCCTAATCAAATAGACTTCAGGTTGGCTACCCTGCACGCTGGAAATGGTGTGAAGGATTGAAAAAAAAGAAAGGAAGCAGAGTTCTCATGCACTGCAATGAACACACACATGTGGCTCTTCAGGTCCGTTTATTTTCGAAACTACATTAGAGCACGTGCTGCTTCTTGGGTAGATGGCGGGTGAGGCCAAGAACTTAAATCATTTGCCTCTGTACTGGGTGGACCGCTTATTCGGTGTAAAATCAGCTCCTCAAGAGCAGGCTGACTGAAGCAAAAGGAACGAAATTCGGGCAGGCTAGAAAACGGACTTGCTTAAACATCGTCCGCTGCAGCATTTGTTGAGTAGCGGTGACTGTCAGTACAATGATTTTCCTAATATTGATCGAAGAATTAGAGAAAGCTGGCGGCGATATAGAGCGATGGTGGAACGGATTTACGGAGCAAATGGTATGCGGAAATTATCCACTCACCACCCAGAAGGTCCTCTAGCGCTAGGAAATTGCCACATAAATCATTACACAGCAAAATTAATATCAAAATAAACTAACGCTAGCAAACCTGCAGAAACCACTTCTCGTACTTCGGGGTTTGGTGCATAAATGTATCAAAATATAAGCGAGCTAGACGAATCAGTATTTTTCCACTTTTTTTTTGGCCATGTGGTGCGGTATCTGTTGTTGATTTATTAAAGCACTTTCTGAGGCCAGTTGGCTCATATAAAAAAAAAACTTGAAAGTGAAATACCTGAAGAATACCTGTATATATTTTTTGTAGTTATGTATTCCCTCGAGATTTCGGTTACCGGCGCACTGTTTGCTTTTCAAGTTTCTTTTTTTCAGGTTTGTATTAGTTGGTGGATCAGCAAACGTCTTCCTTCAACATGCCTTCACGTATAGTTTATAGAGGCAAGTGTCGTGCTGTGCTATCTCGATAGCCTGTTATCACCGCTGGTATCATGGTGCATGGCTATGATGTAGTTTTTTAGCGGGAGCCCTGGTGAATCTTTAATATTTCATTGCTTTACCCTGAACGTGATATCCCACGCTGGTCTCAGGCTACGCTTATAGTTACCGCGTTTCTTCAATGAGCCTCAGCCGGTAGTATGCGCCAGTCTTGTGTACTTGTCCCTTCGTTTCTTTTTCCCGAGGCACTGTTTTCACTTCTCGTTTAATTCATCTTTAGTTCGTAGTATTCTGCGCTTTCCAGGATACTTACTGTGCGCACTTCATAATATTGAGCCCGTTATGTGTCACTGTCGCCATTATACCACTGCTTGATTAGTAGCAAGGAGTTTACTTGGCATACGCGGCCAAATATGGGCTAACGATTTTCCAGGGCCCTTGACCGAACTAAAACCGCAATTTCAGCCATGAAGGCCCGGCTGTTTTGCTTACACCTCACGTCTTACAGGCCTCCTTTGGCCTCCTATCAGTCGTCTGGGTTTGATTTGTGTATTTATTCCTAGTTTTTTCTATTTTATGTTTATTTTTCTTTTGGTCTCCTCCTCTTCCGCTATTCTCCTCTTCATGCCCTCTCAAACAGCCCATCTGAAGTACCAAGCCCTCCATGTAGCAGGGCTGATCACTTGAGCTTCCTTTGATCCCTCTCTCTTTTTCTTAAAGTTTCAAGTTCGGCTCAGATTGAGTCGTGCTTCCTCCCGCCTTGAGAAATGTTGCTTTGATATGAATGCATGAAATTGAGTCCTGGTTCTACTTTTCTCCTCACCTTTTCCATCGTCGTCGGGAATTCGCGAACGTGCAGGTATGAACGCTTTAACGCTTCTCCAGCCTAAATAATCATCGCGATTATGGCGGCGCCTCAGGAGAAACGATGGGCGGTTCTGCGGAGTCGATTCGTTGGGTGTCGAAAATTCCGGAGGTCATACTGAATTATTAACAACTACTCCGGCTCAAAGAGCCCCGACGACGTGCCCTCAATATTGTTGACTCAGAGAAAGTGAACGTGAAGACAGAGAGGAAAGACGGAAATGCTGGAGTTGTTTTTACGCCGGTGGAATGTTAAAAAAACTGTTTAAATGATATTACGCGGCTTCGCGTGCCACAACTACGATCTAATTATGAGGCACGCTGTAGTGGGGGACTCGGGATTCATTTCGACGACCTGGGGTTGTCTAACGTGCACCCAGTGCACGGTACAGAGGTGTTTTTTTTTTTCCTTGCATCTATTTCTATCTATTTCTGGTTAAAGTGAAGACGAAAATAGTCTTCTTTGATGTCTCAGCCACACTGCAGGGCAGGCTTAGTTGCTTCTATTTCAGCGGTTGAAGTTATGGGCAGTTTCTTCTCCTCAAGTTATGTGCCAGGCATTGGTTGGGGATAATGTGCCTAAGAGTTATCAACGATCAAAAATCCTGCAGGTGATAATGATAGCCGGGTGCATTTTACGTGGTCGTAACATAGCGGCCTATGCATCAGCCTTTTTGTTTTCGCATTAGAACGTGAAAAAGAAAATGCGAAAAGGACAAATACCCGGAGGGAGTGCGTTTCTTGCGAAGCGTGATTTCTAGTAGGAATACATAATATTTAATCGGAACGAACGAAATCAATTATTGATGTTTAATGGCGCGAAGGCCAGATATGGCCAAGGAGCGCCATCCTAGTGTTAATGTTTTCGCAGTGGACTGATGGGTTCAGTGAAGTTAATAAGACCTGGCTGTAAATGTGCCTAAAGGAGTT
This sequence comes from Dermacentor albipictus, assembly GCF_038994185.2. Classification (NCBI taxonomy): domain Eukaryota; kingdom Metazoa; phylum Arthropoda; class Arachnida; order Ixodida; family Ixodidae; genus Dermacentor; species Dermacentor albipictus. The sequence continues at coordinate 102,308,959 of NC_091824.1, read as the reverse complement.
GGTGTTGATTGCATAAAATCTACGCGTTATAAAATTATGGCAATTACTAATGATGTGTACTATGAACACTAAAATGCATTGCAAAAGAGTGATGCAATATACTAAATATGCGATATGCTAAAATTGCCTAGAGCACTACTGCCTCGACTGAGCCCTTGAAACACAAGGCCGTAGAAGCATGTTCTGTACGAAACTATCACAGCGGCATCCTCTGAAGAGAAGAAGCGCTACGAATGTATGGGGCTAATAACATGTTACACAACATCTTTCAGGAGACCTAGGACTGCGTCAGTGTCAAAGAGTGGTTCTGGGCCGAGTAGCATTACAGGATGAAGTGGGATGTGCTGCGGGTATGCTAGGGGAAAATGTTTCTTTCTCTCAGATTCGGCTTCCCGACACTCCAGGAGAACATGGAGGACGGTCGGCCACTACCCGCGTGTAAGAGAGGTTGCAGGATCATTTCCAGTGAGCAAAAAGTTATGGTTGCCAAATGTGTATCCTATTCTGAGGCGACAGAATGGGACATCTGTTCGGCGAGATTTTGTTGCAGAAGGCCGGAAACCTAATTGTAGCTTTATTACGTGCAACTTATAATTTGTTTCGACGTCCCACAAGCCTTGCCAGTAGTTTCGCAGTTTCCTTCGTAAGAAGGGCTTTAGATCTTTGGCAGGGACTACAATGGTAGGATTAACAGCACGCGATGCAATCGCTGTGGCCATGTGGTCCACCAGAACGTTACCCTCGACGCCCCTATGGCCAGGCGCCCAGCATATAATCACATGCTGGTTAGACATATACGCTTTACACAGGACGGAATATAGCTAATTACTGGATTTTTGTGTTTACAGAATGACATCAAGGTCTTCACGTCACTTTGGATTGTTGATTTTCTGATATGCTTCACGGCCGACAATAGTGCTCAGGCCTCGGCCGTAAAGATACTTGTTCCCGAATGCAATACATCGGATTCCGAGAAGGATGGCCCGACGGCTGCATAGGACACCCCGGCATTTGACTTCGAAACATCCGTGCAGAACTCTGCACGAGTGCTCATACTGAAGTTCTAGGAAATGCATTCGTATTTTGACTTCTGGTGCGTACTTGGTAACTTCTAGAAAGGACGCGTCACATTCTACCACCTGCTACTCCCAAGGAGGTAACAGCTTCTTTGGATGCATTAAGCGATCCTCGAGGAGTGGGACATGCAATTCTTCACTAAGCTTCCTCACACGAAGCGAGAAAGGCTGCCTTACAGAGGGGCTATTACGGAAAATTGTAGCACACGTCACATTGCGAAGGGTGTTAAAACACGGATGTTGATGATCGGAGTGTATTTTCGGAAAATATATGGGACTGATGCAAGTTCTTTGCAGATGCAGTGACCATTCATTTGCGTATAAACCTTTTGCGCATTTGCGCATGATTCTGCGTATAAGCTTTCAATAGGATTTGTCCTAAAAGCGCCGGTGGCTACGCGGATACCTAGATGGTGGACAGGGTCTAGCATCTTTAGCGCGCTCGGAGCGGCTATGTTATATACGATGGCACCATAGTCCAATCATTATCGAATTAGGCTCTTATAAAGATTGATCAAACACTTTCTCTCGGCATTTTGGTAGAGCCGGCCAAGATTTGGCAGATGTGGTCTTCTCAGTGGACTGGCTCTTCGCGGTCCTTTCCACATTGTCTGGCCTAGGTGGTGGAAGAGGAGGTGGCGTTGTAGGAAGTGGCATGCGCCTTCCTTGAGGAGCCTTCCTTGAGGAGCGCCGGCAACGTGAACGTCGCTTCCTGATTTTATCGGCGGCTTCGCGATGAGATGAATGATCTCTCGCCATCTCTTTCAAGATCGCCATTTCCTTCTTAATATGTGGGCATGTCTTCGGTGAAGCTTCATGTGATCCTCCGCAGTTTGCACACTTCACTACAGTCGCGCCACATTTATCTGCAGCGTGGGGCTCTCCGCAGCGGGGGCATGCTGCCTGATTTTCGCAGACGCTGCTCACGTGTCCCAGTTTCATGCATTTGCGGCACTGAAGAGGTTTCGCAATGAAAGGCCGCACTGCATGTCTGAAGTGTCCCACCTTAACATGCGAGGGTATATATTTACTCTTGAATGCTATTTTCACGCAGCGTGAACTGCCTAGCCGCTTAACATCAACGATGACCTCATCATTGGCTGGCTTGATAAGAATCGGCAAGTCGTTATTAAGGATGGCGACGTCTACGTCGTAGATAACACCGGTGACTACATCAGATCCCAGAGGGATGTAAGAGCGCACCTGAATGCCATCGAGGTCCGTTACGCTGCGTAGAGTGGTCAAAGCAGCCGCATGCTGGACATCAACCGCCAGAAGATTTTTCCGGGTGTTCACTCGAATGTCCGATATTTCATTTGGCACAAGGGCTTCCAGTGACATCGACACAGATTGCCTGTTAAGTAGCTTCATGTTGACGTTGGGAAGCAGGGGCACGAATATGATGGTATTGGCGTCCGGCCTCTGCGTCTGTCTCACTGTTTGCGTGCTTGACGATGAGGACGTCCTGGTGTTCCTTCTCTTCGCTCTGCGGCTCTGCACAAGCTGGAAGTCGTCATCGGAAGTGTCCTCACTGCTGAGAGAGTAGACATGGGTGTCCTCGCTGTCGGTGTCGCTCTGCTGACCGAGCCGCTTCCTGGAGGCGGCCGCCGCTGACGCCGCCGTCGCCGGCAGACGTACGGGGTCGTCCACTTCCATTACGACCGAGCAGGGAGCGAGGACCAGCGGATGAACTTAGGTTTTCACAGAAATAAACCGGAGCTAGAAAGAACAGCGCTGCATCAAAAGACACTTCGTCGTCTTCCTCCTCCTCCTCCTCCTCCGTTCCTAAAGAATGGAAATCGAGCCGCTTGATCCCCATTCTGAAACCTGGAAAGTCTCCGCTTGAGATCTCATCATATCGTCCGATTGCGCTTTCGAGCTGCGTCGGCAAAGTGATGGAAAGAATGATTCTTGCTCGATTGGAATGGTACCTAGAACGATTCAACATCTATCCCGACGCCATGACAGGCTTTCGTCGAGGTCGCACGTCCATCGACAACGTCATTGACATCATAACATGGGTCCAAAATCAAAAAAGCCTCAAGCGCCTATCTGCGGCACTTTTTCTGGATATAAAAGGAGCATACGACAACGTCGCCCATGAGGCCATACTAAACTCACTAGAGTCTGTTGGAGTTGGTGGCCGAATGTATCAATGGATTCGGGACTATTTGACTGAGAGGCGTTTTTTCTTACAGACCGAAGACGGCCCAACTTCAGACCATTACATCTGCCGTGGTGTGCCGCAGGGTGGAGTGTTGAGCCCTATTTTGTTCAACCTCGTCCTGGTAGGACTAGCGAATTACCTACCGCAGACAGTACATGTCTCAATATACGCCGACGACATTTGCATCTGGGCCTCTGCGGTGACTCGCCCTCAGCTAAGAGCCAGGCTTCAGCGGGCGGCAACCATGACGGCTTCTTACCTCCGAGAACAAGGTCTCAGTGTGTCTACTGCAAAGTGCGCATTACTTGGTTTTACGCGCAAACAAATGTCATCGTATCCTGTTACCATCGATGGTCAAGCTGTATCCTATGTTAAGACGCATCGCTTTCTGGGCGTCATCATTGACCGCAACCTCTCGTGGAGCCCTCACTGCGTCTATCTGAAGAAGAAGCTAGTCGCCATTGCTCAGGTCTTCAAATTTCTATGCGGGAAAAACTGGGGTACACCAGTCCATTCTATGTTGCAACTGTACAGGGTTTTGTTTCTCGGACTCCTACGTTACAGCCTACCAGTATTGTCAAGTGCATGCAAGACGAACTTTCGCGCCTTGGAGAGCATACAAGGTCAAGCCCTACGCACGTGTTTAGGGCTGCCTCGGTGCACTTCAACCGCAGCAACAATCGCCATCGCAGGAGACCATACAATCCAGACTCATGTAGCTGTCGACTCTCTCAGAGCGCACATTCGCCATCTGTCAAGGATCCCCGACCATCATTTGGCCTCGCTACCAGCAGATAGACCTCAAGCAACCTTTTCAAGAGTGATTAGCGCTCATCAAGAGTACATACCGGTATCTTTTACACCGGCGGCGAAGCCTTCCTCTCCCCTGTGGTGCCTGCGACCACCTCAAGTGAATTTTGCTATTCCTGGAATTACAAAAAAGTCCAATCATCCATCGCCGGCGCTGAAGCAACTTACGCTCCTATTAATGCACCAGACGTATGATGACCGCATACATATATATACTGATGGTTCGACCTCACCTACCAGCTCAACTGCCGCATTCGTCGTTCCAGCCAAGAACGTTACAGCTAAATTCAAGTTGTCGCACACGACTACATCTACATCGGCAGAACTTGCAGCTCTCCATGCCGCTATGATGTACATCACCGAAGAGCCAACAGAGAAATGGGTCATATTTTGTGACTCTAAGGCAGCCCTTCACAGCATCAAGTCCGCATTACGTCCCAGAACTTACGAGCAAATGACATCTGCAATCAGGGAACTGCACCATCATGCTCTGGAAAGAGGACACCACATTATATTTCAGTGGATCCCTGCTCACTGTGGCATCGTCGGCAACAACCTAGCTGACAAGGCTGCCCGGTGTGCCCACGAGGATACCAAGACGCGTCCAACACCTTTGGCGAGGTCGGACGCTGCCAGAGAACTTCGCCGACTTGCGCGCAAGAAGTCCCAAGATCTCTGGATTTCAATTGGCTACAATTGCAGATTACGTAAACTGGACCCCACGCTACGGCTACAACTGCCATCTAGCCTTTCCCGCGGCGAAGCAACCTTGTTGTGTCGCTTGTGGCTAGGAGTGGCGTTTACGAACGAATATTCCTACCGTATAGGAATGGCCGAGAGCCCGATGTGCGACTCCTGTGGGTGCGAGGAGACCATCGAGCACCTATTGTGTACCTGCCCTCGCTACGATGTCCAACGCCTCTCTCTGCGGGCAACTTTACGCAGACTGGACTCGAGACCTTTCACCGAGTCAAAGATACTCGGACCGTGGCCACACCCGTCGCTGGCTCGAAGAGCGATTCGTGCACTAGTGCAGTACTTGAAGTGCACGGTCTTAACAGACCGTTTATAGTGTCCTTGTGTTTGGTGTCCCTCCCACACGTACTCAGTGTTTACTCTCTCCCTTTCTTCCGCTTTCTATTCCCCCTTTCCCCCACCCCCAGTGTAGGGTAGCAAACCGGATGCTGTTCTGGTTGACCTCCCTGCCTTTCCTACCCTTATTTTCTCTCTCTCTCTTCTCTCGGCACCTCATATTGTGTGGGATAGAATTTCCAGCAAGTTCATTGTGTTTAGACATCTTGCTTTAAGATATTTATTGTGTGGAATGGAAGTAAGCCTGGACTCAAGTATAATACCGAGATGTGGTATAATACCGGTCATGCGGTTCATTTTGTCTGCATTTACGTAAGATGTGCTTACGTTCTACTATTTCTTTATGTTGAAGGAAGGATTGAGAATAGCGTTTTGAGCTCGACACACGCTCAAAGTGCTCCCCAAGAAAGCCTGCCTGCTCTTCTAAGGTATTCCTTTGATCGTTCACCAGAGGCAATGGATTTATTTGGTGCCCTTTTAGCCTCCTTACGCCATTCCAAACTTTCGCCCCCTGCGTGTACGAATTTATACCTGAAAGGAACCTCTCCCAGCTTTCTCTCTTCGCCTGACGTCATATCCGCCTTCCCTGCCATTTTATGTGTTTAAATTCAATGAGATTCTCTGCATTCGGCGATCTGCGCAATATGCCCCATGCCTTATTCGGCCTCTTTCGCGCCCCTCTACAGTCTTCATTCCACCAGGGAACATGTCTTTTAGGTGAACCACCATTCGTTTGCGGGATAGACTTTTCAGCAGCATCAGAAATAGAAAAAATAAAATATGCGACAGCATCATCTATACTAACATTACTTATAAAATCGGGTGTTAGATGAGTCGATTCTTTAAAACGCTCCCAGTCAGCTGATGGTAATTTCCATATGGGAGCACGGGGATGGTTGTTAGGCTGCGTTATTAAGCTTAAAGTTATAGGGAAGTGGTCACTTCCAAAAGGATCCTTGATCCCATCCCATTCCAGATGAGGCAGAAATGAAGCAGAGCCTATTACTAGCTCTATCGATGATTATGAGTTGTGTTGTATGCTATAATAGGTCGGCTCTTTCATATTAAACAGGCAGGCACTAGAGGCCAGAAGAAAATTTTCAATCAATCGACCTCTCGCGTCGCATCGCGAATCTCCCCCCATCGTGTTGTAGGCATTAAAATTGCCTACGAGTATGCAGGGGTCAGGAAGCTGATTAATTAGGTTATAGAAATCGGCTTTTCTGAGATAATAGTTAGGAGGTATGTATATAGCGCGCACAGTAACCAGTTTGTTAAAAAGGATTGCCATAACTGCCACTGCCTCAAAGGGCGTCTGAAGGGCGATCTGTTGACAAGCTACAAACTTGGCCGCAACTATTGAAATACCACCGGAGGCATTAGCCTCGCTGCGGTCTTTACAATAGACTGTGTATTGACGGATAAAGTTTGTGTGTATGGGTTTCAGATGTGTCTCTTGAACACAAAGCAGCTTCGGATGATGCTTTCGTAGCAGTTCTGTAATGTCCTCTAGGTTGCGAATGAGTCCTCTAACATTCCATTGTAGTATTTAAGTCTCCATTATAAAAAAAAATATGTGTTTGTTGATGTGTGTTTAAGAGACGAGGACTAACTCACGGTTTCTTTGGGGGCGCCGTGACGCGACTTTGTCTGTTTTGGAGCGGTCGAGAGAGGCTCCCCGCTCCAGCGGTGCTAAGGCTCACCGCTCTTTACGCGTTAGAGCCGGTGTGCCCATCGCCTCGCAAGAGGCGATGGACTCACCGGCTCATCGCCGGCTCACTGTGTGTGGGCCGGACAGCCGCTGGAGGCCGTTGTGGCGCTGCCACCTGACGCGCCACATTGGCAGAGCTGCTCTTAGGCTGGTATGACACCCGCCTACGCGCCTCCTTGAAATATATATTTTCTTTGACTTTGATTGTGACAATTCACTTTTCTTTTTTCCAGGATGGGCACGACCGTGAGTACGCGGCGTGTTCCCCATGAAAGTTTACATAGGGGCGAGTGTTCTCGCAATATTCAGAGGCATGTTATGGACACTGAATTTCACACAGGTTTGGTGGCCACGGCAGCTCTGAACTGTGGCCGAAGCATCGCATTTGAAACATCTGAGGAGATTTGGCACATATGGCCTAACACGGAACTTGATGTACCCGGCCTCTATAGACTCGGGCAGAATACTTGAGCCGAATGTGAGTATCAGGTGCTTGGTTTTGATTTCTTTGCTGTCACGCCTCATCGTAATTATTTTGACAATGATAACATTCAGTTCGCTGAAGCCCTCCAAGAGTTCAGCCTCAGTGAGCTCCAGCAAGTCATCATCCGAGACAACGCCACGGGTTGTGTTCATCGCACGGTGCGGGGTTACAATTACTTGGGTTTTCCTAAATGACTGTAGTTTGGCAATTTCTCATACTGCTTCTGATCGCGGAGCTCCGAGAGGAAATCACCGCTTGCCATCCTCGGTGCGTTATAACATGGACCAAATACTTCAGTCATGACTTGGAAACAAGGAAGGTGAAATTGTTCGAACTGGTTTATCTGGTTTTCCAGAATGAATGACACAGAAGCGGGGGAAGGATTCTTTGTGCCGACCAAAAACTGGAATACTTCATCGGTGCGCCCTCTTTTCTGAGGGTGATCAGGGAGTCGGGGGAAGGAGCTATTCATAGAGGAATGTGTGGCTTTCGGCAATAACGCCAGCCACCCACCGTGAAGCCCTACATGGGGACGCTACAGGAACTGTAAAAACAGGTCCTGTAAACGCCAGCTTTACGTTATCCCTATAACCAAATATGAAAAAACCTAGGTTGCCTATTCACACGGGAGCCAGGAGACGACAGGAAAGGTGGAAAATGAGAGAAAGAAGAATGTTGTAGAGAGAGAGAGAGAGAGAGACAGGAAAAGGCAACTACTGATTTTCCCCAGGTGGGTCAGTGCGGGGGTGCCGTTTCTGTGAAGCAGAGGCCAAAGAGGTGTGTTGCCTCCACCGGGGGACCTAAAAGGTCCGAACACCCGGCATCGGCTCAACCCGCAGGATTCCCCTTTCCCCAGACACGGCTAAGCCGCGCACGGTTACACGTGGGAGAGTCCAACCGTCGTGTGCTCGCGTGCGCGGTGTCGCAACACAGCAAACGCCTGCTGACGCAGACGCCCCTGCGGGGCAATATATAATCGACATCAAGTAAGACGGTGTCTTGTGAAAGTGCGAAAGCCATGACCGATCGATGCTTCTGTTATAAAACAAACAGCAACCTTTGCTGTCGAATTCGATGACACATATCGAACGTGCTGAGCACGCTATACATCCATGGTCACATTTTTTTAGAAGCTTTCATTTTATGCCCAGTTGCCACGTATACGATGAAAATGGATGTGACGAAATTGATGTCTTTTTTTTCACTGCAACTGAAAACTTATCTCAGGCTTATCACGTCTATAGTGGACAAAATAAAGTTGTTTCACTCACTCACTCACTCAGGCTTTGTGTTTACATAAAGTGAATTGGCAGTGGACAGAAGCTTCAGAGATCAAATAGATTTTCTATCCTGTATTCTTACGTCTACGAGTGCGTATACGTGCATCGGAATCTTTTAAAAAAAGTGAGTATTTTCCAGTTCTCTCTTCTTTTTTTGTTCCCTGCGTCAAGCTTTTTAACCTCAAACCACAAACTGTTTGCTATTGTCCCGCGAAGAATTTCGTTTTCCCATGTTGCTGAAACGGGGCATTTTGATAGAGGCACGTGACCGAATGCAACATGAGGCAGCCACAAACCTCTTTAGTGTAGTCGCGGTGAACACCAACTCACGTGTCGAGTAGATGTGATGCAATATCATGGTGGTGGTAACAGAATCGGAGCAAGCCGTCAACGTTCACATATGACATGCCTTTGTTGAACAAGCTCTAGAAACGCCATGTGGAGGCGCCGGTCGAGCGCCTATGGTGGTACTGCGAGCTGTTGTTCCTTTTTCTTTCTTTTATAGAGTCCACTCGATATAAAAGCGAACGTGAATCAAATGTTTAGCCTAAGCCTGTCGCCACGCGCTTGACCATACGATAGAAATAAGTTAGTCCTTGAGTTCTATCACTGAAAAAAAATTAAAAAGTAGGAGATAATGATCGGGCAGGACTAAGGACAGATGGAAGCGAGCTTGCACCTGCATCATTTCGAAAGCCGGGTGTGCGGTGACATACGTAACTCCGTCACCCTCCCCCCCCCCTCCCCGCCCCCTTGCGTCTTCCTCGCGCCCATCCCACCTTTTCTCGTTTCTACGAAGAAAGAAAAGAAAAAAAAGAAGTGAATATAAAAGGCGCCGATTCACGCAACCTCGCTCTCGGGACAAATATAAGTACCTTCCGTTGGGGTATCCTTTTACAATGCACATCGCGCATATATATATATATATATATATATATATATATATATATATATATATATATATATATATATATATATATATATATATATATATATATATATATATATATATATATGTTGGTTGCTCTCATTCCTGATGATATTATGCATTCCTGCTCTTATTAATTATATTCATAGCTGGCCCTGTTCCTCAACACTGTCAGCTAAGCGGCACTGATTAGATTGATACAGGAAGGAGAGCGTAAAGTTGTGCCGGTTATAGAACTCCTGCAGTTTGCTTTGTATGCCGTTTGTGCCTACGAAATTGCGGAGTGAATCCACAGGAGAGATAAGAAGCACGAGTTTTCTTTTTTTTTTTACTTCGCAATGGGGGATAAACTTGCCGTACAACGTCAATAAGCTTGAAAGGCACCATGAATATTCTCTTTTTGTCGTATTCCCAATATACGCACATTGCTTATCTGTACGTAATAACGTTAGAAAGAGCCTTGACCGACATTGATAACAAAGGCCTGAACAAGTGTGAAGCCTGGCGAACACTAGAGTGATCACAACTGGCTATAGAACAATTAGTAGAAATAAACAAATAAGCAGCATAATTTTTACAAGCACCATTACGGCACTTTATCGGACAGAGCAAGACCTTTTGATAGCTTGAACTAAAGTGTAAAGTAATATTCGCAGCAAATACTGCAGGCCGGGTCAGTTTATCGCTTGCACGAAAGCGGCGGAACAAATGCAAAATAACATGAAGTAATAAACAATAACAAAAAAAATACGAGGTTAACGAATACGTTTCTTTCTACGAGCTGGTCATAAATGGGTGCAGAAAGAATAAAAAGAATGCAAAAAGAAAGAAGCAGTACAGTCACTGCCTGGTAAATAAAGCTTATTGGAGAAACGCTGCGAAATGATCCTACGAAAACTAAATAAAAGACAACAACAAACACGAACATTCGCGAAACCAACAAACACGAATTAAATGGCAGGCTTAGGCTAGCGAAATTATGTGCACAAGAGGAAAACATCCGTAAAAGTGATTAAAAAAGCGTTTTTAAGGCGAACTTTTGTTTGCGTGGCAGCCGCTGTTTGGTGCCATTATGTGCTACCATGTTCTGCTCAAAAAGAAATCTATGCGCAAAATGTTTCTATACAATGTTGACTCATAGCTCTAAAGCACACCGACCTCTCTATTTAGGATAGCGGATTGTATGTGACATATTCTTTGACTTACTTTATTTTCTTTGGTCTGATGATTTGTGACGTGTCATTGTGTTTGTGCCAATTCGTGGCGAATCCTTCAACATGGACATATGCTACTTTGACGCAAGAGATACGGAACCATTATATGTAGCTAGATATGTGTGGTACTTCTCTATGCATAAACCTGTCACAATTTTTCCTTTGACAAGTAACATAAATAACCTCCGTCTTGGTGACACTACTGCGTATTATATATATCTGACACCGTATAGACATCTAACACCGAATTGGGTGTTTGGATTTCGGTATAGCTTGCAAGCGGTGTAGTGCATAAATAAAAAAAAATGGCAAGAATAAAACTGGGATCTTTGTGGTGGACGCACACGAACATTGCATGAGGCTGCATGTTGCATAGATGGAAGCAAACAAATATACATATTGTCGTTAGTCGTAAATGGTGTAATTACCAACGCTTGAATAACGCTTCGCTTCACACAGATTCCAACATGTGCACTAGATCCGCATATGTTTTTTTTTTACAGAGCCAAATACATCTGCCTTAGGTCCATGCCACCATGTCTATCGATACAACGTTCGTCGACCGTATATTTAGTTATAGGCTGCGCATTGTAAATCAAAGGTTTAGTGTAAGTAAACAGCTGTCTACAACTGCACCTGCCTTAGTGCGTGGCCAACTGCGAAGTAGGCTCCAATGATCACAACATACGCATGCGTTGATGAGTGCGTAATAAAGAAATCATATTTGCATTTTGTTCCAGCAATATAATTACCGTGACTTCATTTTATGCTTTTAGTAGACTGCGAGTAGATTATGAACTCGCGTGAAATGCTTCTGTTGCATTTCTTAAGAAATTGCAATTTGTACGTAAAGAATGATATGGCAAAATAAAAGGCTTTAGTTGGCTCACAGGAATTATAAAAGGGGCCTAAGGCCAAACTTAGTTCTTGTGGTGTGTTTCTGCCAGATGTGCACCTATGTCCGCTATGCCGTGAAAAAGTGAGGACAACTTCGATACCGGTAAATGACGTCTTTTAATAATGTTTAATTAAATAATTAATTAATTAACTAATTAATTAATTAATTACTAATAAATAATTAGTTAAATTATTTGAACGCCCTAAAACCCTGAAGGGCATTACATGGAAGGGAAGAGGGTTGAATACGGAACCAGAATCCACTTTATTTCCAACACACCAGTTGGGGGCCCCCAAGCAGAAAGCTGTCCCAGACAGCTTGATGGGACCTGGGGGCCTACAGAGAGCAACAGGCAGTGGATTTCACAAATTCGAACAATTGTAAATACATACTGTCATTATGAAGAAGGAACGAACTTGCTTGGTACAGCCGCCCTGATTTTTAATAATATAGCGCGAGCGTCGACTGAACTGCTTATAACGGCGATAAGCGTGCAACAAGGCGAGAGTTCGCGCACGAGCCTTGTTGCCTTGTTGCACTCGCCTTGTTGCACGCTCTTGTTGCACGCTTATCGCCGTTATAAGGCGCTCACCAGCAGTTCAGTCGACGCTCGCGCTATATTATTAAAAATCAGGGTGGCTGTACATGTATAGCATACATGGTGGACACTATCACAGAATGCATAAACACTGCAGGAAATGTAGCAGCCAGGAGAAAAGAGAAAAAGTTCATTGCTTCATCAGGTAACCACGCACCTCCAATTTAAACGTGCCGTGTGGGGCACTGAAATTAATGTGAGCTTTTAAGAGGTTGTATAGTGTTGGTATGCTGTAATCCAGCCTAGATCTACCGCAATTTGTACCTGTACGCGGCACTGGTATTAGCCTGTTACATATGCTGTAGTCATACGGGTAGTGTTCTGTACCGTTTGGGAGCTTATTTGTATACATATAAAGAGAAACTTTATAGTCGTACAACTTAGACGCTTTAAACATACTATGTTTAATGAATAGGGGACCAGTGGGTAATAGGATCGGGTGTCAATTAAGATTCTCAAATTATTTTAGTACCTTCTTTTGCAGCGGCTCCAGTTTGTTATAGTTGGTGGTCATTGTAGTACCCCAAACTAAAGTGCAATATAATAGACCTGAGTTAACATTATCATAATATATATATATATATATATATATATATATATATATATATATATATATATATATATATATATAATAACAGAGGTGAATTCCCTCTGTCTGTAGAGGCAACCAGCTGCTCTGCCTAATTCCATCGTGAGCTTATTAACGTGCACGTTCCAAGACACTGTTTCTTCGAACCGAACCCTCATAAATTTTTCAGATGCAATGCGCTGCAGGGCCATTCCTTGAAAGTTTAGGGTGAGTTTCAAGTCCCTTTGTTTGTCGACAGGTTTAAAATATGTATTTAGTTTTTTAAATATTTAAGGCTAATCTGTTTGAGTTCAACCACTGTTCAAGGTTAATTAGGTAATTAGTTTATGGTTCTGTTTAGGTAGGCAAAAGTTGGTGCGGCAAAAAAAAGATTACTATCGTCAGCACACATGACCAGTTTGGAAGAATTAGGCACATCTCATAAGTCATTGATGTAAAGTATAAGCAATAAGGGCCCTAGAAATGACCCCTAAGGTACTCCGTGTTTTACCACAGTAGTCGGAGATGACAAGCCATCGACTTTCACACACTGTTTTCTATTGTAAAGGTAGTTCTTTATGAGATCATGGGCGACGCCTCGTATACCGTAGTCATGCAGTTTTGCCAGCAGAATATTATAATTTACAGAATCATATGCTTTCCTTAAATCAATGAGCAATCGACAGTAAAAAGTCTGTTTTCAATGTTGCTAAGAATTTCATTCTCGATTAGTGACAACGCCATTTCAGTAGATTTCCCTTTATGGAAGCCATATTGTCAATCATCCACAACGCGGTATTTAGTGAGAGTTTTTGAGCCGTGTATGAATGACATTCTCAGGAACTTTGGACAAGATGGGGAGAACAGACGTCGGTCGGTAGTTTGCTATATCACTGACGGCTCCACCTTTGTGAACAGGGATTTTACGTGCAAGTTTAAGGTCAGAGGGAGATATACCAGTCTCTAACATTTGAATAAATATGAATGTCAGCGGTAAGGCTACAATAAACGCCACATGCTTAATAGGAACAGCGCTCAGGCCATACAACCCGGCGGTGGCGTTGTTTCTAATTCCGGAAATGAAATTTGTGACTTCTTGTGCAGTAACCGAAGAAATAATTTAATTAGCCAGTTTTGTATGTGCAAACAGTGGCGTTTTAAAACAATCACTATGGTTATTCGGGGACACGTAGTCACCAACACTGGAAAGAAATTCGTTAATTTCTGTTAGGGCGTCTTCCTCAGTTTTGCCTTGAGAAAAAGCTGCAATATTAATTGAGCGCTGAACCTTAGAGTTATTAGACAAGTTATTGATTTCCTGCCATAATCTTTTTGGATTCTTGTATATTTTAGCAAACAGGGACTGATAGAAGGAGATATTTGCCTTTTTTAAATCAGTGTTTAATTTATTACGATATGATTTGAATTCTGGGAGCAAGGCAGCATCACGTGATTGAACGAATCTGTGGTACAAAAAATAATAAACATAGTCCCAATGTAATCAAAGACGGCAATTAAAATAACATGAGGATGCAACACCAAGTATAGCATGGCGAACAAAAGTAAATATAACAAGTGCAGTACTAACCCGGATAACTTAATGCAAATTTTTCTTAGGAGTACAAACTAGGCAACACTTCACGAGTGGTGAATTCCAGTATTTTTCCATATGAGCAAACATTGGTTTGACTTAGCACGCGTGATCCAATCTAGTCGAGATGGGATGCGTTGGAGGAATATGTGAGCGGGAAAATGACATGTTGCTATGGTGCAGGCTGTGAAAAAAGATAATCGGACAGAAGTTTCGCGCATGGCAAGTGATGGCATCCTGAGGGTGTCTTTCAGTTTGGTGATGGTTTGAAATCGTGAATAAGATGACAGGATGAAGCGCGTTGCTTTGTTTTAAACCAATTCGAGGTGTTAATTTAGTCTAGGTGACATGATGGGGATGCCCAATGATGATACCTATTCTAACGAAGGCTGAATGAGCGAGGTATATGCTAATAGTCTAGTGTCTTGGTTGGCTAGCTGAAGGCACCGCTTTAGGAAACCGAGTTTCTTTAGCGTTTTCGAAAGTATGTGTTTTATGCGATCGTTCCATGTTAAAGAAGAAAAACATTTTATTCCTAGATATCTGAATGTCGAGACTGAATCAAAGGGGTACATTGTTAATTGCGTATGTATTAACCTGTTTGGGACGCCGTGCTAAACTTAAGATGTTTTGTTTTGTCTGTGTTGATTTACATCTGCTATACAAATCATCATTCTGTTAGTTTAATGAGGGCAGAGTACAGTTGAGTAATGTTGGTAGAGCTTGTTATTTCTTTATATATTATGTAGTCATCTGCGAATAATTGAATTATCGCATTTATGTTAGTTGCTATAATAATAAAGTAAATTTTAAAAAACATTAGGCCCAACAGTGACCCCTGTGGTACCTGTGATATGATGCGTGCATGGCTAGAGATATGGTTTTGCCGTTTTACGGACTGATGACGGTTTGTTAAAAAAGGTTCGACCCACTGCGTTTTTTTCTGATCGAATTTAGGTTACTGATTTTTATTATAAAACGATTATGGGCGACGTGATCACATGCGTTTGAAAAATCGACAAAGACTGCGTCGACGTACAGCGATGAGTGCAGTGAATGATGAAGTTGAGTGACTAATTGAAAGAGTTAAGTTTGAGAGGAGAAATATTTCCGAAAGCCGTGTGATTGATGAGAAGTAGGTACTTTGAGTTTAGACATGTTTAGTATCCTTGTGTAATATGTGTTCTAATAACCTACACCTAATATTTGTAAATTATAGCGAATTCTAGTAACTATAGTTAGTTCCCATTTATAGCTAATTCTAGTAACTATAGTTATTTCCCATTTATTTTTTAATATGTTAAATGAAAACGTGTCAAAGTTTTCCCAAGTGAAAGAGCAAGCAAGTGAAAAACCAGAACCATATTATTCGTGAGCTAAAAATGGAGGGGCTTGTTATTTCAGACAGAAAGACTATTATGCTCGCAGAACAGCCTTCCAAAATAAAACCAACGAGAATATTCTGTCATGCTGCGTTCTCGAACTAGTTAAATGACAAACTCACAATTGTAACATGAAAAATACAGCTATTCAAGTAGACGTGAGGAAACAGTATCAAATATGCAATGCTGGTTTCGATGTGTTTTACCGCCGTTCCTCTAGTTACAGAAATAAAGCAACTAAAATATATGTCAAGGCTGTATAATCTACGAAGAGCTGAATATTTTTTAAAATTCTGTTCAGAATATAGAAAAAAAGAGTTTATGGTTGTGCGAGCTGCTTAACGCCATGAATAAATTATACTATAGAAAGCATATTAAGGTGAAATTCTTCCTTTTTTTCGCGAAATAACGGCTTGCGCTGGTCTATACCCCACTCGACGTAAACACTGAGGTAAGCAAAGCAGTAATTTCTTTCTGAATACCCTCAAAACCGAATAATTCATTCAATTTTGTTCTACCTAATCTATATGATTAGTACAGTATGTTGTATAGATCAAGTAATTGTTGAATACTAGACCCCTGAGACCTAAATAATCTTCCTGAGGCAGTTTCCTTCATACGTACTAGAACCAGATGCTCAAGCGCTACATAAGGCTGCACGTGTAATATCTGTATAGACTCGGTATATATTATACCGAGTTTTCTGAGTATAAACAAATCGCACACTACAAAGGCCCATGAGAGGGCTCACTGTCAGGCCTGCCCAGCGAATATTGCACCCGATTTCATACAAGTCTATAAAATAGTAACATGCGCTGAGCTTTACAGTAACTCGGAAGAACCTGAGCAAGGACACACGCAATCAAACATTTCAAACGTCAGCGCTAAATATAAAACAACAAGCTCCACACAGAACAGCAAATTTACACAAAAGGAAACCCTGCACCTGAATCCTGCACGCGTATTAACTGACGCGACGAGTCAGCGTGCAGCCCTGCTGCGTCACGGCCACCCAAGTGCTAAGGCTGCGTCGTATAGGACGCGAAAAGAAAAGCATTTTCCTCCTCGTCATCTCTGCGCGCTCACTCAATCAAGCAGCCTGTTCCGGCTAATCTGACCGCGTATACTTGAAGACGAGGAATTGATCCCGACTTGGGCCCTCTCTGTATACTAATTCAATAGGCGACGGGCAGAGTCTGTTGGTAAGATTGCGGCTTTGTTCTTCGTCTAATTCCCTCTACTTTCTATTTTTACGCGCTGTCGGCACGCCATCCAGAAGTTCCCATTTGGTCATTTTTCTTTACTCTCTTTTTTCCAGTATAGCTGGAGAAATGCGTGTGTTCCCTGTCCCTCCCAGCTGCGGCTCTCACGTCGGGTACCAGAGGTGCTGCCGACTCCATTTGCCGCCCCACGCGTGCGCCGGGACACTAATGGCAGGGTAAACCGCGCGCTTTTTCGGTGCCATGGTGATTTGTGGATATCGTGGCGTGGCGATCAACAAGCTTCACCGCTCTTTGCCCTTTCGCTTTTTCTTCCCTTGCCCCTTGAGTCGACGGCGCTTAAACCGCGGTTCCTTAAGGAGCGCTGAGGCTTATGGATGCGAGCGACTGGGCAGCGTAATGGTCTTGCTGTTAAATTTGTTGTCGGAGAATAACAACTTTCTTGTTTTTTTTTCACTGAGAACACCAAGCGCACTCATGACATAGCACTGAGGGAGCTTAAATTCTGCGGTAGAATATTACAACTCCAAAAACACTAACTTTGTCCCCAACAATGTCTTACCGGAGAAGTTCATATAAGGGTTTGCCCAATGCCATGCATCTTTCTTGTGGATGCGTAAGAGTGTGCCATAATATCTTAGTGAGAGATAAAGTGATCAAAAATTGAAAGCACCTATCCCTGAGCTTGCCAACGTCATTCCTTTAAAGTGGTTTACTCAACTATAAAAATATTTATGACGTAATGACTATTATGGCATACTTAGCGAACAGAGCCGGCGTGCTATAGAAATTCCCGGTAGAAGCAAAAATCATACGGCAGTAAGGCGAGGACGAACATACAGTGAAAAAGAGAGGCGCGATTAGAGGCTGTCCTGTGCACTGCCTTGGTCGCCATCTTTTTTACCTCATTGGCATTTGCTTCCTTTCCTCTTCTTTCTCCCCCTCTTCCTCCTAGTTCTTGTGCAATAATTTTTCCTTCTTCGCTAGGGACCAACTCACCCCAAGAAAACATTTTACTCACAATATGCGCTGACTGCGCATAAGTCTCGAACCATTACTGTGTTCGGTAGGACTCTGTGATATTGGTCCCGGAAGTGACATCATGTGCAGTTTGCTCTGCGGGATACAACTTTAATGAGACAGGGTGTAGTATTATGCAACGAAGACGTATGAATGGCGAAGCTTAAAAGGTTGAGAGTTTTTTTTTTTTCATGGTAAAAGCACCGCTTTTATGCCTTTACAAAATACTGAATGAAAGAGCAGAGTGATCCGTTTTCCGTCTTTCAACGCTGTATTGTGTTCTTTTTAATTTTTTTTGTTAAAGTCGTGTATGCATAAGCCTTACCCTTACGTGCTCAATAACGTGATCACATATGGCTCAAAACCAGAATTTAGTTGTCGTCGGTAATTTGCCTGCCATGAATACACTACCTCCTTCCTTCACGCAATTCCCCTTCTGTGCACCCTTCCCCCCCCCCCCCCCATTCCTCCTTCGGGCTCCTAGGCATTCTGCTACATAGTGATTTACCTTTGGTTAAAAGTCGTAAAGCAATTTATTCATTGTTCTCTAATCCAAACAGCCCCATAACATTATATTGCTTTCTTTTAGTATGTATACGAAGAGTCCCTTTCTTACTGTTCTCGTGGAGTCAGAGTTGTCTCCGGCGCGTCTCTCAGTATATTTGTTGTTTTCGTAACTTTTACAAAGACTAAAGATTACTTATGTGCATTTTCGATTTACAATATGGAAGGTAAATTTTTAAAGAATAATAGGATGTTTGCGAGTGAGCGTTACAGGTAAATGGCCTTGTATAAGCTATTGTAAAGCAAAATTAAGAAAGTTCACTGTGAAGCTAAGAGCACTGCATCTTCATTAACGGGTAAGTAAAGAGCCGTAACTATTCCCAGCCGATAAGGTGAGTGCATAATGATGTCAGCCGTTAAGCTGTTGCGCTGTGGGAAACATTCGACTGTGTAGTTTTCCTGCGTCAGTAAATATACTTAAACATGTGTTCAGTCTGACAGTTAGTACCTTCGATGTTTTCGTTAGCTTATTTTTTCAGCCTAATGTGAGTGAGTGGAATATTTCTAGTGATTTCATCCTTCACGTAGGGCTCACGTAAGCGCTGGGGTTTCGGGCGTGTTCAGGCAACTGCTAATAAACAAGCACGCCTTCGCAATAATAGACTAAACATACATTAATAAAAAATAAAATAACAAACAAAAAGAAAGCAATGGTAACTAAATTGGCGAGAGCAATTTATTCTGCGAAATAATGTCTAGCGGATACTTCTATTTCCGTAGCGAGACAGTCGATGGAGAGTGTCCAAAATGTTTGAATGAACTTTACTCACATTGTTTTTTTTTTTGTGAAGATTCTAACGCCATAGTGCTACACGCGATGAAAAGACGGTGACGCGGAAAATGACTTCATTTCCGGCAAAGGCATCGTAAGCAGAAATGTGAAAGTAGCAGCTGCTCATGCACGGCTCTATCGATTTTTCAGCTTCTTCATAGGTATGCTGCTAATATAGTCCAATAGCGCAAGAAGTCCAATAGTCCAATAGCGCAAGAAGTGAAGTCATTGCATTGATGAAGTAGCATGTAGGAGGCTCGTGTCTTAATTCTCTTGTGTTAAAAAAGCACAGGCCCCATGAAGTACGCTACCCAAACTGGTTCTGACGATCTAGCTCTTGTCGGAAAGGATCTTGGAGGAGTCATGGGCCTTGAAGATCGGTCTGGGAATTAAAGGTATACTGAACGGCACAGCTGGAACCCATTGAGGCCTTAATAGTATTCTAGTACAAAAACAAAAAACAAACAGTTTTTCTTTCTGCTCTGTACGCTTAGTAATTGAACCCTAATTCTTTCGTACCATCCTCTAGTCTGCCTTTGGTGATGAGGAAGGGCAAAAGCGCCAATGGGCTCTCAGTAAAAGTGCGGGCAAAGTATACGCCAACAGTCCGCATCACATGAAAAGTATGCACAAAAAGTGTATACGCGGCTGACACTTCGTGGTAATTGTAATTTTTCTATGAAAGTTATGTAGAAGGTTCTCGCACTAAAGTGTGGAAAATGCGTGTTTGTCACTGTATACCGCCCCCCAGATGGAAACACCAACACTTTTTTTTCTTTTTTGGAAAAATTACTCAGCTTTGTGTCAGTAAACGAACTGCGCCTTACTATGGGAGGAGACTTAAATATCAATTTTTTACGCCAGACACCAAAATCTTCTGAATTGAGAACGATTCTCGAGTCATATCACTGTACTAATGTTATTACTGAACCTACACGCATCGGCCATCTCTCTGATAGTTTAATAGATGTATTTGTAACAAATTCTTCTGAACATTGTACCGATTCAGGTGTGATTGTCACTAGTTTAGGTGACCATTTACCAATTTATATGTTCTGCCGTTTTAATCACTGTTTTAAAGATACACATCACGCTGATACATTTCTCGTGCAAGAAATCAACGGCAAAACATTAGGGGAATTTCGCACGAAAATTGAAAATATAAACTGGAGCTTTGTGCTTGAAGTAAGTGATGCAAACAACGCTTACAATACATTTATAAGCATTCTGAAGGAAGCGTATACTTGCTGTTTTCCGTTTAAACAAGTAAGAAGGTCCACTAAAATACGCAAGCCATGGGTTACGAATGAGTGCTTCAAAATGATTCGCGAGAAAAATTTATTATATGCTCAATTCGTGAAAACAAAGGCCACTAATGATCTCGCAGCATTCAAGAAATGCCGCAATGGTGTAACTAAACTTTTGAAAAACACAAAACGTGCATACTTTGAACATCGGTTTAATCAAGCAAATGGTAGAAGCGAAACAGTCTGGCGTGAACTTAACAAGCTTTTAAGACCAGACCCTGAAGATGAGTTGGAAGTTACTGTGGGTGGCAAATCGTTAAGGGGCGAAGAGCTAGCAAACAGCTTTAATGACTACTTTACTTCTCTAGCCTCAAGCAATTACAACAAAACAGCAATTGAGTTTTTGGGTGTACTACCCAATAAAAGTTCAGCCTTTTTTGAGCCAACGTCTCCGGAAGAGGTTTTCTTAGTTTTCATGTCCCTGAAAAACAGCAAAGCGCGTGATATTGATGGGCTGCAAATAACACCCATTAAATTTGTGCTCGATCTTCTGTCACCTGTCCTCACTCATATATTCAATATTGCTTTATCTACTGGAGTCTTTCCCGAAGCAATGCAACATGCCAAAGTTACTGTACTGTTTAAATCGGGGAACAAAAACGAATTTTCAAATTACAGACCAGTTTCAGTATTACCTGTAATTTCAAAAGGATTAGAAAAAATTATCTGTAAAAGGGTTACATCATTTTGCGAAAAACATTCTATCATATCCAAGCAACAATTTGGTTTTCGAAAAGGAATGTCGACAGAGCTTGCTTTACTGTCACAAAAAGAATTCATTCTTAACGGTTTTGAAGATAAAAAGATAACAATAGGAGTTTTTATTGACTATTCTAAAGCGTTCGACCGGATTAATCATTTAATTTTATTTGATAAATTACGACATTATGGGTTTCGCGGCACTCCATTAGCACTTATACAGTCATATTTAAGACATAGAAAGCAGTGCGTCTCAATTAAATCCCACCAATCAACCCTTCAAAAAATTTTGCAAGGAGTTCCGCAAGGCAGCGTTCTTGGGCCAACATTGTTCAACATCTACATAAATGACATCGTTCATATAAGCAAAAAAACACACTTCATAATTTATGCCGACGACAGCAGCTTGTTTTTCCAGTCAACTAGTCTGGCTTACCTTTCGAACCTGGCAAATAACACCCTGAGTAGTTTACTTAATTGGAGTAAAACTAACTCGTTGGAAATAAATAGTACAAAAACAAAAGCTATTCTGTTTGCTCCACCACAGAAAAAAATTGATAGAAACATAATGTTAACGCTTGGTGCGGAAAGGATAGAGCTTGTAAAAACGGTAAGGACTCTGGGAGTAGTTTTTAATGAGCATTTATTGTGGGATGATCACGTCGCCCAAGTTTCAACGTCTTTGGCCAGGGCTTGTGGCATACTATGCAAATTCAGACATGTTTTACCCCCTAAAATTAAACTTTTAATCTACAACAGCCTTCTTGCTCCTCATATAAATTATTGCAATCTCGTATGGGGAACCACTTCCCAAACGAATCTTCAGAGACTACTAGTCCTGCAGAAAAAAGCCGTTCGCAATATTGTGAATGCCTCTTACGATGCTAATACAGCTGCAATATTTCGCTCCCTTAATCTGATTCCCGTACAACACTCGTACGAAACAAACCTTGTCTTAAAGTGCAAAAACAGTCTTCTATACAACAACACATTTTTCTTAGATATATGCAAATTAACTTTCCCCACACATGTACCGTACGATATGAGGCAAAAGAATGCTTGGCTACTGCCATTTTCAAGAACAAATTATGGCTTTACTAGATTAGAATACCGCGTACCAAAGTTACTAAACGCCTTACAGAATGTTGATATAACCCTAAATGATATTTCTAGGCGAACGTTGACAGCACAACTTTCGGAATACGGCGCATTTACGTGGAACCAGTGACGCAAACGGTTGAGCAATGATTAAAATGACTTATATAACGGTATTTTGCTTATATTTCTTGAGTATCCTTTGTACAAAAGCATGTTACTGTACTAAATTATACTCTTATAAGTGGCTGTATAAATTACAATGGCATGTTTCTGAAAAATGAATGTTGTCACAATGTTTAAAGAACAATGTTTCAAGAAAATGTTATAAATGTACTTGTCTTTTTTTGTATTGGTGAATATGTGCGCACTTCTGTCTTTTTCTCTCTCTCTCTCTCTCTCTTATTGACAAATTAACAGAAAGTTTTTTTTTTTTTTGGTATGAGTGTGTGTATATGCATATATGTACTCTGAATGTCTGTATCAATCTGTGCCTGTTGCCAAGAAGAGGGGCAAGGACCTAGTCAAGCTGCTGTTTTGCAGCTTTTTGTTCTTGCCCTAGTGTTCTTTTTCTGCTGTAAAAAAGAATGCTGAAATAAAATGAAATGAAATGAAATGAAAGGTGTTGTCGATATAAGGCTTCCATGAATATATTCCTGTGTGCTCACAAGCAATAACTCGACTAGGTGAGCTAATTGGCTCATCTTGTGGAAGAAAACAGCGCTAAAAACTGGAGAAGAAAAGACAGCGTACTGTTTTGTGTCTTTATTTTTGTTCAGCCTCTAACTTTGTTCCCTTCTTCACAGGCAAGTTTTCTAGAAGGAGGCCGTCTTCTTTTAGTGTTAAGCAGTGGCGTAGCAACGGGAGGAGGGGGGGGAGGGCGGGGGGGGGGGGGGGGCCGTGGGCTTTGAGTGCAAGGGGCCAGTGGGGAGGGGGGGGGGGTGTCATATACGTCTGAAGACACAAGGAAATTGATATCATCGCGTTTCTCGACCACACCTGGGGGGGGGGGGGGGGGGGGGTTGACGAAAGACCTATGGGCCCCGGGTGCCAGACGACCTAGCTACGCCACTGGTGTTAAGCCACAACCTGATTCCGGCGCGCCGTAGTGGAAATCAGAGAAAACTTTGACCCCCGGTGGTTATCAGCGCATCAGGGCCATACAAAGCCACGCTATGGTTTAGAAATACATAAAAGCTTCACGCATCTAACATTGTGCTTTGTTTGGTGGAGCTATGCTTCTCCAGTGGTGAGAAAGGAGTTCAAATTTTCGGTTTGGTTACCCGTGTCCTGTGTAGAGAGTTTGGTGCTTCGATCTAGCAATATGCCAGACTTTCTGACACAAAGCATTAATTGTGTCCTCGACGCACAGAGGAAGCAAAGCACCTCCTCTTATGAAAAGTGACATCAGTGAAAGTGCAGTGACACATCATACCGTGTTGGTGAAGCAGCGCACTGACAAGGACAAGGGGAAGGAACACAAGAATACACGACACTGTGTCTTCGCCTTATCCTTTCAGTGTGCTGCTTCACCAACACAGTATGATGGCAAATCACCTACTCTCCCAACTTTCCACATGACTGTTCCATGACACATCTTTTAAAACGGCTCTACGCCTTCGCCGTATATCGAAGCGAGTTGCCACCACTGCGTGAAGAACGGCTTTTATACGTCACATTAGTCTGACGATGCGATCCTTTATCTCGATGAGTGACTGAGCAACTCGCCCACCTACAGCACAACCTCTGGGACTGTTGCGTCCTTACCGGAATGTCATTCTAAGCCGCCCTTATTAAAGTGCCTACCAATTAATTATACACAAGCGTCCAGACGACTCTGGATGAACTATAGAGAACTGACAGGTAAAGTGGAGTAGCTGCGGGACTAAGCACTAGCAGCTGTCATCTTGCACTTATCCTGTTATTGCACTAAGGTCCGTGTCAGCGTTGCTTCCTTTGATGCCCGAGGAGCGTATGCACTTCTATATGCTTGACTCATCACCTCATTCTAACCTCTCAGAAAAGATCCGAGAGGTGGTGGGCCCTCCAGTTTCCCCCAATACCGTTCGCGCTCTTTGCCGTCTGCCACGTACACGCGACGCTATACTCTGCCACGGAATGCACTTGCCGTTAATCCACAGGACGGGACCGCGACGCGAGGGATTATGGAAGATTAGAAAAGGTGGGGAAGTTCATTTAGTTCATTGCCCTCTGCAGCAATGTTGTAGGAGGCTGTGCCCTTCGTTTGGCTGCTTGTCTGTGTGTATCGCGCCGGAAAGCAACAGCAACTCTTCGTCGGCGCCCAAAGCTGGGGCATTCTACCATGAACAAAAAGAAACCCACGTGCGCGTTAAGCCTTTGCAAGGCGAGAGATTTTGTTCTTCCACTCGGCTTTGTGATTTAAAACCCAAGAGAAGTCAGCATCTTTCCTTCCTTCCGCGTTCCTATTCGTCACCAAAGATGTAACTAGAGACATTGAGCCCTCTAACATAAGCAAACTGCTGCGCTGTGTTTGTATAAATGGTGACAATCCGAATATTCGAATCAGATATATGTTTCCAATAAATACGACAAACAATTGCTTGTTAGGGTACAATTCATTACCCAGACGTACCGGTGTACCTTAGATGCTTAGGACTAAACGACCCTTCGCTTAGTTTCACGAGCGAACGAATTTATTTCTCTCTTTAAAAATATACATCACGCTGCTACATTTTAATGCGAACTGAACTTATTGGTGCTTCGTGTTATTCACCTTTTCTCACATAATATGGATAACCCCGCAGACATCTATAAATTTTCTTACGAATTTTTCACCGATGCAGATCTAATTGTAAGCAAGCCAAAGAAAATGCTGAAGAAACGCTGGAAAATAAAACGAGGCAGAATCCCGCTTGATGTAGCTTTTTGCCTGATAGCGTAACAGGGGAATATTAGAGATAATAAAACTAACAGGGGGAGATTCAAATGTTTAACCCTTTTATTTTTGCAAGCTGTCCACTACAGTGGGCAAATTTTGGCGTTCTTTAGAGAAAGTTTAGTGCTTCCGAGAAGCTGTTGTGCACACTATCAGCTTAAGTGGACAACATAGGTTTTTGTTATAGCTGCACTAGAAGGTGCCGCCAGCTACAGTTTTTCCCCAACTATGCTTCAATGTCAGCGTCCTGTCGTTACCGCAGGTAAGCCACGCACGTCCCCACACTTTTACTTTGTAACTCTCGTGACATTGCGGTTTGGCACATATAATCGTCTACACGGGATACAAGAAGCCTTTGGAGGTAAGACCTGTAAATGTTGTGATAGAGTGAAGCAAATTTCTTTCTGCGTAACACACATGGTAAGATACTGACTCTAGCGGAAAACCATGCATGGCAAGAACAACAAAAGTTTCGTGGGAGCATTTCCTGCACAGCGTAGTGCCCGCTCCTCCTGCATTCAATTGCATTGTTTTTGTTACTCGCTTGATATTTTCATACAGCAACAGTTCGTGGACTTCCAGTTCGTGCTGTTATCTAGAGAGCTGGATAATATAGTGCTCAAACTGTTACTATATGAAAATATGAAGCAAATAAGAAAAACCTGGATACTATAATGGCGAACAACAAACGCTGGGCTCATGCATCCTTTTCGTCCCCATTCCCGATTTTCTGCGTATAAGGGTATGACGTGCGACAACACTCGCCTGCGCAGCGACCCCTCCCCGGTCAGATGGGCCCTTCCCCCCTCCGCCAATAATACATGCCTGGCTACGTCACTGCAAGGTATACTTGCGCATTTTCGGCAACGGCGACTGCTATCTTGTATTCGTTAATGCACAGTAATGGCGCCGCCTCTAAACTTTTGTATTGAAGCTTACGTCTGTTAATGTGGTGGCAGGAACGTTCCTTGTTTGAGAGAAAAAAATAAATGAACTGTCGGCCCGCACACTCATTGGAGCTGGTGCGCATGCTGTCCACTGCAGCGGACATTCTTTGTCTTGTGAAATAAGGATTTGAAAGCGCAGAAAAAATTTCCATGGTTCTTTATGGACGCACATTGACAGAAAAGTAACTGTAACCAGAGTTTGTGTGCTTAATTTTTCTTCATGCAAAAAAAGGGTTATTTTCTATCTTCAGTTACTTCTCTCATCAGACCAACATTGATACGGGAGAACAGAAACAACTGGCACTTTATCAGAAGCAGCTTACGATAAGACTAGCATTTATGAACTTGGCAAGATGATACGCTTAAATTGGTGCTCGTCGTTAGGATAACCTATATGGTGTGCAATAAAATTGTCGCTCTGTAAACGTAAGAGAAAACACAGAGAGGAAGAGGGTGGTGGCTGAAGAGGAGAGCTTTGTTTCCCGAATGCTCCCCCGCAGCATCAGAAAAGATTAAAAATAATAACGTGATTTATGCGATGCGATGATGTTTTTCTACACTCTGCGTTCTTTCGACACGGCTGGCACTACATGGTGGAGCAGTCATGCCATCAGTTAAATAAGCAATCTTAGTTACTTAGCTAACTTTTTATTTACTAGCTTTAACGTCAACGTTACCACGGTAGTTTTGGAGGCGGACACCGCAGGAAGCAAAAGTAATTTTTGCAATTTTCAAAATGCCAACTCTTGCTAATAGATTCATTGACGAAAATTCCCTCTTTTCCCACTTTCACACTAAAACTGCATCGGAAGGAATGGCCACGTGATATTTCACGCCAGGTTTCAGTGTTTTTCCATCGACGGATTGATCATCAATTTTGCCGCTGCCTCCACTCCGTTGTCAGACTAAACGCCGCACGCAACAGCCGTGTCACATCAGGGAGGAGCTTTGTGCCGATCCTAACTCTCTTGCATGCATAATAATGCGAACGACAATTAAAATCTGGAGTCGGCTATCTCCGAGTACCGACACACTAGAAGAATTCTTCCAACTGATACTGCGTAGAAACACGATTGCCTCTAACTTTTCAATACAAATATGCCCACTTGGTGCAGTCTACAAGAAGTTAATTATTCAATGTTAGTTAATTGGGCTGCTGACACCGATAATTATCATCTCACTTTGTGTCCCCTGGCCACATAACTTATTTGCATAGGTGGTCTTCGAGTGGCTCCCAGTGCCTAACACTAAAAAAACCATAAAGCTTAATCTTGAACAGCCTGTGTAACATCTCTTTCAAAAGCAGCACAGCCAAAAACGTGGTGTGTAGTTTATGCCCCACACCTGTGGGACCATCTGTAATATCATTGTGCACTAAGTTATAACCTACTTGTTTTCGAAGCTTCGTTTAAAATGAAGATGCAAATAAAATCATCAGGTCACTTGCGTAACTTAACAGATCAATAATAAATAGAAAGATAATAGCTATTACATTTGCAATTGCTGAAGGCTTTCTCCATTGGATGTTTGCGTGGTTGGACAATTTATTACTGAATTTAGTGCCGCTGGCGCCCTGAAGCTTGCGGTGCGTTGTGATTCGTCTTAAGTGATCGGCCAGTCGAAAAATCACGCAGAAACTCTTCTGGCAGTAATATAACTATGCATAAGCGCTGTGCCACTTGCTCACCTCC
The DNA here is from genome assembly GCF_038994185.2 of Dermacentor albipictus. Lineage (NCBI taxonomy): Eukaryota > Metazoa > Arthropoda > Arachnida > Ixodida > Ixodidae > Dermacentor > Dermacentor albipictus. The sequence continues at coordinate 102,280,928 of NC_091824.1, read as the reverse complement.
TTGCAGCGCGGCCTCGTTATCAATGTTATAAAACTTGAACCGGCCAGTATAAACTCTTATACACCCTTATCGGTAGTTATCAATATTATCGGACCCAATCCGATCCTTATCAGTGGTTATCTACCTTATCAGACTTGACCCGAGCTTTATCGGTCAGTATCAACTTTATCGCAATCGATCCGTTTTTTATCAGCATATAAATATCTGCTCTTATAAACTATTATCACTCCTTATCAACCTTATCACAATTGCTCCGACCATTATAAACCTTGATCACTCTTTAGTACCTTATCTGTCTGCGTCGAACTATTATCAGCCGTGATGAGACTCACATGAGCCTCTTTTTATTTATATGATATCAGGAGATGATGCACAATTTAAGGGGCCGGCTACTCCTTGCTCTTGAATGGGTATCGACTACAATATAGAGGGTTCAAGATTACAAATGAAATAAGCTTTTCATAAAGCACCAGAACTTGTTGCGCAACGTTTTCACAGTAACGCTTTGACGTAAGAAATACGTGGCACAGTTGGAACCAGGCTTGTCTGGAGCAGTCGAGCAGGCGGCTTGCGGCTGCACGAGCACCACCTCTCAGTAGCTGCTGGGTTCGAGATATGTTGGATTCGAGCGCAAGAAGCTTGCGTGCGTCACGTATACTCGCGGCGAAACTGCGATGTCAGCCGGTAAATTTTGTCATAAGAGGTAGGCAAAGTTATCTTAGTTTTTCGTTTTCTTTTTTTTTTGCTGGCTGTCGCTTGCGCAATAGTCGCCGTTCGTGATACGCGTGCATTTGCGCCCGAATGCGTGCGCTAGCTCTGACAACCGCACGTGATTCAACATAAAGAATGGCAATAATCCATGCGTACCGCGGTAAATTGCCACGTCAACGCCAATTGGCACATGAAGTGACAGAAGCAAACGACGACTGACCCGAATTATAACACTCTTTTCACTATGGTTCCACGGCTGACCAAGGAAGAACGGCGAGCTATCGCTATAATGGGACGCACAATGTCCCATAGAGCTATTTGTTATGTGGCAGATCACCCAATTGGAAATGTGAGCCGAGCCTTAAAGGCGTACAGTAAAGAAAGTCGCATCGAAGGCGCTCCACGTGGCTGCCCTGAAAGGGCCACGTGACATGAGGAAGACCTGCTGATTGTGAACGCATCAGTAGCAGATCCCTTTCTAACTGATAAGCCGATCAGGGCTGAGCTGGTTTGACAAGTGTTAGCCTGCCAACAATAAGACGGAGGTTCCACGAAGCTGGCATTCACAGCAGGGTTGGGTCTCAAAAGACGTTGCTGGAAAAATCAAACGGAAGGGATCGCCTTGAGTTTGCCTCCGAATGCGAGTCGTGGAGTCCCAACAATTGGTGCGCGGTTGTCTTCACCGATGAAGCGTCATTTTGCACCCGGTGGTGCGTTCAGCGAAGAGTCTGGCAGCCGGAAAGGTCTCGGTCAGTTGGGAAAAATTTCATTAGGTGCTGCTATCTTAATGAAGTCAATTTTTTCGCGTTATGTCTACAAGGTCCAAATATCAAATTCCGGCTTTCTATTTACCAGTACGATATAAATTTAAGCTGAAATATTTTCATTATGTTCCTTGCTCAAACAACTGTGGTGCGTTGCCATTTGCCTTGTCCCGTGAACTCCTTATTATTTTGACTGCGTTTATAGCGGGATATTTGTTTACCTTGTGCACCCTTACCAGCCTGCGAACGTGATGCTCTCGTAATTTGTTTGCAAAATTACGTACGGCGTATTAACATGGCGTTAGCCGCAATCTATATAAGAAATAGCGTGACTTGATTACTTAGAATATAGCAAGGTAATCACCTCAAGTTACACTGTAAAATATTTAAAGACGTATACCTCGTACTACAAGCAACATCCAAGCCACATGGAAAGCCCTTCAAGTGCAGCCAATAGTGCCACATCGAGTTCGCTTCATTACTGTGCGCGTAACAACCTCATTTACTCCGCTCGCTGCCGACAGGGTTCAATTATTTTGTGCGCTCGCCTTTGCGTTTTGTTCTACAGGATTTTACCATTCGTGGTGCAGGTTAGACGAAAGGTACATGTGGAATATTCATGCCAGTGGCTGCACGTCTGTCTGAGGTGTGGGCTGCCATCAGCTATGCAGGCCTCGGGCTAATTAACCGGGTAACAGGCCGAGCGACATCCGATGACTACATGGACATATTGCAATATACCCTGCGGCCTTGCGTTCTGGAAGGACCACTTCCCGATGGCCCTTCTTTTTTTTTGGCTTCAGCAGGATAGGGCGTCGGTGCACTCAGCCAGGCGCGTCAAAGAGTTGCTAGAAAACTTAGGCATCTCAACGTTTAAATGGCCGGCACGAAGCCGAGGCCAGTCGAGGACACTCAAGCCCGAAAGTAACGTCGCGTGGAACAGGAGCGTCTTCGCTATGCAGCGAAGCGTGGTGCCGACGGCGAATGTATCTACACATACCATTATAATAATCGATTGAATTATGTGCAGCCCCATCATTCTATCATAGTTTAACACTGCTGCCATGATGCGATGTGCCATGTGAGCCAGTAAAAGTGCTCGACCCTCCGAGCGATTATGAGCGATGACGCACAACAACGTCTCAAGCAAACACGTCTTCCTGTGTGCTCCGTGGACTACGCGAACGAACATTGGTGCACGCAAGGTAATGAGCAACATCGACTCACCACTCTCATGTTGAACTAAACACTGAAGAAATTACATGTTCACCGCCAACATTACCGCTGATTATTGTCAACCAAAGCAAACAGCGTACAAAGCTTTGCTTAAAGCAATTACCACAGTTCGTGGGATCCGCATATTTTCTTTATCGCGATTCGTCTTTCGTGGTAGACGGGCGCGTTTCCATGTTAGATCGGCATGGAAATGCTGACGCATTTAATACGAAATTCGTGGTCTTGCCGATGCCAAGACTTTACAATTTCTTCTTGTTGCCTGGCGGAATAAACCAGCCGAAAGAAACTTTGTATCCCTCTGCTTTCCCCCGCTGACAGCAGAGTAATGGTGGGTACAAAAGGCTTTCACCCTAGACGTATAAGCACGCCGCCCGCCCTGAATTGACGTCACTTCGAATGGACAGAAAAGGGTCAACGTGGCGGAAGAAATCATTTCCCTCCTACACTATGGAAATTCTTTACGCGCAAGAAAGTACCTACCGAGATATAAATTTGAAGAAACTATACAAAGCAACTTTCGAAGGACTGGCGGCAAAGTGGGAGAGCTATGAAAGGAAGGGAAGCGAAGTAAAAGCGGCGCGTTTGTATGCGAAGATTGTGGCCGCAGCTTGGCAGGCCCAAAGCGGCGTATGGATTCCTTCCACAAGGCAGTAAAACGCATTCCACGAGTGGCGGCCCTTGTCGCTGTCGTCCTATATCGGCGAATCTCGAGGGCCCGTTGCCCAACAATTGCCGGTACATGCATTGCGTCAGACACACGCACACACACACACACATGCACATACGAAGCTCATCTTTACTTTTTCATCGTTTCTGTTTTTTTATTAACTTTCTCTACCTTTGGAGACCACTGCAGCAACTCGTTGGAGCACAACATTGTGCGGTTGGCTCGTGGGTGGCAAAGCGCGCTGCTGCCTATTGTGCGTACGGAAATATCGGTGTTCAATGTAGGAATGATAGGTAGGCGCAAGCACGTGATGTAAAGAGTACAAAAAATATCGCGGACAGAACGGCAATTGAAGACCGGCAGGAGCGTAAAAGAGATGACATAATTCCAAGCAGGTGAGGGACCGCGTCACTAACGAATTAACTGTTTTACTCAACCACCTTTTTATTTTTATTTTTGATGAGCCTTGATAAACTGGCAAACCGGAATTGACGTCATAACAAATGTTACCTACTGCCACTTTTATATTTGAGAGCGGTACTCAATGTAGCGTTCTTGTTTTTTATTTATTAATGCAGGTCATGGTTTATGTGCTGCTCCTACCATATTTCCGTATAGGTTTGTTAATTAGGAAGTACCTAACCATAGAAGGGCAAGTTAATGAACAAGTGAATCCAGCAAGTGTAGCTGGTGTGCTGTATCCTGCACTGAAGCAAAAGGAGTAACTACCGGATATAGAAACCGGAAACATAAGGAACACCTAGAGCTAATTTAGTTAGCTAGGAACTCGGCAACTCCGCAATGTTATCCTACGGTAGTTTCTCATTTTGAGGTTTTATTTTTTGGTTGTTATGGTCAGCGAAAGCGTGACAAAGTGAGTATCAAAGGCAGGGTTATTAGACCCTGTTGTCTACTCTACACATGTTTAATTGCAGAGGGGTACGAATGATACAGAACAGAAAGAAAGTTTCATGTATACGGGAATACCCGCAGAGCGACCCCTCGAGGCAATTGGCATGAATGTGTTAGTAAGGCTCGCCTTCCCTTCACTACCAATGAAATGAGAAGCCGTGCTACCACCGAGAGTCTCACCTAGACATCGCGGCGCGCGCCGGAAGGATTGGCGTTGGACCTTTATGCTGGCAGAATGAAAAACAGGTACTCCATAATACCCTTGCAATCGTAAGTGTGCAGCTTATTTTACTAAAAAAAAAAATGTCACGGTTTATGCTGTCTTCTTCATAGAGAAAAAAACGAAGATAAAAGAAAGAAAGAAAGAAAACGTAAAGTCGGAATGGGTGAGATCGTAACGAATTATAGCACTGCTGATTTCGCTGGCGCTCATACCTAAAATGTTGGAGAAATCAAGACGCAAGATAGGCAGGGAGAAAGAACGGTTGATGAAAAGCGATACGGGAAGGGAGAGATGTCCAAAGGAGTAGAATATATACACATTTTAACGGCGCACAAAACTCGAAATGAGAGGACAGAACATAGGCACAAGAAGGAAAGCTCAAGTAAACAGACTTCATTCCATCTTCAGATCTATCGTTGCATAAACCAGTCAATTCAATTTCTCTTATCTTTCACTCTTTCACAGGAGAGACCCGGTGCCGGGATTTAAATTTTTTATCCCTGGGCACACGCCCGCAGCAATACGAACAGCACGCGTCTCCTGGAAAGTGCAGACGGTGTCAGCGGCGTCAGTAAGAGACCGTTAGGCCGTCACTCTGAGGCTCCTTCCATGCCTACTGGGGGAGGGCACTGTCCAGTCTCCTCTCCTCCCCCGAAAGCTTTCGCATTCCGAATCCAGCTTTCCCGGAAGCCGGAAGGCGCTGTGACCCCAGCGGCTGTAAACAGTGTGGCCGGCAACGGGGTCGATTTTTAGGGTTGCCGCTTGCCAACGTAGGGAGCAACCGCCTGCCGTGATCATCTGGTGGCCTCGAAAACATGACTGAGAGTCTCCGTTGGCAGTATGCCACGTGGACGCGACCGGGGAAGGGGGTGCTGGGTGGGAAGGGGGGTGGTAAGAGTGAGGATGAGGCGAGGGAGGGTAGGGCAATGCTCGCTGCGCTGCCCTCCGGGACACAACGTCGCCTGGCCTTTCGGAAGCCCCATTGGCACAATGCGCAGACTACAAAAGGAACGTGCTCTCACGGCCCCGCTTTGTTTACCATCGCGCGACTGCTATCCAGCTAGTGCACTTACGCTGGCCCTATCCTATTCCCCTGCTTGTCGTTTTCGTCTTTCTTCCCTTGCACTCGCGGTACTGTTACCCCGTTGAAACTAGAGAATCGTCGCTTAGCTTAGTTATGTTGTCGTTTCCGAAGAGCTCGTATTCGTGCACTCGTTTCCGAGACTGACGCCACCCGTGTAGTTTTGCCATTGGGACACTGTTCCTGTTTATCATCATGTTAGTGTGTAATGTCTATCATGTTAACCTCCCGTGGAAGAGTTTCCTCTGACTGCAAGAATAATCGCTAAAGAAAACAAGAAGGGGTAGGCGCAGAGCTTGATATTTGGCATTTCTGGGTGCCAATTCCCTGCACTGTTCGTGACTTTTGTCCGTCGTTTCTATGTTATTTTTCACGTTAGTGCATTGTGTGGCTGTCAAGTTCCTAGGGGCAGATAGTATATGAGGCACATGAAATTTTTTACTTTCCAGAACTAAAGAAACCAAGTAAACCTCCAACACAGGTGACAACCTTGTGTTTTCCCGAATAAGCGACGCACACTAATGAATAGAAATAACCGAACATTATCTGTTCCCCGCCTAGTAACTTTTACCTAACAAACTTAAAGTTTTAAATATTTTGACAAAGTTGGAAAGTTTGTTGTGATGGCAGAAAAATAAGTATAATTCGTTTCATAACTAACCGTTTAGGTGTTGCGTTTTCTTCGGGGGTCATAAAAGACACATTTCAAAAAGCGAACTTTGATAAGCGTTTCAGGCACGAATGCTATGCGCGGCAGTACATCACAAATGGGCAGTACTTCACCTGTGGTCCTGATTATGAATTGTCAGTAATATAATAAAAAAAATAAATAGAAATGAATATAAAGAAAATGACATGACTTATTGCATGAGAATGCACACTAGTATGTAATAGTATTTCATATTCATTTTCATTTTGCTTTGATCCCTTCTTTTTATATCTTTTGTTGCTACAAAATTAATATCTTGCTCTTCTCTTTCTCATCTCCATTATTTTTTTCCATGCATGCGGCAGCTTTTTGCTTCCTCTATCAGACTCCGATTAATTCGGGAATAAAAAAAACTCTGTTTTCGTTTTCTCACGATATGCTTTTCTGTCGCAAGAAATTTCGCACAGTTTATCACACCACTTCGTTTGTGCAGAGGCAAAATACGCTGGGGAAGAAACATGCATATTCCTGCATGCAGTCCTTGCCGGTAGATCCTTCGTCCCAGCGAAACCTTACGGCACGCGCTAAGTGATATTTGATACTCCATGAGCTTGTCTTGAACCTTTAACGCTCAGTGAAACGCATGTCGTTAATCACCATCCAAACTACAAGCAATTAACGAAGCACAAGAGAAATCAGTAAAAAAAATATAATGGCAACTGCAACTAATGACCATTGAACGAGCGTCCTTTGCATTCTTGCAAATTTCTATACAGCAGTTCTCCTAACATGCAATTCTTCGTTGTCATGGTTGGGAAAACAGCTTCAGTGACACAAATGAGGCGTACACGGCCATGATTAGGATCAGTCCTAAACGTGGCACGCACCTACAATACAGTATGCACCCAGAATTAGGCGGTTGAAGGAAAACTACGAATAATGCCTCGATGGCGTCAGTGACAACAACAATGTTGCAGTTATAACGGCACGTAGTTTATACATTATATATCTCATAGGAATAATAGCCAAGTTCTCAGCGTGGCAAATGTACAGGAAAAGAAGAGAACTATCTAAAATCTTGTTGGTGGCACTGCGTCACTTTACTGGTGACGTCAGCTGTGGTAGAAATGCGGACGCCAGAGTTGAGTAATCCACAGACGGGGCCTTGAAAACGAGACATGGAGCCTCAAAAATGAGAAGCCTTTAACGCAGCACCTTCTCATGTTCGTGCCTTTAAATATTGATTAAGTCAAACGAGTAAGGAAACTTAATAATTAAAGGTCCTCTCAAATAGCACGCTGCCGAAACATCGGCCAGGTAAATGCTTGGATGTCGTCCTACTCATTAATGGCAGCAGGAAGCATAATTGTTCTGCAGAACTTCTCGAAACTTCCTGCACTAACCATAACCCAGCCTACCCTCATAATGAGACGCCCAAAAAAGATTAAAATAAACATGATGCAGCAAAATTACTTGAATGTAGTGTACTAAATAGTAAAATGTTGAACCGCCTTAAAAACACCACAAGCTTATGGCGAAACAGCTGCTAACAAAGGTTTACATAAAGCTATAGGCCCCTATTAAATTAATCTAGCCTATGTAGACGTAAGCTACCTGAAATTGTTTAGATCTCTCCATGTACGTACGTATATCGAAGTCCACCACATAGACGGGAAGTTGCGTACACCGTAAAGAAGATAAAGACACTTTTTCAAGCGAAGCAGTTCGTGGATAGCCCACTCGTCCGTAGACTGTATGCCGAAAAATCATCCGGCAGAACCCAGTGCGCATGCGCGATAAAAAAAAAAAGTAGTGATGTCGTTGCTCTCCGTCGCATACGACCGCGCGCGCTGCATTTTCTCTCCGGCTCCGATATGAGTAGGCCACGCGTCATACGTACTCCTGAGGAGCAGGCAGCTTTCGATGATATTCATTACGTAAAGATGGCTTGCTCTTTTTGCGCGCTTAAACTTTGGAACAGTCTTCCATATTTCGTTAAGCTGTCATCTACCATGTACTCTTTCAAATATGAACTGAATTGTTTGCTGTTCGATTAATTTCATATAATGGTATTTTGCTAATTAGAAGCTGTGTAATTACCATTGATTTCGCATATTTCTATTTTATTTTGTCCGTTGTTTGTGTCATCACTCAGTTTCTTGGCTATATTTTGCTTACTTCATATTTTTTTCTCTGCTCTGTATTGCGCTTTATTTTTTCTATGTAACTTCTAATCCAAGGGTCCCGGTACAGTCTCTGACTTTCGGACCCTTGTCTCTATACCATTTCTTGTAACAAATTGTTATGAACGAATAATAAACTGAAACTGAAACTTAACTGAACGCCAGGAGCATAACCGGGAACGAGCTGGTCTACGCCGTGCCGATGCTGCAGCCCGGGCACAAGAACAGGCTCGTGCAGCCGAGCGCACGCAGCAACTGTGCGCCGAGGATCTGGCACCCTACCGAGCCGCCATTTCATGAACCGCCGGGTTTAATCCAGTGATGAAAACCGGGACCACACGTTTCAGCTTCGTTGGTTAACCATCTGTACGGAGTACTTGAGAGGTGATTTCTTTTTATCTTATCCATAAATTTGCTGCAATATCATAAAATTTATGAGTATCGTTTTCACAATTAATGCCGTTAACATTTCTTGAAAGTCTCACTCTATGTTATAGCATTACGACGGCAGCCATCCCCACAACCAACCGCCCTATAATCGCTGCCTTATAATTCAGTTCCCCGTAGCGGGTGAGCTACGAAGTTATTTCGCGCCGCTAAATTATTTGAGAGAAAAGTAGGCATACAAAGCTTGATGGTATTTGCAGTGGCTGACTGCTGCTGTCGCAGTAAATAAGTTCCGAGCCGAAAGAATCGCTCAAGTCTGCTGCCCTTTTATTTAACGTTTAACATCATTTCATCAACCCAGCAGATCATTTCAACGCTCCAGCTTCAGGTGAACCTCTGTTTGGTTTGCATTTGCATGCGACAGAGTTACCGTAAGTCAGCATTGCCGCGTCTTTAGTGCGGTAAGAAAAATTACCACAAGGACACGAGAACAGCATTCCAGACCGAACTTGTAGACGCAGTTCTCCAAGTCAGGCGCACAGGCTACAGGAAAAAAAAAACAGCCTATGAGCTTTAGACGAATGGACTAACAGAGCGTTTGAACTAGTCTATCGCAGACAAGCTGTTCCTGTATGTCGACGTGGAACATAAGAACCGGTCTAAGAATTTGCCTGATTTAACCTTCACGTATAACACCACTCGTCAGGAAACAACCCAGATGACACTGTGGAGCTTCATACACGGTCGCGAAGCCACGGAAACGTTGAACGTTGGACACCACTGTAACGACATCCATGCAGATGCTTAATCATTCACTCAATGTGACGAAGACGTCAAACAACTCGCGCGTGTACGCATCCGCCACCAGCAATACCCGCATGCAACGCGATATGATTGTCAGCCCAGATTCATAGCCTATACACACCCGACGAAAGAGTTGGTTTGGATACCATTATTGCATCGGGGGACTTTCTGAAAAACTGCTAAGGCCATGTTTTGGACCATACAGAGCGATCCGAAGCCTAAACAGCGGGAAGAGGTCGTGCCAGACGGTGAAACTTGCTCTTAGAGCAGGAAGCACCTGCAGGAAGTGGGGTGTATGTGGCGCGCATGAAACCTTACTTTTGCAAAGGAATTACGTTTTTTTTTTTCAAGTACCCACCTAAGCTGCAGGTCGTGATGTTGCTTCCTTTGGAAGGGAGGTAAATTTCGCGTATATAGTGCGGCAAGTACGATAAGAAGATCTATCGGCATTTAAAGGATTACATGGTGAAGGAGAAGTTACTAGCACATGGCATGAAAAACACCGTTCTTGTCACTGTCCCTGCTGACTAGTATTATTGCCCCTCGAGTTTCGGACGCTGGGACAATATTATTAACGCAGTCTTGAAGTGCTATTCGATTGCTGACAGCTCTTAACTAAATTGATTTGTCTGCGAGGCGTGACTCACCGAAAACACAGCTTTTTCCGTTAGAATGTTTATACGAATAAGGAAGGTATGTTCCAAATTTCGCTATTGTCCACATTTTCTAAAGAACAAAGTACAGCAGAGGAGTGCGCCAAGTTGAAGGACCCAAATTATTTTGTGCGCAAGAAATCTTACAGAAGGCAATGCCTATGGTCTTTCCTTGTTATGAACAGGCCACATTACAGACAGCTTCAGATATTATTCATGTGCAGGTCGCCATGCTTTTTCTTGCCTCTATAGTTCCACCATTCGGCCTACTAATCGACCACGTATTCACTCGTGTCTAACGTGTGATTATGCAACTACTTCTCTTTCGGTTGTTCGCCGAAATAGCAAACCATTCAAATGGGGTAGTGGGGGTGGGGGGCGAAGAGCAGGTAAGCACGGTAGCGTTGAGTGGACGAACTTCTATGAAGAGAGATTTCTACGGCCAACCTAGCGAACAACCTGGCACAAGCACATACGTGGAGAGGCGCGCACGCTTCATTAGCTTACAAATAATTTTTTTTTATTGCTCGAACCTGTATGACTATTCGCCGAGCTAGAGGGTTCACTAGTACTAATGGGTCTAGAAATAACTACAGGACTACGGCATACGAGCACGTCTGTCGTTAAGCACCAGAAAAGCCACTGGAAATGGTTTATGGATAAGTGCTTTTGGGCTCTTTGGGAAAGCATATTGTATATATATATATATATAGATATGCTTTCCATTCAGTTATTTCCAGGAGTCCATGAAGAGTCGTGGTTCTTGTTCGCTTGTTAAAAATGAGCAGCCTCCATCCGAAGATATTGCTGGAGTGAATTTTGTCCGTTCATAAGCGCTTTTTTCGTTACATTTACAAATTTTTCAAGCACGGGAAGCGAAACATTTGGTACAAGGATGTGCTATGGTTCGCTGTAGAACCTTTTCTGGGAAGGAAGATTTGATTTATTAGTCTGTTTTTAATGATATAAATACACGCACGCACGCGCTCATCGTTAGGAAAGAGTTAAATTGGCTTACACCTTTACTTTGACCTTCTAGGTCACTCATGCCGATAACGATGTGGACATTGATAGCCAATAAATTCTGGCGTAATCCTGTTCGCTTTAGTTACGTTGATTCGGGAAGATCACGAATGCTAGTGAGGAAAAGAAATTATGTAGAGACGATGAAAAAAGTTTTGGTGGCGTAAGCTCCGTCGATACGGCGAAGCGTCCGCCGAGGTCATTACTCAACGGGGCGCCTGCGCCAAAGCCCCTTTCGCAAGACAGGCCCGGCTTTCCGCAGCCCAAATGTTCGTGTAAGTAACTTCACGTTTGCGCCCTTTAAAGCCGCGGGGGCACGAATATTTCAGATCCTTTCAAGTGGGAGAAAGGCAAGTTGTTCCTTCTCGTGCCTCTCCACTTTTCCAGCTCTCTCTCGCGTTCCCACTACTGTTGCTACCCCGTCATCCGCTTTTCTTTTTTTGTTCCTGTCTAGCAAGCTTCTCGCTTTAACCCAATCAAATGACATCACCGAAAACACAATATAACGTATTCCCATTGCGTTTCTCGGGTCCCCAATTGTCCTAGCGCGACAAAAAAACTTGCAGAACGGCAAGTTATGCTTCGTTTTCTTCGACCATCCTTGGTAGTCTCGTTTTGCCTCCCCCCTCCCGTCCCAGCCCTCTCCATGCCCACTCCTCTTCCTCTTGCTTCTTCTCCTTCTTCCACTACTTCTTCGTCTTCTTTGTCAAGCTTTTTCCTTCGTTCTCCCAGATCTAAGAAATTATGCGCTGCTACTTCACTCGCTCTTTCTCTGTTCTTCCTATTACCTTAATTTTTTTCTGTAACTCTCAGGGTCAAAGCATAAGCTTATTTCAACTTCCTTGCCTTACTTTTCTCTCGTTCGGCACCCCACTCGCTGCCTCTTGACGCTTATCTTATTTGCCTTAACTTCTCAATCCATTGCTTTGTAACTTTGGCCTTTGATTTCAACTAAGCACAGCGCTTTCGAACACCCGACGTCGGCCGAACTTCGATGGGGGTGACCGGTATAAAGCGAGTTACGCCGCCCGAGGCTCGATTCTCTCAACTCACGCCCTCCTCATTGCTTCGTCTTCTGCTCTTGACTCGCCATCCTTTGATCAATTAGAGGCGCCGCCGTGTGGTGAAGGTTTCAGATGGGATTAAGAAGCCGACTTCCTCCCCACGAGGATCTGCGAAGGAAGCTGGTAAGGGTCCGGGTGGCTCTTGCTTTTTGCCCCGATAGGAATGTTCCATCCGAAGCGCGTGACAAAGATCGAGGGTCAAGAGTTAAAGCGAGAAATTGATTTTTCCGCCTGCTTCCGATTAAGGCCGTAGTAAAGATAGAGTGCTATTGATCGCTTAGGATCTTAGCTGCGCTTGGCTTTGTAAAGAAACTAATGACAGAGAACCACGGATAATACCTCTTGACCTCAGGGATTATTCCTACTCTATAGTTGTTTATTATTTATTGGGTTCCCTGTTATCCACGCGGAGGAGAAGCAGAGCTGTAGTGGAAGCTTGAGCGCGATCTCTTCAGCCGTCTATAAAGTCTAAGCAGGAGGTGCGGGTATGTGACAAGTGAACGTGGGGGCCCTTATGAAAATGGTTATATCCTTTATGTTTACTGTATGTTTCCCGCAGTTCACATGAGGAAATATCCTTTATGTTTCCTCCATGTTGAAATTTGGCCACTGCTTTTATGTTTCCTCCGTGTGTCCCCCCTTTATGTATCCCTTATGTTACCGTACTTTATGTTTCCTCCATGTTGAAATTTGGCCACTGCTTTTATGTTTCCTTCGTGTGTCCTCCCTTTATGTATCCCTTATGTTACCGTACTTTATGTTTCCTCCATGTTGAAATTTGGCCACTGCTTTTATGTTTCCTTCGTGTGTCCTACCTTTATGCATCCTTTATGTGGCCGCAGTGACTAAATCCTGTATTTTACGTAGACATGCATAAATGAAGAGTTCCGTGTACACATTTTATATTTATAAATTTTTCCTGAGTTAAAAAGTTTTGCATTGGTTTTCATTGTAAGGTTACTGTTCCCTACATGATGCAGCGCATGGATTGAAACTCTGCTATGGCACAGAAATTCATGCCAATTTGTTCTAAAATTACAAACTAATTAGCCTTCATAGATTATTTCAGTATAACACTTGGAGAACCACTGTACGTTCCTCACTGCAGTGCTGCTGTTCTAGTTATGTGTTTGTGACTAATATAATATGTAATGTTTGGATGGAAAGATCAGGTTGGATCAGTGCTTGCACTTTTAAAAGGAAGTTTTGACTATACTTTGCAAACGTTTGTCTGAAACTACGAACAGTTTATTGGACTATCTGAATGTTACTTCAGTTTGCCACGTCTGCTCACAGCAGACCTCTGGAATGTGTTGCTTGGGTGAGAGCTCACAAGGCACCTGAAAAACAAAACAAAAGCCAATCTTTTTCACTTATTCAAAAATATTCATATAAGCAAGAACAGCCTGGCCTGTATGCACACAGCTAAGAAACGTGGAGAAGTCAAAAACAGATCATAAAAACATCAGGGCAACACAGAAGCTTTTAACTAATTGTTGTTTGAAAGAGACTGAGCTGCCAGTCCACTCAGGTATTAAATTGCTCACAAATTTTTTTAAACATTTCTGCAGCAGCTGCTAAGTAGTACATGACCTATAGGAGTAGGCAACTGGCCAACAAATCTTTGTGTGCCTGCTTGTACAGATGTCTCGTTGTTATATCTCAAGTGGTTACACTGTTATATGGTAAAATTCAGGCGGGAATAAAACCAGCCGCAAACATCAGACTACATGGGAAATTATCACCAAAACTTAAAGATCTAGTAAATCAAATGAACAATCGATTACGAAGGGTCTAAAACCTAGACCGCGATTTTGTAGCGATCCCTTTTCCGATGCTACTCCTTTTGCTCATTGATCTGAGCGACATTCCGCTATCGTTATTAACTATAACAGCCAGCCGTGAAAGGTGGGTTATAAGAGTGGCAAACATCGAGCGCAAAGCATCGCAAGAAAATCGCATCCCTTATTAGGCAGTGCTACAAGCCACTGTCTTTAACAATCGCAGGAACTCACATCCCGTTCTTCGGATGAAAATATTAATGAAAACGAGCGTCTGATTGAGATGCCTCGATTAAAAAGAAATTTCGCTGTTGTAATGTCGGTCTACATTTGCCCTACAATATAGAAGACAAATACACGAGCACGTCGAAGAACACAAACAATGCAGACAAGTTCTCGCGAAGCTGCACTTCAATCTGAACACTATCAATAAAGTAATCTTCACACAAGCTAATACCTGTTCAAGTGTCAAACATCGCAGTCGCGTGCCAACTCGCGATTCCCGTGACACATCGACATGCATTACAAACGTAACTTGCGGAAATTCATATCTACGGAAGAATTTCTTGCCGGGAAACTACCGAGAAAACAGTAACTTTCAGCGTTTACGTAAATATTTGCCCATTAAGTCCCAACAATCAGCGGTGGTAGCACATCACTCCATAAAGCAAGTAAGCGGTAAGAAATGATACATTTCACGGAAACTTCCCTCGTGAAACGCTTTGCTAAATGTGCACAGCAACATGGTCAACGTACGCTCAGAAAGCGTTCTGTTGTCGTTCCACAAAGCTTACTACATGAACCAAAAGCTGCGAGAATGCGCGCAAGCGTCAGACCTGCTTACCTTCAATGTGGTCAGCAAACGGCTTCTTCGTCTCGCAGGCACCACGCGACGACGCTCTTTCCGGCGCGAACACTGTTGAATTGCCGATGAACACCAGCGCACGAAAGCACAACTGTCAACAAATTCTTTCACGCACCATAATTCGAAGCCACAGTATCAGGTATTCCACCAGCGAACGCGGACAGGCGAGAACAAAGGCCGCTCGGACGGGCGCTGTAGTACACAAGACACTGGCGTATCACACGAAACATAAGGCGAACTAATGGCGTTACACGAGCCCAGAGGTTTCCTGATGGTTAATGCACACGGTACGGATCACAGTTTGTTTAGGCACTTCGAAAATATGATTAAATTACTGTGTAACGAACACTCTCACCGCTCACAGCAACACAACGTGGCCCAGCTCACCGTCAACCGTTAGACTGCGGCAGCGCCGCACTGCGGTTAAAACGTGAATTTAGCCTCCGAGATCTACATTTTCCTTTAGGGCGTGCATTTTGGAAAAGCACGGCCTTCGAGATTTAAAAACGTCGTTGCTGGAAGAAAGGCTGGTATTTAAACACAAATTATTGATTTTAAAGTGTCTTGGTACGCTGCCTTGTTTTTTTTTAAGTATATGCAGAGATTTTAGACGAACTATGCGCGAACGCTTGTCCTGTGGTTTGTCGGCGGACACGAGCCAATCAGCGCGCATCATGTGCTGTTCCGTCGCTTGGGATGGCGCACGGTGTGCGGGCAGCCGCGAGAGCTGTGACGCCTACCGATCAGAAATTCGGAATTGCCACACATATACACGCTTCTTATGGTGCCCAGTGGCGTGTTTTTGAGAATGTCAGGCCTTATCTTGCATAGGTGGAACCATATTTGCTCGTAGCGTAAGGAATGAAGGCGACAAAATGTGGCGATGGCTGGCTTGCAGCGGCAGCGGAACTTCGGCCAAAGTGAAACAGGCGTACTGCTTGCATGCTCGCGTAATCAAATACGGCCATACTCCGCACACAACTTTCATACTTAGCCAACTCACAATTATAAATTGTTCAGTTGTACGCCCAAGCAAGCATTTACGGGATCCGCGCTGCCCTGCTTCTACGCGTGCTAATATCGACACAGCAGTTACTCGTACTTGTGGTCAGCGCGAAAGCGACACGGACAAAAGGAAGAAACACAACAAGACGGCGCTGTTTCTTCGGAGTGTTCCTTGTTTCCGCGTTGCTTTTGCGCTGTTGCTAAAGGTACGATGAATCGTAACCAACTCGCCCACTATATGCTCTATGTTACCTACGTGTGCACTGAAGTGCACATCTAGGTAACATCCCGCCGTAAACACAAAGGGCACATACTACAATAATTATAATAAGGGTTGTTTTCTTGGGGCAAAGGAAAGGATAAGTCAAGATTTAGTACTTACAATGACTCTGCAGAGTGTATTAACGGCTGTCACAAAGTTCAGGTATATCTGCCTGTATTATATGTACAGACAGTTGTTATGTGCACTCTATGTCACCTACATGTGCACTCAAGTGTACACTCAGGTAACACATAGTGCACATCCAGTTAACATCCTGCGGCAAACATAAAGGACACATCCTAGAGGCATAATAAAGGTCACATCCTCGAGGTATACGTTAGGATGAGTAAACATGTGGTACACACAAAGTTGGCGTCCCGGAGGTCACACAAAGGACAAGGAATCATAAAGGTCACATAGGGCACAAGAAGGAAACATAAAGGAAACATAAAGGATAGGACCATTTTCATAGGGGGGGGTGACAAGTGATGTTAAATTGTCGACGGCCACTCAGAGAAGAGCGATAAGTTCGCTAGAAAACAATGGTAGCTGACCCTACGACGATGATGACGAAAATCACAATGACATCAAGAAGGTGAAGAACTGCCTAACAACCGCACGGTGACTACGATGACAGCACATTTGACGACGGCGCTACACTGGCGTTGGTGACCGACCTCGTAGCTAGCGCTGCATTACAGTGCGTACTGCAGCGCCGCTGTGATCTACGGCTTCTTTTTCCATGACAAAGTGATTATGATACGTAACTGCATTTTGAGTGGAGGCAAAAAGTACTGTTTTTTTTTATTGACACGATAAAAAGAAAATGATGGTGGGTGAATACGGCACCACCTACTCCTGGCTTCATGAACGAAAAGTGTTGTACATATATTATATTGTATACGTATGCACATAGATTGTGTAGAAAACAAATTCGTTGCAATTAATACATAGAAAACGGCACTGAATATATCAGTAAAAGAATACAGCAGCTACGTAAGAAGGCTCACAAAGCAATGATGCGAAGTAATAGAATCTACAACAGCACCACATAATACGCAAAGTGACAATAACAACAAGACACAAATTTGAGTAATCCGTTTTTTTACCTAGACTTCCAGAGTAGAGAACTTTATGGGTTTAAGAGTTTCCACTAACAGCGTCCCATAAATCCGCTGTCGTCTAGGAATTTCTGAAAGCCGTTAGATCACACTTTCTGGCGGTGTTTTTCGTGTCCGGGCCCTATTAGCCTGGATAAGAGTTTACTGGCATCCTCTGGAGTGTGACGTCACCTCGGTCGACGCTAGAGCGCACTCATGCTCAGGAAGAGGTCGAGAATGTTGTCAACCAAGTACAGGGTAATGATAGTGTAAACAGCCAAACAGGAGTCATAAAAAATGAAGTGACAGAAACAAAGATGGCAAATTGGACGTAGAGGACGGAAACAAAAAGGCCATGGAAATTTACAGAAACGACAGGAAAGCAATCGGGAAGCGGGGGGGGGGGGGGGGGGGGGGGCATTAGTGTGGTTGCGTAGATGGGAGTGACTAAATATATGAGGCCATATCTGGCTGTTTCAGGACAAAAGCATACCGGAGCAACGCTGCGCTACGGGAGGACGCATGCGTGTGCCGCAGAAAAACCCGCTAACGACTCGGCATATCGCAATGGAATGCCGAGATATTCACCCAGCGAGACCCGCTAGGAGTGGTCAACTTCCAGAAGGTTTGCGATGCAAGGAAGATCGAACGATTAACTGGTCAGCAGTCTAGATATGTAAGATATGTCTAGAGTATCGGTGGGGAAAAGATCAGGGAAGAGATTGATAGAACAGAAGTTGTTGCAAGTGTAGGTAACGGTGCAGTATAGTGAATGGGTTTTAAGAACAAAAGTTAAGATGGAGGTTAGATAGTTAGAACGCAAGAAGGCGATAGATGTTGCTAAACTTAAATAAATCAAGCACGCAAGGTCACTATTTGTCGTAGCCTAGTTTCATCTTCATCACCTTCATCATCATCTTCATAATGAAGTTGCTGAAGCAAGGGTGTCTTCGGTTTTTATTGTTATTCAAGGGTTATGCTAAGGGCATAGAAAGTTGACTGGAAAGCAGTGAATGAGGTTTTGATCTATCTTACATCCGTAATGGGCAAAAGGTGCAACGGAAGGTCCAAAGTGTAAGAGGTGAATAGAAAGAAGAGAGACAGAGAAGAAGACGGTGAATGTTCCCACGTGCGTTGGCGGCAGCACGCAGACAAAGGCGCCCGCACAAGCCAGTCGATTCCGAAGCTGACAAAAGTGCATTCACTGCCTTTGGGGCCGGTGATCGGTATAGCCAGTGTTCCAGCAGTGCCTGTATGGCCAGTGGACGACCATCTAAGTGCCAGTGGACGACCATCTAAGTCGCCGCAATGCACGGGACATTTATTGTGTTTACATGTAAAATCGAGGGCAATGGTACTATAGTTTGTCTAGGTTATAGGTTCTCTTCGCAGCCGCACACATGGCACGCAGCATTGTCAGCCCTTCCAATTACCGCTGAATAAGCTCTTGTGATGGCAACTCCACACCGCAATCGACGCAAAAGAGACGCCTCACGTCTGTACAGTCCGGGTGGAGGTGCGCCTAACGAGACTGTGCGTCTCTAGCACAAAATATACCTACGATGGTTTTCATATGTCCGGATATACTCGTAGAAAAATGGAGAAAAACAGGACCCATATTCACAAAAAGCTATTACGTAAGGATTGTTCGTAACAGATCATTCCAGCTAATTGGACGCTTGATATCTGATCCATCTATGCAACTGCGGCTGTTACCAGGGCTTCCGCCTAATGAGGAAACAATGCTGTGCCGCTTACGCTTGGATGTCGCATTCAACAATGCATATACGTTTTTGATTGGAATGGCTGATAGCGCCGAATGCAATGCCTGCGGTGCCGAGGTAACTATAGAACATCTACTGTGCTACTGCCCATCTTTTGAAAATGAAAGACATGACCTCTGCACAGCTCTCAATTAGTTAGATAGAAAGCCGTTTACCTTGAACAAGATCTTGGGACGATAGCCTCGCATGTCGGAGCTACAAAAGGCCACAAAATCACTGCTACGGTAATTGAAAGCTACCGGATTGAGTCAGCGTCTGTGATCCGGACTGAGTGACCGAATGGTATCCACAGTGGACTTTCTCTTCTTTTAATCTTTCCGTCCACTTTTTCCCTTTCCCCAGTGTAGGGTAGCCAACCCGGCTCAGTCCTGGTTAACCTCCCTACCTTTCATTTATCATTTGCTCTCTCTCTCCCTCTAATAGAGAAGACGACCAGCCAAAGGCAAAGAGCACTTCATAAAGAAAATGTTTCTGAATTCGGACCTATTTGACTAAACAAACCTACGCGGTCATGTGCTGAGTTGTGTCCCGGACAGAAAATTTTAACTTCCACACATGTCACTGACTACGTGTGAAAGGTCATAAAGAGTAAGCTTAGCTTGTGTACATACGTCTGTGTATGGAGTCAGAAAGAAGTTACTAACATGGCCCGTAATAAAAAATAAAAGCCCCTTTTATGAAGAAAGATGGTTGAACGCGAAGCTTTCACCCAATGCAAACTGAATTAAAGTCAATGTCCAAAGCCAACGTCGAAGCAACAAACCCAAGAAATGCTGAGCGACCCGATGCTATGCATATACGATTTGATTGCTTGTTTAGGATTGAATTTTTTCAACGTTGAATTTGAATGAAGGCATTTCGTTAAGTTGCATTGTATTTATTTTAGATCATACAGCCGTTAATTGCACGCACACACTCACACTTTCACGGATGACTCTACACTTGCACATTATTTCCTTGTGATCGCTGCGGTAAATGGTCAGAGGTTCTGCCATCGTATAGCGTGGCACAGCCTGCTTGCAAGCGTGAGATCAATGCAGGAGCGGTGTTGCGTCGTGGGTCTTTGTAGTGTCATCAGTTTCAATGAGTAGCGATCCAGCATGAAACTATCCATTTGTCGTGCTCTTTTGCCACATCGATGGCAAATTTACCGCACACGAGGATCGGCGTACAGTGTGTTTTTAGGCCTTCGTCGTTTCTGCCAGTAACCTTTCCGCTTCACAAGGAGGCGTGTTCGGTCTAATGTACACGCTTACGATCACAAGACCCGCAGGCATCTCGACTGTACAAGCGTCTCCCACATGGCTTCTGCATGCCGTTGCTGATACACAGGATCGGTCTTACGGGCACGATCGCGCTCGCACTTACGTACGCGTACGGCAGCCTCTTCTCGTGCCGTGCGCTGCCCCCGCGGCTTACCCATGGTGACGGCCAGGAATGCATTGCGTGACGCGCATAATGCAATACAGATGTATAGAAACCGCCTGGGTAGCGTGGCATTCAACCATCTTTCATTAAGAAAGGGGCTTTCATTTTTTCCCCCAGATTCTAAGACGAGCCCGTGTTCACATGCACTTGCGGTCTCCGAAAAGCAGGCACGTTCAGTTAATCACGACAGGGGTGGTGTTATGCCTTGATGCCGCAACCTGCGCTTCCAGCGAACTTTGTGTAGATGGGCTACTCTTGCTGATCTCTCCGCATTGCTCCGCTATCAGACACTGACCAGCCAGCCAGTCAAAGCTGGCGTGGTACTGCGAATGTAAACTGCACTGTTCTACGTAGATGTATAAGTTGGCTTTTCTGCAATGCGTTTCCGGCACTCACGGACGGATCAGTGAGACATAGAAAGCTTCGTTTTAAAAAAAATATTAGGTTCGAAGTGTTTGTAAGAGAAATTTTCAGCTAATCTTGACACTAGACATCTTATTAGCGGAGGGGACGAAATGCGAAAACACCCGTGTGCTTAGATTCAGGTGCACGTTAAAGAGCCCCAGGTGGTCGAAATTTCCGGAGTCCTCCACTACGGCGTGCCTGATAATCAGAAAGTGCTTTTGGCACGCAAAACCTCATAATTACCTTTTTTTTTAATCTTATTAGCAGAGACAACTGGTCAATGGCAAATAGCACTTACGAAAGAAAAACTTTAAAAATCCGGGCCCAGAAGGCTAAACAGAGCTACGCTGTCATGTGCAGCCCTGATGACCTCGGCATGAAAATCAAACATCCATCATGTAATCCTGTACCTGGCTATGGTAGGCGGGTTGCAAAGGACTCAGCTCAGCCTCTGTACACAAGTTGGCTCAGTATCAACATCAGAATGAAATTACTAACTTGGGTCTGTATTAAAAAAAAGCTCTTATGCTATACTAACTCCTAAGAGAATATTTCAGGCATTCCTGATGCTGGACATATTACTAGCGAAGGCAGCCTGCATTTACGAACTAAATGCCATCTAAATTCGCCCCTTGGGCCCTAACTTAAATTATCAAAGTATGGCGTTTTCGTGCGCCAAAACCACGATCTGATTAAAAAGACACGCTATATTAGGAGACTCCGGATTAATTTTGACCACGTGGGCATCTTAAACGGGCGGCCATTGCACGGGACATGGTTGTTATTGGAAATGCCGTCGCCGCGGCTAGCATTTGATCCCGCGACCTGGTGCTTAGTTGCGCAGCACCATAGCCGCTAAGCCATCGCGGCGGGCGGGCGCTAACTTACAATAAAGTTCCATGGCTGGAACTGCTCGTAAGAGCAGACGCCTGCCAAGCGTGAAGTTGGACATATCAGGAGAAGACGGCATGTCAGCATCAGATAGCAGCCACGAACCAATCGCTACATGAATAATGCCCCTGGCTCCGTAACGCATACTTCTTTATTACTTCGTAATATCTCCAGCGCACAGTCAATGAGCGATATTTTGGTGATGCGAATAAACGCTGCGGTATTACGAAATAAAGTGACCTGCCCTCGTCATCAATATACAAAAGGAGTTAGTACGCTGTTGTAGAAGAACAAAACTTTATTCGTAGAAAGAACTTTGTTGGCCCTAAAAGGGGGTAACGCCGTGTGGTTGGGCCCCTATTCCAAGGCACCGCTGGCCCTCGCCATCCTTTCTGCCCTGCGGACGAGCCTGAGCTGATCCCCGAGGGCGGAGCTCGATAGCAATGCCTCCCACATCGCTCTCGTGTTATTATCTGCTTGTTCTTCTGTGTGAGCTGTGCACTCCCATGTGATGTGGTAAATAGGTTTTTTTTCGTACGTGTGACAGCGTGGATTCAATTGAGAATATAAAATACCTGTGCGGGTCAACGACGGCGTAAAGTATGATTGCGTGTATCGTTTTTGGAAGTTTATTTACTCTTCCTCTGAATATGTGCTGTATTGCAACGTGTTTTGTACCTCCCAAAAAGTCCAATAGATAGTACGAATTGCTGCCTGATGCTATCCAAAATAAGACAAGTTTCAGCATCGAAAAGTTATTATTATTTAAATTTCGTCGCAGCAAGTTATAGCCCAATAACGTTTAACCACTGGAAAGCATGGCCAAATTCGCTTCAATACTCCTCTAAACTAACCCGTGTGGAGGGAACTTTCGAGATTTGTCATAGCTACTTGTATCCGTAGCTTTATTTATGCAGCACAACCTGAGTAAAATTAGGAGCTCAATATACATATTGCGTTTAACTCCAGTACCAGTCTTGCGCAACATATTGTTTTAAAATTGAACCACAGGATCGTGCTTCTTTTCTAAAGCTGTCTAGACTGTGGCTTAAATTTGCTGACGGATGTTTTTCGACAGTCCCAAGTTCGAGGATGGGATTCTATTCCATGACAGCTATAGTGTTATCAAAAAAGAAAAAAAAAGATAGAACTGTGTGTCCTTGTAATACGAAGTATTGCAAAACTAACCTTTAAACCTAAACACAGACTCTAAATTAAGAATCCAACGCTATAATCCAAGCGATTCAAACGCGATATACTGGGAGCGCATGGCGGTCGGCGCTTTTTGAGCCACCGGTGAGGGCAGGATGATCGCCGGGAGGAGGGGGGGGGGGAGGGGAGCGAAGTACAGTCAGTATGCGTCACCAAGGCCGATGCTGTCATATTATACCATAATGCATCAGCAATTTGTCATCAGTGTCCACCGATTGCTCAAAAAGCACCGGTAGCCATGCGCTTTGGGTATGGGCTTTCAATCACTGAGCACTGTTCTGCATGTCTGCGCAATGGAGCCCCGATATCAGCTCTGTCATTATAAACGTAGAATACCTATAACTACTTCGAACTAAAACCTTCACTTTATTTCAGCCCTATTTTCTAGTAACTTCCGCTGCAAAGAGAATGAAATGTGTTCTGCGGAATGTGACATGCAACACACATGGCAACACACATGGCAACTATGGGAGCAAAAAAATTCTGTGCGGGAAAAAAATGTGCAAAAATTCTGGCACACGCTCTGTTTGCTCACTCTGTTTTCCTTGAAAACTATATGGGCAACCAGCTCTGAAACATCATGCACCGACATAAAGCATCGTTTGTCACGCAGCGTGTCGAAGGGTGGAAACAGTTTTCAGTAGCACCAGCTGCAATGTTCACCGCTAAGGTAGACGCCCATGCGTCCAGCTTGTGATCCCGACTCGCCAACGGGATGCTACAACGCAAGAACGCATGCGCTCCTCGCAACGTGCCTCGTTGATGACAGAGCTTGACCGCACGTCTGAATGCATCTTGTTTATGCAAACATTCATACAGGCGCCCGTTTGTTATCGTTTAAAATGTCATGTCATCTTCGTGGCCTTCCTTCCGCACCGTGTCGGCATATTCCGGTCGTACACTCAAGCGTCCGTAGCTCCTCCTCGCCGGCGCTGGCTTCCTATAGTACGCTGATAGACCAGCGACACCACAAGCCACGATTTCTGTTTTCTATGTGCCTCTTGCATATTACCTCTCTGTTGAAAAGCACAAATGTGGAAGCAAGAGACTGCTTCGTCATTTTTCCTGTTGGGACGTTGAGCTAACATTTGCCTGGAATCGCGTGTGGTTGAGAGGTCAGCAACTGTGAAGGTGTGCTGTGCTGGCGTTTCCTTATGAGACAGGGAAAGAATAAGCTCTCGTTTGTTTATCTATGTGCCTTACTCTGTCTCTGTTTCAAAAGCGCACTCCGCCACAGGGGACAATCCGAACTCGCCTAAGAAGCAGTACATAAAAAGGTGCTTGCATAATGTATTAAATTTAAAGCGTCGCGAAGGCACCTTTGGTTAATTATCGCGAAACGTTGAAAAAAGCCTTAACTGTCTTTCAGCTACTGTCGCAAGTCTTGCAGAAAGCGAGAGATTTGACTACGCGAACATTTCTTTCTTTATTTTTTTAGTGCGGCGCGGATATTACAGACACTGCGGCGGGAATACCCTGCAGCCATTAGATTTAAGCACCGCCGATAGCATCGCGCAGAAGCGTAAATCCTCACTGTCGGCTCGGAACAATGCGCTAACGAGGCGTACTGAATGGGGCCACACAACGAGGCAGTCCCAACCCTGCTTTACTTGATGCAAACGCCGAAAGATTTCCCCGCCGACACTTCGCGCTCCCGTGTGACAAACAACGCCACCATTTTCTATAACCGCAAACCTCCTACGAGATAAGGAAGTAAGCGATAAAGAATGAAACAGCTCACAGGAACACAATAAACCGCTGATATGCGCTTCCGAAGGTGGTGATAGGGCATGTACGCCCGGCGGAAAACGTTTACGGACCACGGGATCTCCGAAAACGTCCCGAGCAGGCTGTAGGAGAAGCCAGTAAAAGTGCAAACTACAATGTTGTTAGCATATTCTAGTCGAGGCCCGAAGTGCAAATACCAGGCTGCGTTGTGAGGTTGCGGAGATATTCAGCTTTTTCTCAGACCTCGTGCCCTGCAATATTTTCTCACCGGCTGTGCTCTACGAGGCCGATCGCGTGCGTTTGCTCTGTTGATTCCCTTCGCCTCATTTAGCATTCCTGGTTTTGCGTGCGCTTTAAATGTTGGCGAGCAATTCCTGTAGTTCTTTTTTTTTTTGCACATCAGATTTCAGAATAAGGTGACAAATCGCCATTCACCGCAGCTCACAAAAAACGACATATTTCTGTGTTAGCAACGCCACGCAAACTTAAGAAAGCACGCGTAAAGGTCAACAAGACGAAGTACTTTCCTAATTAGAGGTATATACAGGCTGATCACGTTTAAGTGGTATGGAATTTTCAAATATCGCCTGTGGCAAATAGCATAATTCTTGTCCTTGAGCTCGATTAATTGAAAAGGTGGACATTACTAGCATGAGAAATCGAAATACATATTCAACTAATAACAAATTTACTAATTAACTTCTTAATTATTTTTTTAATGGCACACATTACAATTCACGAATTGTAGCCAATGAGATAGCAAGAGTTATCCATTTGAAATAAAATTTCCCGATGACACAAGCCTCGATATAATAATTTCCAAAGTGTGGAACGAAATACATGGGCGTACCAGTTACTTTTGTGTTTCAATGGATAAAAAAAACACTTTGTTGAAAAAGTAAGTGAAACAACAGTGCATCTTTATTGCAAGTTTGATGGTGCATATCTCTAAACTGGCGTCATTTTGGAGATTCATTCTAAGTGGATACGCCTTCCAAGCTCAGTGGCTACAATTCGTAAATCTGAATATGTGCCTTGAAGTAATTCTTTTAAAAACAATTAGTGCATATTATGAATCAGTTGAATATGTGTTTCGATTTCCCCTGCAAGTAATGTCCGCCTCTCTGAATAATCTAGCTCAAGCACAAGAAATACGCTATCAGCGACAGCTGATATTTAAAAATTCCCTAGAACTTAAATGTGATAACCCTGAATAAGACATTTTAAGTTATTAACGAGTGTTCCCTGCTCACTGTTTTATTTCACGGTGAAACAATACAAAATATAGGAACAATCTTTTGCAGGTCGGACACGTGTTGCTTTGACGGTAGCCTTCATTGTACTTGCCTAGAGGTCGGATGACGCCGACGAACCCTTAATTGGTAAAGCTCAGTTTTGAAATCCAATAGCCTTTAGGCTTGAGGTCGGTTTTTATCGACGTAAGAAATATGAGCATGGGAAAGAAGATGGGGTGGACTTGAAGCTCTAGCTTACATTTTTTTAAACAAATAAGGAGAGAGTGGTTTCTACACTCTAAGTATTTTAACGCGTAATAAATGCGAAACGCGCTCCTCGGCGTCGTAAACTTCGTTTGAAGCACCACGAGACTGAAAATACGCACTGTATTCTTTACCCGAGCGTGACAAGGGTTGAGAAAACCGTCATTTGCTTTTTCTTTCTTTTTTTTTACGCGTGACGCAAGATTCCCTGCGTGAGAACCAGAAAACTCGGGCTAAGAAAATGCTCACGCCGCCTGTCGCGCTTCTCCTCATCACGCATATATAAATCTTGATACACATCCCTAAGGGAACCGTGCGACGTGGCCATTTCTCGCTTGTGATTTCTGGATGTGATTTGTGCTTTCTTTCGTTTTTATTTGTTTTTTCATGCAAAGGCACTGAAAGGTGGCGCTCGCTTCGGTAAATTTGGCAGGAAAACGATGTTAGAGCCGTTGTAGCCATTGGCTGTGTAGCAGGCATTTTTGCTTCGTGTCTGCCTGCCTTTCAAGTGTGTACTGTGCGGAGTGCTCACTTTGTGATGGTAAAAGGTGGCGAAGAAGGAACATTGTGATGAGGAAATTGACATCGGTTGACCTGCGTGGTGAGCCGCCCGGTAGGTGCAAGAACACCGAGTATGACTTCCCAGAGTTGTCGCGGGACACGGCGCCGCTCACTACGAACTCCAGCATTCCAGCCGGATGGTGTTCTTACTGCGGGCCCTCACTTGCCATTCACGGTTGCTTGGAATATCGGGGTAAGCAAATGATTTTCTAATGTCTTTGCTCATTATATGTATCAGATCTATTTTCCGAACAGCGACGTTATTAGTGTATTGCGTAGATCTTTCTATTGAGCTCTGAACTTCGCATTAGTGTCAGGCCAAGTTCTCTATGTAGCTTCTGTTTGAATCGGGTTGCGCGGTTGACCGAGAAAGTTGGCCAGAAAGAAGGGAGGAGTGCTGCTCTTGCTGCCGTGACTGTGAGTCGCTTCTCTCGTTCACCATTCGGTTTCCGCCGGTCTCGACGTCTTGCGCTCGTCAGCTTTCGCTCGTTGGCGCCGAATTGCATGGTTCGCGTCTGTGGCCATTTTTGAGCGAGGAGGCGCAACGCTGCCGGTGAAGGAACCGCCTGGCTTCTCGCGCATGGGAGTAAAGAGCGCCTTGCGGTTCTTGAGGGCGACAGAACTGGACAGGCGACTGTAGCCTGAGCAGATGTTGATAGTGCACCAAGTGTCAGTGTGCTGTGCGATGACAGTGTTCGGTGACAGTGACCGATTGTGATTGTGTGTCTATGCGCCTTCCTTTCCTTTCCTTATCTCTACTTTGTTTCCACTTTACCTCCCCCTCCCCTCTCTCCCCAGCGTAGGGTAGCCAACCGGATTTTTTTTCTCTGGTTAACCTCCCTGCCTTTCCCCTTTCCTCTCTCTCTCTCTCTACTTCCTCCGTTCTTCGCAGTGCGCCTCGAAAATGACGGCAAATATTGTATACCGCAAATTCCCGTAGTCGACGCGCACGTTATATAAAACTCGTTTGTACTTTTCTTGCTGGCCCACAATACCACTGTAATTAAACAAACAAAAGCCACGAAGTTTTTTCTCATTAGGCGCTGTAATAGGTGTTCGAGAAGTTCAATTCCAACTTTTCTCTTTCAGCTTGCCTTCGAAAGTGAGTCGAGATTTTCCAAACACTGTGGAAGATAATGTTACACGACCCAGAAAAATCCTACCAACAGCGGCGACACTGCCATCTCTAGCGCAGCCACCATACACAGGCGTCTATACGTTCCTGCGGCCAAGGCTAGTAAAAAGCACCCTAATTTCAGTGGTGAGTAAAATGTTTTGTCACAACCGAAGTTCCAGAGGCAATCCGAAACGCCTTCATTCTACTAACACTACTCAATTTTGAGCCGTGTATAATGAAGATTTAACGCCACACTCGCAATGCGAGGCTTGTCGATAAAATAATTTTTATGAATTTGTAGTTCTCCAGCAAGGGAAATTTGTCAGCGCTTCATTCCATCAAGTTCCACTTTATTTTGTTAATTTTATCTTTGCCAGGTTCCACGGGCGGACATCTTTGGCCCGTGCATTGTATGGGGCGACGTGAAGCAGCTGGTATGCGGCAAAGAGCCTGAGAAATCGTGAATCTGCAACTGGACACATCACTGGAAAAAAGCCTTGGTGCTTTGTTTGTATGCTAAATAGGCAAAGGACATTACGTATCCGGCTGCTTCCGGGCAGTTGCTAGGCTTCGTTTAAGCAGTTTTGAGATGTGCCGCATTCTGCATTTATAATACAGCTAGCAAGCTCATGTTACGCTGTCGCATTGCAGTGTTCTAGTTTCCACATGTGCAAATTGAAAATTGAAAGCTGATTTTGTAATTAGCTTTTTAATGGCGGGCATCAGTACACCCTCCAAGCAGCCGCCATGCCCATAATTGTGGCGTAGCAAATATTATCTTCTTTCAGCTTTCTTTTTAAATAATTTCTGACGTTCAGAAAGGTACCTTATGCAGTGGAGGAGAATGCCGCATCAAGAAAGTAAAAATCTTCTCTTTCACCTCCACTAAGCGTTAGGAAGGTCGCCAGTCACGGATCGACAAGCCTCACATTGCGATTATGGCGTTAAAGCTTCGTTATACAGGGCTCAAAACTGAGCAGTGTTAGTGGAATTGCATCTTCTAGAAAAATTGTGGCCGATGAGATTTCACCACAGTGAAGTAGCAAACAGACAAAATCCCTTCTATTTCCCGCTTGTCAGTGCACAGTAGCTCCGCATGAAGTCTACGCATAAATGTACAGTATGAATCACACTTGCACAGAGTGGTCGAGTGGTCGGCTCTGGACTGCGCGAGCATATGCAGCTGCTAGCTCACGATTGCTTGCTAGGTTCCACTTATGTTTGTCCTATAGCGCGTGGAACTAGCACGTGGCCGGATCATGTGGGATGCCATTGCGGCATTGGCCTGTGCTTTCTGTTACGCTAAATACGATGGCCATATCCGCCAATTCACCACTCAAGAGAAGTGTGACGGAGACTCTACGAACACGTATCCGTTGTAGAGAGCACGACGTCAGTGGTTTACATGATTCCGCCGTCTTGTACTAAATGAAACAACGGCCAAATTACACGCATCCTTATTGATCGCCTAACAAAACACGGGAAAGTGGCTAAGGCATTGGGGGTGCATGACCATTCGAATAACCTTTGCTGTAGGTGCGCATTCACGTCAGCAGTGTAGCGCATGGGTGTTTTAAGAACACTGTTTAGGCAGTCAGGGAAATATTTGAAGTGTTTGGAATCTGAAAAGCTGAGAACGAATGCGTCAGCGCTGCTTCGCTGACTCTCTGCCCCAAATTGATTTGTTACCTCGAGAAAGGTCTCAGAGTGATCATGAGTCATTTGATCGACAGCATGTATGTTTAAATAATGTGTCTCTGCGCTATGATGATTGCTCATTGTTTGAGGTATTCGGGGACATAGATTGCAATGTGATGTGAACAAATGCACGGGGAAGTCTTGCATGTTTCTGCTTGTCCGTTGTCTTTGGTTGTGCTAAAGGATTGAGAACGTTGCTGGGTACTACTAAGTTTTGTTAACGCGTATATTAAAAGCGCCATAAAACAAAATGATTTTAAATTAAAGAAAGATGATTCAAGCGATCGATCTCGTGGGGAAATTCGCCACGGCATTTAGTCCAATAACAATTATATGCTTGCTTAAAGAACATCAAACCAATTGTAGAAGATCGTTTACAGGGACCAATTGAAGTGATATGATCCATAATACAAGGTGCAATAAAGTAATCAAAAACTTCACAGCAGATATCCTCTATTAGATACATTAGCTTCTAATGCTCTTCGATAGTTTCTCATGAGCAGTAACCTTCCAATTTATTTCGGAACATTGATGTAAGTGCTTTGTTTTGTTATAGGGGATTGCTGCGTACCTGTGTTATTTTTGTGCTGCCTTCACCATTCAGCGGAATATCGACATTGTTCGAATACTGACTGCGGATTACGGGCTGCCACTCAGTTTGTCTGTAAATGCTCTACTGTATTGTTCCTTTATTTCTGCTTTCCTTCAATGTACACGTACTTGCCTTGAAATGTTCTTGTTGTTTTGTTATTTTTAATGCTTTTCGTCCCCAAGATTTCGTAAATGCTCTCCCTTAAGGAGGTCGAGCTTCCAGTTTTTCGTAGCTAATAAACAAACAGACAACACGGCCAATGCACAGGCGCTTTCCTTGAATATAACCAGCGCCTCCCTAAGGGATTAAGGCGACAGCGAAACGTTTCTCGTTGCTGGTAAAAAACAAGACTTCTTGGTGCGAGTGAGAAAGCCTGAGCTCGCGTTGTCCTCGGCAAGCGTCTCTTAAAAGCGTTTTCAAACTAGGAGCACGAAAACAACAAAGACACAAGGATAGGCATGAGAATTTCACCTCTTTCACCTTTGCGTCTTAGTGGTTTTCGCGCGCTTGGTTTTAACAATGCAATAACAACGAGCCCAAACACCAACTCTTGCGAGCTCTTAAAAGCGGTCCTCAAATCAAGCACCAAGAGCTCAACGTGAAATATACATTACGAGACAACGCCCTCTTTCTGGAGAGTTGCGCACGCAGAAGCAGGGAAACAATGGCTTAGGTGAAAGGTGTATTTCCAGGCTTCTTTATTTGAAATTTTGTTTGATGTGAAACATCTTTCATTTCGTTCAGCATAGGGGTTCCCTTGCTGATATCGCATGCAAGAAAGCATAAGGAAAACATGCAACATTAATATCGCCTGTATCTTTGCAACCGCGCTACCCATGAATCTTTATTCGGCATTGTTGTGCAGAGGAAAGTCGCCATTAGTCGTTCATGCATATTTAGCGTGCATTAGTGCTGTTGTCTCGCCACGGTTGACGCAATCGGAACAAAATTATGCCTGTCACTCGGCGTTCTGAGAGGCGCAGCGTAGCAGCACCTTCGTCGATCCGAGTGGGAGTGATCGCGTTTGCGTAGTAAGAGGAATGCATCAAACGGGAACATATGGTCTTCAGGAGATATAAGGTTTACAAGTGTGCAGTTTGTTGAATATGACGATTGCTCGCCTACGACAGCCTCGCTTTCGACGCGTAGGGTCCAGAAATCATGTGAAGAGACTCTGGGACCAAACTCCATTTCACGTTCGACTCCTTTGACCATGGCAGTCTCAATACCAATGGAAAGTCAGCGCAGTTGGAAGCGAGAAATTATATATATATATATATATATATATATATATATAAGAGCACAGCCGTTATTGAGCGTATATTGGCCTATATATGTTACTCTTCATGGAATGGAACACAGGAGAAGAAAGGAAGTACAAGAAGGTGAGGAAGAAGAAGAAGAAGTGTATCTGTTCGGTCGCTGTTTTTATGTGGTGCTCTGAGTTTTCTGGTTTTTTGGATAGTTACGGTTACCTTTGACGACGATTGATTAACAAGACATCGGGTGAAGATTCGACGAGCCAGGCGCCTTACAGGTACGACATTCCTTTTTTGAAGACCTGTCTTTTACCTCGCCGCTACGGTGGTCGGAAGCCGAGAACATCGTCACGAGCCTTACGCTCGTCCAAACGTAACAAGCCATATGAATGACGCTACGGGCCGTAATGAAAATCCTGGAGCCTTGCAAGCGTCACAAAACTTCATAAAGCCGGCACGTTTGGTTCTCTCCAACTCAGAATCAACTTCAGCGAATTCAGGAATGATGGCTGATGGTGAAGCCGAGACCAAGAAACCTCGCCTAGATGACGGCAAGTATGATGATAGAACATCGACTTATGATCTAAGTGATGAAGAAGATATGGGTGAAGATGCACCATTTACTGTGGTCATGTATAAGAAAAAGCGAGCCGAAGGCATTCCGGTTGTCTTTCGCCCAACAAATGAAGGTACTACTTTTTGGCAAGTAAATCCAAACCGACTGTCTGCCGAAATAGTTTCTGCTGCCAAATAGAAAGTACAGTCTTTCAGGACGACCAGAGATGGAAGTTCCAGTGTTAGCGTTGCTTCCTTAGCATCGGCGAAACGCCTTTTGATGCTCTCAAGTGTAGGTGGCCTGGAAGTCAAGCCATTCATCCCAGAGTCGTAAACGCGAAACGTTGGGAAAATAAAACATGTGCCTCTGCAGTACACAGACGATCAACTCCTACACTTCTTGAAAGACACAGGAGTTATATCGGCACGCAGACAGATAAGGTATTCCCGCCAAGAAGATGGAGCAGTGAAGTCATATCCACTTCACACGGTAATCCTGACTTTCAGAGACGACCGCCCTATTCCTGGAAGAATTTACTTGGGTTTCACCAGTCACCCTGTCGAGGAATACCTGGGACCCGCACTTCGCTGCTATAATTGCCAGAGATTCGGGCACATGGCGAAAACCTGCCGTAGTACACGTAGATGCAAAATCTGCTCAGAAGACCATGACCACAAGCAGTGCAAGTCACTTCTTCAACCTAAATGTGCGAACTGTGCGGGGAACCATGCCGCCTCCTTCTCAGGCTGCCCACAGAAAAAAGCAGCGGCGCAAATGCGTCGACATGAACTAATTCATGGAAGACAACCGCGACGCAATGAACCCGCACCAAACCTCGAGATTGTTCATCCAGTGCCAGATCACCCACCTCAGCGGGCACCGGAACCACTACAATCAAGAGCACCAGCAAGATATCCCTCCTCTAGAGAACAACCAACAGTGCAATCAAGAGACCAATCAAGAGGATCACAGTCAAGCGCCCAGTCTTATGCATCAGTACTACGGAAACCCAGAGGACAACAGGCAGAAAGTAATACACAAGAAAGCTCCTGTACTCCCACACATTTCTCTCAGCGACCTTACGCATCTACTGCAGAAGTAACACCAGCTAATAGCGAACATACTACAGCATCGGTGACACAACTGATTTTGCCAATGCTTTTCGCAACTCTTAAGGCAATCCTATCTGCTTTGCCGGAAGCAAACAACCTACCAGAAGTAAAAGCCTTGTTGCCTCTAGAAGCACTGTTGTGTCAACAATCCGGGCAGAAACTGCGGCAGGCACTACATGAATAACCGCTACAAAAATTTCTCGATATTTCAGTGGAATGCCAACAGTCTTCGAAGAAAGTGCGCCGACTTTCGTAAACTGCTTGTGCAATACAACTTCCCAATACTTTGCATTCAAGAGGCGGGAATCACTGACGACTTTCGCCTCTCGAATTATGTGATATATAAGACTTCTCGTCAAGGTGCTGTTAACAGAGTGCTCCTGTGCGTCAGAAAGGACCTACCATCTTATCAAATTCAGTCCAGTGATTCAGACTTCCCGGAATTCATCGCATGTAAAGTATCCTTTGGCAAGCTCTGTACAACAGTGATTAATCTATATCTACAACCTTCAAACCGGATTTCAGTAGAAGCGCTAGTGGATATATTAAAAATAGCTCATTCTAACGTATTTATATGTGGCGACTTCAACGCACACAACATAATCTGGGGCAGTGATCACTGTGATGCACGGGGTAATGTTATTGAATGCGCCATAGATAAATGCAACTTGACTGTTTTAAACGATGGGTCGCCAACATTCCTTCGTGGATATAATTACTCAAGCTGCATAGATGTTTCCCTGTGTTCACATGATCTAGTGAATGGTGTGGGATGGACAACAGATATGGAAACGCGCGGAAGTGATCATTTTCCCATTCTTGTTAACCACCCTAGCATGCACTATGATATCAGGAGTTACAGCAGACTAACCAACTGGCAAGCTTTTCGGTACCGCCTAATGGATAAAATTAACCAACATGCAACAGTGGAAAAATTTACAGAATTTTTGCAGGATAATATGAACATATGCACAAAGAAGTTCCCAATACCAAAAGACTATGCTGCAGTTGACGGAGAATATGAACACCTAAGAGCCATCCGACGCCGATCCGAAAGAGCTTACCGACGGAGCGGAAGTTTAGAAGCATACAGACACGCTCAGAAAATACACAATGTAATGCGCCGACGAATGGAAAGCTTAGGCAAACGGCGCTGGCGCAATTTCTGCGGCACGCTGTCTCCTCACACGGCTGTCCCACGAATTTTTCTAGTAATTCGTTCTTTAAGCGGACCTGTAACACAAAGCTTCCCATTTCGTGCTCTCGCTGTAGCCCGGGACACGTGTGAAATAATAGTTGCAGATGAATTTTGTGAGCTAATTTCCAGATCTGCCTTTTCATCACAATGTGCAGAATTTGATATTTCAGTAGAGTTGGCTAAGCGAAAAATTACTGCTTGCTACTGGGCCCAGCATCCTCAATTAGATCACACTTTCACATTAAACGAGCTCCAATGTGCAATTGCATCATGTCGCCAAAAGTCCGCTGCTGGGCCGGACGGCATTACGTACAATATGCTAAGAAACCTCGGACCGACAGGTACAAATGCGCTCTTAGACATCTATAATAACTTATGGATAGAGGAAACTGTACCTGACTCTTGGAAAGTCGCTCGAATCATACCAATTTTAAAACCTGGTAAGACGCCCTTGTGCCTTGACTCCTTCCGCGCCGTTAGTTTGACAAGTTGTTTATGCAAAATAATGGAGAAAATAATTGACGCGCGACTTCAATGGTGGTGTAATGAAACGAAGGTGTTGTCCAACTACTTAGTAGGTTTTAGAAAACATAGATGCACAATGGATGCAATATTATATATAGTAACCTATGTGGAGCACGAGCGTGCACGTGGAAACATGACGATAGCAGTATTCCTAGACATCAAGAGGGCATTTGACACCGTTAGTCACGTTCATGTTCTGCTAAGCATGTTGGAACTCGGTCTGTCTGGCAGGTCCTTGCGATGGATTTCTGAATTTTTATCAGGTCGCAAAATATTTGTTCAGACGGGTGAAGGAAAGAGTGCTGAACATATTGTTAAACAGGGAGTACCACAGGGAAGCGTACTCAGCCCCTTCCTTTTTAACTGCGTCATGGCTGATTTAACGCGAAGACTGCCATAGTTAAAGTTTTCACTGTATGCAGATGATGTGTGTATTTGGACATCTGGGTCTAAAGCTCAACTACTCCAGATGGCATTGCAAGACGGCATAAATATCATCAACCAATTTTTGAGAGAAAGAGGAATGGTACTATCACATGCAAAGACTGCTGTATTGCCCTTCACTCGGAGGGTGTTAAAAAATTTCACTCTTAATCTGGAAGGACACCCTCTAATGATTGTCACACAGCATCGATTTCTTGGCATAATACTTGATAGGCAGCTATCCTGGGCACCCCACTTAAAAAAACTCGAAAACGAGGTCAATGCCATAGTGACTGTACTTCGCAGACTTGCAGGCACATCATGGGGCGGATCAGTATCGTCCATGCTGACTGTTTACAATGCATTAATACGACAAAAAATTGCATATTCCGCGCCCATCTTACACGGACTTTCCCACACGTCAGAAGAGAGACTTCAAAGACTTTTAGCTAGAGGACTACGCCTATATCTAGGAGTTCCACGAACGACTTCGAGTTCTCTTGTAATAGCTGAGGCTCGCCAATCACCATTTCCAGTTATGCGAACTACAGAAACATGCCGGCATTATTTCCGCCTTCAAACCCAGCATAAAAACCACCCATTGGCTCTAGACATAATGAAACGAGATAGAAGTTATGTTCATATAGAAATTCAAAAAAAAATCTTCACATATTGCCAGAAAATGAATTTCGAAACTCAGACATCGAATATCCTCCATGGCTGCTTACAGTTCCAAAAATTGAATTGTCAGTAGAAGGGATATTCAGCAAAAGAGACATGTTCATTCAGGCTGCTCAACAACTAGCACTATACCAGATATATATGCGGTATTCAGGATACACACGCGTCTATACAGACGGCTCCAGTACAGCAACCTCTTCAACTTCATCATTCATTATACCGCACCTCAACAAACAAGAATCATTTAGGTTATCTCGTGCGACTTCGTCCACAACGGCTGAACTGTTCGCAATCCTATGTGCGGTAAAATTTATATTGTCAGCAACAGAAGCGCAAAAATGGGTAATTTTCAGCGATTCACAGGCGGCTCTAACATCACTCTGCAGCACAAAGTGGAAAACATTCAGCGACAGTATAATATATGAAACACTTAAATACCTCACAAAGGCAAGCGAAGCCAAACATGCAATAGCATTCCAGTGGATACCAGGGCATTGCAACATTCCTGGCAACACAGCAGCCGATGAAGCAGCACGACAAGCGCACCTGAAAGATGATACGGCTCCGCTCCCAATATCAAAGAATGAATTACGCTGCATTATAAGGACAACGTCTTTCAACATGTCTAGAAACACTTGGTTTGACCGGAATTCTAAGAGCTCTGACTTATATCATATTGATCCATTTATTGAATTCAAATTTTCATTGTCATTAGATAGAACTATGGAAACGCTTATTCATCGATTAAGGCTAGGCACTGCCTACACAAAGCATTTCTTACACAGAATTGGCGGAGCGGAAACCCCCGAATGTGATTGCGGATTTGTAGATGAAGATATATATCACCTCCTTCTAGATTGCCCACATCACGACACACCAAGATGCCGACTTAAATCAGCGCTAAGTAAATTAGACCGCAGACCTTTCAGTTTAAGGAAACTTTTGGGCCCTTGGCCAACAACGGCCTTGCAGAAGAGCGCTTTAAAAGCACTAAAGACTTTCTTTGAAGACAGCGGCATCGCTGGACGCTATTAGTGCTTTCATTGTTCTGTTCATTTCAATGTGACTGTATATATCCATCTGTTTGGGAATTATGGTATGTTGACTGCTTTGTTGTGACTGTATGTGCTAATATATTTACACGATGTATATACCACCCGCTGACTAGACAATGTGTTATTAGGCAACAGTATCGTTTGTACTTTTGAGACTTTCGACTACATAAGTGTGGAGACATTTGCCATGTATATTGTATGTACCCGCTGACCCGCTGACTAGAAAATGTGTTATTAGGCGACAGTATCGTTTCTACTTTTGAGACTTTCGACTACATAGGTGTGGAGACATTTGCCATAGTCTTCCTGCGGAAACGTTGCTTTATAAGTCCTGGTGCTTGTGTGAAATGATTATTTGATATGTAATCGTGAACCCTGAATGAT
This sequence comes from Dermacentor albipictus, assembly GCF_038994185.2. Lineage (NCBI taxonomy): Eukaryota > Metazoa > Arthropoda > Arachnida > Ixodida > Ixodidae > Dermacentor > Dermacentor albipictus. The sequence goes on along the minus strand of NC_091824.1, from coordinate 102,243,450 downwards.
GTATGACGGAAGCACCCAAGAGATAAGGAGTAGCCGGCGCCTTAAATTGCGCGCCAACATCTCCTTATATCATATCAATAAAAAAAAAGAAGGTGAGCACAATAGAAAAATGTGGCATTTTCGCACGAAAGGCAAAACATCGATTGCGATAGCAAATTAGTAGACCACTATAAAAAGTAAGGATATTAGCTTTATCGGCTGTATAAGCTTGTAAACATTCGCAAACTAACTAAATTAACAAGCATCATATCGCACGCCCACAAGCAACCATGAACACATCTCTCTGGGTGACCGCGGATTCTCGCTGTCAAAATGCTGGAGTGAGGAAGCGCGGCAGCGGCAGCGAGCGAATTTACCTTCGTGCTTACTCTCGCTGCAACGCGAACTAAGCAGCGAAGATGCGTGGCGGTGGGCGGCCGCGCCATACGCAGCAGCCACCGGAGTATAACACACTCCTCCCCCCCTTCCCCTGTGACCCAAGAAACTCGGGGGGAGGGGAGAGGGGGTGAACCACGTTGTGACCCATGTCGGCATGAAAGAGGTTCATTGAAGACCGGCAGATATGTGCACCTTATCACATACTCAGTTACGCAAGTTCCGTTGTTTCCTTTCGAACCCCGTTCCTTCAGCCCAGCAGCCGGATGCGCTACTCATTCTACCACGGACTGCCTAGTTACTCAGGTAGGCAGGATGACGGTTAGATAAAAACGTAGCCACATACATCGATAAACGTACCAACAACCATAGCCGGCAGAAAGTACGTTAAGTACCCTAAGAATACTAACGCATTAAAAGGAAATCACATACTGAAAGAGAGGGCGTTGGTGGGTAACACTTTTAGAGAGGAGACGTATTGATTCAATAAATATATAAACAAAATTTCGAGAGCTTTGAGCAGTTTGGGTGGGGAAGGCCAGGGACCCAGCATTAGTGTCGAAGTGGACAGGTCTTGGTCGAACTTTTCCATGTTCATTTTATGTCCTTCTCGCTGGTCTCTTAGCTGGGCACTCAAGCAATATGTTCTCCAGAGACTCCACGGTGCAGGAGTTGTCACAACATGAACTTATAGTCTGGGAATTGCTAAAAAGAAGAATGTTCACCTATGCAACGTTTATTCGAAGCCAGATTCAGAAGAGGAGTGCAAGATTAGGGGCGCTATAACGTAAAGCTATTCCAAACTTCTCTATTCCAATTCTGCAATCAGCCCTCCGCGATTGGTGAAGAACTTTTTTAGACGAGCCCCACTTCGCCTGTATGTCACGCAACGTCACGAAAACCGCGCTACCTCCCCATCTGATATGACATGTGCACACTGATTATGCATGACTTGACCGAACAAAAGAAAAATAGTTATTTCTGATTCGACGGCTTTTCTCCATTAGCCCTGAGTTATTGGTAAGAAGCTTTCGGGCTGCACCCACATGAGCTGCCTGTCACGCGACGTCACAAAACCGTGAAAACTCACCGCGTCAAAGTGCCGTGTATGCGTTAAAGATGCATTAATATGCCGGACAAAACTAAATTTTTTTCTGAATAGCCGCAGGCTGCCCCTTTCAGAAAAGAATAAAAGATGGCTGCCACCGATCGCTCAGGCACTGCCTACTCGCACCTGCCAGAGAGCACGGGTTTATTTGCGTATAACAAAACTTTTCGCGTGGCCGTGTAACGTTGTGGAGCACTTTCGGCAAACTTGCAACCTCGTTCTGCCAACTCTTCTTTTCTGAGGATCCGTTTTAGCGTCATTCTTGAGCTTCCGTTGCATGCCGACGCGATTTTCTACCAGCCACCGCAAGTTAAGAAAGGGAAAGTGGACCAATCGCAGATTCCAGCACCACCCTCTTCATCCGATTATCGATATTCTGTGCACAGTTCCGGCCCCATCGAATCCCTCTACACTTGAGCGTGCTCCTCGCCTCTTGCCAGCCAATTAGATAAGACCAGCCAATTAGATAAGACAAGCCGCTTAGTGTAGGCAATCTTAGTCGTTTTTAACGCAAACAAAAGTGGCCTCCTATAAACAAGGACAGCGCTTCATTGGTCTGTTCAGACAACCCTGCGGGACACCGCCCGATGCTTGCGTCGGCGGTCACCCAAATTTCACGTCAGTAGATTGGAATAAAAACATATTGTAATAGTTTTACGTTATAGGGCCCTAGACCGTAGGATCTCAGCTAGCTCTATCAAAGGTTAGGCATGGAAGCTTTGTAATACGTGAATAAATGCTCTTTGTTGCGTATTTGGTAGGCCATTTATGCGCACTAGCGCCTTTACATCCTCTGTAACACGCACAGATTAGATTATGGAGTTTTACATGCCAAAACCACTTTCTGATTATGAGGCACGCCGTAGTGGAGGACTCCGGAAATTTCGACCACCTGGAGTTCTTTAACGTGCACCTAAATCTAAGTACACGGGTGTTTTCGCATTTCGCCCCCATCGAAATGCGGCCGCCGTGGCCGGGATTCGATCCCGCGACCTCGTGCTCAGCAGCCTAACACCATAGCCACTGAGCAACAGCGGCGGGTTGTTGGTTGAGTGGTGAGTTGACGTTAAACATTACCTTGCATGCACCACTGCTGTTTGTTTGCGTAGTACACAGAACACACAGGGAGAGGTGTTTTATGAGGCGTCATTGTGCACCATATTTAATAACCTCTTAGAGGGTTGAGCACAGTCATTGCCTCACATGGCACATTGCATTGAATTGGATTATGGGGCTGTACGTGGCAAAACCACACTAGGATTATAAGACAAGCCGTAGTGGTGGACTCCGGATTAATTTTCATATCGTGGTGTTCTTTAACACGTCCCTAAACCTAAGTGCACGTGCGTTTTCCATTTCATCCTCGTCGACATGTGGCTGCCGCGATTGGGATTAAATCCATGACCTCTAGCAATGCCATAGCCGTAAAGCTAACGCGGCGGGCACAGAAATGTTGATTTGACGGTTGACCGCTTCCGTAGTGTCTCCTGGACCCTGCGGTGCGCTTTAATTATTGCGGCTCTGCTTCTGCACGCCCTGCGTAAGTTGCCCGCTTGTCCTATATGCATGGTGTTTATTTTTAAGAAATACCAGCAACGTACAGTACCGTACGTTGAACTTAAACTTATCATGTTTCTCCACAACCACTGTCGTATAGTAGGGGGATTTACTTGCCTTGAATGAATGTTTGTTTTTTATATAATCTGTGGTTTTGTTATACTGTTATCGCAGCCGCATCCTCTGAAGAGAGGAAGCGTTACGAATGTATTTGACTAATAACGTGTAGGACAACATCATCGAAGAAACCGAGGACTGCTTTAGCGTTAAAAAGCGGTCCTTTGCCAAGAAATATAGCCGGGTGAAGTTGGGTACAATAGCGGTATGCCAAAGGAAAATGTTTCATTCTATAAGCTCCGGCTTCCCGACACTCTAGTAGGACGTGGATCACGGTCAGCCTCTCCCCGCATCTACCACAGGTTGGATGATCATTTCCAGAAAGTAGGAAATTATGGGTCCCAACTGTGTGTGCTATTCTGAGTCGACAGAGTAGGACATCTGTTCACCGTGATTTTGTTACGGAGGGCCAAGAACCTAACTGTGATTTTATCACGTGCAGCTTATTATTTGTTTCCACGTCCTACAAGAGTTGCCAGTAGTTCCGCAGTTTCCTTCGTAAGAGAGGCTTCAGATCAGTAGCAGGGACCGAAGCGGCAAGAGTAGCTTGCAATGTAATTGATCTTGTCATTTGGTCTGCTAGAAAATTTCCTTCAATGCCTCTATGTCCAGGTACTAACCATATAATGATATGCTGGTTAGATACGTATGCTCTACACGGAACGTATTAGAGCTCAATAAGTGCAGAGTTCTTGTGTTTACAAAGTGACTTCAGGGCTTTTACTAGGCTTACAGAGTTTGTGAATACGACTTTTTTTTAAATCAGACATCACCTAAAGCACCTACAAGGACAAGTGACCAAAAGAACGACGAAGACAGCGCTTGTCTTCGTCGTTCTTTTGGTACCTTGTCTTTGTATGCGCTGTAAGTGATGTTTAAAACAATGTAATAGCAACTAGCCCGGACCCAAACCTTGCTTGAGTGTTTTTTGAAGTTTTGATCTCATTATATGCTTCACGGTCGACAATAGTGCATGGGCTTCTGCCGTAAATATACTAGTTTCCTGGTGCAGTGCACTGGATTTTGAAAGAGATCGGCCGATGGCTGCATAAAAAACCCGTGCATGCGAATTGGAAGTGTCCGTGTAAAACTCAGTGCAAGAGTACTTATACTGGAGTTCTAAAAAATATGTGCCTCTGGCGCATTTTTCGTGACATCTGCAAACGACATATCACAGTCCATGAGCTGCCACTGCAATGGCGGTAACAGTTTCGCTTGAGTCATAGGACAATGCTCAAGAAGTTGTACACCCACTTCCTCAATGAGGTTTCTCACACGCAAAGCAAACGGCTTCCTCACTGCAGGTCGGTTTTGGAAGAGCGTAGCAGCGGTGATATCGTTTATGGTTGAATAACAAGGATGTTCAATGTTCGCACGTACTCCCAGAAAATATGTAAAACTGCTGTATGAGCACTGCAGATGAAGTAACCACCAATTTTACTCTACGTGGAGGCTCTGGATTAGCTAAAACACGCTGGCGGGCTAGTTGGTTAGAATTCATCCTCTGTTATATGGGAACTGCCTCATCTCCTCTCTCTCCTTCCACTCTGCTCGTCTCTACAGTTCTGAGACCCTTCTGGCCTCACACGTTAGTAGAAAGGAAAGCGCTGCAGTTTTTGCAATGCTTCTGAGGGGAGTCACGGATAATTACACCTGTCAGCGGCTAATGTGGTGACGGCCAGGGAGGTCCAGAGGTCATCGTGCACATTCGACCTGGTGGAGTTAAAACTAATTTCTCCCGTCACCTTTCCTCTCTTAATCACGCTAGCGCTCCGTACCACCCCCCAACGAGGTGTGCGCGACAGCAGCAGCCCACTGCAGAGCCGTAGCAGTCGGAAAGTCGAAGGAAGAGGAAAAGAAAGCTTCGCTTAAAATATAAATAAAGCACCATCTATTTCTCGGCCGATCCCCCGAGGTATGTATGAGTGAGTAACTTATTTGCTGGGCAACAACAGAAACGACTCCATTTTCGTGCCTTAGTGAAATGAAATCATTTCTTCATAGGACATGGTCCCATGGATGTAAACCTCAATTTTCTTTGTGCAAGGTCAGCTAGAGCCTTTAAACGCTAATGTACGCGAGGTCACTGCCCCAGACGAACCCTCATCTAATACAAAGATTGAATTTGGTTATACATTTCCTTCGAACGATGAACTTCTGCCCAGTAGATGTTTTAGTGGCCTGTTGGAAGTTCATTAAACGTAGTTCGGAATCGGTAATTGGATCGAGGCTAATGCCCCACTCAGAAAGACAAAACAGGTATGGATATTTGCTGAGACTGATTATCCTGGCCGTACAAATTTCGCCTTCCGAAGTTCTCAACCACATTTCAGGCTGTAATATTCGTGAATATTTTAGGACTTCGCAAACTTCCAATGGGTTCTTGGACAGCTGCTATAGCAGACCGATTCTCTCAGAGTGCCCCCATTGCTTGGTTTGGCTTCAGAAACCACAGTATTGAATACACTTGAATCACAATTCCCACCAAATTTATGACTAGGGAATTAGCTATGGTTACCAGGTCATCGTGGCTTATATGCGAATAAAATGGGGCTTCGCGGTCTTTTTACAGACCACATTATGTCAGTCTGCCATTTCGGCCTTTGCCACTGCAGCTACTTTTCGAAAACGTTTTTGTTTTTCATTATTGTACAAGCTTGAAAATTTGAACGTCTTAATTTAACGGCTCACTTTTTCTTTACAACAATCAATGCTGCCAGGCACGTTAATTGGAAATGTCACTTACAAAAGTGTGCTGCCGTATCCTACCATAAGCCTTTTCTCTATAGAGGTCTGGTCTGGAACGGTCTTTTATATTTCACCTTCCTGTCAGGAACCTGAAACCATTGACCATTACTTCTTAACCTGCGATCACTTTGCAAACGATAGCAAAAGCTAATTCGTACTTTCGTTCCAACAATGAGCCATTCCTGTACATTTTCGAAATATTTGTTCCTTCAGAGCTGCCGGATTTGGCGTCTGCCGCAGAAACATTCGCATAACCATTTACGAATAACTCTGGGACACGAAACAATAGTATGTAAATTTTTTGAATACGTAATTGGATGCTTTATGAAATTGCAGATCATCGTATTCCCGATTGTTCTATTGTCATTATATTTGCCATCTCTTTGTAAATAATACTTTTTCTTTACAAATGTACAAGCTCTCTATGTTGAGTCTGCTTCAAAATTATTTGAAGAGTGTTCCCCTTAGTCGGCCTTACGTTCCCTTTTACATTTTCTATATCCTCTCTCTTTAACCAATGGCTTCTTGACCAATCCCCCGTAGTACATAAGCGCCCTTTAATGAGGAGCAAGCAAGCAAGCAAGGCAAGGCAAGGCCAGGCTAGACAGCACAGCACAGCACATGACAGCACGGCAATCCAAGAAAAGAGAAGGCAAGGCATGATACAGTAGGGCAAGGCACATCAAGACACAGTAATGAAAGGTATATTCAAACTATGCGCAGCGCAGCTGATGACGGCTCTGTTTCGTTTCTAAAATAGTGCTCGATTGCTATTGGTATTTGTAGGCTGCAGTCCCGTGCATTGTTTGACAGGAATAGATCTAGGGCGCACTTACTTGAAAGTGTATTCTGAAGTTTTTGCCGTTTATACGACCTACGCCTTTGTACGAATAGGTTGCTATGCTTTTATTTTTAGGAAGACACAAACATACCAGTATAAACATTATTGCTAAGCTTGACAAGCCCGACACGAATAGCTGAGCTCTATTAGGGCGCTATTTAGACGCTATCTGTCAAGAGAAATGAACATGGTCAGCTTTACTCGAACAAGAAACCGTTCAATGAAGTCTTCCTACATTTGTTGGAATCGTCCTATGGGTCATTCAAGTTAGAAAAGGAAGTCCAATCTTAAGTGACCCGTGTCTCCATGTGTTACTTTATGTGATGAGCTAGGCTACGTTACATTGTGTTTATAACCCACTACTTCAAGAAAGATGTTATTAGACAGCATGCATAAAAGCGACATTCCCAATTCAATCTTCTACCAGTTAGTGCTAGGACGTGAACGTAGTCTGAAAAGTGAAAGTGAAACATTTTAATGAACACGAATGTAACGATAGCGGTCTTTTTAGACATTAATCGAGCCTTCAACACAGTCAGCCATGCTCATATACTGGGTGGCCTGCTAGAACTGGGAGTCTCTGCAACGGCGCTAGGGTGAATATCCAACTTCTTGAATCCCAGATCAATATTTATTCAAACAAGCGAATAAATGTTCCTCTTATAACATTGTTCAAGGAGTACCACAAGGCACAGTCTTAAGTCCGTTTAGCTTTAATTGTGTGATGCGGATTTACCACGGACAATTCCACCTGCACTACGCTACTCTATATATGTGGATAATGTTTGTGTTTGGGCCTCTGGTTCAAGCACCAGCCTTGTTCCATTAACTTTGCATGAAGGCCTAAACACAGTGCACATATTCTTGAAGGAAAGAGCAATGGAACTGTCTTACAGTAAGACGGCTGTGTTGCTTGTCACCAGAGGATATTTAAAGGATTTTCAGATATGCCTTGAGGGACAATATTTAGACATAGTGAAACAACACAACTTTCATGGGGTTATACTAGACAGGCAACATTTTTGGAATTCGTAAATTAAAGCTCTCGAATAACAAATAAATTCAATAATAAGTGTTCGCCGCTTAGCAGGCACGAAATGCGGAGGGTAGGTTTAATCCATACTGGGAGTACATAATGCACTCGTAAAGCAAAAGATAGCATATTATCCACCTGTTCTGCATGGAATCCCGTTCATCTTAAGGGACTCCAATGGTTAATAGCTAGGAGCCTTAGAGTATGCTTAGGCGTTCCTCGAGCAAACTCAAGTTCCTTAGTAATCGCAGAGGCACGTCATCCTCCATTTCCTATTATGAGGATGGTTGAAACCTGCCGACACCACTTTCCCATTTCAGTGCAGTACAAAATACATCCACTAGTAAGCGCACTAATTGAGAGAGACAGGGCGAATGTCAATTCAGTGATTCAAGTGCACAAATATTTACTACCACATCACAAATTTTCGTTCTCAAAATTCGCCTACCCTCCATGGCGACTCTTCACTCCCAAAAATGAATTTTCGGTTGAAGGAATTATTCGCAACCCAGATATGTTTATGCAAGCAGCAAAACAACGGGTGCTATACGAAATATGCTTTAGACACTCTGGCTATATTCAAGCGCATAGAGATGGTTTTGTCAAACAAATTCTTTCACAGCTGCCTTTGTCATTCTAGAATGGAATCAAATACTAACTTTTAAACTGCCACACGACGTCATTAACAACAGCAGCCAGAGCTTTTTGCAATATTTTATATGTTACGATCCATAATTTCAATGCAAAAAGGGAAACAATAGGTCATCCTATGTTACACGCAAGCAGCTTTGTCTTCAGCAAGTCGCAGAATATGGCGTTACTTTATGAGACAAGGAGCTCAAAATAGCAAGTGAGAAAAATTGCACAGGAATGTTCCAATGGATGCCTGGCCACTGCAATATTCCTGGAAATGTTGCAGCAGACAAGGCCGCTGGAAAAGCGCATGCTAATAACGGCATATATGGTCTAACTCTAACGCAAGACAAATTTCGGCACATTATAAGACTAATCTATGCCTGTGGTTTCAAAGTGACATGGTTTGATCAGAACTCAAAATCTTCAGATTTGTTTCACATTGACAAATACATTCGATTTAAGATCCTGTCCACATTAAATATAACCAGAGTGTTTTAAACGTTCATTCACCGTCTGCGGCTTGGTGTCACGTACACAAAACACTTTCTACATAAAATTTCAAGAGCTAATAGTCCGGAATGCACTTGTGGCCATGCAGATGGGAATATACAACATCTTCTGGTAGAATTTTCACGACACGACACACACAGGTAACGCTTAGCACGTGGTTTAGTGGCATTAGATCGCAGGCGCTTCAGCCTCACGAAGATCTTAGGTCCTTGGCCAACATACTCATTGCAAAGACGAGCGTTACTGGCCCTTCAAAGATTTTAGAAGCAAGGAATATTCTCGGAAAGTATTCAGTAGAGTATTTAAATGTGATAAGCGCATTCTATGTTTGTTTATTTTACTCGACTTTGGTGAATCCAATCCCTGGTTTTCTGTAGCTTCACATGAATTCAATCTGTGATTTCTTATGTGCCCTGATTTTAGTGTAGCTATGTGAACCGCCCTATGTACTTACTTTAGTGCACATATTTGATTGGACTGTGTTGCTGTGTACGTTAGTTGACTTTCAGTTTTAGTGTGACATTAGTGTACTTATGTATCTGGAATTTGTGTTATTGTGATTGCATCATTATTTTACTGTTATGATTTGTTGTTTTCGTAAATCCTCATGTAAAAAGGAGTAGCCGGCGCCAATTAAAGGCTATATCTTCTCCAAGATACCATATAATAATAAAAAAACACAGTTTAAATAAAGCACTGCCATTTTCACCAGAAGTTGCTGCTCGCGCATCTGAGAGAACGGGTATGCGAAGAACGTCGTCTGTAGCTTTCTTCATTTCTTACTGAAAGCCAACAAACAAGAGCGATAATTGCCGTTCTTGTTTGCACGCGTCATTTCAACGCAGACATGGCAGGAAAAGAGTCTGCAGCTTAAGGTTAAAGTTTGCTTAGAAGCTCATTAGTGGAACAAATCCTTCTTATTAGTGCGAGCGTACCGGCAGGACAAGGCACGTGCGCTTTACTTCGCCTGCTTTTCACCACAGGGAATGAAGTAAATATATATGCAACTCATGCTATCTCACGATAAAAAAAAAAGAAAATAGCGCAGCACGACTAAGGCGAGAAGGAATACCACTTGCCCGACCAGTGCCTGTCAACTTTAATGCGGAATGGGACAGTCGCGAATTAAGAATTGCCTAGCATGTACAGAATCGCAATGTGGTTGCTGGCGTTCTTATTTCCCAATGCTCCCACAACTGTCTCCTCTGCGGGAGAATTCACGACTAACACTTAGACTGCATAGTTTTGTGCCGGGACTGCGATTTCCTCTTTTCAACACTTTTGCGGCGCTCATAAGGCGATCCGACGTCGACGCCGACGCCCCTGGCGGCCTTGCGCAAACCGGCAGTGTCAGTCGCGAGGCGGCGGTTCCCCCTCATCGATTCCAAAATGCGCTCTCTCTTTCTCCGCAAGAGCCCGGCATCGTGAAAGAGACGGCTCACCAGAACCACCGGCACAACGCCACCCGCCGCTCACTGGCTCAGAGCATCCCGCCAGGCTTCTGGCGACTACGCGTTCCGGGTCTCGGCCTCTCGCGTGCGGCGTTGTCCGAAGCGCTGGAGTGGGTAATTCTGCTTGCGATTCTTTGGGCGCGAGACATCCACGGTCCTTCACTGGATGCGTGTGTTACATTCGTTTCGGATGTTCTACGCCTGCCGCGCGTACTCCGGCCATGCCCGAGGAGAAATCGACTGACTGGTCACCAATGTCAGGGTAGGCGACCTCCTGACACGTCTACCTAGCCCGCCAATATTTGTTTTCTGGGTACAACAAGATAGTTTGCTCTTTCACGTGAAGTAATTCAAAAGTTACCAATAAAAATTAGTGTGTGCTTCAAAGAGAAAACTTAGTTTCCCTTTCAGCTGCAAATTGATAGCGCTTGCATCCGGACCCTGGTTCTTCTCCAGTTAAGCTGATTTGTTGGAGCATTTTCCCTTGTGCAGACTGCCGGATTCGATAGTCATTAAAATTAAATTTGTTTCCTTTCACGCAAATTTTAACATACAACGTCGCAAAACGTTTGCTTTCCGATGCTGCTTTTTTTCTTGTGAACTTCTACAATGGACATTTGGCTCATCATTATTATTTTTTTTGCTACGCTGAATAACAATGACGTTCCGGTTACTGGATAAGGGCAGAATCAACTAATTAGACAACAGAATCCTGCCATAACATCAGAGTAGGTTGGTTCTTGTGCTTCATTGTTGGTGCTTATGCATGACTAGGGCTGATGCTGTGGCTTGTCGACAGGGTTGGAACTGTGTCGTATTTTCAGCTTGTATCTAGGATGCTTTCTTTGTTTACGGAAGAAAGCACCTGATAGCGGCGCACCTAACGCCGATTGGAAAGTCTACTTTCGGACATAGTTGTTTCACCACGGGCTCCTAAATTCACTAATCCAGTGTTGTGGCCTCGCCTAGTGTCGAAGATTCTCCGTATTCAGGAGGCCCAGCCATGCAGCTCACCAGCGACTTCTTCACGACTTCCTGGTACGGTATGTTTGCACGCGTACATTGTTTATGTGCGTATCAATATATCTATAGGTTGTGCGGACTATAAATAAAAGTTTTCTTCTGAGATTGTTCATGTGCCTTATTTCTGTAACCACTATTACCACGTAACTGCTTGCACTCCTTCCTCTGCATTGAAGGAAACCATCCCCTATCAAGAACTGAGCAGCAAAGCTTCGGATACTATAGCGCGCGTGATGCCACACGATCCATGTGGAACACGCCAGCTTTCTGACATACTCGACTGCCCTGCCTGGACCCATCCCTCCGACTACGCATTCCATCTGGACTATCCCGAATCGAGACAACTGTTCTCTGCCGACTCTGGCTTGGAGTGTCTTTCACGAATGCATTTGCTTGCCGTGTCGGAATGACTGGCAGTGCTACGTGCTATAGTTGCGGCAGCGAGAAAACAGTCGAACATATCTTCAGTCATTGACCTCGTTACAGTCCCAGAGACAGTTGCTCGTGATGGTGTTGACACGCCTCGATGACGGACCATTTTCTGAGCAGACAATGTTGGAGTGCCGGCTGATGCGACCTATACACCAGAAGGCGGTGAAGGCGCTACTCAGGTTTCTCGGGTCAAGCGACCTCCTTGAACTCTGTAACACTCCTGCGTTCCTTTGTTTGTGTTGATTCTAATTTCTTTCTTTACACTCTCCTACTCTTTTCATGTGTGGGCATCCTTTTAAAGATCTTTATGTCTTCCCTTACCCCTTCCCAGGTGCCATAATAATTGTTACAGCGCAAACACATGCAACCACAAGTATCAAGGACGGGACACAAGCGCTACACTTTCCCAGGTGCAGGGTAGCAAACGGGATATCTACCTTCCGGTTAACCTTCCTGCCTTTCTCATCTCTTATATATGCTTTGCATTCTGTCATCCCTCTGTAAGCACACTTTCAATAAACCAACCAATACCCGAGCTTTCATTTGTCTAAAGATAAATGATGTTTTATACTACTGCAACAGCAGCTAAGTGCTTGAAAGAACTTGTTTTGTCCGTCCATCTTGTTACGCAGGTGACAATGGTTGTTCCCAGTGGCGCTACTTTTTCATTCTCAGGTCGTCTCCCCATCCTCAACTTCTCTATCGAATGAACGCGAAGAAAAGAAAACTTTGTCCACCACGGCCACTGAATCACTCACGCTGCCACACCACACCACACCACACTGCCTAACTTACCCCTCATCATCATTGCCAGCCAGATTCAAGAGCTAGCAGTACCTGTCAAGCGAAAGTGCTGACACTTGGCGACCAACTGGAACAATATTTCGGAACGCGTAAGAAACCTAGTTTAATATTGTGAATATATAAAGAACCTGCATGCAACATTCGACATTTGAAGTACGACCGGAAGGCTCACTGAAATTTTACAATAATAGCCGCTTTTGATGCCGAAGCTTAAAAAAAAAAAAGCTGCCTTTGCCGCTCGCCCGATGTGACGATTATCTAGCGCGCGCTGTTCCTCGGCATGACCTCTTAGACGAGGGGGCGCTCACGGCTGCCCGCAACGTACAGAACAACCTCGGAAAACTCACGTCAGAGCGACAACTAGCATGTGCAAGGGTCGTCTGCAATGGTGCTGTTTAAAAGCTACTAATAAAAAGAATATGCACTTATCTGCCCTGTTGCGTTGCTAACATTGCTTTAGTGGTACATACTATTAATTTATAACAAACTTTTGCCGAAATGAGCTTTCATTGCAGTCAACCTACGAAGTTTATCGCTACATGCCCTCACAAACTTTCTTCGTATGCATGTAAATCGAATGAAATTGAATATAAATGCCTATAAGGCGTACACGAAAAAGGCGTATCCACAAAACGGCTTCCCGCGCGAGTCTGCCGCTCCTGAAGCGGAAATGTTGTGGCGACGTGATCCGAATATCTCATTCACAAAAGTGTGTCGTCGAAGGGAACGGAGAACGGGTGAGCCATCTTTTTTTTTTCCTTCTCATTCTTGTTTTGCTCCCTGCTTGGTGTTGGTGTCATTTTCACGGATCGGTGTGGTCGCACAAGAATCTCGCACATTTGCTCGCCCCAGCTACTCTGTCGAGCCCCCCAGCTATCCTGTCGTGGGCTCACTAATGAAGCATCTTCCACGCGGCTTGCTGTGACGGCATCCGTCGGGCGTCGAGCACCGCTGCAGCAAATAAGCCTTTACCAACGGACACGGTCGTCGTCACTGTCGGGCTAACGGTCGAGCCAATCGAACCAAGCGACTGGAGGGATGCGGCTGCGCGAGCGACGAGCGATGCGTGACTGCGGCGCGACGGCCTCATCACGCATTGATGCACACGGGTGCGCTTTGTCACGTACAGCGAAGAACGAAGTGGGCCGCTTTAGCGGGAGCTCTGGGCTGGCCTCTTCGAAGCCGCTGCGCTTTGTCTGGGGATGGAATACAAGCGGTTCACGTGACGGCCTTCCCCAGGCCATACACAGATGCTGAAAGCAACTAACAAGCCCGCAAGCTCATGTCGCCAAGATGTGGCGGTGTGTGTGGTGTGCGCGTGTGTGCGTGCGTGTGTGCGTTTGTGTGCGTGCGTGCACTACATAATAACCGTCATTCGCATCTTGAATGCTTTAATTGACGTGGCAAGTAGACGGATGACGCTGCGTTTAAAGCGTTACAGCTTGTTCTTAGTCTAGTACTAAAACAAAAAGAAAAGCAAACCTGAAAACTAAGAAACATATTTAAAAAATAAACGAAAGCGGCACTTACGTGTCCCATTACCCACCAAGGCAATTATTCTAAAGCGCGAAAAACGTGTCCGTGCTCTCCATTTCTATCCACTCAGAAGTGCCTGTAAGATGATTAGTAGCAACGTGGGTACAGTAGTAGTACACGGAGCATGTGGATATTTTGAGCGTCTTAGAATCAACTATTCAGCACCTTTTTAAAAGCAGCATATTTGATTGCTTTAGAGCATTGAAAATATCCTCGAAAAACGCCTGCTGATGTGGGGCGCTTGAAATCCTTATCCTTTTTCTGTTAGCTGTCTGGTGTGTCGCGAATGTAATCAATAAACTTTTAATGGTAAGTATTGAGAATGGCTAACTGCGATGCTCAACGTTGCTAAACCTAAGCAAAGCAATGGACTGGCACAAAATGTGTCTTCGATTGTTTTCGTTTCAGTGAAGAGCACATTGACTCTTTTTTTTGTAAAAGGGGTGAAGAGAATAACAGGGCTCAGCAGCCACGACGAGTGAAGCAGACCGATGAACATAGGGAATCTTTGGCCAGAAAGGATACAGCAAGCGACCGTCCACAGCGTGGGAAAAGCACGTTTAGAGAGGAATTATCTAGCGGTTCGCGTACGCGTATGATGCTGTGAAATGAAGTTACACCCACAGAATTTTTTTTAAGCAGTGCAAAGCACGCTGGCGGGTAAAAATAGCGTGAACAAAAAGAACATAACTCCCACGGGAGGAAAGGACAAGGACAAGCGCTACTTTGTCAGAGTAGCGCTTGCCTTTCTCTTTCCTTCCCGTGTTGTCTTATTGTTTGCGCTAATTTTCCTCGTCAGCAATGCAACATCAACTCGTCCAACAATCAATTATACTAAAGGCACGAACACGTGAGGCTGCCGACCAGGTCTACAATCTGTCATTGAAACCAGCCGACTTCATACACTTTAAAGTCCGCGTTGTTTTGTAAACTGGTGACGCAAGCAGCCATGGTTCAAAAGTTTTTGTCTTGGAAGATAGTCTATGATCCAGCAAGCGATCATCCATGGCGTGGAAAGCGCACGTTTAGAGAGGAAAAATCCCGCAATTTGTGTGCACGTATGATGCTGTGAAAGAAAGTTACACTCACAGAAATTTTTTTAAGCAATGCAATGTCATGGCGATGCAACAGCAAGCCGCGTTAATACTGGGTGAAATCGCGCCGGAACATACTGAGAAACCACAGTTTGAAGAATCTTGTGGTCTACGTGATAACGTAAAAAAAAGAACAACACTTCTTCTATTGCCTGTTGAGAGTTGCACAAGTCACAGATGGTTGCGTGTGCCATTTCCATGAGCAATGAGCGTGCTTCCGTAAAGTAAGAAAGGAGGGGATTGACAGGAAGGTTAACCAGACAAGCATATGGTTTGCTACCCTACACTTGGAGAAGGTAAAAGGGGTAATAAAAAGAGGAAAGCGGGGGAGAGTGAACAGGCAGGAAAGCACCTTGAAATTAGTCAAGCACAAGCAATAGCCCCACCGATACGTCGGGCTGCCGTCATTCTGCTGTGTGAAGCTAATCTTGGTGCTTCCCTATAGCTGGTGACGCGCATTGAAGTCACCAGGGAAAAGCAAGGGGTCAGTAGTTGAATGCAGTACGTTGCGGTACTGCCTCCGTAAAAGCCACCTCCTGCTAAATGCAGCGAAGGGAATTTGTATCACAGTGGGATATGTGTGACGGCATTTACAGCCTCAGCGAACGTTCAGACTGCGGAGACGCAGTTCAAGACAATCAGGGTGTTCGAAGAAATGTTCGTTTTGGTGTGGAAGTGTGAGCGAGTCAGGCAGCATCCTTCGCAACATTTGTTCTTGACAGGGGTTTGGGAAATGTCTGGGCTGAAATGTGGCTGTTTGAAATTGCCTGTCTGAAATGTGACTGGGAGTCTTTGTGAAAGCAATGCAGCAATTTACTGATAGCGTAACTCGGGAGAAATGACGAATGTGTGCTTTCATGCTATCGACTGTGAAAGCCTCACTTGACTATCATGGCGTTTAAAGTATCAAGGGGTCTCATGGGACACCAAGGACAACATGAAATGACGGTTCGTAAATAATTTTAACCCCTGCAATTCTTTACCGTGCATCCGAGGCGTGACACCAAACAGTGTCAATAACAAATACCGCGTACAATTTGTACCCCAAGTGCCCATTACACACATATGGTAGAGACATGGTTTGAAACGTTAGGCAATGAAAAGATGCGCACAAAAGTGTTCGAGTGTTTTCTACGCTTAATTTTTCAAACCTTACGTCTTAATAACTCGCTCAACTTTTCCTAGATTTAAGAATACACTTTAGTATCTCCGACAACGAAGGTCCATGAACTTAGCCCCGCGATGCACATGAGCTGGAAGATGAAGGTGACTGCGGTTACTGTTATTTTACCGTTTACAAAAGACTGGCAAAAATCGCGCAAATGAATGCGGCATGTCTAATTGATGGTACTTTGTTGTACCAATATTTCCGATGTCCTTCGCAATACATAATATTCGTAGGTCGACGGGTATAAAAGCAATTAGAGGCTTTAACGATTCAAGACGCTTCAAAGCAAGTGTGGTGGAAGTCGCATGTCATTTTTATGCCTTACTTATAGAGGAATATGTCCACAGCGAAATCGTAGATAAAGGCAGCCAGTTGTTATCTGCGGCTTAGGGCAACGTAGCCCGGCGGATTGCAAAGAAGCTGTAGTGACATTTTCTTGTCGCTACGTGGCTGATGGAAATTTCCCCGCGTATAGAGCTCGACGAAGATTCAGTTTGATGCAGTGAACTCGCCCGCATAAGCAAAATGTCCGAGACAGCAAGCTGTTCTCTCTGTTGCCGTACTCGCCGCCTTTGTTTGCTTCTGCGTGAAAGCGGAGCCAGAGTGGAGTAGGAGGAGCTGGCCCTATGTACAGAGGCTTTCCTGTGCCGCATTGCGGAGATTGACATGGGGGGCCTAATTTCCTTGACTCATGTCATAATTTCGTGCTTTTGTATAGATGCATAAAGATTTTGAAAAACAGGTTCTTATTAGAGAAACCGAAATACACTATAAATGAGTTCTGCTTTTCATTCAGTCAAAAAATGTAAACTACGTAAAAATCGGCTCTATCTACTTCTCTCGAAGCATATTAGGCAGTGTATATATATATATATATATATATATATATATATATATATATATAGCAAGCGTATATGTATTTCAACACAAACTTACACAAGAACTAATTTTCATTCGAAGCAACAAAGCTATACACAACACGACGCTAAGGCAATGAAGTTCCTTGCAGTACACCAACTGTTCGTTCGGAAAATTAAACTGTGCCCTTGAGAGAAACGTGCACTGCCTTTACACTCATATCATTCGGTGGGAACACCTGCGTCTGTCATTGTTGGAAGAGTTTGGAAAAGTTTATCTCATATAATACCTCCGGAGAAACAACAAGAAATTGATTTAGGGCGTCTGTGTTTGTCCTCTACATTTCCCATCACAAGTGTGAAACGATATCAGGGCTGTTGGGCAAACCTTGATCGATCGACTAGCGGCGCCCTCTAAGGGTGCTCTCGTTGTTCCTGAAAGAAGGAGATTTTTTCATTGACGTTATATTTATATAGAATAGGTGGCAAGGGTTGTTAGATGTGAGCGGCTGGCTAATTTTAATATACATGGGTTAATTAGTGGCTATATGAATATTATCAAACGCTCGTTTTTTGTCTGTTTAGAAGAGTTCTGGGAAATGTCCATAAAGTATTCCTGCTGCCATGGAAGAGTAAACAACTACGCCAAATGGATACTGCCAGATACGGGAGGCAATGTTACTGGCGATATGCACGAAATGCTCTAAGCATGCTGGTTAATTATCTGCTTCCTGAACAATTACTAAAGACCTATACTCGTTCTCTTCCCTATTTCCATGCGTTACGCGAGGGGCATAGTTGGCTTTTCCTGATTGCTTGGTCAACTACACGAGACACTTTGTTTGAATCTCCTTGAAATAGAAAACATGTTGTGGCTGATGTGCGATAAAACAATGTAGGGTAATTACAGTCTATGGAAAAAATTACTTGCAGAAGCGTTTGTTGCAGTAGCACATTCTAAGACCCGAGTAGGTACTTGGCTAGATGTCCTGAAACAAGGTTATGTTTCATTAAGTTGACATGTCATGAAGAAAGAGCGTATCATATGAGTCCTGTTCGCGTAGATTCATGAGCGTCAGCTAATTACGGCCTTTGCTAAAAAATGTTTTCACAAAGTCTTCGAAAGCGGTATATGGCTCTTATTCGCAATCTTTTCTAGAGTTCTATAAGAACACTACGTGGCACCGAGTTCACATTCAGTGCGAATTAGGGCCGTATTACAGGTGCTTCGTGCAGAAATTCCAACGTTCTTTAGTCAAATTATGATTGTTGCGAAAACCTAATCAATTTTTTATTCTGATTTTCGTATGTTCTGCGAGGCGCGATGCCCTCAGTAACATAAACAAGGCGCCTGTTTTAAATTTCGTAACAATAATGGAAGGATAACAGCGGATGTGTTAAAAAAGTCCGATGTTAAGTTTATTCACCACTATTTCTCGTAAAATCCGCACGCTAGCACTCTGTAGAGTTTTACATGTGTTACACAATTGCGATTTGTGTTTTTCCCTACAGTGCTGCGAAGTGATGCCAAGGCGAGCTTAGGCGCCTTTCTGCCAAATATTTCCCTCGGCTGGAAGCTTGACGTGTTTGAAACAAAATTTTCTTGAAGTTATAAATCCCGTGCGATGGAATGCATTCTTATTACAAGTACAAATGTAAATGCCCCGTACTTTGGTGACCAAAGAAAGAATAACTTGACATAGAAGTAGCTAGGTCACTTATGGAAGGAAAGCATGAGTGTGGCGACCTCTACTTTATCTTGAAGATGATGTTAGCATGCTGCTACAACGAATACAGATAGGGTTGCTTTATTCCAGGGCCGGGGTGCGTGGAAGCTTTATTCAAGTGCGACGCATTCTTCCCGAGGTCGCGTGGCGATTTCCTTTGACGTAATCATGGGCAATGTGACTTTCTTTTCCATAAGTGCGTGATAGCGTTTCGTTTTTCCGCAAAGAAAAAAAAAATCACGAAAATAAATTGGGTCATGCATCGCCCAGTGGTTCTGACAGGCGACAAATATAAGAAAGGACAGCACTTCTAACTCTACAAACAACAGCCTGAAGTAACCAGATACATACATGTAGGAAGGGGTTCGTTCTTATTTTTCACGCTCGCAGACACCAGGAAAAGAGCATGAGATTTACATTTCGCAAGAGAGCATCTAATAAGAACGCATACTATTTGCCGTTAGCTAGTCCTGTTTTACTTCCGTGTTCCTCGCGCAGTGTGCTGATGCGAATGCGGCAAATGTCCCACTGAGCAAAAAAAGAAAAGAAAAGGAAATGACAAAAAGAAAGAGAAAGAAAAAAAAAACCCGGCGTCTGTTGCCTTTAGCAGCAAATCGGCACCTAAACTCGCATTGCCATTGGCTGCGACGCCAAGACACGAGTGCGCCTCGACGGTGTTCCCATTGGCTGCATCGGCAGGTCACGAGTTACGCCTCGACGGAACAGAGTGGGCGAAAGCAAACACCTGCTGACGCTATAGCGCGTCAGGTGTTGCGTGAGGAGAGAGGGCATCGTGGCGATGCGTCGCCCGATGGGCATCGCCGGTTGCATGCAGTACTGGCACCACATGCTCCTGCTGTTTGCTGGCTCTGGTACCACGAACCACTATGGCACATTACTCGCTGTGCAAAACTCGCAGGAGCGCCAAGCGCCGTTCAATTGGACAGTAATGATTTCGCATTCACACCTCATGAAAGGTGCTTCGGTGTCCTCGGATATTTGCTGCACTAGTGTATCGGAATGCTGGTGCTAGCAGAAGAAGCGAGGAGTGCGCGATGCAAATTGACAGGCAGCTCAGTAAAAAAAAAAGCAAACAGGCAAAACTGCACAGAAGCAATATTTCCGAGCCTTGTAAATAAGTGGATCCTGCTACTAAAGGTCGCACTCGGTGACCGGAATATATAATTACTAGCAAGTCGCCAAAGTAAGCTAGATGTTATGCATGAAAACAAGGATCTTCTAAACACGGCACCGGTGCGCACTTAATAAGACTATTTAAGTGCGCACCGGTGCACACTTAAATAGAATGTCTCCCTGTTAGGGGTTTCATTGTGAACAAGGGTCCCGTATGGGGAGCCGAAACGTCAATAATTTATCAGTTATCTCGGTCGGTGTATCTTTTCGCGCTTCTTGAGAAGACAAGGTAGCCCAAGTGAGCCAATCGAGGCAGTTTGCGACGTCAATTAAGGCAAAGTTAATTAAGACAGAGTGAATTCGGCGAAGTAAACTAAGGCACAGTTAATTAAGATACAGTTAAGACACTCGAACCCACAACCTTTGGTGGGAATCGAACACACGGCCTATGGTGTTAATTCAAGCGAAGGTAATTAAGGCGCATGTTTAATTAAGATGGAGCTCATTACGGCAATCCAACCCACGACCATTGGTAGGAGTCGAGCTAACTACATTTGCTGGTAATTAAGGCGAAGTTAATTAATGTAGAGTTAGTCAATACACTTGAACCCACAATCATTGGTGGGAGTTGAACCCTGGACCTTTAGTTGTGGCAGTGCTATTGCATTCATCCAGGTGGGGATGACCAAGTCTCCTCAAATATTATTTACTTAGTCATGTAGTTAAACAATTATTTTATTGCTACTAATAGTTGCTATAATCAGCGTTTGTAGCTGTCAGCAGGTCAATCGGCTAATTAATTATATAGTTAACACTAACAGGTACTATTGATCTGCAGTTGTACAGGTTAGCAATCTTGTTGGTGCCCTTTTAATAGAGTAAGCATAAATCCAATACGCCTTTCGATATATGCACACTGAGACCTTCATTCTGGAGTAAAAAAAAAAGAAGTTTGAACTATTTCTTTCATCAGAACACCACATCCACAAGTGCAATGTTAAAACATACGTGAGCTTTGCTCGCCTGCGAGCACACTTCCACGTTCAAGGCAGGTTTTCGCTGTAGGAACCGAGCTTAAATATGTATTAACGTCACCAAATAAAATTGCATGATACGCGCAGTAAACTCCCCAAATGCACACGGCACTCAACATGCACAAGCGCGTCGCAAAAAGCACCGAGACCGCAGCAAAACACGCATGTATACACACCGCCAAAACAAGTGAACAGGCACGGACCGACACGTCCGCGGCGTGCAGACCGAGCAAAGTGCGACACCACCGTCACGATATGCGAGGATAGTTGGTGGGTCCACGCACTCACAGAAGTTTGAAAACTTAACCTAGTCTAGTAACGTGGGGTTTCCTGGAAAATCAAAAGCATGTCATACAGAACATGTCACTCCAGAGTGCGCCTATACAGACGGACTCCGGAAATGGGGTGTAATATGAGGCGCTTCATGACAGGGGGCTAAATAAAGCGCTGGCACTTACTGGTTTTTGCATGCACAGTAGCTGCATTAGTACACTCCTAAAGGGACAGACATGTAAAACAAGAGTAGGCGAGCTGGTTCGTAAGAAGTGAAGGGAATGTATTGCAGCGGTGTTGCTTGTACGTAGCATGGCTGTACGCATATACTTCTTCATTCCGTTATTCTTTCCGCACTTCGTCTCGCGTTACTACAAACAACTGGAGCGCAGTGCAACTTGCGGCGCCGTTGACAAGGAAAGTCGCCAATGGGATTCCTGGCAAAGATCGCGTTGCAACTTACAGAAGGGGCCGTAGCAGCGGAGCTCTAAGTCGTTCTTGCTTTCTCGCTGCTTTGATTTCCTCTGAGCAGAACAAAAACTACCTGAGAACTTAGGACTCTGGCTAGTTGTCGCCACGTTACCAATTACGTTTTCGTTTGTCATTTCTGGCTAATGCAGTAACCATCGCTGACTATGTGTCTGGTTCTTCCTGTGCTCAGCCCGGAAAGTCCTGAGCCAGTGCTTCGGTAACTGTATGCCTATTACTTGGAAAAGAAAAAGCAACGTACATGCACTGTCCGTGGTTTACGTTATACCTTGCCTTTGGTTACCGGCCCTTCTAGGACATTTTTTTCAGGGTGTCAGCGTCACGATGAAGTCCTAACAAATCAATTCAGCGAGGATAAAGTACCCCTGCAACAAGCAACTGTGGTGCTCCACAGAAGTAAGTTGGTAGTTATGACACTTTTTCGTGGCTTATTATCTTGTGCCATTCTTTCGTAGTTATAACATCAACAGGCTACTGAAGTTGAGACAAGTTAGGGCACAACATTATCACAAAACTTTACGAACGACAGCTGTAGCGAATGTGAGAAAAGAGAAAAGAGAAAAAAAAAGAACATGCGTTGAGGAAATGGCCCCATTAGTGCGTTCTACGCTGTGAGGGGGGCTAGATAATTGCAATGGGGACCTCTTTGTCGTTTGTGTGCTTCCTACTCTTTCCTGGTCCAGTTACTTTCAAAGAGCTAAAGTCGCTTATGGGATTTAGTTTTCTCGGGTGGCTGTATAGATTTTTTATCTTTACTAGCAAGCTTGCATTCTGTATTTGCTATATCAAAACAACACAGTTTATTATTCATAATTAAACACAATGCAATGCGTAAGAATTACATAGGCGGGACCCCAAAACTCAAATCCAGTTGTCGAAGGGGTCCCTCTGAAAGATTGTGTTGGGTAAATCCATTTTAAAAGATTTGATAAGTCTGTGCATACATAATACATAAAGATAACAGGAAAAGTTAGATCAAACAAGAATACAAACTTTTCACATTGTATTTTTGGCATGTGTATATACAAGGTGCAGTCATTAAGGAAATGAGCACGAAATGCCGGCGTAATGAGTTGGAAAAATATTGAACGGATGACGAGGTTATGCTAATAGGAAGTGCGTTCCCAAAAATTAGCTGCGCTATTTGAGAGGAGGAATGCTTCATAATCTGTACGTGCACGCGAAACAGCTAACAATAGAAATAGTGAGGACCTCGTTGGATATTGTGGTACATGTTGATGTAACGCAACTCAACACTCTGTATAATATTTGTTAGAAATCGAAAGTAAGAATTGCAATACGGGAAGAAATATGATTACGTTATGTTAAGATGTTTAACACAGGATAAGCAAATGATATGGAGCTGGTTCGTTAACAAATTACTCGTAGTACTGTATTCTGTGTCACCTTAATGGGCTGAAAAGTTTATGGATACGTTAGTTAAAAAACTTCAATATAGTAAGGCACGTTATATTCAATGAAACTGCGATCCAGGAAAGAGAATAATTTTTAGCATATACCGTAGTTAATAAAGATATTGGTGCACTTTCTGTAAATGTTATTTGTTCCTGCATGTACATGATTGTGCCATGCCAGATGTCTGTCCTAAAAAAGTTTTATGGCTAGCTTTTTGGAGGGCAATTGCATTAAAGAGCAATCGTCCACACCTACTAAGCGGCGTGCTCTTAGCGGAAAAAAGTATAGAATTACTTTTGGAATAACTTAGGATTAACTTGTTCCTCAATAACCAGTAAGAGAGCCAATTGAGAGTTCTTTTAGAGTTCGCATATAATTCTTTCTCATTATTAGCTACAATAAACGCATCCGTGTCGTCTGCATATAGGATCTTCACATTCTTCTAATAAATAGGATGGAAGGTCATTTGTGTGTAATAGAAACAAGAAAGGACCTAATATCGAGCATTGTGGGACCATTGTGGGTGGGAATTACAATCGCGAGCAGTACAAGTGAAATTTGTATTACGGCCGATTAAAAATTATTTGGTTTTTTGTGAGAGGGCAATTGCATTAAAGAACAATCGTTCACACCCATTAAGCGACGTGTTCTTAGCGGAAAAAAGTATAGAATTACTTTCGGAATAACTTGGGATTACCTTGTTTCTAAATAACCAGTAAGAGAGCCGACTGAGAGTTCGATTAGAGTTCTCATACAATTATTTTTCGTTATTAGCTACAATAAACGCATCCGTGTCGTCTGCATATAGGACACGTTCTTCTAGTAAATGGGATGGAAGGTCATTTGTGTGTAAGAGAAACAAGAAAGGACCTAATATCGACCATTGTGGGACCATTGTGGGACCATTGTTGGCGGGTAATTACAATCGCGAGCAGTACAAATTAAATTTGTACTACTGCCGATTGGAAATTAATTGTTTTTTTATCAGATCTTTGTCCATCGAGGCCGACATACAGTCTCCCATACGGCAGATAACTTTCGAACTACTTGTTTGGGCTGCCAAAGGTACCGAGGGCGTCTAATCTTGTTAGCAGTAGGTTATGATTGGTGAAATAAAACGCGTTTGTCAGGTCAATAAATATCATCACTGTGAAGAGCTTATTTCCAATATTTCGGCTAATTTTCTGTCAGCGTCAGCAGGGCTAATTTTTAATTTTTCCTTTCATACACTCATATTGTGAGACTGACAGAAGTTGTCTCTAAAGAAATGTCACTCGCTTGAGTAGAAGTTTCTTGATCACTTTGGAAACAGTCGAAATTTTCTACTATTTCCTTTTCGACTCTTATCTCTTTCGGAAAGCGTCGAAATTATCGACTCTTTCGAATGAGTCGATAATTTTCCGCTAGCAATTTGTGGTTCCCTTGAAATACGGGTAATATTTTGCCAACATTTATATCTGAGAGAAAGGTGCGAGATGAGAACACTGCATTCGTGATGTGTGCTAAACGCTCCAAAATAAAATTTACAGGCTGCTTCAAGAGGGCTACATGTATGTCATCCTCGCCAACAGAACTAGCGTTGTTTACCAAGAGCACAACATTACGAATTTCAGTAGGATGAGTATGAACTAGATAAAATGAGTTGACATGGAAATGCTATGCCAGATCCAACAAAATGATAAGGTCTAAGTGCGTTTATTGCTGTTTTGTCATATTGCTGCACTGGATGCAACTACATAATCTGCAATTTCTCTGTAACATAAAGGGCTGCCTCATTATATTCATATGATTGTGCTTAACCATAAGACTGATACTGTAAGAGTTGGTAGCCTAATTTAAAATTTTCAACTTACTATATTCCAAGATCTTCTCTTATGTGCTAGTTTCATCTGCGTCACAATCTTTGAAGTTACTTTCTGTTTATCGGCGGCGACCGTAGCCCGAAGGTTTAACGTTTACTTTTTAATCTTTCCGTCACCCTTTCCCTTTCCCCAGTGTAGGGTAGCCAACCGGGCTCAGTCCTGGTTGACCTTCCTACCTTTCATTTATCATTTTCTCTCTCTCTCTCTCTCTCTTTATGCCTACGTGATGCCATTGGCGAAAGCGCTCACCTAACGAGGCAGATTAAAAATGCTAGCTCCGGGCTTTGTATAAATTCTAGCAGTGTGCTCTGGGTCTTTAAACATAAGAAGGGTGAGGGCAATAAATTGTCTATCTCACTATTGATGCCATCGGATAGTTGGAAGTGCAATCAGGAGCTCACCACGTAGTCCTGAAAGTTTTGGCGTGGCGTCTACGTTTGGTTTCGTGTTGTAAGCGCAGAAAAGCCCACTGATAGAACGTTTCGCTGGCCTAGCCCAGCACTCTGCACTACGATTTTACGCCCTTTGCGCCGAGTACTACATTTCAATTTCACCATTCGAAACAGACGCAGAAACGCACGTGTAATCAATTGCCTCGCAGTCGAGCACGCGCGCGCACTCGTCATTGCTCACGGAGCGTCGTTAATATTCTCGTCCACCCCATCGACCCACTTCCGCAGACACGTCCGCGGCCTTGGGAATGTGCGAATCGAGCCGCTGCTCCCGGGGGTCCTCGCCTCCGCCCGAGGCACGATGCGGCGCGCTTATGTTTCTTTTCACGTAACAGTCTCACCCCCCTTACTCCTCGCCACAACCCCCTCGCACCGATGCGCGCTGTTTTCATTCGCTCCAATTCCTCCACCAGTCGCTGCTTGGTATTAATCATCGCTTTGATACAACGTGTTTGTCTGCCGAATAATAGCACCGTCGGGTCCTTTTCATACGGGACGCGGAATCTCGCGCTGCGCGTTCGGTGCGCCGGTGGTGAGCGCAGCTCATTAGATGGCTAACGACTTGCGAGACAAAAAGAAGGGCGGCTGAGGTGCCCGGACGAACAAATTGACGGCAAGGAAATTAGAAGCGTTATCACTCTCTTGACAGGGGTACAACGTTCTATAAACGTATGGCAGTGAGCTTATCGCACGATCTTGTAAGCCGTCTGTTCATTTCATTTTTTTTTTGCTTTATGCTGTTCCTTCTTGCTCGAGTAATTTCGGAAGAATTTCTTCACAATGCTTGCTTTTGCGGGAAAAAGTAAAATATAACTTAGTATTTGTAATTTACGGCCTTCTGTGTACTCTATAGGAGAAAAATAACAAATATGTACTGGCAACTTAATGGAATTCCGACAGGAGCTTCCTTTGTTTATCAAAAAAAATTTCCACAGGGACACCTAAGACTGCTTACGTGTAGGATGGCCAAAGCATTGTAGTCACTTTGGGGAAGTGTTTTGGCTTGGGTATTCATTAAAAAAATTATGGGGTTTAACGTGCCAAAACCACTTTCTGATTATGAGGCATGTCGTAGTGGAGGACTCCGGAAATTTCGACCACCTGGGGTTCTTTAACGTGCACCTAAATCTAAGTACACGGGTGTTTTCGCATTTCGCCCCCAACGAAATTCTGCCGCCGCGGCCGGGATTCCATCCCACGACCTCGTGCTCAGCAGCCCAACACCATAGCCACTGAGCAACCACGGCTGGTGCTTCGGTATTCATACGTATGTAGTCGTGCACGTTGTAAACTTGCATGGCATTCCTTTTTGTGCTCCCTCGCTTCATCTTCTGCGGCGTACTTCCGCGGGCGACCACGTTTCACAATGCCATTGAGATAGAGGCTTCGGAATGCATCCCAGTAGACACAGCACCGATAAAATCCACAGAGAAAGTAACGCACAGGAGGCAGTGACGCGAGGTGTGCATGACGCACGCAGTAAGCACACGATTTTATGCACTCATAAGTAGGCGTCGAGAGTGAATCACTGTAGACACAGCACCGATGAAATCCGAAGGGCAAGTAGCACGTGGGAGGCAGTGATGGAGGTAGTGACGTGACGTGTGCAATGAAGCGCGCGCTAGGCACGATTTTAGGCAACCACAACCGCGGAGTTGGTCTCGTGGTTTTTCTTTCTTTCGGGATGGCTCTCATCCGGTATTAAGAGCCTTCTTGCTGGTTAACTTGGTTCATGTCCTGCCAGGAATGGCAGTGTCTACAAGTTTTCTTTCTAGACGTTGTTTATGGATCTTCCTACGTGGGATTTATTTTTCTATTGCTTTTCTTACTGTTCGCTTCTCTAAAGATCATTTATTCACTGTGTCACGAAAAAGTCTTTACAAAGATGTAATATCCATGTTGTTCCCGCCACCTTTTTTATCGATCAGTACACATCAGATTACCAGGACATGATCTTCTTGCAAGAGGGCGCAAAGTGCCAGTTACACCTTCTCCAACACCTTTTTTTTTACAAAGTATGCATTGAAACCTTGTAAATTAGGATATGGCATCGGAAAAAAGAACATTTTCGTTTCATCAAAGAACTGCCGCCTTTGTGACGTGCCTGAATGTATTGAGCAATGCTTTATTTATTGTACAGCTGCCACTTTTTTCTGGGATGTCCTCTACAGACATGTGCAAAAAACTTTTTGATCTAGACCCTCACAGTATCTAAAATCTGTCTGTACCGTGCGATGACGTACCATACGATAGTTTTTACTGATAGGCTTGCATACCCTATGGAAACTCGTGTGCAAGACCGAAAGGTAGAAAGAACAATTTCCTCAAGATGAAATTTCGCTCAAATGACTAGGCATTTAAAGGGCATCTACGATCAAGAAGAATGTCAGCCGGATTGGTATAAACATTTGAATAGGTGCCTAACTCCTCCTTTCAAGTTTTTCTCTTTGTGAAATGTGTTGCTTTGTGTGACGTTTTCTTTGTATGTTCTGCTCGTATACCTTTGATTGCTTATGACCACCTGGTGCTTATATTATTGGAAATATTTCCTGCACATACATTATTTCATTCATTGTAATAAGTACCGCATTAAAGAGATCCACCATGGCGCCGTGGAAGCGTGCTCGTCTCATATTGCGGAGGCCCCGGCTCGATTTCGAGCCAGACCGAAATGTACGAAATTTTCTTTTAAATACCAATAATTGAATTGGTTTTACGGAAACCTGCCTGACACATCTGATGTCAATCCGAGGATTGTGACGTGTTTTTACTCCTAGCGCCGTCGGTCATGTTTCGTACCATCTTTCATCACGCCACCAATGACAACACCAG
This sequence comes from Dermacentor albipictus, assembly GCF_038994185.2. Classification (NCBI taxonomy): domain Eukaryota; kingdom Metazoa; phylum Arthropoda; class Arachnida; order Ixodida; family Ixodidae; genus Dermacentor; species Dermacentor albipictus. The sequence continues at coordinate 102,214,941 of NC_091824.1, read as the reverse complement.
ATTTTCGCGTAATGGGGCACATAATGGGGGTAGCAGCGAAACACAAAGGTCGCGCACACAACGAAAAGGCGTTAGACCTGGAACCTGGACGGACGCTGGTGACAGGAACCACGCTTTGCATGTTGCGAAAGCGATGGCACATATACAGGCGTCGGCTCGGTCTTGTGAGGGCAGAAAAGGCATAAAAGAGCCCAATGGAGAAGAAATGAGGTGCATTAGCGCAAGTTCTTGGGCCAGTCGGCGCATGGTGAACGTCAAGTTCGTCGGTCCATGTGTGACGCTTTTTCCTTGTGTGCACGTCCTTTGTGTTTCGCTGGTACTTCCTTTTTCAAGTTCATTATGCACCAACTTGCTCAAGAGCTTGTGCTAATGTACATAATGCTTTCGCAATAATGAAAAAAGTGTGTCGCCCTCTTCACTACTTCGCCTTCTATGACTGAAACACAAATATTGATGCAGTATTATCCTACAGGCTTGCCTTACATGGCTGAATTTCAAAACTTAAGTTTGATGGCATTAGAAAATGACTGTTAAACATAGTTTGAAATAGCACTGACGATTTTTCAAAAACGCTCACTCACCGAGTTAAAACGGATCGCTTCTGAATATTGTGCACTACGTCCCTTGCTCCGCATTCATCGTATTCACTATGTAGCCGTGACAAGATGAGAAATAAGCTACTCTTTTTAATCCCAATATCGTACCTAAGGCTGATGATTTGAAAGAGTTTAAACTACAGAAGTAAGGGAATACTAGAGACCCTTTCCACTTAGCCAATGCTACATTCACAATCCTTATGATTCCTAATTGTGCTCAGGCCTCTGATTATTCGGCGCTATGTGTGTCTTGCGGCGGCTATGAAGCTGATTGGAGCGCCAAAGTGTCAGTAGTGCAGGAAACCGATATTACCGTCACAGATTTTAAGGCACGAATCCCTCAAAAGTCTCCAAAACAGTCATCTACGTTGCTTTTAGTGATCATGCGCGCATTGTTACCTGAAGATTTATGTTCGGCCTGCACCAATGGCGGTTGCATCAAATTAGGAACTATTTCTTCATTTGCTGCCTTTCACAACTCATAGACGCGCTGTGAACTCCGACGTGCGAAGAGGCCAATTTTCTAGACTTCACTTCTTTATTCATAAAATGTCTAGCAGCAGGGAAAGAAATCGACATCATCGTCCAAACCATATGCACATTTCCAGGGTATCTAATGGCATTGTCGCTGACAGTGAGTGTGACGCCCAAAAATTGCGCGTATGTTGCGTATACGTGGAAGTTGCTTCATTCTTTTTTTTTTTTAGTGCAGTAATACAAAGGCTGTGCAAGTGCCTTCCACGAAGTGTCAGGAACCACACGCGGGCGTGGTTCCACCTGTTACGGTTCCGACCACCAGGGAGCGTGGGAGGTGACATACTCTGTCGCACAAAATGGCGCGACTGGGTGGAGGCACGTGCTCCAGCCTGGTTGCGGGCTTTGTCAGGTTTTTAACACACCGCGTTAGTGAGGGAAAATCCACCTACAGAGGAGAGGCAGATAGAAGTCCCAAAGGGGATCTGTGTCCAGTTTTTGCTTGCGTGCCGTCCCTCCCAGTTATGCACAGACTGCCCATGCCTTCATCTATTTTTCACACCTCTGTCATGTTCCCCTGTTCGCCCGCTCCCCTATCGTGCGCCGTTGTCGGCAAAGCACAGCCCTCGTGAAGTAATTGCTTTTGTAGTACGGAATGATTTATCATCTGCTGAGGTGAACTAGGGACCACAGGGTCGTCTACGTACTTCAAAGAGCAATCTACGGTTTAATTTGTAGTTACTAGCAGTGAGACCCCCACACTAAATTGCTACGAGCGCAGTCTTTTTGCAGGTGACCGTCTTTCACTGTATTGTGAATGTTATCCAGTTATCACTCGGCGTATGACGCGTCTACAGTGGCTGAGGGTTATTGAAAATTGTCGCCTGTTCTAATAATGCGAAAGAGGTACGTTTAAACAGACGGCGCGCTGGGTGATCAGCGCTGTATAGCGCTGCAGCTTCTGATCAGCGCTGCAGCTAGTGAGGTAATCAGTATGCAGCGACTCTATTGAGAGTAGCGATGACCAATTTGGGTTACCGGCATTTTCTCCTGCCATAGGAATACATGGGGCCTAGAAGTTTTTGATTTCATTTCTCCCATGTAGCGCACTTATGAAGTTCCTGTTTGGGGGAATAGTACTTCTGACGCCTTATATCAGTAGGCAATTCAAGCAAGATATATCTTTAAAACGCAGGTATAGCTACACTACCAACACCTGCAATGCCAGCCCCATTGACGAGCAAGTTGGTGACACTTCAAAGGAGCTTCGTTTATTACAACAATGACCGCTAATGCAAGCATTGTCTCAACAGCTGCCAAGGGACTGACGCAGCACCTTGTGAAAACTGTCAGCCGTAACACAGCTGTTCTTTTTGAAAAACATCAGTGGGCAGCAGCACAAATTGGTCCCTACACGCTGGGAGTATGTAGTGTCGTATGCAACATTGTAGCACCAGAAGTTTAGGAAAAGCAGAAGCAATCTTTTTGTAATTTTGAGTATTTTCTTATTGGCAGAGTGCGCACTATATAGGTGCATGGCGTGTCGTTAAACGAAATTATTCAACATTGTGTGCCAAAAGTGCATGTCCTTTAAATAGGCGTTGAGCCTGGACTTTGCCAGTACATACATATTTTTGTTGAGCATGAACACAACTCAAATCCTCGGGAAGACGTTCACAGAGTAAATTAACGCCAACGCACAACTGACGTCGATCGTGCAGCACTCACCGATGAATAAACTGAACATATAAAAAAAGAGACTACACTTAGTGCACAGAGTCAAGAACATGTATAATTCTTTTACCGCCTATACTTTATCAAAACTCCGCACGTATTCCGATGAGAAAGAAAACCGAACGCTGACACACAAACACGACGATCACTGGAACTTGCGGTACAATTCGACCGAGGCTCTGTGGGTTTTCGGGTCATTGACTATCTTGGGGCACGTCCTTATCAGGTTTGCGGGCACCACAGCACAAAGGAAAGCTGCTCGTAAGCGGTAACCATGGGTCTTGCTTGTTACCCTCGTGTCGCTGTAGCTTCGTAGTATTCGCGCAATCAGCCGTTGCCATCTTCGACAGAAAAACACTTCCCTCAACGCTGCTTCCTGTGGGAGTTCCCTTATCCGGTTTCTTGAAACCACTGTAAGCATTTCAAACTATTTAACGGCTGCGCCGTGTCCCATCATTACAAGCCTTCTATCACGAGCCGTTGAGAGAATAAATTGTTGAAACTTTCACTCTCCCGTCGTTAGCAAAGTTCGTCGGTGTGCAGGTCAGGTGTCTCTTTCTTTTCAAGAGAAAAGGAAAGTGAGAAAAGTATCAGAGAGCAAAGTGTGTTGTGTGCCCATCGTCTTTTTGTTTGCTAGGCGCCGCGAGCGGAGAGGCGTATGTGAGTAGAGCCGATGCTCTGGTGCTGCCCCTGCCTGTTTCAATGAGTGCTGCCCAACAACTGATGAAATAAAATTTTTTAGGAGTGTTGTATCCGTTTATGATGGTAATAAAGAATGTTAGCAAATTTTCTTATCTCCAGAAAGTGGCTTTAAAGGTTTATTTTCTCGTTTTAGCGGACGCACTTAATGTAGCTTCTCGTTCGTTGCTGGCATTTTCTTTCTTCTTCACCAATATCGCTGTTGTAAAACAGCGTGCAGTTAGGGAAAATTACGCGTATTTTGAAGTCACTATGTTTGATTTTCTAACCGGCTGTGCATTCCAGGTCGCAGGTAAAAGTAAATGGCCGAACAAGATGCGATGGCTGCGCTGAACTCTAGCAGACGAAAACGGCGCAAACACCCTAGCTATATTTCCAGAGTCGCCAGTGTCCTATTTGTAGCTAAATTTTCAGTGAGTCAATATTCATTAGTGTATAGAGAAATTTATAAATAACGCTAGGAGTTGACCCGTTTTATAGACTCTAGGACCGATGATTATGCTTGTCGCTATAATTGTGATTTGAGTGTTGCCTGTCTTTCTGGTCACAAGTTTTCCCAGTAGTTTCATTCGTTGCTCGCACAATTGGCAGTGTTTCGTTCTTTACCGCCACAGCGAAGATCAATATCTGACCAATTTTTATGCGGTAGTTTTGAAGTACTCGTGCCCTGAAGTTAGGCATTTTCTTGGAAGTCATTGCTTGTAGTTAGACGTGAGACCTTAAAAAGGCTCAATAAATATTTTACGGTAGCATAATTTAGGCTTCAGGGCTAGTTTATGCTTGAAGGGCCCCAGCTAAAGTTTAAAAACGGGGGAGGAATATTTAGTTGTTTTAGCATACAGAAGAGACAAGCTTCCGCTGAAGAAAGTGGGGTGAGTGCATATAACGGTGTCCCTACCTTGCCGCTGCTCGTTTTGAATCAAAGTTAACTAATGCACTTTTGTATAAGAAAGATTCTATGATCATAACGATTCGTGAGTGATTTGACTTTGTTTTTTTTTTTGGTAGATTCTGTGCCGTTGCACACAATATGCAGAGGAAGAAAAATATTTAAGTTTTGACAGTAGACTACAAAAAACAAGGTTACGTAATAATAAAAGAAAGGTTTACTCCGCACTGCTTGCTTATAGAAACAGAAGCAGGGGTTATTTAGGAATAGATAATGAGATAAGAAAATAAGCAATACTTAATGTATGCTCAAAATGGCACTATCTACGAACCAATCTTCAGGGAGGGATTGATCCCACTTCTGAACACTGTAATTCAGACAGATGTTTAGGGCAAGGTTCGAAGCATTAAAAACTTTCAAAAGAATTAAGAACCCATATGGCGTTATCGAGTTTAATGCCTATGTCATGCATTTCCTGTTTTTACCCCTGTTTTTTTGGAGTTAGTTTGCACCACCGCAACTATGCTCGTCAACCACATGTATGCGTGGTCACAACAGCTTACACAGTTAACTAAGGCACGCACCCAGGTTAACTGGTAACATGACACTTGGTAAGGGCTACAAGACGGCCGTGCAAACTTAGATACATACTAAGTACGGTCCTCTTCCGAGCACAAACTGCTCTTAACAGGGTTAGTCGAAACTGAGAAATAAATATCATTGAACACGCAAGTACCATTGCTGCGAATGTGGTATAAACTTACGAAGTTTCTAGCATACGAAGTTTCACGCATATGATAAGTTTAACCTCAATATTAACCCGCAAAATAATCAAGTTAGAGAAGACAGTAAAACCGTTCTTCCATTCAGGAATGTTACTGGCATATAACAGGTAAAAAGAACAAACAAAGCCCAATGTCCTGAGACGACCAAGTTACCGCTAACTACCAAAACGCTGTGCCGTTTCAAGTTCCGCATTGCTTTTAATTCGCAATCAGCGACAATTGTAAGTATGCGACAGCTACATGCCACGGTGAATGCGTGCAGTTATAAACCATTAAACGTGAAACCTTTAAAGCCTGAAACTTTCTGCAGTTAGCAAGCACATTCTTCATTGCTAAGCGTCGCAGCCGCGCTGCTTCTGCATTTTACAACAGTATCATCTAAAATGGCAGGGCTAGGTACTTTCCAAGAAAATGAAATAAGTCAGCAATAAAGAGAAATGGTTTACGTAGCTGAACATGTTAAAATATGCAAAGGAAAGAACAGAAGCCATTGCGGAAAAGTAGGTATGCATTCGCGAGGTCGTAATTAAATTAGCCTTTCTTCGCAACTTGGACGCGTGCGTTTTTGTTGCTTCCACAGTTTATTAGACTACAGACCTGGAGTTCGTTTTGGAGTTAGTTTGCACCACCGCAACTATGCTCGTCAACCACATGTAGGCGTCGCTCATCTCTCCACCTGTACATTATATCAGACTGCTGGAGGATGTCGCGTCTAAGAGGATGATACTGTATCGCAGGCAAGCATGCTAAGCACAAAGCGTGCCTCCACGCAAGTCTCCAAATAGCATCTCGTACCTGGCCTCTATTTATAAAGACGGAAAAAGAAAATGCCCGGTACTGAACGAATTAAGGCCTCGCGCTGACGTGAACAGGCGCACGTTCTTAATTAGCATCTGTACTAATTTTGATACTTAGGTATCTAGTAAGCTACACCAGTCTAAGGCATAACTAATCACCCTAAGCAATTAGGACCACGAGTAGATCTACTGGGGTTTACGTGCGAAAGAAATGATCCCGCAATAACAGTGGCTCCAAAATTATCTTAAGAGGAAGCTTTAGCTCGGATCCAACTCCAATGCCGCTTATTCAAGCACATGTAAAAAGCAGAAACGCTTTTCTGAAATAAGCACTGGGGCGAATTTCCTAAAATTTCTTGCATTTGAGAGAGAAATTTAAATTGTAATGATTGTTCCAAGCAGAACTTTGATTTATGGCCAGAATTTCTTTCAAGGGAATTTTCAACAATTAGCAAGCTTAAAAAAATACAAGCACGAGATTCATAGCTCTGCACCTGGAACAGATATCGCAGTCCTGTAAACTCCATCCATCAGAGAATCCAAATTGGACAAATTTGATATGTGCATTTACAAGTTACGTTAGTTTGTTACATTGTTCACAAGGGTTATGCAACACTTCTACTCACAAATGAGTGCGCTATTTAAAAGTCATCTATAATAGATCATATTTGTCCTCTTTAGGTGTATTACTGAGCGCAATTTACACAATTGCGATAACATTTTTTCATTGCTGAGTTGCAGGGGTGCAATCTTCAGTTTCATTTTCTAAAATTTTGTGATTGTAGCCACTGGCTATTAACAAATTGGTGACCTAAATAAAAAATTTGCAAACAGACACTAGCGTTTAGCTTTTTCGTTGAAGTGTAACAAACCTCATCAAATTTGGCACACTGGTTGCCGAGAAAAGCCATTTCTTCTTTCCCATGAATTTAGATAGGGGATAACAAGCTAAGGCGTCCTCTTAAGAGGAAGCTTTTGCTCGGGTGCTCCTATACAAATACACGGAAAAGGAGAATTAGTTTTTCTCGGCAACCACTGCAAAAAATTTGACCATGTTTGTTGCGTTTCAAAGAAAAACTTAAAATATAGTAACTGCTGTTTCGAATGTTTGATAGAACTTCTCAATGTTTTATTAACAATTGGCAAATCTAAAATTTTGAAAAAAACGAGACTATAAAGTTTACAACTCTGTAACTCAGAAACAAAAAACAATACAATTCTGTGAATTGCATCTAATAGTGCATCTAAAGCGGACAAAATTCATATGCTATACATGAATCGCAAACAATTTAGTAATATGAAAATGCAGCTTTTGCAGCACCTTTATAAAAAACATAACAAATTCATGTAAGATATAAAATCACATATCGGATTTGTCCGCTTTCAATGGTCTTATGGATGCCGTTTACAGAACTGCGATATCTGTTTTTGATGCAGAGTTATGAATTTGTAAATTTTGTTCTTCTATTTTTTCTCGAACTTTCAAATTTTCGAAAATTCTTTTAACAAACTTCAAGACCTAAATCGAAGTTCCACTTCCAACAATCACTAGAATTTAGCTTTCTCTCTCATATGCAATGCATTTAATTAAAATCGGTGCAGGGCTTATCTCACAAAAACGTTTTTGCGTTTTACGTGTATTTGAATAGGCCGCGTCAGAGTTGGGCTCCAGCCCAACTCCGACGCTACAGATGAGCAAATGCTCTAGTGCTCTGAGGCAGTGTAAAAGATTTACCCCCGTATTCAGAAATGCACGTCAACTTGAAGCCCATGCTTGACTTCATATAAATGACGCCTCGCGTGAATTTGCCCAAGACGCTCATAGCGTTTCCTTGGGCGCGTTCACGACAGGCATCCTTTAAATCAAGTCAAGCGTGGGCTTCAAGTTGAGATACATTTCTGAATACAGGGGTTAAAAGCATTCATGCAAGCGTCGTGAAGAGTGTAGTAGTGGTTCTGCAGTGAGCATTGGACAATACAACAAGGCGTATATGCAGTGTTCTAGCTAACTTTAGCCAGATATTAAGATTGTGCAAGTGCCACGTAGCTGGCCAGAACAAAGGTAATGTTGTTTACCGACGCTTAGATGTACTCAAACTATTCTTCTGATTCCGTCTAATTAGATAATTAGTCCTAATTAAAATGATCAACTTCTCAAAAAAATAAATTCGATGAAAAATGCCAACGACAAGATTTTAGAGCTACATGAAAACCTCCCGATGAAGCTTTCTGTTCCTCAATACGTGCTACATAAAAGTGTTTTTCCGTGCGTGAACGAAGCCCGAGATATACACGCAAAGTGCATCGAGCGGCCAGTCGCGCGGCAATTTTTCTTGCATATGCGTGCTTCTTTCACGCTCGGAAAAATACTTATGTAGCACGCATCACGAAGAGATATCAGTATCTTGAGTTTTTCATGTCGCTCAACAATTTTCTCGTTCACACTTTTCATCTAATTATAATATGTCGGTAGCTTATTAAGCAAATATTTAAGACTAGTTATCTAATTAGGCGCAATGAAATAAATTCAGTGTCCTTTCACTCTGGACGAAGGATGACCAACGATGCTGCGAATGTGTGTCCCTTAATGGCGAATTGCTCCTTCGCCGCGAGTTGGCCCTGTATTGCCCTATCTTCGGGACGGGCCCACGTATGGAGAGGGCTTAATACCTGCTTCACCTCCGCCGCGCGTCAGCGCAGCATTTCTCTGTCTCCGGGATCGGCCCACGTATGGAGACTGCTTAACGGCGGCTTCACTTCCACCACGGGTCGGCCCGGCATTGCACTATCGTCAGGATCGGCCCACGAGTGAGAATTGCTTAACCTCCACCGCGGGTCGGCCCGGCATTGGACTATCTTCGGGATATTCCCAGGTATACGGAATGCTTAACGCCTACTTCACCTCCTCCATGGGTCGGCCCGGCATTGCACTGTCTTCGGATCGGCCCATGTGCTTAACGCCTGCTTCACCTCCGCCGCGGGTCAGCCCGGTATTCTCTGTCTTCGGGATCGGCCCACGTATGGGGGACTGCTCAACGGTGGCTTCACCTTCAAAGCGGGTCGGCCCGGCATTGCAATATCTTCAGGATGGGCCCACGCATGGGACGCACTTAACACCTGCTTCTGCTCCGGCTCGGGTTGTCCCGGCATTGGACTATCTTCGGGATCGACCCACGTATGGGTGGTGCCTAATGCCTGCTTCACATCTGCCGTGTGTCGGCCCGCTAGTGCACTGTCTTCGGGATCGGCCCACGCATGAAAAAATAGTTGGTCTATATTCACGAAGACTGGATCCGGCCGAGCCAAGCCATAAACAGCTTCGCTTTAAAGATAGTTCGATTACCTCCAAGCGGCGGCAAACAACACTACCTTTGTTCGGTCCAGCTGTGTGGCATTAGCACATTTTTGAACTCTGTGTGAAGTCAGCTAAGACAACCCGTATAACAACAACGCGCGTAAAAAGAATAAGGTTTGTAAACTTTATAATGAACGAAATGGAATGGGAAAAGAAATCGATGGCTGAAATGTACTATGACAACCACTCTGAAGGTAGCGTAGCAGTTACGGTATCGTAAATTAATTGGCTGCGGCTTAGCTCAGCGAACCCTTGATATACAAAGCGAAAGCTTGGCTTAGCCTGGTTAAGTCTTACTTTCACTTGGTTAAACTGATTTCGCTGTAATTATTATACTTAGGTATACAATCATCGTTAAGCCAAGTATCGCGGCTATGACTTGATAAATGGCTAGACATGACTGATTAGGCTTGTTGGACACGCATCGTTCGACGGTGCGACGTCTATTGTACCACAGGGAAAGCGCACGTGCTAGACTTGCAGAGAGATGCTGTGTACATGCGTAGCATCGACGCACAAACGGACAAGGCGCGAACGCGGTCGCTGCATATTGACCTCGATGGTGCGACGCATGTTGCATACCGGACCCTCTCCAGTGAAGCAGCTCGCCGGGCGATATCCGCGGGGTGGTCAGACGCCGCTTGGCGCCGACGGCTCAAAGTCTCCCGCTCCCGCGCAACGCTCAGAGAAGGCGGCCCGGCCTCGCTATCATCTAGGACCAAGCTCGCACTGACTAGGCAAGAGTGGCGCTCCTCTTATTTTGGTAAGTGGCGAGTCACGTGGTCAGATGGTGACCCAGCTGTGGAGTGTGTATGCCAAGCCTGCGGTGGAGCTCGGCGCGGTGGGTCACGTGATGCGTAGCCAAGGCTACGGTGTGGCTGCGGTCAAATGAAGATCAAATTGCTGGCGAAGGCTACACTCGCCTCGAAGCGGTTAGTAAAGATTTCGCTTCAAAACTAATAGCATCATCGTAATGAATACGAACAACCAGAGCACTCCGAGCAAGCAGGCTTGCAACAAACACGCCGCGTCGGCAAGGACTCAAGATGCACACAAAGTTGGCCTAAATGCAGGCCAGATGAGGTGTTGTTGGTAGACATCATCGTAATTTCCCAGTTTATTTAGGAACGAATATCATGACAACTTTGGTGCGTTTCTTATTGCCGAAGTGCAGCATGAGCGGCACGCTAAATCAAGAGACGGGTAGCCTCCTTTTACCTCTCTTCGTGAGCATTTCTCAAGATGACCCCGGAAAAATAAAGGAAATGAAACTAAAGTGAGAATAATAATCAATATTAGAAGACACGAAAGAGAAACCTCATTTTAGCTGGGTAATGCATTACCATACCACAAACAATAAAGAAAAGCACTCTTTCTGAGAGGGATTCTTTGGTAAGACAGAAAAGATGAAAGAAGGAAAGGAGGGTAGCGACACCGCGTTGAAGAAACCGCACCTTCTCGTGACGGATTTTAACGCTGCCTGCTCGAGCCTAATTGTTAAGGCAAAATATGACCAGATTGCATTCTAATAGAACCAAAGACACAAATGAGGAAGTTTAAGAAACCTTTACTGAGCCACGATGGCTGAAATGCGAAAACACGATATTTTGCTATCGGTGACGTAACGCGGACGTATCAGTCCTTGAGTTCCAGTGTGAAATTACAAACTAGAACTCCGGCGATCATTTTCTCTATTTATGATCAGATCAACCTATTACCGCAAAATCGACGAAAGCAGGGTCCTAAAGAAATACTTTATCAATCTAAACTATTTCGGTGGTTCTTCTTAATGTGCCGTTAAGGCAAGTGCCTCTCCAGTAAAGAGAATGTTCATTGCTAACAACCTGGAGAAAAGCCCCGCCCCCATCTTATCCAACACAAGCTAAGCTAAAACATTTGGCCCATTTGGCGGGTAGCAGCAATCAGTATGAGCAACTGCTGCGCCAATATTTTCGCGGGTGCAGGATGTGCGGCGATGTAGAGACTGGGGTCTTGCAGCCTCTCGCTGCTAAAATGCCGCGAAGGACTTACCGCTTACCTACTCAGAGATACGCCACAAACAACGTTACACAAATGTTTATTTGTATACGTACACTTTCAAACATTTTATCAGTATACTTCAGAAAATAGCAAGGAGCCAGTCCTAATTAGAGACATAAATTTGAACACACTGATGGGATTGAGAAACAGCACATGCAGGGGCGCAAATACAGTTCAATATTTAACACAACGTGGCCCCTTGGTCTGCATTATGCAAGGCTCATTGCTGGCGTTTATTAATGCGAACCCACTAGTGCAGACTTGTTTGTTATGATTAGCAGTTTCCCTCAAAAGACAATATAGGGACATCAAACATTATACAATGTAATTGTAGCAGTGTGTAGAAAGTACAAAAAGAAAAGATAAGAAAGGCAGGTACCACGATTATGTGTGAATAGGTGTTAATCGAAGGTTTTCTTAATGCAAGTGGAAATGTTAATTGAAATGATGTGCATCCATGTGTTAATGACAGAAATGTTTGCAGAAAATGACGAAAATAGAGCGGTATTTAACGCAAACTTAACACCGGTGACGCGATTGCAATGCAATGATTATTCAAACGTATCGCAATCAGGCAAACGTGATATTATGCAGCAAATGTTTCTATGGAGGTACGGCGTTCGTTACATAGGTTCAAAGAGAAAAGCTAAAAGCACAGATTGTCTTTACGTTATAAATTGTCAGCAACGTCAGTGTTCGTAGTCGCAGATTAAGTTCAAATAACACGATTTCATGCGGTTTCAGGGGCGTCATTTCATGAACGCAGGAATGCACAAAAGAAACATGAGCCTGCGCATACTTTCTTGCCCGTTATTGTTCTTAGTATTTTTGACTTTGCAAATGGTGTGCAGTGGCGCGTGCACGCAATATCTGGGCACTCTTTACGATCTCCGCATTCCACATGCAGAGATCTTGCGACATGCACATTGCGTGCATGTCGCAAGTTTCGCTGCGGAGGGCCGCGTCCAGGTACTTCACACACTCAGTGAGATATAAGTGCTCATTGTGAAGCTACCGCATACTCAGTGTAAGAGCGCCAGTTTGTCCAGTTGTCGAATCATGGTAAACACAATCTTGGCTTCTAGCGCTAAGTGACCACGGACACAAAAAGAAGCAGACAGGACGAGCGCTAGCGCTCGTCCTGTCTGCTTTTTTCTGTGTCCGTGTTCACTTCGCGCTAGAAGCCAAGATCATGTTACCGTACCAACGCGCCCAACTGTCTATCCTTATACGTGGTAAACACGTCGCGTTTTTCTTGCGTGTATTCAGTGTACTGTTGCGGCGGAAACGCGACGTCATGCTCTATGGTCTCCTCCAGAAACCTATTGTGCTCGAACATTTTCTTGGTCATGGCCAAGTTGCGAGGCCGAGTTGCGGGACATCACTGCCACCCCAATTCGGATTCGGGAGGGCAGGAACTTCACCACTTTGTAGAGACATGGCACGCTGCCCCCATGCACCACGCCACGTTTATAATGTTTCGCTTGAGTCGTGGTCAAACACCGTTGCCTGAACGTGTAACATCGTGCTTGGTGGTCTTCCGAGTTAAATTTCTGGAAATGACAACTTCTTTATGAATTATTCAAGTAGCTTCGCTTTGAAATGTTCAATTATCGTCCGGTTACATCATCATAACCTTGGTATCGCTCCACGGTGCGTTCTGTTGGAGCAAGGGTAGTTAGTGGTTCTCGTTCATCATGCTGATTTGCCACGTCGACATCGAAACTCTCGCTTCCTTCATCTCGTCCGTATGCTACAACTCGGCCATGCAGCGATCTAGAGCACCCTTGGGCACGGTTATCAAGTACATCTGATACAGGCTGCTGCGAAAGAGAGAGTACATACAGACTTCTACATTTGCGTTGCATACGTTGTTGCCAAACCGTTTTTGAAATTTCGCCTACATCGGGCGGACACGGACAAAAGTGGACGATAGTTATTTTGGGAATTTGTCTCTTCAACACTATGCGCACGCTTCGGCCGCATTATCGGTTATTTTTGTTGTTGCGCTGATAGTGGGCATCTGGCTTGCGCTTACTCGGAAACACGCTAGCGTTCACAAAATGGATGGAATAAACAAAGAATGCTCAGCTTAAAGAAAGATAATTAGGCTAATCGTTGTTTTTTTAGTAGAACCTTTGCATCTCCGCCAAGAAATTCACGTCATTGAATTCGTTGGGACGTTCAAAACCATCAAAAGAGTCACATAAAAGATAAGTAATAGACGCGTTGTCGGCATGTGAAAAATCAGGGAAAGTACAATAAGCAAAAGGATTGTACTGCAACAGAAATAGACACAAGAACGGCTTTGTGGTCCGAAACATCATCTGTAACTTCACATTCGGAACCATTATATAAACCAATATATAATAAAAGTGTAACTGCGCTTTGCTTATTTCCACATCGTAGCCGGTGAGTGATAAAGAAGCCCACAAAATACTGGAGTCGTTAAAATCACCAAGACAGATCAAGCTTGAAGAAGACAAGATACGCTAGTGCATGAATGTCGTTAAAACGAGCTGCTGAGCTATGTTCAACGACGGCGGGCGGCAGATAATGCCAAATACTATTAGCCCCGAGAATTAGGAGTGGCGCCCTCTCGCGAGTGACGTCACGGCCAGGACGCCGCTCGCTCCGGCTCGCTGGGCTGCCGCGCGCGCTCGTTCCCTTCATGTATGATTGGGGTATGGGTGGCTCGAGCCGTACGTATTGAAGGATACGTCGGCTTCTTTCAGCTGCCATACCTTAACCACAGTTTCTTCTTCAAAAGCGTGTGAGTCGAGAAACTTTGCGGCTTGGATATCGCAAGCTAAGTAGCGTTAAAGGGGTCTACTAGGTGTTGCAATGCATATATGCGCCGTGTCTATCGGTAAATTTTGACTAAAAAAAGAATATCCGCAAATTCAATGCGCGAAGTTGTGTATAATGCTTCGCTAAACATTTAACATCCCTTTAGTATTTAGCTATGAGAGGTATTGCATTTTACGTGGAAGAAAAATTTGGTAATTGGCCTCAACATGTTATCTGATTTTAGAAAGACACTGCCCAGCGAAGCTCTCATCATGATTCCTATTACTCTGGTGTGTTGTCCTATTCAAATATTGCCATTCATTAATGCGTAAAAAAATAGTTAGGCGCGCATTTCTTATGAAAAAGTTTGCTGCTACTTTCATCCCCCTTTGAAACAGGCCTCCAAAAAACGAATTGCTCATGGCTGCTAACACGACGGCGCGTCATGTAGAGTATTTACATAGTTAATTCACAAACACCATAGTAGCAATCACCTGAGAGAAAAGTTCCGTTGTTAAGATCGAGAGCCACTCAATTGAAAGTGATGAAATGTTTCATAGTGGCCCTCAGTAGCCTTTATCGACAATATGACACACCCCTGATCACGTAACGGTAGCAATCGACTGTCCGTATGGCGAGGCAAGCTATGTTCGCGAAACCCATCAGTTCACTACAACTTCGAATTAAAACCATAAAGCATGTTTTTTACAGCGCCAACTGGAATGGCTAAAGTATTCTCGAGCTACTACACCGTAGCTTAGATTTCCTGTATACAAAAGGAAAATTCAAGCACCTTCTGTCTCACCATGTCTCGATCCAGCGTTATTCAATTATACAAATGGATAACTATTCGCTTCGTCGGTACATAAAAGAGAACCTTGCAGGCAAATTAGGTTTGCTCCAATCCAATCGCAAACATTCATAAAGAAAGCACCACAAGCCTTGCATATACTTTCACTTGATTTCTGACCCTCCACCGGGGGAATTTCGATATCTTCAATATGTCCCATACTACTAATCATTGACGCTTCGACTTCTTTCTGGCTGCAGCTATGCGGTCCAGCAGGCATACTTCACTAAAAAAATTGGGCCGAGCAGCCTGTGTCAGTTCGCCAAACAGATTCGTCATGTATATTCCTCAAGCAGCAAGCACCAGTAAATTTCTCAAGTGAGTTTGATTTGATTTATTATATTCTATTTACACACACACATGTACAGAGGAGTGGTAAGTGGAGGTGGATGAGGGAAAAAAGTCGCACAGACGCGGCTTGAGGTAACCTCACCCCCTTAGGTACAATATGGCTGCATGGGGTAACACATCAAGCGCCATATAAATTACATTTATATAGTGGCCATAAAACATTGCAGTTATACAATATATGAAAGAACAGTGAAATATTTCCACAATAACAATGCAAAACACACTGCGGCATTGAAATAAATAAATGATATACAC
The DNA here is from genome assembly GCF_038994185.2 of Dermacentor albipictus. Taxonomy (NCBI): domain Eukaryota; kingdom Metazoa; phylum Arthropoda; class Arachnida; order Ixodida; family Ixodidae; genus Dermacentor; species Dermacentor albipictus. The sequence continues at coordinate 102,199,326 of NC_091824.1, read as the reverse complement.
TTGGTATTATAGACAAAAAAAGAGGAACATAACTTACATTATTATTCATTAACAAACGCGCCCTAAAGAGGTGAGTTGAACGTGTAACACGGAAAAGGAAATATATATTGGTACATTCCTATTTGTTCTCTGCAAATAGCTGTAAGCCTTCATTAACTTTACTTCAAATTTCCGCCGCTTAAAAAAAATAAACACGTGAAGAACCGCCTAATGTTGACAGGCAGTTAAAGAAGCAAGTTAGGCGTGTAGAATCTAAGCTCCAGTATTAGTTAAGTCCCCGTGCTACTGCCGAGCGTTTTTGTGAGGAAATGCGAAAATTCGATATTATACCATGAACTACTCGTCGTGAGCAAACCTATTTTAGCGGAATAAAATCAACGTAACTGCTGTAGAAGTCATATATAGCCAGCTTTGTGACATACTTGTTGCACCGCGGCAGGTATGGTATCATAACTGGATTCCTATAGGCTATGCTTTTGCGATTGTCTAGCCGCGCATGAAAAACCCGCAATGGGCTGGTCTGCGTCGCTTCGGCTGGCACTGTAGCGCTGCCTTCGAGAGCTGCATTGTTGTCTAAGAAATTAGCTCTTTGAATAAATGTTCGCAAAGGAAGACGTCGTAAAAATATATTTGAGACGACCACCATAAGTATACAAGCAGAGAGAACGAGGGCGAACAAACGAAAACACCGCAGAAAGCGCCCGGACAACGCCCGAACTGTAGCAGACGACAGGCGCGAGTCCGTGCCCTGACGTCACGCGAGCGGCGCTCGCAGCGCCGCTCGTGTTCGTTCTCGGGGCTAATAGAAATGCGCACGAAATAGGCCTTACATCAAACTGATTCGGTATCAGGTGGACTGGGGACTATCGAAAATTTAAGGTAAGGCCACAAAAACAATGCAATGATGCAAAGAATGCAACAATGCAATTATTGTTCATGCAGCACTGTAGGCCGTCTTTTAGACCTATTCTTAGAAGCTTTTTTTTTTGCAAACCATGTATTCAGCATTTACTTTGTATTACGTGCGTCAAATACTTCTGTATATATTACTGAAATTGGAAGCCCTGAATCATACGCTAATCGGGCATATCTTGTGCAGCCTTTCGAGCTATTTTTTATGCGTATCGACGTTAGGCATGACAAATTCTGTATCCATATAATGTTTGGATCACTGTATTCCTGAAAATTACTCAGTACGAATTACATCTGCTTTTCGTTTTCTTTTGTTTTCATTAACTTCCTTAGGATCCTTATGCAACCTTTTGCATGTTAGAGATATCAGCTGTTTGTCGCTCCTTGCAGAATGAAGCCGTGGAACTCCTGAAATCTCATTGGTTTTTTTGTTCCCGGCCCTGGACAGCATCAGCCGTGTTGAAATAAAATTGAGATGAATTGAAGTGATATTGAAAATTACGCGGAGCATTGAATAGAGTAACGTCGACGGGGTAAACTTGAGCACGACATCAGCGCAGGGGTTTATTTCACACTTTATAAAGTGACTTCCATCACTGATGGCACCTAAGCCCACGTAGAAGTGTACTGGAGGAGCACGAAATATCTAATCTGATAGGGGAGAGGGATATTCTGCAGAAGTGGTCTGCGAAAACGGGCATCAGTAACACCAGTGCATTAAACAATAGACAAAACCAGTCACAACAGACACTGCGGACACCGGCGAGGTAGTCCGCGTCTGTCCTGAAATTTCATTACGCCTTAAGCATAGCGCTCAAAGCCGTATACACCATTCGGAAACTGAATAGACAAATGCAGCACGCTAGTGCTTAACAAACATCTTTCGTGATTATTCCAGACTCTTCCACCAAGAAGGCCCGCTAGTCGGAACACCATTTGCGTAGCTGCTTCGGGGCACCGCCAGAATCACTCCGGGAGTTTTTCTTTGTTGCCGCCTGTTGCACCCGGCATCTGCCAGTTGCATTCCGGGAAGCATACCTTCCATCTTCCCCCGACGACCTAAAGGCCGCTCTCACTTACAGACCCCCGCTGAAACGGTGGCTTTTCCTTCCTTTACTCTTCATCAGTGTCGCTTTCCCAGTCCGAGTGGACACGAGAAGCTACAACCAAGGATATCCTGTGCGTGGCGCGCACGTACACTATAGTAGCAGTACACGTGTAACTGACCGAAACGGCTAAGAAGGAATAGAGAAAAAGTGCTGATTGTGGTATGTCGGGAAGGAATAGCTGAAGCCAACCTCCGGTGATGTCTCATATTTCCCTGTGCACTCACCGCGCAGCTATCCCTTCTCCTGTCCTCTTATTTCTGTTTCCTTGTTTTTGTGAAGGCTTCCTTTCCCTGAATCCACATTATTACAGCTTTTGCTTTCTTAACCGCTGCTTTTACTTTACTGTTTCCTTTATGGGCGCACTTTCTTCGATACAATATTATGGCAAGTACATTTCCTGCTACGTCGGTTTAATGTTTCCCCTTTTACATTTTCTACTTACTCAACCTTTTCTTTTTTCTCCTGTAACTTGAAAGGGTGTTACGTTCACTGCCTTCAAGAACCACCGGAATAGATCTACAAGATGCAGCGCTGACGCCCTAGCAAAGGTCACACCCTCCATCCAGTGTTCAGCTGCATATTACATCGTGCCCATCCTGCTTACCCATAATTGCAAACCATGCTCCCGTGAGAGAGCCGACCGTAATCTCAAGTTCTTAAATTTTTTCCGCTTTGGTTAACACCAGTTTTCTTTTCTTCATGCACTTGAATGGAATAAACCCATTATGCGGGTTCGCCCATCCTGGCGGAATTGATGCCTTCTGTTTGAACATGGCAGCTCCGATCACGTTTGAGGTCGTTGCACAAAAGAGCGGCGTTTGATGCAGGAGCCTTTCTCAAACAGATCCTTGTTAGCACTAGCTTTGAACCACAAGGCGAAGCCATATCTCGTGTAGGGCACCGGGAAGCCTTTGTGGAAGTCTAAATTGGCCCTGAGGCCGCCTTGGAATGGTCAGAGGCGGAGCGAGCCAAATCCTATTGCACGGGGAAAACCGCGAAGCAGGTAAAGAAAGAGTCGCTTTAAAAATAACTGCCACAAAATGCTAATTTTGTCATCAAAAAGCTCAGCGGCCCCGTATATAGGTTATTTCATCATTGCGTGCAAGTTCCTTGCTTTCAAAATGTCCAAAACTATAGCATGCCTTTAAGGAACTGGATTGAGTTTGGCTCACACAAAAGTATCTAACGTAAGTTTTACAATAAATTATCGTAGCGTTTGAAATGATGAGGAACAACTCATAAATCTTCCACAATTATTTTTCCGTGTGAGAAGGCCATTGTGTGCCAAACATCAATAAAATCTGGCTGGTATATAAATAAATATAGCTGTCATATAGATATGACAGCTCCGTTTTCCAACTTGCCCGCATTTAGCGCTTTCGAAGACTTCTTGTTGGGAATTTTTGGAGAGCAGTATCTCATCAACACATATGTTACCTCGCCATGATATTTACTATGGTTAAGAAACTTGGGCTAGTTCGTTGCTTGCTTGATAATTTATTATATTGTCATCTTCTGCCCTGCCCCAACCCCACTCAATCCCTTCTATTTCTGATATCGGTTGAGTTTACAGTTCCTCAAGGCAACGGTATAATTCTTCGTTCGCAAAACACATTCATAAAGTTCCAGATAGCTTGCATGCGTAATTCACTGAAAATTTCATAATCAGACCCCTGCATTTGAAGTTTACCTATATATTCCCCATAAAACACGCTTTATTTTTGCCTAATACAAACGAAGCGTCTTGTTCAGTTCATACAGGACATCGCTGAACCTAAGTTGGAACGTGTTATGACGCCTGAAAAATAGGGAAATAAAAACGACGGCTCAGTAATTATTGGCAACGCTTCTAGCTGGACCAGGAACGTAAAAATTTTGTCGCACATTGCACTTATCATGACTCCCCTTCCCGTTTCCACAAGATGTATACCTGTTGTAAGCTTCAGCTGTCAGGAAACTGAGAAGCATAGCTGATAGCGGCCGTACCATACGCTCTAACAATTGAATAAAAATTTGTTTACAAAGGCGGTGTTTCACCCAACCGCATTGAACTTCGCACAGATAGTTTCCATAGCGTACCACCAATTTTCGCTAAATTTTGTCTTGGTGGTATTTATAGTTGTGCCAGGGCAGCGGGCCTGATTCTTCCCGGCTCGTTAGACACATTCGCACACGGGCTTGCATAGGTAATTTATTGCGAAAGCCCCAATTACCGAACTATTTTGAACCTCACCTGCACATCAGCCATTAAGTCGTCCTTAGTCACCAAACATAACCAAGCGGCTTCCATTAGTTTAGTGAGGACACCACACAAAGCTAATGTATAACACATTGAAAATTTTAAAAAATACAAATGTTCAATACTTATTCGCACCGCATATTATATTGACCGCAAACAAAGATGGGGACAGTGCAAGAGAACACAAAAATGACTCGGGCGGTAACTTTCAACTGGTTTATTCTCGGCAGCCTGTAGCCATATATAGACAAATAGAACACGCGTAGAACGCAGCAAACAAGAACACTTATCAGTCTACCGGGGCAACCAGTCATAAAAAAAATCTAGCTCCGATTGAAATAACCTAATGGAAGTGTACCTAACGCAGTTTTGGCCTTTCTTTTTTATGTGATCTGCCTCCATCAGTTCGCATGCAGTCTGGTCCTGGCTTCTCCCCAGAATCTTCATCTCCTTGAAAATTGTTGCGCAGGAGCAGGCATTGCAGTGCGCAGGCAAGTGCGCCAACCGATATTTCGTTAACTTTTGTTCATGATCCCTGGCTCTATCATTCAGGCATGCATATGTCTGCCATACGTAGGACTTGCCCCACGCCAGGGGCGTTTCGTACACAACTGATTGCATTTTGCATATGGCTTGGTATGGTTCTTACCACATTCTTGCCTTCCTTTAGGATCACGGGAGGTGCGAGGGACGATGTGTATTGAAGAAAATGGCATATTGGAATACTCCCTTCCAGAACACAGCTGGTATCCCGGCGGAAAATTTTTTAGTGCTTTTAGAACCCAATCTTAAAGGCACTTTTATCAGTTTTGATGAACACTTCTTTCTGCAGAAACATGGAATCTGCATCGGCTCATGCATTTCGCCGCTTTTGTGCACAATTTTTTTACCTACTCTAGACAAAGCGCTTGATGAGGCGTTTGGGGGTGTGTTTTTAGTTTTTAAACATTTTAAAAGGTTTTAAATATATGGATTACTTTTTAATTGTTTTTAACGCGCAAGGCAGTTTAACTAGTTGCGACAGCATTCTAGAAATTTTCAGACAACTCGCGAAAGGGCTTTCTTTTACTCACGACCTTTCTCTCGACAATTCCCTTCGTTTTGTAGACCTAAGCATTTTCAATGCTAAAGGCCGCACATGCTGGCAGTACTTCCCTCGGTTACAGAAGGGTTTGGTGCCATATGACTCCTCCCAGTCAATGACTGTAAAACCAGGAGTAGCCATGCGGCACCAAGGTCTTCAAGACGCATAGGGCGTCTGTGTATATAACACCTTTTTGGAGTTTTAATTTTCTTATGTGCTTCACAGTCGACAATAGTGCACAGGCCTCAGCCGTAAAGATACTTGCCTCCGGATGCAGTACATCAGATTCTGAGAAGATGCATCTACTGCCTGGACTACCACGACGTGAACAGACCATGTTGGGCAGTCTGTGGCTAGGCGTTGCATTTACGAACTCATTTGTTTCCCTTGTTTTAATGGCCAACAGCCCCACGTGCGACACATGCAACAGCGATGAGACACTCGCACATATTATCTGTGTCTGCCCGCTATATAGTGTCCAGAGACAAGTGATGTGCAGAGTACTGGACCAGTTGGGCAATCATCCACTACCAGAACTCAAAGCTTTATGTCAGTGTTCCCAGAAAACATCCGCGCTGAAGGCCTTACTTAAGGTCCCTGTGGCCTACGGGGCTTCGCGATAAACTTTAAGAACGTCGCCCCCTGCCGCTCTATAGTGTACGGGGTTTGTTCGTGTTCGTGTCTCTTTCCTTCTATCACTCCCGTCCACTCTTTCTTTTTATGCCCTTAACCCTTCGCCTCGAGCAAGGTGGCCAACCGGAACAACCTCTGGTAAATCTCCCTGTCTATCTATGCATCCTTTACTCTCTCTCTTTTCAAGTTGAAATATTAAAGTGCGAACCAATAACAGGAGATCGGCCCACGCACCAGGCCGCGTGTCTACTAGAAAGCTTGCCTTCGTGCATAGCTTTCACCGCCAGCGTTTCCCGGTAAACATTACGCCTACATAAGCTGAAGCTGCCTGGAAGCTTGAGAAACAGTCAGGGATCTTTTAATGCTGTCGCGTTCCACTCTTAAAGGCGAAGCTTAAGAGTCCTACAAATTTTTTCACGGTAATTCAACCGCCTATCATACTCTTGTTTTATGAGTCTGGGAAACATTTTGAGAAACGGCAGTATGAGACCCTGGAACGTTTTCATGAGTAAGTTGCTACGAAGGCTGTAGTGAACCTACACAGAATAAACATATCTCGCTGGTCACTCAGAACATTGCTTCGTACTTCGAGTAAATGTATGCACTGTGCACCGCATATTGGACAGAGGATAACGGAGGAGAAAGCTACGTTTAACACACGAAAATTGGTAGAAAGCGACTGTTCATTAAGTGTTTTCAGAGCACATAAGCAACCTACAAAGTGCAAATTATCAGTACACGTCACCAAAAAGGGGCCTTCATTTTTTCGAAATACGAGATATCTGCTGTTCTTTCTCCTGCAGGGACACACGTATTATATAATGTAGCTCTTATTTACACACAGCCTGAAAATGAAATTGTCAGAGTCAGCAGTGACGCGTGCCTGTACAAAAAATTCAAGTCAGGGTTCTATTGGTATTGAAATTGATCTGCACGTTATACCAAGGTCATTTGTAGAAACATATCTACGATCAATCGTGATGACACAATGAAATTCGACAGTTATACCCGCAAGAGGTTGATTAGATATTTTAAGATGATAAGATACTGAGACTTCAAAGCTATAGGCTATCTCTGAACAAAGATAAATAGTTTCAGCATTTGATAATCCAATGATTTCACGCCGTAGGCACACAATTGTTGGGCGCGGCTAATTGCAATATTTTTTCCTTACCTCACCCTCGCCCGCAGGCTAAATGTAGCAAGCTGATTAGAACATGGATCTAACGGTCGAAAAAAACTGGGCGTGATGCAAGTTGCTCAAGCTGACATTTGTTATGGTGCCCACTTCACAGCTCCAGACGTTCTCCGCACTGGGAGCGTGTATGTTGAAGATGGAGCGTCGTCCACTACAGGGCGTCCCGAGAAATCACAAAAGATAATCCTCACTGTCCAAGCAGAGCGTAGTAAAGAAAAGCATTACTTATGTTGTGACTCTGCCTTTTCCTTACGACTCCTATATATCTCTCTCTTCTCTATTAAGAAAGCAAATTTAGCTTCAGCTGCAATTTTGTTGGGCTTTCTAGCATGCAGCCGAAAGCGGTCGCTTTCAAAACGGAGGGGGCGAATGACATACTTTGCCCCCCCCCCCCCCTTTTGACAGCGGCGGTGCAAGTGCCCCACTTATTGTCTGCAAATGTAGTGTGGTCATTTCCAGGGCTTTCTTGGCTGTTTCTATGCATGGTGCCGCAAAAGGAAAAAAAGTTTGGTAGGAGGCCCTAATTCTTGACTTAGGTGTCCCGTAGTGGCACTCGCACCTCGGCGTTGGGGTTCGATCTTTAGGTTAAGCGAGCGAATGTCTTTGCACTGGCACTGTATGTGGGCCAGGAGCGAAGAAGGGTGACGAGGAAGCGCAGCGCTCGCCACCTGACCCTAGCACCCTAGTGCGGCGCCCCAGCACCCTAGTGAGCGGCACCCGAAGCACACCTTACGCGCTTTCTCCGGTGATGATGTCAGAGCATGTAACGAGCGCACGCGCGCAGGTGTTGCGAGCAAGTGAGCGAGCGAGCAGCTGCGCACCGGGCGAGAAGCGAGAGAGAGGAGGGAGTGACGTCACATTCGCTCTGCTAGGCAGACGTTCATTCTATGCCAGGGAACTGTTTTACATTAATTAACCGGTTAGATAACGTACCACATTCTTGTGTGTGACCACATTAGTACGTCATTATTTCCGCGTTCTACTTTGGCGTTTCCAGGAATTTCAGGCCAAAGTCATTCTCATTTGCCGGGCCTCTAAAGTTTACGATTGTAGGTTTCGGTGAGGGGTAATCAGTAATTTCTAATTAGTACTAATTATTTCGGGCACTTCAGCAGCTCAACTTGTAACTAAACTTATGCTCTCATATATATAATGTGAGCCATGGATTGTGCACTGCACTATAGCTTTTCTGATTCATTTTGAATTTCCTCCCCGATCGTCTCAGGAGGTGAACGGGAAGTGCTGTGCAAGAAACAAAAGCGTCACTCGACGCTCGTGTCACTAAAGAAATAAAAAAAATTGCCAGAATACTATTTCTTTCTTTAGTTATCATCGGCAGCCATGGTGCAACTAATGAACGAGCTAGACTTCCGAACAAGTTGAGTTCGAAATATAAACCGCCCAAAGGGCAGACCAAGTAAGAAGAGAAACGACGAAGCGCTAACTGTCAGCTAACGTCTGTTCCCCTTTTTTTAACACGCCCACACGCCTCGAAGTAGAAGCTTGCCTCCACCTCCCTTTCCCCGTCCAATATAACTGTGAGACCAATTCACCAACTTTTTCTTTCGTAACTGCTCTTTACGACTGAAGGATTGCCTTCGGTAATGATAAGTCCAGACTAATGATTGGGTGAAATTTGTACTCACGAACATGAGTAGCGCAGGAGCTTTTTGAGGAACGGGCCCTTGTTCATATAGCATATTTGGAGGTTTCAAGTTTTACACGGACCTACTCGTCAGGGATTTTCTTTCTTATTCCATATGCCTTCATAGTGAAAATGTCATACGAGCTGTCGCACGCATTAGGAGAGAGAGGGAAGGATTGGAATGAGTCTAAGTTTAGGCACCAAACTTCACGTACTCTCAGACTGACTCGCCCATTCCGGGCTTTTGTCACGCTTCGACGAAAAGATCGGTGTAACTTTGGCAAAGCAACAAAACAGAAGCGAGCGGCAATAGCTCGCATAGCTGCTGGCTTTGTCACTACAGCGAAGGGGACTAGATTAAAGCGTGACGAATCTCTCTGGCGGGTCGGGGTCTCCGTGCTCTGCGCTCTGACCCGCGAGCCTTCTGGCTAGCCTGCCGCGCTAGCAGCGCAACGGTTGACCTCCCAAGCGTTTGCGATGCAAGGGAAGACAAGCGTATCGAACGAACGAACGAACACACTGAGCTCTCGGTTTATCCAGTACAAGGCGCTCGTGCGCAAATTGCCGGGTGTACACCCCTCTCGCAAACCCTTTCCTCCTGCGTGCGTGGGCATAGAGCCGGCGGGGTACGCCACCGAAACAAGCGGTGCGACAGCTCGACGAACGGCTTGTCCGTGTCCGTCTAAACAATGCTCGTTGCTCGAGTTCCCGATTCTTCTCCCTTCGCTGCCTGTCTGGACTGCTGTGCCTCGTTCCACCACCAGTGTCGCCTTTACCTTCCCGTCGGCCGCTCTTCTTCCCATTGTTTTCCGGCGCCAGACGAACAAGGAAAAGGGGGAAAGCTTTAGTAAGAGTCGGTTCTTCTGCACTGCTAGCAAGCAGTGTGTGCTGATCCTTACCCGCTTTCCTTTTCTGTCTGGAAGCTTTGTGGGTGCGTTAACGGATTTTGAGCGGACATGAAAGAGCACTTGTAACAAAAAGGGGGAATGGGACTGGACTGGACCGGAACTTGAAAGCTAAAAGAGGTTGCTCATATTGCGCAAAATGAGCACTAAGAACGAATGTATTTCTTTTTCTTTTCTTTCTCCTAAACGTAGCCTATTGCAACATGTCGAGCAACTTAAGACATTTGAAAACGTTTCATATAGCGGAGTGAGAAGATATTGCGATAGGATCTAGGGCGCATTCCGCGTACAAACAGGAGTATACTGACCGAAAAACTGTGGAAAGCACTTCAGGCGCTTAGTAAGCAGGGCATCGAACCAATCCAGAATGGACACGAGAACCGGGACGAAACCGGTATCTTTAGCCGAAGCTGAACGGAATCCATCCAATATGTCTTTAGCCATTTTGGAACCAAACCTGAACGGGAACTTTTTGGCGGGACGGTTCCGCACCGTTTCGATCACAGGTTCATTTACCCAGCGATCACCCAGCGTCATTCTGCGACCGTGCAGGCCCACTGTGCTGACCAGAATGAATGACATATATTGTGTCAATTCGTTGCACAGCGCACAGTGTTGCCTCTATAACAGTCACGTGGCTCTACGCAGGGATACACAGTGGTCTCATTAGCTGGCTCACCTGTACACACTGCCAGCGCATACTGCGCACACTTATTCGCTCCCGTTATTGGGCTCGACATATCTATATTGCACACCTCAGAAGCGGTAGCTGCAGCGAACTGCGCGACACTCGGTTTCGCACTTCACTTTTGTGGATTTTGTGACCCTCAACATCTGCATTTTTCAGTTACCGCGTTGAATTAAAGTGATTTGATTTGATCACCCAAGTTTATACACCACCTCATGCTCCACTCAAACCATGGCCTGACCTAATGCAAATTTGCATCACTAACATCATGCACTCGCTCGCAAGCATTGCCGACGGCTTTGTTGCGAAGCGCTGACTTTGGTCCCCGTTTGACGGACCAACAGCGTTTACAAAGTAACCACAATTCGCGCCAACCAATGATACTATAGTACTCAATAATCCTTGATCGCAACCTCAATTTCAATCGCAAGTTGCTCACATCTGGGTCAATGGCACGTTAGCATCTCTTGCTCTCACCTCGCGCGGCTACGACAGGTTCGTTAGTGATTCTGAAACTCTGACAATCAAAACACTGAAATTTCTATTTTCTGCCAAAAGAAGCCTCAGTTAAAATACTTTACAAAAGCTGCATCACACACACACAAAAAAAAACAACAAAACGTTCGGCAGCTATTACACTCTGTGAAGGTGGATGACCAGCGAAGCTGTTAGGTGGAATAATGTACAAAAAAGAGATACATAAATATTTTGGTGCTCATTATTTTACGCAATTTGCTATAGCGTTGTGATTGCTATGTAAGACGGCCAAGGGTTCGGTGAGGACGGTGGACAGATCCTTGGCGAAGGTTAAGTACAAACACAAGCGCCTCATGGTCGTTGGCGCCTTCGGATCGGTGTAGCACTCTAGCCCGAACCGTTCGGGCATAAACGAGGGCAGCCAATTGCCATCTGGCCGCGCCACGTCCACGTTGAAGTCGCCAACAACGAGGACTGGGGTTTGGTCGTCATCGGCTGGATCAAGCAGCCATCAAAAGTGGGCGTTTACAAAGTCCTCTACGTCACGCTTAGAAGAGGCGGGTCGAACGTACACAGTGGCAACGACCATCGACTCGGCGGTCTTCGCGGCACACACGTAGCGGCACAAAATCCCGAGCTTTCTAGTTCTTGGATGGTGTACGAAACGCCGTACCGCTCAATGGCGGCGGCTACGTCGTTTCTCATCTATATGGCAACCCCACCAAATCGCGAGTCGGCTCGACGGGCGCATGCGACGCCGGCATAGCCGTCGACTTGAACGAAGAAATCGGACCACGTCTCGGAGAGATACAATAGGGATACCTGTCGGAGTAGGGCGTCGCAAACCACGTCCACCACGCGCAGACGCTGCGACCCGATGTTGAGAGCCACCAGCGAGAACGTATATTTCGGGTCGGCGAAACTAGGCACACATGCTTTGGTGACGGTGGGAAGGTGGCCATTATCTAGCCCCCGAACTCGTCCAGCAAGTAGTGGCCCAGGTTCTCTCGGGCATGGTGTAAGCTGTGCTCTCCCTTGGCGTTGAGGAGGGATAGCCGGTTGATGTCGGCATGCCTACAGAGGACAACGTGGACCAGTTTCTGAGGGCACCTACGGCCATACTCGTACACCACGTCCGAGTACACCACCAACCTGCGACTTGTGAACGGTAACAACACTGGCCTGAACCATGGGAAACTGCTTGTGCAGAAAGACAAGCCCCGCTTTTCTGCACAAAGTGACGGTGATGGTGCGGAACTCTACGGGCACCCAATCGGTCTTGATCTTTATGCCACACCTGCAAGCTAACTGCACGAGCGGTTTTGCCTTGACGCGCGCCATGCGACTGGAGTGAGGGACGTCAAACTGAATCCATACGCGAACGGCATTCACGCGCTTCCCTCCCGGTACTAGATATTCTGCAACGCGCCGACTGCACCGCTGACGATTACGTCTTTGACGTCTATGTTTAACGCGAGCATGCAGTGCTTGCCGCGGGCGAACCCTAGCCATATGCAGCTTCGCTGTAAAAATTTTAACGCAGCCTCCCCATTACGACGACAGAAGAGAAACGAAATTACACACTGGAATTATGAGCTGCAATGGAGCAAGCTGTGGAAGAAGACGACGACGCTCAAGCCATCGATGGTGATGATGATAGTTGTTGATGACAATGATGATTACGATAGTTCCCTCTTGCAAATGAATGGCTCATTAGCCTTTAAGCAATGAGCGGCAACGGAGCCAATTGTGCAAGGAGACGAAGACGACGAACGCGCGAGCAGTCGCACTATCGGGCTCGCGCGGCTGCGCTGTGGGGCGCGAACAAGCTAGTTCGCGTATTGTTCACGGACGACAGAAATGCCCTAGCCATATATAGCCTCGCCACAAAGAAATTCTGAAATAGCTCTCTAATTCTAATTACCATTAATTGGTTCAACAAACTTACGTTCATTAAAACGAAGCTCTAGAATTTGCCAATATTATTTAGTATCTTCAAATGCTTGCATAAAACTTATTTGCGACCAGTTTTTCCACGGCTGAAAGATATCTATAGCCTTCAGCCGTGGAAAAACTGGTCGCAAATAAGTTTTATGCAAGCATTTGAAGATATTAAATAATATTGGCAAATTCTAGAGCTTCGTTTTAATGAACGTAAGTTTGTTGAACCAATTAATGGTAATTAGAATTAGAGAGCTATTTCAGAATTTCAGCTATCAGGGTGTAGACGAGCCGTATGTAAAAATACTGAAAGATATCTATAGCGGCTCCACAGCCACCGTAGTCCTCCATAAAGAAAGCAACAAAATCCCAATAAAGAAAGGCGTCAGGCAGGGAGATACGATCTCTCCAATGCTATTCACAGCGTGTTTACAGCAGGTGTTCAGATACCTGGATTGGGAAGAAATAACGATAATAGTTAATGGGGAATACTTTAGTAACTTGCGATTCGCTGATGATATTGCCTTGCTTAGTAACTCAGGGGACCAACTGCAATGCATGCTCACTGACCTGGAGAGGCAAAGCAGAAGAGTGGGTCTAAAAATTAATCTGCAGAAAACTAAAGTAATGTTTAACAGTCTCGGAAGAGAACAGCAGTTTACAATAGGCAGCGAGGCACTGGAAGTCGTAAGGGAATACATCTACTTAGGGCAGGTAGTGACTGCGGATCCGGATCATGAGACGGAAATAATCAGAAGAATAAGAATGGGCTGAGGTGCGTTTGGCAGGCATTCTCAGATCATGAACAGCAGGTTGCCATTATCCCTCAAGAGAAAAGTGTATAATAGCTGTGTCTTACCAGTACTCACCTATGGGGCAGAAACCTGGAGGCTTACGAAAAGGGTTCTACTCAAATTGAGGACGACGCAACGAGCTATGGAAAGAAGAATGATAGGTGTAACGTTAAGGGATAAGAAAAGAGCAGATTGGGTGAGGGAACAAACGCGAGTTATAGACATCTTAGTTGAAATCAAGAAAAAGAAATGGGCATGGGCAGGACATGTAATGAGGAGGGAAGATAACCGATGGTCATTAAAGGTTACGGACTGGATTCCAAGGGAAGGGAAGCGTAGCAGGGGGCGGCAAAAAGTTGGGTGGGCGGATGAGATTAAGAAGTTTGCAGGGACGGCATGGCCACAATTAGTACATGACCGGGGTTGTTGGAGAAATATGGGAGAGGCCTTTGCCCTGCAGTGGGCGTGACCAGGCTGATGATGATGATGATGATGATGATGATGATGATTTCCACGGCTAGGTGGGAGCGATTCCTGGTGAACTGTAGATTGGACGATTTCAACATAAACGCACGAGGCCAATATGTAGGCCTTTTTCTAAAAGCAACAGAACTCGAACTCGAGGACATCCACATCCAAGCGACTTCACACAGGTTAAGAAAGTGAAATATATTTTATTGCTGCATCTAGCGCACAACACAAGAGAAGGACATAGCGAAAACCGACAATGACAGGTGCTGTCTGAGTTCATCGGTTTTCACTCTGTCCTTTCTTGTGTTGTGCGCTAGATGCAGTAATGGAATACCAACATGCTCAAACTTACGTTACTTCAGGAAATATATTTGGCGTCTCATTCCAAATCCAATTTGGAAAACAGAACGCCACGCAAGAAACTCGACTGCTTCTGATGTCCAGACATTGGTTGCACAACTCCACTTAGTTGTTAACCACACATTTCTTATGTAGATCCACTTACAATTAATATTGCACTTCATTTCAGCAGTTAATGGCTACAGTTTACCACAATCCGACTAACCACTCGCCTTTCCTTATTGGAGAAATTGAACATGTAATATCCTTCATTTCTGCTCAGTGGTGGGACGACCGGACTCACATTTCCGATGTGAAATTTTTTTTTACATAAAGGAATTGCGTTTTTTTTTCATATTTAATTCTTGCATAAAATTTTGCTTACTTTTCGTTGACGATAAGGTCGCATTACTTTTGCAGCCTAACCCAACTGACCACCCTCTTACAATACTAGTATAATTTAAATAATTCCACTTTTTTAAATGTTTTAGAACTACACTTTCAAATTTTCGTCAGTATTTTTTCTTCTACTCTAATACCTTGCTCCATCCTATCAGTTTCGTTTCACTCATACGAGTGCAGGCCCCTTGACTCCTATAAACTCCGCAAAACACTCGGGGAAATTACATATAAAAACCTACATACCTTTCTCAGCTTGATTAATGCTTTTGATATTAAAGGTTTTCTCGAGAACGCTTGACATCCCATAATATTAAAGTTTCTCAGATCTCCGAACTGCCTTAAAAACCGTTGCGCTTTATTACACGCTTTCCTTCAATAACAAGCTGTCATCTAGCGCTCTAGTGCCAGCAGGACGTAAGCTGCAGCTTAAATTAGAAATCCTAAGGGCTCGCTAATAAGTTTTTTGCCATGGATTATTATTATTGACCTACTCTTTACCATCCTGAAACGGCCAAGTGTGTCAACACAGGCATGCACTGACGAAAGGTCATTCTTATTTCCACGACCGACCACTCGGCCCAAGAAGTAAGGTTACGTACGCGATGCATTCGTGTTTTCTCACGCTTGGTGCGCCGTGAGAGTCACTATCAACACAGAAAAATTATGCTTCCAATAATTCCCCAACATCCATGCAAGCACTTCTACCCGAATTGGAAACCCCCCTTGTTCCTTTAAAGAGCGTCACCCTCAAATGGTAGCAAAAAAAAAAATAAAAAATCTTGGTGGTATTTCTTATTACGACATCACCTTTACTAAAGAAATAAACTACCTCCAGGCAAAATTAGAAATAATTTCCTACCGTTAATGACACCTCTCAAAGGGCATCACTCTATCTCCAGTCCGCCTTTCATGCTGTCGCATCCCACGTTTGGTGGTCCTGACCTCTCCGATTACTTCGAAACTCACCTCCATGCGACGCACATCCATTACAGGTGCACAATTCATGCGGAATGCGCGTAGCTGTGCCTAACTCGTCCTGTCTAGTTCTCGTGCTCGGATTTTACCTATGTAACAACCAGCCGAGCAGGCAATTTCACTGCGATATTACGTGTTCTCTTATAAGTGGGTGCGTTCTTCCTCTAAAATAAAATGAACACCTAATACAGCGGTAGTTGAAACAGGATTATGTAGTCCTTTTCTACAGTATGGGCGACCAGCTGTGGCAACTACAAGAACAAGGAGAAAATTTGGGGGAACGCTATCGCGCTAAAATGCTGCACTGGTGCACTGGGCGCCACAAAGCTCACTGAAAGTGCAAGTTCCCAGAACACGATGCAACAGTGCATGGCGCACGATTTTCGCGACAACTTTTTCGAGGTAATACCCTTGCGAAAGCAAATGAACTAAGAAACTATGTTTCTTCGAAAAGTATCATGCGTTTTTGGACCGGAGGCACGATAATGTTCCTTCTTTTGTTTATTCGAGCCCGCTTTAACACGAATGAACCAGTTGAGTAGGCTACGAACCAGTTTGAACATTTATTGTTTTTGCTCCACAGCTGAACTTTAATCCAACCGAAAAACGTGAATCCGAACTGAACTCATCAACATGTATACATAGAAGTCATCAAATTTTTAAAGATATGGCATGATACTAAAATCCCAAAACAATTTTTGGCAATTACAGCACCACATTTCTTCCATGCCGCATAGTCGGCACGCTCATTGCAGAAAAACAATTCCCTATGAGCTGTTGGTGTAAATAAACAAAAAAAAACATGAAGTATAGCGTAAGTATTTAAACAACATCGCAAGCACTTCAGAACAATCCTTAAGAAAGAACGGCTTACATTGAGTCGCGTCACATGAAGATTATTTTCATGAAACAGCGTCACAACAGAGTACGTTAAAGCGCACAGAAAAGTTCAAGTCTCCCTTTTTGTTTTGTGTCATGCACCGACTCAGGAAGATCGTTCCTGGATACTCTGCCGCAGGTTTCAGCTACAAAACTGAGTAAATAGTCAAAGGTGCCAAATCAAGCCTCCAAATGTGCGTGAAAAAAAACTTAGATTTGTTATTTGGGTTTCACATCGAGTGTCGCTGTGCAAATACCATCGCCATCAATTAGCGATACTCTAGAAAGAAATTTTCTCTGTAGTAAAAAGAACCCATTCAGAGAATCTTCTTTTGTCATGAGCTTGACAGGATGTTTGTGACGCTGGCGTACTCAGACGATGTTTTAATATCCCCACTATCCGTGGAGATTCAGAAATGATCACGAATAATGAAAACGATTTGTTCACGCGTACAAGGTTAGAAGAGGTAGTCAGACCGTTGTGGTGGCGTAGTGGTTTTGGCATTGCGCTGCTAAGCCCTAGGGCGCGGGATCAAATCCCGGCTTTGGCGACCGCATTTACGTAGGGACGAAATGAAAAAACGCTCCTGTACCGTGCAATGGGTGCACATATACAGAACCTCGGGTGGTCAAAATTAATCAGCAGCACCTCACCCTTCCACCCCCCCTCTTCGGCGTGCGCCATAATCAGAATGGGATTCCGGCAGGTAAAACCCTACATTTTAAAGAATAGTAGAACAATGGCTACGGACTGCAGTCCCTACGTAATTTGTGTAAAGTATGGGAAGAACGAATAGCCCCCCCCCCCTTTTATTTCCTAATTAAACTCCTACCGATAACACGGGTTGGATGCCTGTAAAGAATGAAAGCTTTTGTAGATTTGTCTAAAAACAAAAGGAGCCTAAGGAGACCCAAGAGTGTCACCTGCTACTACATCTCAGTGTTTCTGCTTTTCCATCAACTTCATAAACATTTGAAGACAGAATTACAAGCCCTGTTTAGCAATCCTGCGCAGCCGTCAAGGAGTTGTTATGACACTAGATGGAGGGAGGGGAGGGGTCTTTCAAGCGCCATCTGCGCTCTCACTGTTACCCGTTTTCCTGCTGTCGTTGGAAGGCCGCAGTAATCCATTTTTTATGTTCACTGCAAGACCTGGAAAATGGAGAAACAAGGCAGGAAAAACACGCAGAAAGCTCTGAGCCTCCCATCCCCACCCCTGCTTCACCACTCCCTTCACCCTATCTTTTTTTTTTTTTTGAAGAGTTCGTACGCGTGTTTCTCTCCCAGAAGAACGGAGTTATTTTTGCCGGTAGTGGTGCCCTTGTTTTCACGTTGCCCGTGGCGTGCTTTCAAAGGCACGCAATGTCTCGCCAGGAGTACCCGCTAGATCATGTGGCATGCAACCAATATTTTGCACAAAATATTACTTCTTGGCCTTTAGTAGAGAAGGTAATCACATGCCATTGTTTTTTGAAAAGAAAGGCATAGTGACCATTATTACGATTTTTGAGGGCGAGCTAAAAGCGCGCTGAGATGTTAAAAAGTAATATTTTTCTTCGAAGACATCTTTTATTATGATACGTAAGCCAGCTATTGCTTAAGAAATTTAGGATACATTAGTGAAAGCATATTTCTTTTTCAGTATCATATTCTTCCGAATTTACATGAGAAGTGGTTTTCACAAGAAAGGCTGGTAATTTTTTGGTACGTTTTCAACATTGAAGATTCCCTTGTTAACGAACGGAAAACGATTTGGCGTCAGAAGAAACAAATGTTACTGTATTATTCTTGTATCGCGGGTGTAGAAAAAAATTAATCGCTTTCTTTTTCAAACATGAAACTACTGGCAAATATTATTTGAGCTACAAGTCGAATTACAAGTAGCCCATCGTATAGTTGGGTGAACTTCGGTCACGAAATGCGATTCATTTCAAATTTGTGTATTGACATGTAAAGGCTGTCGGAGAACTGAATGTAATGAGGGGCTGTACGGTTAGAGATTATGCTACAGAAACAACAAACAGGGCTTGGCATCAAGAGTATTATTGGCGGTATCATATTGAACATTGGCTGAACAGTAAAAAAAAGAGGTTACATTTAGATGCTCACATTACAGAGGTAGACAATCTTTTAACAAAGTTATTTAGCGCAATTCATTGAGAGAAGAGTGATATAGAGTCCTGAGTAGCATTTACCTTCAAAGGTAACGGATATAGGTTGTTCACAAATAACGCCTTACAGTTACGAAAAAATTGTCCGCTTCCGATAATCAAGCCCCAGGCCAACGTCTTTCAGGGGCGGTCGTTCTACCATCTGAGCTTACCTGGGCCTGTATTCACAAAGCGCTATTACGCTGCAGTTGTTCGTAAGAACAAATTGTAGATAATCCTTATGCTGGACATATCATTAGCGTTTTCTTTGTTGCTTCTCGCTACAATCTCGGGGACGACAATTTAAGCTTACCTTATCGGCGGAGGTGGTCGACCCGTGTCAGAAAGCACTTACGAACCAAAACCTTTGCGAATTGGGCGCCTGTAGACTACAAGAAATGGCAGTGCAAGAGCGAATAAATTGAGAAGTCGATATGTAGGGCCCTGAGTATAGTACATCAGTGTTGCGGAAATCCTACAAACGGAGGAAATTACACTAGGCTAGTTTATGTGCAGTTGTACTCCAGCTATATAGAAAACGCCAGCTGGAAACGAAAGGAACGAAAGGCGCATTTG
Organism: Dermacentor albipictus; assembly: GCF_038994185.2. Classification (NCBI taxonomy): domain Eukaryota; kingdom Metazoa; phylum Arthropoda; class Arachnida; order Ixodida; family Ixodidae; genus Dermacentor; species Dermacentor albipictus. Next base: position 102,179,909 of record NC_091824.1, on the reverse strand, counting down.
GAAAGAGTGCCAGTGGGAGAAAAGCAATTCCGTAAACAAAGGAAAAGCTCAGCACGGAACGAAAGTCTAAGTGGTTCCACGGCAGCTTGTCTCTGGTCATTGTGTTTTGGAAATGCGGGCGTTTTTTTATTTTTGCACGAATAAAATAAGGTACTCTACGTAGTGGTCACTGCCCTTTGGATGCCGGATGCTCAGCAGTTATGGCGTTATCAAACTACTCAGCTTCTTAACTGTGAACTTATTTTCGCCGGGGTGGAGCCGCTGTTGTGGGAGCACGGATTTCTAGCAGCCCTCTCTTCCCTGCTGCTACTGCAGGTGGAGAGCTATATTATTAGACTTATGATCCAGAAGTTCGGCAGAGCCGAAATTTAAGTTCAAGTGACTCCAATGTCTAGCATCCCCTTTCCTCTTTCCGCTCTTTCTCTGTTTTTCTATACCATTCTCAGTCGTATCATCTGCCCGCTGTCACTATATTGTTAGCAAGCGTAAAAGGCGGCGACAGTGGATTGGTTGGCATTGCATCATGTAGTAGAATCATCATCATCATCATCATCATCATCATCATCATCAGCCTACTTATGTTCACTGCAGGACGAAGGCCTCTCCCTGCGATCTCCAATTACCCCTGTCCTGCGCCAACCAATTCGAACTAGCGCCCGCAAATTTCCTAATTTCGTCGCACCCCCTAGTCTTCTGCCGTACTCTACTGCGCTTCCCTTCTCTTGGTACCCATTTTGTCACCCTAATGGTCTAACGTTGTCTAATCTGCGCACTACATGACCAGCCCAGCAACAACTTTTTCTCTTAATATCTATTAGAATATCGTCTATACCCGTTTGCTCTCTGACCCAGACAGCTTTCTTTCTGTCTCTTAAAGTTATGCCTAGCATTCTTCGTTCCATCGCTCTTCGCGCGATCCTTAGCTTGTCCTCAAGCTCCTTTGTCGGTATCCAAGTCTCTGCGCCATATGTCAGCACCGATAAAATGCACTGACTGTATACTTTTCTTTTCAATGATAACCGTAAACTCTCAGTCAGGAGCTCACGATATTTGCCGTATGCGATCCAACCCATTTGTATTCTGTGAATTTCCTTCTCTTGGTCAGGGGTCCCTGTGATTAGTTCACCTGGGTAATCGTACTCCTTCACAGTCTCTAAAGGCTCACTTGCGATCTTGAACTCTTGTTCCCTTGCCCGGTTATTTATCATTATCTTTGTCTTCTGCATAATAAACTTCAGCCCACTCTTACACTCTCCCTCTTAAGGTCCTCAATAATTTGTTGTAACTCGCCCACAGTGTTGCTGAATATAACAATGTAATCGGCAAACCGAAGGTTGCTGAGGTATTATTCGCCGTCGATCCTTACTCCTGAACCTTTCCGGTTTATTAGCCTGAATACTTCTTCCAAGCACGTAGTGAATAGCATTGCAGAGATCGTGTCTCCTTGTGTGACCCCTTTCTTCATAGGTATCTTCCTACTTGTGTATAATTAAGGTGGCTGTAGAATCTCTGCAGATATTTTCCACGGTATTTACGTAAGCGGTCTCTACTCCTTGATTACGCAAAGCCTCTAAGGCTGCTGATATCTACTGAATCAAATGTTTTTTCGGCACGGGAGCACAAACGATTACGCTGGAACCTTCGACGAGTCATGTATATTATCCGGCGCGCTTTACCCGCATATCAAATTTTCAATGATCGCTGGCGTTGCTCGCCGCTATCGTTGTGCCTCAGTGTTACTTAATAATGCTGGGCACAAGTTACCCCAATAATGAGTTAAAATATTAAGTTACAATTCTCACACTGCGTCGCTCTTCTCTGTCATTACAACATGACAATATCGCACTGTGGGCCTTTCTAAAATTGAAGTTGAGTGTTTATGTACACCTCGTCTGGTGCTTGTTCCAGACTCCCATTCAGAATTCTTAGCCATCGGGAAGCTCCACATTACCGCCTTCGCCTGAACATCGCCTACGGAAACGGCTTAGGGTACCACGTCGGTAAAGTGACAAGTCCACGCAGCAACAACTGTGGCTCATTTAGAATCCTGTAAATTATTTTGTTGGAGTGTCGAGCGTAAGCTGATGATCGTGCGTTCTGTGAACGTCGCATGCATTCGCTTACACAGAAACCTTTATCATTCGACTGTGTCTTAGGCCCTTTAGCCGGCCTCACGCAACACAAGCGTGCAATGAACTTCTCATTTCCATACTTAGAAAACATTGGTCAACTCTAGAAACTTTAGTTCTACTCAGCCACCCTCATGTACCTTTCACGCGGCTATTCTGTCACCTCATTGTAAGAAGGTGCATACACTGAAGGAATCTATAATTGCACGCCGTTGCCCATCAGTGAGAAAACTCATTGCCTAATCTTTTTTAACTTATTCCTTTTTGGTGTGCCTCTATCTTTCCATCTTTCTCTCTCCAATTCCCTTTTCCACGCAGAGTAGCATGTCAGTGGAGTCTATACACCGGCTAAAATCTCTGCCTTTCATTAAAGGGTTCTTTTACTATCTCTCTCTCTCGCTCTCCGGTGCTTGTAACTATTTCCTTGGTGTATTACCTTTCGCTCATTATTTGTAAGTGCCTGTGATGCGCTTTCACTTTTTTCTAATATGGCAGGAAGTAGCTGGCACAATTTTATGCTTTCAAAATGACACTTCCTGCCTTATAATATTGTTATGGAAGGATGAAAGAAGACAGAGGAAGAAGAAGATTGCGAGACGCTGGCTGTTGCGTGTTGTTGGTGGCCAGTCACCTTATCTACTCTGACTTATCCGGTATATATATTGTAAATACAGTCTTTACACACTCCCAACATCCCCGTAACATATTGGTGGGAGGTGCGGGGGACCACGGCGGAAAACGGAGCTCCGCAGTGGACGTTGCATCACCGTCCACACCATAAATGATGGTGAGCATGTGGGATCAACGTCGTTGCCGTCTCCAATGTCACCGTCGCCACCTACGTCACTGTCGCCTTCGGTTGTGGTTGTGCAACCCAAGGATCCTGGAACTTTCTGTGGGACCGATGGTGCCGACGTTGAAGAGTGGGTGGCTATGTATGAACGCGTGAGTGGAACCAACAGATGGTACCTTACGCTTATGCTAGCTAGCATGTTGGTGTACCTACGAGGCACGGCAAAGGTGTGGTACGAAAACCAGGAAGAGGAGCTAACCAGCTGGGACTAATGCTAATAGAAGTTGACAGAGTTGTTTCGCAAACCAGCCGGTCGTAAAATTGCTGCAAAGGTGGAACTGGCCTCCCAAGCCCAATCGCCCACGGAGTCCTATGTCTGGTACATCCAGGATCTGCTGGCACTTTGTAGTAAAGAGGATCGCGACATGACAGAAGCTGAAAAGGTCGGGCATGTGCTTAAAGGGACACTAAAGCGAAACGATAAATCAGTTTGGACTAATGAAGCATTGTATGAGAACCCTGCAGGCAGTCATTTAAAAAGATAGTTTGATTATTAGATGAGGAAATGAAGGTCCAAGTATCAGTATATGAATTTCGCGCCGAAACCCCAGCGCCGGTACGTCAGCGTGAGGTCAGAGATTCCAAAGTATGTTTTCGTATTTGGGCCGCGTTCGCTGAATAAAGGTTCCCGAAACTTGCCATGTTTAATATTTGGTTCCTTTAGTACACAATGTAGTCAATCTGTACCGCTATATATAATTAGTAGGCCCTAGAAGGTGGCATCAAATTCCAAGACGTCACAGACCCCAGGTGCGGGAACTTAAGTAGGCGTCACCACCCGTATTTCGTTCTTGCGCTTTTTCTGGCTTACCAAACGTCTTATCGTTGTAAGAGTGGGGTTTTTGGTGCTGTAGAACGGTAATTTACTGATGCAGAAGAAACCATTTTTCACTTTAGTGTCCCTTTAAGGGCATTGCTGACGACGTCTTTATTCTGTTCATGTGCAAAAGCTGTTCTACAGTTGAAGCCATCATTAAAGAGTGCCGACATTCGAGGAGGCAAAAAGCCGACGTGTCTTGCAACAGTTCGCCAGACTTCCCTATAGTGCCACAACGTCGATGTGTGAAAATCAACCTGCACAGCAGCATGCATGGCCATCTGAGGAAGTGATGTGAAACTAGATGCGATGGCACCCGCAGCTTTCTGTTCGCGTAATCCTGATGCTACCCCTTGTTCATTTCCCCTCATGCAAGCCATCGTTCGACAGGAACTTGAGAACTTTGGCCTACATTCTGTCTGTGCTGTCACCAATCCCAGAGCTAATGAAAGCCCTTCTTCTATTTTCGCTACACCCCGACGCTTCTCTCCGCGTTATCGCAACCGGACTGAGAGGAGAACTACGGACTACCAGCCAATATGTTTCACCTGTCGCCACATTGGTCATGCCACCCGATACTGTCGCAACTCGTGGCCCTCAACACCTCGCACGCCGACCAACTTGAGCTGTTTTAATAGAAATATTCGCAATGTTTTGCCCACCGCCGAGTCTAACAGTGGCGACAACACTGCTAGGAACACGTGGTACAGTCAATCACTATCACCGTGCGGACACCAGTCTCACTCACTGCAAACACGTCGCCCATCTTCCCATTCACCGCAGCCATGTCCCCTTTCGTCCCCTGTGGCTTTTGGCCGCACCCTTCGGAAAACTAAGAAATGCAGCCATCGGAGGTTGTGCTGAATCGCCTACTACTGCAGCAAATCCACTCTCTGTGCCCACAAGGAGAAGCGTAATTTACGTTAAAATAGACGGAGTACCTGTCCAAGCACTCGTAGACACTGAAAGCCTACGTTCTGTGATAAGTGCTAGCTTACGTAAACGTTTAAAGGTGGTCCTCATCCCAGCAGCTGCCCGAGTGCTTCGTGGGGCTGACGGCGGCGTACTGGTTGTTCTTGGAATGTGCACTGCGCGTTTAAGTATAGACGGCCGCCCTACTTCTGTTCTCTTTGCTGTCATCGACAACTGCCCTCACGACAACATTCTTGGATTGGACCTTTTATCCACTCATTTTGCACCCATCGACGGCGCGACCGGCGTTCTTCAGTTAGAACTGCCCCAACTCGCCGATGCTCCGAGCACTACTCCACCGCACTTGTGCTCGCTTCACGATTTGCGTCTGTCACCCGAGGCTTACTTACGTCACTTTAGGTTTCGGATGGTGAATATGTGCTTCGCCCCGTCATCGACGTGCTTTTGAACCCGAACGTTGCTGTTCCGCTTACGCAGGTCGCTGTTACTAATAACGACGTCATTCTACCACTTCTGAATTTCAGCCTGTGCCCTCAAGTGATTCCAATCGGCATGTTCTTGGCTAGCGTTTCTAGTGGTTCCGAATTTGACATTGAGAGTCTGAATGTCGTGAGTGGTTTATTAGCGCCAATTGCAGCTCACAGCTCTGGTTCCTCAACGGATGACCTAGCGAAAATGATTGCACCTGACCTCACCTCACCACAGGCCACGGAAATACGTCTTCTACTTGAATCGTACATTGACATCTTTTATTTCGGTTACTGGCCTTTGAGCCAAACATCTGTTGCTCACCACCGTATAAACACTGGTGACACGAATCCTATTCGTCGGCGTCCCTATTGTGTACCGCATGCTGCACGTCGAGTCATCCAAGCAGAAGTGGACAAAATCCTCCGCAAAGGGGTCATCGAGTCATCACCCAGCCCTTGGATTTCGTCTGCCGTACTTGTGAAAAAAAAAAGACGGTACCTAACCTTTCTGCGTCGATTATCACCATTTAAACAAGATCACCCGAAATGACGTCTACCTACTGCCACGCATCGATGACGCCTAACACTGCTTGCATGGAGTTAAATTCTTCTCGTCCATTGACCTTCGATCCGGCTACTGGCAGATATCAGTTGATGAAATGGACCACGAGAAGACGGCCTTCATCACGCCGGATGGCTTCTATCAGTTCAAAGTCATGCCCTTTGGTCTATGCGATGCTCCAGCGACATTTGAACGTATGATGGACTCTTCTGCTAGGCTACAAATGGACCATCTGTCTTTGTTACCTTGACGACATTAATGATTTTCCTCCTATGTTCGGCAGACACTTCACCCGACTTGCTGCAATGCTTGCGTTCGGGGCGGAACCGCCCCGTCTGGTGCCTGCGTGCACCACCGATTTATTTCAGGCCAAGTTAATGTTGCTTCATCATCATCCTCAGAGTTGAAAATTTATGCAAATGCCACGTGGCTGTACAAAACAAATATAATGTTCTTCGTCATCGCTTGGAGGTACTCTTTCTTCATTCCACCTAGTTAGATTACTCTTGATTAATTAATGAACTGTTCAAACATTATAATTAGATTAGAAATGTCAATGAGAAAATTATAGAGTGACATTTAAAACTTCGGATACAGCTTTCTGTGGCTCAGTACGTGCTACATAAAAGTGTTTTGCTGAGCGTGAAATAAGCCCGCGAGTACACGCAAAGCGCCGAGAGCGGCCAGTCGAGCGGCAATTTTGAGTGCACTTGCGGGCTTCTTTCACGCTCAGAAAAACACTGTAGTGTAGCACCTATCGGGCAACAGAAAGCTGTAACGAGAGTTTCTCATGTTGCTGTGCAATTTTCTCCTTGACACTCTTCGTCTAATTATAATATTTGATATGCTGAAAAAATAATTAGGACTAATTATCTAATTAGACCAAATGAAAAGATAGCTTGAGTAACTCCAAGCGACGGCAAAGAACATTACCTTTCTTCTGTCCAGCTACATGGCATTTGCGTATCTTTAACCTCTGGCCAAATTTAGCCGGGATATCCTGTATTTAAATCGTTGCGAATACAGTTCATAGTGTGGTTACTCGAAATATTGCAGGATAGGGCATACCGCCACACGTATAGCTGATAAATGTAAGTAGATGTTCAGATAATTTGTCTCCAACGACGTCGTATACTGTAACCGTATTCAGATGCTCTCATGGCAAATAGTCTAAGGAATGAGATTGATTTGTGACTTTATGGTATTTCACTGCAACTTATGCAATATGTACCTCATCACAGGCATGAAAACGTGAAACGTTTATTAGCTGTATGTATCGCACTGTTTATCTTTCCAAACGACAAGAAAGAAAAACGCCAAATAGGTAAACGAGCCACGATGTGCTTAATACACCAACTTATTCAGCGTTCTCATTTGAATCTATCCGTGGCCGTTATACGTGCTCCATCAAATGCCTCAATTGTTTACGTTATTGCATATCTTACGTTTATAAACTCCTTGACAAAGTAGCAAGTAATGAATGTTTTTTGTCGTTGTGGCGGGCTGTATACATTGCAAAAGGAAAAAGAATGACAAAGTGAGAAGGATTTCACCTAATATATGCATGAACCATTTCACAAATCTCCAGCACTGCTCCCGAAATGACCATCGTGGGCGCTTCTTTATGGCATTCTGTAGTTAATACGAGCGCGCATTTGCATGATTCAGTGGAGAGTGCGAGCGGTGCATTTACCGCATGCGCGCTTTGCGTGCGGCCTCGGACATTCCCAGCCGCGATGATTTACCGCTTCAATGCGCAGATCGCATGCAAATTGCTCTTGGGAAAGACGAGCAATGAGAGGCCAGTGCTGTCTCATGGTCTGCGTCAGTGGCAGAACGTAGAACTGCTGCTGCCTTGGATGTTTCATATTCATGTTGAATCAATAAAGCAGCCACACGACTCGTCGAGCCCAGAAACTATCAGTCTCGGCGAAAAGCACGGCGCACGAAAGCGTGATGAGAAGCGCAATAATTCACAAGGCTTTGCGTGGTGAAACTTAACAATGAACCATTCTTTCACGCGCACGCAAATCAAATAAATCAGTGATTTTACGTACCACTTCCACGGTAAGGCAGCAACCTAGAAAAGTTTGGCTGCATGTTACGCTCCTGTAGCAGGCACACTTGGTGATGCATTAATATATATATAATAGGAGGGGTCATATTTCTTGCAAGACATAACAAGCCGCAGTGGGAAGTACACGTGTGGCGCTTTAGGTCGACTTCCTCAACGACACAAGCGAGCACTTAATACAATACCTAAAGATGTAGCATGCTTGTCGCCAGTAAGTGTTATAGATGGATAACACAAAGCGAACCCAAATACGTTGCACCCTCTCCGCAGAGGAAAGCAGCACTCGCGGTCGAACGCCTTGCCCCCGCCGCTTCGCACGGCGCACCTGGTTGCTCGCTTGGTGAGCATCCTCGGCCGTAGCTTACGTCCTAGGCCTATACCACGCAATACGCGAAGCTCCGGGCGAGCTTCCCCCATCGCCGTCTCTCTCACTTCGCAGTCGACTGTCGCCACCGCCACCGCCACGTGGCGTCACTGACGCAAGAACCATTTTCCTGTCTGCGTGCGCCGCTCGTTGCCCTCTCCACCTGCCACTCTATCGCAGGTCACGCGCATTTTTTTATGCGAAGCATATTACGAGAGCTCAACCCAGCTCCTCAGGCGCGGCGTTGTCGCCTTGAATACCACGTGACACCGTGACGTCACGACAGAGGAGAAGTGGCTTTGGCTCAACTCTTGCAAGATGGGCTGGGTGGGAATCGAACCAGGATCTCCGGAGTGTGAGACGGAGACGCTACCACTGAGCCACGAGTACGATGCTTCAAAGCGGTACAAAAGCGCCTCTAGTGAATGCGGTGTTGCCTTAGAAACGAGCTGTTTCTAAGGCTCAGGCGTGCGTCGCTTGCTCAGGCGCACATTTCGTTGCCGCGCCGAACGCTGCGTTGCTCGACGCTCACCGCGTCCAATGCGGGGCGTCCAAGGCGAAGCAGAGTAACGCACGAGTTGTTTCTTCGTCTAGCCGAACCAAATATAGCCAAGCAACAGCAGTTCGCCAGGCTAAACAGTGGTTCAACAACTAAAATAAAGGCTAGTATGCTTCGCATCCTGGGCTTAACCTTACCTAAGCCACAGCCATTTTTTTACAACACGACCAGACGCAGCGTTTTATTGCGATAGCAACTACAGGGACACTCCAGGCGCATTTCTGCCGTTGCCGTGAGGTTCCGTATGAGTGAAAGCGTGTGAACGCGGTTCAATCTCGCGTGCGTGAGCGAGGAACGCCGCCCAGGTGCGTGCCCTCTTCTGCGGCGCGAGGCGGGGGGCTGAGGTGAGGAAGCAGGGACGTCCTCCGGCGGCTGCTACGGTTCCTCGATGTCCTCCTCGCCCGCCGCTCCGTACAGAGAAGAGACAACCGCGGCGTCTACTATGGCATTGGCCATGCGAATCGCGGACGTCGTGGTAGACGCCTTTGGCGGACGCCGCGGGACGTGTTGCCGGCGCTCGTCTGTCGTGAAAGCGATTTGCGACGAGGCCAAAGTGCGCGGCCGCGCGGGCCTCATCTTCAAAGGGATTTCGGAGGACAGGCTAACAAATTTCCTGGGGAGGGAACTATGTACGAGTAGCTAAACAGACGACGGCAACCGGGAAAGTGGCTTCCGGTTACGGTGCTTTCGAACGAAACTTCGGGCAGTCCCCGACAGGTGGGTCAGGTGACTGTGACGCCCTCTTCTGTGGGGGCTAGTCAGACCGGAAGCCACAGACGGTTTCCAGACAGTCCAGGACTGCATCATCGAAAAGGCCCATTGTGTTCACAGTAAAGACTTTAGCTGATCGTCATGCACAACACGCTTTTGATAGGCCTGAGCCAAATCCAGGTTCGTCAAAAATTTGCTCGGTCCTAGTCATGCAAGCACTTCCTCGGTTGTGGGCAAAGCTTAGACATTGCTTCGAACGACCTTATTCACCATGCTGCGATAATCACAGCACAAGCCTATGGAACCCTTTCGCTTTCTCAAGACTACGATGGGCGTTGCCCAAGTAGAGGACTGTACTGGTTTCCACACCTTGTTTAACTAGTCCCTCTATCTCTGCTGCCACGCCATCTCGCAGCGCGACCGGCACTGTTCTGCTATTCAAAAATAACGGATGCGCTTCGTCTTTTAGATCTATGTGCACTGGATCATGCGTGCAGCCTGGTAGATCGCTTGCGAACAACTATAGAAAGCGCTGAACAATTTCTGAGCCTTCAGACACCTTTTTAATCCTTGAAAATGAATTCCTAGGGCCTTAAGCTGACTTCTTTGCTCACTACTATAGTATATTACCTTTCCCAACATCTCAAGTGGCGCTTTCGTCCAAGTCACGAGCTGAGTTCCAGTATTCTGAAGTGCAATTTTGCCTGCACTGTCTTGAATCACTATAAGCGTTTCTGACCAGCTAGTGTGACGCCCGTGTGTTTCCTTCCAGCTGGGGCACCATCGTAGATCGTTGTTTGGAGCGCGCGTTCGGCGCGGGGTAGGCAAATCGCGCGCGGCGCCACCAAACAAGAGCACCGAGCCATTTGTCCCCAATCGCGCCCCTGCACTTCCTTTCCTTGAGTCAATACAGTGGTGATAAACGTTTCGTGCTCATGAACTTTGTTAACCAAGTAAAGCTGTTCTGCTTTGTGAAGCGCTATACTTGTCTGATTTTGCCTTCGTGCTTGTTTTTCTTTTCTTGGCGTCTGTGCAACAGTTTGCTTCTGATTTGAGGGCGATTCTTTTTTAAAGCGACAAGCTCTAGCGATATGGCCCCGGTCGTTGCAGTAGTGACATGTCGCATGACGAAGCTTGCAAAGTTTCAGAACTGTGCTTACCATTGCAGCGGTAGCAGGCGACTTCTCTGGAAGAAGCCGATTCCCTTGAGTGAGATTCGCGGGTGGTCGCGTCGCCTGTGCAGCTCGCGTCACTCTGGCTCTGTGTCGTGATTTCTCGTTGTTGTCGTTGGGTTGCTTCTGCTGTTACAGCCATCTCGTGCGCCACAGCGAGTGACAGGTTCCTTTCTGCCGGTAGGCGTTGTCGCACCGCCTCGATGCTGATGCCAAAGATAAAACGGTCTCTTGTCCAGTGGGAGCATCTTGTCTCTGAAACTGTAGTTTTCAGACAGTTTTATCAGCGCCGTCAACTAGTCTGTGACGGTGTCACATTGAAATTGGTTAGGCTTGTAAAAAACCACCGCCCCTTCCAACCCGTGAAGATGGTCGAACAGTGAAGCTGTGTTAGTTAAACCGAGTGTTACACCTTGGGTGTCAAACTTCGCGAGCAGTCTATATTGTAAATATTTTGTTCCACCCTTCTTTCATCTCATTTTCGCTGTTGCGTGCTTCGCGTGGTGAGCATGCTTTAGGAGTGCCGCCCTGTAAAAGCGGCATCTCTGGCACGCAGCTCAGAGTCGGCCTTATGATGACGAGCCCGTTCGATGCCGATCCGGGTCAGTCGCCGACAATGCACCGTGTGACAACCGTATAAGGTAGCATTCTCAAAGGGGCGAAGGGGTTACTCAAACCCCTTTCCCCCTTTTGAGCTCTTCATTTCCTGTTTCGCTAAGTCCCGTGGCCCCTTATCAGCCAAGTCCGGCAATGACTGCACAGGGTCCGCAACAGCAGCTTCGCTATAATAAATATCTTCCGTACAGTAGAGACAATTTCGGATGCATCTGTTCGCGGACCGTTTTCTTGATTCTATCGCAGGTTGCAGCTGTCGGCCTTTCGGGCTTGACCAGCGTTGAGACTGTTCGTTTATTTTTTGCAGGAACTGAGCAAAACCGGCCGCTATTCTTCCTCGTTTGAATGCTTGTTGACTTCGCAGTGTATGTCAAGACGGTCTACGTATTTGTCCCATGACGCGCTTGTACCCATGTCGTACCCGTAAGGTAAATAGGCCTGTAAGCGAAGCTTCCACAGTAGCCCATACTTTAAAAAACATGGCAGTTCATCGGCGATTCATGGTACTTGGCGCCATTTTTGTGAGGAGGGAGCACTTCCGTTCAGATCAGAAGTGATGGCATTTTGTTCACAAAGGCGCGAAATTTGTTTTGGCGGCCTGCCATTAGAGCTGTATATTTAAATGCCCCACTATTCTACTTGATCGGCGCTTGGAGTTTTCAGCGTGGAAAGCGATGCAGGAAAAGGCCAGCCGTACGGCTGTCGAAATTGCGCTCCTGCACAGAACATACTTTCTTTGGAGGCGGACGAAAGCTTTAGGTGAAAAGTGCTGGTCTTGTCGTCGGATGCCAAGCCCGTTGGCCTGCGCAGTCGAACGAAAACAACTAAAGTAAACAATTATCTGGCGATCGTGACTCATTACTTTGCAACGAACAGGTTAAGAAACGATGAAGCTACTCGCGTCACCAAATTCAGAGAAACATCCACAAGCAGAACAGCACAACGTATGAAGGGGTCGTATTGTAACAGGGGAACTTTACGAGCGCGCCTTTCTTCACACTTCAAGAGCTGCATTGCATTGCTATTGACATAGCGGTGTCAACGCCACCTCTTACGATGGGCGCTGAAAAATATGTATTTATTGATAATGATAACATAAACTACAGTTGTATTTTGTTTACTCGTCACACATACATAAAATTGATTAGGAATTTTGTTTTCGTTGAATCTGTCTCACTTTAATAAAAAAAAAACATTTTTTCACCCAATGTTCCTTCCAAACCGAGTCGCTCTTTAATCGCTGCTCCCATAACGACCCTTTCTGGCATTGAGCCGCGCGCATTCGTCGAGCCTGCGCCGGTCCGCTGCTTGCCTCGTCACCAACTGTAATGGACGAGACTCGGCGCCAGATGATTAGCAACTGATTGAAAGCATAGAGAAGAAAATTCAACGAGAGCGGACACTCCCATAGAGCACAGCGGCCAAATTGACTGTTGCGCACCAAGCGGATGGATTTAACTCGTTCCAGTTTCAGTTTACGGCGCGCGCATTTTGAACGCTAGCTAGCACGCGCTGCGCCGGCTGCGCGATTCGACGACCTTTTTTTTCTTTCTTTGCTTCTGCTGCTCGTTTGCGCGCAGTATTACTGCGGAATTGTTTATTTAATTAAAATGGTTGCGAACAATCCTTACAAGCTTCGACTGAATCTGCGCCACGTGCATTTGATAAATGAGATACAAAACGCCTTGCAAATAAGGAAATTTTTATTTCGCTTTATGCAAATGATCGTTCTGGGCTTTTGGTGCGTTCACCCAACGTTGTGGCACCAGGTAAGCAGCAGTAGTTCCCGTACGAAGCTCGACCGGACGGCATCAGCTGAAAAAGGCAAATTACAATCATGCGTCATTTAGGTATTTAGACATAGGAATACTGCGTCTAGGGGAGAAACGTTCGAAAGTGGTGAATGGGCGACATTGCAAACAAAAGCAGTTCGCTTTTCCATATATGGCGTTGATAATACCCGACTCATTCCAAGCCGTACTATACATTATGAGGAAAATATCTCATTTCCAAGTATTCCTCCATTCCTGGGCATTATTTCTTTCATTTTAAGAGCATAAATTGATGGGCGAGTGCGCCTTTCAAAAAAAAAAAGAAACTTCACCACAGCCACACGTGGCCACAATACAAGCTCTCAGCCAGACCATGCTGGACGCTCGCAGAATGCTTTCTGCTCGCACTCAAGAGAAATGCGCGGGTCTTTTGCACGTGCAGCCGGCACAAGCAACACGCTCCAATGTTATCACTCTTGACCATCGCTCGTCGTGTCTTCCCCAAGAGTGAGTACCGCATGAAGGTATATGTTGGGCAGGGCCATAAAAAGGGTCACAAACTTGTCTCACTAAGATTCAGTACATGCCAAACTAACTGTCACCATGGCCGGCTTGCTTTTTTTTTCTGTGTCACAACCATAGGCGCGGCGAGCGTGCCTTAAAGGTATCCTCAGAAGCAAAGAAATTAATTACAATAATTTAGGGAGTCAGAGAGTGCGTCCCGAACTTGTTCCAGTAAGATTCAGTACACGCGATACTAATTGCGGCACACAGCCGAGCTACTTTTCGCAAACTGCGTCACAAACACAGGTGCGGCGAGCGGGCCCCAACACTAAGTAAATAAGTTTTAATAATGTTGGAGCTCATACAAAACGTCGAAAACCTCTGTCAGTACGATCCATTACCTCAAATTAACTACGCCAGTCTGGTCGAGCTGTTTCTCGCTAACTGCGCCACAAGTCTCGGTTCCGTACGGCAGAAGCCCAAATTGCTTGAAATGCGTCGCAGACTCTCAAACAAAATTTCTCACCTTGCCATAGTCAAATAGTGCCGTGGTACCGTGGCGAAGTGCAGAAAGAACGCAAAAATACTCCGGGAGCCCAACAAGCACCCTGTAAACATAGAAAATGACGGGTCGCCGAACAGGCGAAGTTCACATGGCCAACCGGCTTCACTGGCTTTGGAGGCCTGTGTGGTGCATGACGCATGCATGCTTCTTGCAAGGCAACGCAAGAAAAATAAGTCGTAAAGTATAAGCTCATTTATACAAAAAATATTTAATTTTAGCGGAAAGAATAAAAAAAAAATAATACCTTGTCTGTAAGTTGGTTTCACATTCTTTCTTTGCGATGCTAGGGTGAAATAACGGATGGGACTAACACTAGGCCTGATGTGTTTCTTGTTGCCAGTTTTCGCCGAGAGTCCTCTACTGCTGAATTTTTTTCTCTATGTTGAAAGCCTTTATTCCGCGTGCGATTATATATAGCGAACGGATGACGTAGTCATCACGTGGCTTACGTGTGTATCAAAAAGAAAGCGGCGTTTGGTGCCGCGTCACATCAATATTGATAGAGACCTCCGCAATATACAGTAAACCCGACTTTGCGCTAGTAAAGTAGGTCGTACGTTCTACCACTGAAGAGCAATACCCTGTATTTTAGGGCTGAAATGCTTTTAGCTCCCGTTGCCGGCGACCTTCAAGGAGCCTTGAGCCAAAAGCCACAGCCGTTATCCGGGCACTCAAATGAGGACATCCAGGCTAGTTCCGAGAACAAAACGAGATCATCCGGGCAACCAGTCAAAACCGTATTACATACGCTAGTTACTTCCCAAACAAGTGACAAGAAATATAGCTTCCAAATTCTTCCAAATGTTCATACGCAATACCACTCAAGCTGTCTCTTCTAGTACGCTGAAGTTTTATCCGTCATTTCGAATGGCGACGTCCCAAAGTAAGATACAGGGCATTATATACTTGATAGTCATCTTCTGTCACTGAGTGCTCTTTTCAACGCCAGCTCTCCTCGAGTTCCACAGCGCATCCGGCACACCGCGAATGTTTGACCGAGGCGATATTTGCCAGGAGGTTCTGTCTGTGACAGGAAACTATTGCGTACGTATGAACAAGCGCACAGTATGGAGGGACGCGGTGTGATGTGGTGGAATGTGCCGTTACGAAAATGCACTACACCCGTTTTAAGAATGTAGCTAGTGTCATCTTCAGCCTATCTGCTTTGCCGTTAGCCATGTCGTGCTTACATTTACTCTCGATTACTGGAAAGCCACCCTTTTTTTATCAGTAGATGAGAGTGAATGGTGTTGTACGAACATGTGAAAGCCCGCCCATTATAGGGTAACCATTCTTTTAATTTTCGTTCGCTCACTGTGTTTCTTACACTTTTTTGTAAAGTATGTTTCACCGCGAAATGTTCACACATGTTGCCTTTTTGCTGCACCTGCGAAAAATGTAGTTGTTTTTTACCATTAAGGTTGAAAGTCTACATCTGGAGAAAGTTTTTGACGTTACCCTCGGGCTTCAGCGAACCTTGTTAAACCCTTAAGAAGCATGAAGCCACAGTCTGCACTTCAATGGTTCTACGGATGCACTGCGACTGATGAATATCTGGGGCAGTGATAAAAATTTCGGGAAGCACCCATCTTACGATGACTGCCGACCTTAATGCGATTAGCATCAAAGCAATGTAGCGACGCAACGTATCGCTGCCGCCGCCGAAACGCGTCATTTATGAGCCGTTTACGGCAGTTTGGTTCGTGCACGCACGTTCGAAGTGCGTGCGATGTCCCGCTCTCTTCGGCGTCGCATTCTAAGTTGTAACGGTGGTGCGCCGGTCGCTATGAACCACGTATCATCATCAGCCCAATTTTTGACCACTGCAGGATGGAGGCCTCTCCCAGCGGTCTCCAATTACCCCTGTCCTGCGCCAACCGATTCCAGCTAGCACCTGCTAATTTCTTAATTTCGTCAACCCGCCTAGTCATCTGCCGTCCTCGACTGCGCTTCCCTTCTCTTGGCACCCGTTCTGCAACCCTAATGGTCCACCGGTTATCTAACATCCGCATTAGATGACCTGCCCAGCTCCAGTTCTTTCTCTTAATGTCAATTAGAATGTCGGTTATGCCTGTTTGCTTTCTGATCCACACCGTTCTCTTCCTGTCTCGTAACGTTACACCTAACATTCTTCGTTCCATCGCTCTGTGCGCGCTCCTTAACTTGTTTTCGAGCTTCTTTGTCAGCCTCCAAGTTTCTGACCCATACTGTGTGTGTATGAACCATGTGCCAAGAAAGTTCTTGTTCCTTTTGTCCGATGTGTCACGCAGTGCGCGAGGACCGCCATTATGGCATGCACTCGCGACGGAACTCCCATCTCGTGCTTCCCTCTGGTCACGCTGCGCCATCACGCTTCGCCAATGGGGGACGTCCACGCGACATCCCCCATTCTTCTGCGTGGTATCCGCGATGCACGGCGGCCCGGTGCGTGGTGATGCTGAGAATTCATTCGTCGCAGCTTGTATGCATTCGCGGTGCATGGCTAAAACGACGGGATGCGGTGCTTGAGAAACCCGCGTGACGCGGGTTTCCTTAATTTAGGGGAACTTATTAGTGTAAAGCGGCTATATTGATAAACCTAAAGTCGTTGGCGTAGGCTAAAAGTGGCTATTCACATTAAAATGTAAACCATGCAGACTTCAATTAAACAGTGGTTACAGAATTATCCGGTGTGGTGAAGATATCGTGGCACAGCACGACCGATAAGTAAAGCTAATGCCCACATATGTTGGGAGTTAATTTCGAAAATATCTGGTATTCGCGGGAAAATAAATTTATTGAGATAATAAAGAACTATTTTTAATGAACATCTTTTTCAATGCACATCACAGTATGTTGGTCACTAGATATAGTACATCACGCAGTCAACGCTTATGCCTTTGCTATGCCAACAGCGTCGATTTAAGCAACGACGAAACATTGAAAGAAATGTAAATCAGAAAACAAGTTCTGTATCCAGAAGCTCCATAAAGGAAGCAACAAAACACGAAAAGAGAAAGAAATCACAGACCTGTCTACGTTTAAGCTGGCATATAGGTCACACACAAAAGGCATCGAACGCCGCCTCACCCTCCACGCTACAGTTGAAGCCAAGTGAGCGCGTGACATGATACCTCTCCAACTTAGGCTGTCACTCGCCTATCGCTCGCGCTGAAGGACACGTATGCTTCGGATCGGCTCCGGGGCGACATTATTGGAAGGCCTGACGTGGCGGTCGACGACCGCGAAATTTAGGCGTCCGTTCTTAGTTCAGTATTGTTTCGAAACATGCAGGAGTGAAAGCCGTAATGTTCACGCGCGTATGCGCCCGTGTACTCTTACGCAAAGCAGAACGAAACTAAAGGAACGTCATGCCTTTCGAGGTTGCGCGATGGCGAAAGAGTTCACTGGAATGCTACCGCCGACGCAAAGAATGCAGTCGCGCATGAATCTGTTGAGGCCGAACAAACCTCTAGACGGCGAGCATTCGCTTGGGTGACGCGCGCCTCCATGGCATCGCCCGGGGGTTGCTAGCTGCATGTGCTGCTTCGTCGCTTCACATATTTTTGACGCGTTGGCAACGCGAACGCCTGGAGCTTATGCCTCTCAATTTCTGGATTTTTCTGTGTACTCAGCTTCTTGTATTTTCTTTACTAATTGTACTTTTTTTTCGACAGCCTGTCGGGTTATGCAATTTGTACGGTAGGAAGGTGCCTTATTTATATGCTATCAATAATTTCCGCCAGAACCCGTCTCCCTATGAATGTCCACATTAATGCGATTAGCATTGAAGCAATATAGCCGTGCAACCTACTGCCACCGTCTAAACGCGTCACATATGAGGCGTCTACTTCAGCCGGGCTCCTCTCTCGCACTTTACTCTGGATGCACTGCGCCATCTGGCAGCGCTGACGGGAAGTCCGTGCGTGGCGCGTCAGCGAACATATATTCAGAAAAGAGTGTCCGTAGATACATGATGTGGATTCGATCCCACCCAGCACCCCGAGAACATTTAACTGATTTTTTTTTTTGTGATTGGAGAGCAGCACACATCCAGGGGCACGTACTCATTGACCCGAGTTGGCGGGAAAGGAAGACACTGGTACGCACACAGATAGACACCATGAAGGGAGGGAAGTATTCTGAAAATACTAATGCCAGGTATAATTAAAAGTAAGAAAAGACAGCTTGTCGGAAGTTGGGTGCCCAACCTACTACCTTGCTTTGGCACGTGCGATCTATTTTTGATGTGCGGCGGCTGCTGCCCACCAACGCACCTTTAAAGGGATTACTGGGAACTTGCTTCACGCCAACTCAGGTCACTGAATATGCACCACTATATAATAGTACACATGCAGCATGTGATGCACCTCTGGGTAGTCATTGTGTGAGGTGCTTTAATTGCAAATGTGGGCCACCTCGCAGGTGCGGCAATTTAAGGCACTCAGTGTATAAAAATCTCCAGCTGTGCTTTTCGCGTGCATTTAATTTACTCAAGTCATCGCTCAGGGTGATTGCATCGTATAATAAATGCTGTTTCTTCCGTAATCCGAAGCAGTCAGGAGCCATATTTTAGGGAGCAAGCCTTAGGCTATTTCGTCTTGTATCTGCTCGAGTAAACATTTAGAGACGTCAAGAAGAAATTCGTTTCGAAAAGAGAAGAAATTTCCTCAATGTCGGTTACACTCCATGTCGGCTTCCTTTGGGAAGGGCGGCGTCGACTGTTGGTAAACAAGTGGAGAAGCACGGCTTCATCTTTCGTGTCTTACCATTGTCTTGTTTTAAGTTCTTTCAGATCGGTTCTGGCTTAGAGTCTAGCTGAGGAACGTGAAATCAGCTAATCATTGCTTTTAGGGTGCATTATTACGTTTCTTTTTTTGTAGCATCAGCAAAAGTGAAAAAAAAAATTGAGGACCCTTAAGCTTTGCCTTTAAGAGTAGAACGCGACAGCATTCAAACAGGCCTGACTGCTTCTCACGCTTCCCAGTAATGCAGCTTATGCAACCGAAATGTGTATCGTGAAGCGCTGGCGGCGAAAGTTATGCACGAAGACGAGCTTTCTGGCAGAAATGTAGCCTCTTGCGTGGGTCGGTTCGGGAATTTGTGCAGAGGCATGCTAAAAAAATTACATATTTTCATGTTTCCGCTATTGTGTTGCCATTTGAATATTGCAGTCTGAGAAGACCTAACATATAAGACATGCGCTGCCGGTGTTTTATGGTTTTATTCCATGACATCTGTTTGTGGGCTGTCAAAATTATGTGGAATAACATTGTGAAAAATGTAAGAAAAGGTATGGGAAGCTGTAGGGATAGAATTATGGGGGGTAATATATGGCGCATATACCGCATGTCATATAGCAAGTCGTTGAATATACATATACGTAAATATATGCGAGAATTTGTTTTTCACGGGGACGCCGGCGCCGGACGCCAACACCGTATTTTCTGCGACACGGGGCCCTTATTGCTGTAGCGTTAATATAGGCAACAGCAAGCAGTGCACAGTTTTGCGCGGTATGGCCTGAAATAAACACTCCCAGATGCGCGCAGAGCAATCTCTTTTCCAGGGCGGTGAAGTGGAGAGGCACGGTTATTTCGTGTTTCCCTTCCCGAGCCACTTCTCACATGTTATCGTTGACTACAGATCTAGCTCCTCGCATCGCACCTCCGACATCCAACACACTTTGTCCCCTTTCACATTTTTTGTATTAGGCCAAAAGGTCCTCCTATCAAATAAAACGTTTACTAAATCAATGTATGAGTCAAACAATCGCTGGCCTGAATTAAGTTATTTCAAGTCGATGCAAGGTTATAGGTAACCTGCGAAAAGCGGTGTCAGCCCATCATAGCAGCTAGCGGAGAGATTAAGCTCTCCAGGCACAATTTTTTTTTTTTACTATAGCATTGACGGAGTGGCTGAGAAGTCAAATCTCCGATATCTACTCGGTTGGGACTGGGTTCGAATGCATTCGAAAAAATGAGCACTTTTTTTCCCTCGTTTCTTGATAAACTTGTAAAGCGGCTTGGAATTCCTGCGAGAGACGCCGGTGCCAGTGGCGGACATGAAAACAACTATAGGGGAGTGAGATCGTAAAAGTCATCACTGCAACAGTGTGGCTGTTTTGGAGATGTAGGTTCACTCAAAAATGCACCGGATACATCATGATGTAATATATTGTTAGTGAAGTGAACGCTGTCCATGCAATGAACAGATGATGATCCGCAGGACGCAAAGAGCTGCATTATGTACGTAGTAGGAGTTGTTGCTGTTGCAAGACTTCAACCGAATGTAAGGAGCCTGCGATTATGACCTGTGCCTAGAGCAAAGTATCATGTTTTGTGCTAGTTAATTCCTGGAAGCACAGTACAACCAGCATATATGAGAAATTCAGCAATTAGGAACATTTACACATTCGAGGTTTGACAAGCATAAGGTTCAAAGGAATCCTTTTTGAGCATTTAGAGTGTTTGAACCTTGAGGTGCTTGGGTGAGCGACTACATTAAGTTCGCAGCTGAATCTCATGTTAAGCAAATATTGCAATGCAAGGAACCACTTCTGAAGTAAAACGATATCGTCTGACGCCAGCTCCGATACTATACGATACCGTACGGGATGCATACAGCAAATATTCATGTTTATAGCTTTACTAAATGCTGAGACCAAGGCACCGAGATAGACATCCTCGCGTTTCAGGTTTTGGCATTTAAAATATTCGCACACTTCACATTTACACGGTGGCATGAATATGTGTGAACCTACAGTTAGTGACGATACCAAATTGCGGCATTTAGTAAAACTGCGTCACAGAAGAAACTAATCATTTTTGCCGTCCTGTCTCTTTTCCTAGGCGTATTTAAGGACATGTTGCCTGTAGTGCGTTCACAACAATAAATACGATAGAAGCAAGGTTTACTTTTTACAGGGAAAAAGGCAGAGCGCTGAAATTAAAATTATCAAGCAAGCCGTCTTTTTTTATTATACACTGCAGTTTTCGCCCTTCCTTGCCATAAGCTGAAGCTACGTAATTTTTATGGGGGCCCTATAAATCACGTTTTATAAACCATAGGCGCGTCCAGACTGTTGTGAAATCAAGTTCTTTTCTCAAAACTAAACCGACAGGAAAGAATGAAAACTCCAAACATTTTATGTACTACCAACGCACTGTCCCTCCCCCTCTCTCCCGGAAAAAATAAGAACCATAAGTATAAGTAAGAAACCCAAAGTTATTATTGTTCTTCCTCCATTTGATCGTTTTCTTTTTGTAACTCTTACTGAGGATGCCTGTTGTTTGGCGAGCTCGGTAGGAGGCTTCTCTGCATGGCCGCGCTCATGCAGGCGCAATCGCTCATGGCACGCTCGAAGTGGATTCGAGCTGGGAACTAGCGCTCGTCTTCCTAAAGTCAGCTGCTCATGATCGATCGGATAATGCCGGCGCTGGAGACATGCTTGAGCGCAAGTCTTGCTCCCACCATCCCTTAGTGGAGTTACTTGTAGAAAAGGGAGAGATGACTAGAGAAGAGGGGAAGGATAGCGCTGGAGTTTAGGAAGAGCGTTGTTGCACGAAGAACCTTTGGACCGTTGTCCGCTTGCATGGCGTCCCACTGAATCTGTGCGGCACTTCACGTCTGTAAAAGCCCCAACACTGTTCTACATCAAAGAAAAGTTCATAAATTTCTTCACGGCTATTCCCAGCTATGGATGGTGTAAAAAAAAATGAAAGAGATGAAATGTTATTTCCATTCCAACCTACCTAGAATAGTAATTGAATGATTAGGCTGGTAATCAGCCTGTTGAACTATCCACAGCTGAATGTTCTTTATAGCTAAACAAAAACGTGACTCTGAGCTTTGCGTTAAGGTTTCCGCATTGAAATTACCATTTCGAGGCATCACACAGACAGCATAGCATATCGGACACGTTAGGAATTGCAGGCTAAAGACCGTGACGAAAAATAAAAGTGCTGACGGTTACATGTAAACTATCCAATAACCTTGGTGTAATCTTCGAATGGTCGGTCCTGGTTGGCTTCAGCGATTAAAAATGTATTAACACAAACACTGAACGCCTAGAAGGGCTATTCCTCAAATAATAAGGTACAAATAAATGATAGAAAAAGCACGTCCATCTAAAGAAATCATTGAGTTCAGCCAGAGAAGCCATATTAGGAATCCTTTTCGCAAACTTTGTCTGAGATGCGTTTTTATTCCAGAGAATTTGCGATGAGCGCAATGCTATCTCCGAACTTGTTCTTTGAGTATATCAGTTATCCTGAAACACTTCAAATTCTAGCAAAAAAAGGGGGTACTTTATTTAAGTGGAATTACGTATTGGTTCCAACGAATAAATTATTCAGTGATCATGTCAGTCATATCCTTTCCCGAGTTCTTTAATCTCAGGTTAGAAGTTGTTATACGCTAAGCATAAAAAGAAATTGGGTTAGAAGGATAGGGCAGGTGCTCATCTATAACTGCGTTGAAACTTAGCAGCTGCCGTGTTCTATTCATGTCGATTTTTGCGTTACTCTTCAGTTTAAATAATGTGGACCAATTAGTCCTGCAGCGCCATCCGAAGTTCACGCATTTTCGATATAACAGCGACATGAAACAGACTTTCCTTAGGTACTTCAGCCGCATAACAATGCCGGGCCTGTTTTCGCGGAAGTGAGAACCCCAGACACCACTTAACTTCTTTACGGGGACAAATGGATTCATAAACTACAAAACGCGGAAGTCCATGCGAAATCCTCTGCGTCTGAATAACTCGAGTAACTTTTATTCCCAGTAGGCCCGCATTGTTACAGTGAGTGACGTAACGTGAATACCGTGCGTCTCGAGAACCTCTACGGATTCTACAATTATTTATGTGTTCATATTGTCCTCGAATGCGACCGCACTTTACCTCATCTACGGTTAGGGTAATACCTCCAATTAAGCCAATGCCAATGAACTCATGATGGTGAGGAACGTGTTGCTGGCTAGCTTCGCACAAAAAAAAAAATCTGCAGCAAAAAAATATTGATGAATAGACGTCATACATCTTCGCCCCCTGCTGGCTTATTAAACAAAAAAGAAAAAAGACAAAAAAGAACGCCACAACAACATCATTTTGGCATACGCTTCAAATGTAGTATGTATATTGGGACCGATTTGGCTAAGTGGTTACGGTAATGGAATGATTAGGTTGCGTCATCTTCAGATTTTGCATAAAAGTTAGCACTGTGTTTGGTGACATCTTTTCTTCCCTTAATACCATGCAAGGGATACAAAAAGGTTCACAATGGGGATATTCGATAATCCTCACGCGATATAGGCATGGCCAATTTTTCCGTGTCGCTCAGGTAGCCAAGCAGCAGAAATGACAGCGTAATGTCATCATCAGCCATGTTGGGCGATGCAGGCACCCGCATTCCTTTACTTCAGCAAACGCAAAGACGACAGCACACAGCATCGGCCGCTATCGCCTTGCTCGTTACATTCAGAAATGCTACGGCACACAGCGCATTGGGAGAAAGTGCAAATGAGCATGAAGTTGAAATTGTGGTTTGAGGAAGCCTCTTATTCTGATTTAGTTCATAGAAGTGTCAAGTGGAGTTGAATAATTAGCCGACAAATCGGTTTGTAAAATATCTGACCCTGTAAAGGCTGGGTTCAGCCTATCGTTTTGGAACCATTCAAGGATTTCAATGACATTCGTTAGCGGTGGTGAGAGACAAATGTATAGCTGATTAAGTTATTATTTTTTATCCTCCATCTCTGTCACGCAGATTTACCTTCGTGTTGCTTTTATAGAGAGAACATTGGAACAATATACACGGACGCTTAATACGTCTCTGGTGTTGCTTTTAGCATGTTCTTTGTCTGGACTTCATACATGTTATTCTTCAAGATTAAATATATTTGATATACAAATTACGCCACCGCCACATAGAGGGCGTTATGTTGCCATGCATAAATTGACTGCTAACACATCTAAGAATAATATGCGTTGTTTGTATATTAGAGTAAATATAGGCTCAAAATTGATTCCTATCAAAATAACCTAACTAATAAAGCCACCTAACACATCACTGCTGCAGCCATGAATTTCAGTCGCTGCACCGCTAATTTGGCACAACGGAATCGGCCCACAATAAAGGCTAGAAAGACACATAGTCGATAGGGAAAAGTGCGGGTAACACGCTAAGAAAAATATTCTCTTTAAAACATGCATTCGAGCGCTTTCCACGGCACGCGTAGACACAGATGACGCTAATTTGTTTGCCTTGCGCAATAAATGCAACCGCCATTCTTTCACACTGCGCAATCTGGAAACATTTTTCTCGGACGTTTTTCTAAGATGTTATGAAATATTCGAGACAATGACTGCAGAGCTAAGTCACACTACTACGCCGGGAGCCGTAAGAGCCTTGCAGGCGTGACGTGTTTAAGTCTTGCGAAGGACTGGAACTACTGTAGAAGCCAGCGCATGTGGCTTGCGGCTATTTGTGTTGGGATGCTAAGCACCGCTCACCGCTCAACGACAGCCACGAGGACCACCTGCGTCAGCTACTTTGGAGGGGGTGAGTGCCCGACGTTTGCCTTTCGCATCGCCAGACCTTTGTCGCACACGTAAACGCTAAGGACTAATGCTCAAGTATTCTGAAAGGATTGTAAAGGTTCTGTCTTAATTCGCTTCAAGCCTTGCATAGATTCCCGGATTCGGAATCAAAGTAATTCAGAGGCGAAACCGGAGATGAGCCGTCAGATCATGATGGAGAAGCTCAGGATGCAGGACCTTCTTGATGTTTGTCGGGAGATGGGCAATTCGAGGCGAAAGAAAACCAGTCTGGACGTTATGAGGGCACAAGAGGTAACTGAGGAGGAATTTGAAGACGTTTGGGGAGAAAATCTTGAGAGGAGAAGCGAGAAAAAAATGCGCGAAGAGGAACAAAAAGGCGCGGCGAGGCAGAGGAGCAGAAAAGGCGCGAAGAGACAGAGGAGAGAAAAAGGCGCGAGGAGCGAGATTATGCTCTTAAAATGAGAGAACTGTAAATAGAGTAAATTCGAATCAGCTCGGCGCGTTCAAGTCCCCTTTCCGGTGAAAATACGCCTAAACTGCAAATACAGGACCTGATGCAACCGTACAGAATAGATGGTGATATCGCACTTTTTCTCGTGAATTTCGAACGTACATGTGAAAAGATAGGGCGGGACGAAAGCCTTTGGTCTCAAAAACTTCTTTTGGTTGTCCCAGGAGAGGCTGCGGAAGTTCTCGCACGCTTGTCTAAAGAAGACTACGAGAACTATGGAAAGGTAAAAGCCGCGCTCCTTCGCAAATACCGCCTCTCTGCCGAGGCTTTGCGACAGCAGTTTAGACAGGCACAAAGGGGCAGCGAGTCGCAAACTGAGTTCACGTACGAGTTAAAGTCTAACTTAAAAGAGTGGCTCAAAAGTGCGGAAGTGTATGGCAATCACGACAAGGTGCTTGA
Organism: Dermacentor albipictus; assembly: GCF_038994185.2. NCBI lineage: Eukaryota > Metazoa > Arthropoda > Arachnida > Ixodida > Ixodidae > Dermacentor > Dermacentor albipictus. Next base: position 102,154,359 of record NC_091824.1, on the reverse strand, counting down.
ATGCATGGCAATAAAGTTTTACCGAGTTCTTCCAGAAGAAGTTAGACTTTGGCTGCAGGACAGGCTCCTAGAGGTAGACTTAGAGAAAGCAGCGCGGCTCGCGCAGGAATATTACACGCGCCGAAACTTCCAAGGAAAACCGATTTAGGAAGATAGGCTAGAAGCAAAGGTCTATTCTGGAAAACGGTTTTCCCCTCGCAATCCAGTTTCGCCAAATAATAAATTATCCACGAGCGACGAGTTTAGCAAGCGAGTATCAACTAAGGCTCAGGTGGCGAGAGAAGCGCTAGCAGAGACAGCCGAGTCGGTTGGGGCTGCTAAAGCTAAGGCAGACGTAGAGCGTGCGTTCAAGGCCCGGACACCAATTATCTGCTTCCGTTACAGAAAGAAAGGACAAATTTTATCAAATTGCAAGGAGCAAATCACGTTCGCCAGCATTAGCCAATCGGACGAAAATCTGAGGCTGCCCGAGCCATATATGCAGGATGTCGTGGTAAACGGAAAAAGGTGCAAGGTACTTCGCGATTCAGCCGCCACCGTGGATGTTACTCATCTGTCCTGTGTTTCTCCCGGAGACTATACCGGGAAATACGCCTGGATCAGACAAGCCGCGGAAGAGCAGAGCGCGTGCTTGCCATTTGCCAGGGTAACACTCGAGGGCACGTTTCGAAGGTTGCAAACGGAGGCAGCCGTGAATCCAAATTTACCCAAACACTTTTCATATCTTTTTTCAAACAAATCGCAGCAGCTTTTAGAAGACGAGGGCCGGTCGTTCTCTGCCAATGTCGCTTGCAGGGCATTAACGTGATTGCTGTCACGCGCCCTCTCAATGAAACGTGAAAGCTTATCTTCAAACGAGGAAATTACTGACAATGTAACGTCCTAACATCGGCAGTCTAGGCCTAGAGATACGGCCGGTGAAAAGCAGACGACACAGACTTGTGATGAATCAAATTATCGGATTATTGACAGTGGGTGAGGAGCCTTTCGAGACTCGGGAAAATGGGGTGACTAGGGCTGAAGTGGAAGGTTCACTGCTTAGACCCGCGTCTTTTTGCTGGAGCAGCTTAGTAGGGTTGAACGAGAGGCGCTTATCGCGGCACAGAAAAGTGACCCTTCGCTAACTCTGCTGCAGGCTTATTTAAATGAAGGAGTGGCCCGAAAGAACATCTCGTTCTGCACTAGATCAGGTATCAAGTGCCGGGAATATCAGGATTTCAAGGTTCGGACATAAAACCAAGTACTCTTGCCAGAAAGGTACTGACCACAGCTTTTAGAGTTAGCGCATGTGAATGTTTGGGAGGGTCACTTCGGTATCCATATGACAAAGGCTAGGCTAGCGCAAGGTTTCTATTGGCCAGGATGCTGGAAAGAGGTTGAAACACTTGTTCGGTCATGCGATGCATGTCAGCAAGTTGGTAAACCCAATGACGAGTGACAGAATTTCACTCGGAGCAAGACAGGAAAGAATATAAATTTTCTTCGATCGCCTCAGCTGTGTCTTGCCTACCCGAATCACTGTTAAGAATTGCTTTGCAATCTATTCTTTAGCTCTTTATTCTATTTGATTGTGTCTTTGAGAGCACTACTTGGGGAGTTCTGTATCCCCGGTTCTTTATCGGGTGCGTGTTTCGTGTTTAGTACAACAACCGTAATGGTTCTGTTGAGAGCACAGATGGGGTTAGAGCGTTTGTTTTCATGGGGTTTGGTCTGGCGTTGTATAGAGCATTGGGAGGGTGCTCACTTTCACCGAAGTGATTGGCGTTGATCTTCGGTCACCCCGCAGGCTTTCTCAGATCCAAGCAAAGGAAAGACCAGCGGATGAAAGGGCGGCAAAGCCATATCCTTGGCCCCACCAAGGACGTCACCCAATCAGCACATCGCATACGTCAAGCCGCATCGAACAGCTCGACTTCTGGATGCATTATCTGGTGGCGGGGGTGCTGTTGTGCCATGCTACGAGCACTACTGGGCAACAAGGTGGCGACCACGAGGCGACGGGAGCTGCCGTACTGCGTGCACCACGTGGCTACCATGATGCGACGAGAGCTCCCACTTCACCGCGACGAATCAAGAACTCGACACGGGAAGCGACTTCAAGAAGTGCCCAGCCATCTCCGCGTCGCCCCGGCATCTCCGTGATGAATCAAGCATTCGACGCGGGCGAGGTCATTACCCTGCCCCGCCTGGTTCCTGCCGACGAGAACTCGCCTAAACCGGTTCCTGCCGACGAGGTGTCCCCGAAGGAATTTAAGGGAGGACCGGCCCATTGTGAGAAGAGAGTGTTGCTTGCAGCCTTGCCATTTGTTGGGCGTGTTGGTAAACTGAAAGCATATTTAGCGCCAGCAAACAAGGATGGAAGGGAGACGACAAGTTAGCGCATTGTATTGTCGTCTCCCTTCCGTCCTTGTTTGCTCGCGCTAATTATGCTTTCTGCTTGCAGCCACCCAGTCAGTCTGATGCTCTCCTACTGCTACCTGTACGTTATCATCCACTATCGGTAAATATTGTATAAAGTTTTTCGTTTCTTCTTCGTCTACGAAACGAGTCCGTCTTTCATCCTCCACCCCGAAGTCACAACAGCGTGTAACGATTAGGCATGGCTTCGCGTCAGCCTCTGGTGGCGGTCGCAAGTCGTAGCTTCTTTTCTAGTGGACTGCGCCCGTAAATTCAAGATCGCGATCGCACCATGAGTATGCGAATTGTGAGGAGGCGAGATTACGTGGTAAATATCTACGAGCCAACGAACATCGCGCTTATCTGAAACCAACAGACCGCGCACATCTGCGTTCTTGTACTGACTGGAATGTAGCTGCGCATCGTACTTTCAAAGTTTCGCTGCTTTAAGGCATACCAATGGAACATGCACAAAGAAGGCAATGGAAGCCGATTTCCTTAACGAAATTGCCAGTGTACGGAGAGGCACCGCGTTCTTGCTTTGACCTATGCGTTGACCACCAGGACAACGCCTATCAGAGCAGTTTTAGAGATCCGAAAGTAACATGTTGCTTTCTTTTTACTCATTCTGAGATTTCGCATGGTAAAACAACGCTATGATTATGATGCATGCCGTAGTGGAGCGCTCTGGGTTATACTTCGCAATCTGGGTTCTTTAACCTCCACCCTACGCGCGGTGCACGGATGTTTTATGCATTTTGCCCTCATGGAAATGCGACCGCCGTAGCAGGGATTTGATCCCACGCCCCCGGACTTAGCAGCGCAATGCCAAATCAACTATTCCACGGAGGGTGTATAGTAAAAGCTAAGTGGACGATCTTTTTGTTATCAATAACGTTATCAGTAACGTTAATATATAATAGCTGTATGCATTCGCCACATCTACGTTGCTTAAAAACAGGAACAACGCAACAGAGGACGAGCGAGTAAACAGGACAGAGCGAATTTCTCATGCACCGGGCTTTAATTTCTGTGTTTTACTCCCACAGTGCTCTGTCTTGTTTACTCGCTCGTCCTGTGTTGTGCTGTTCCTGTTTTTATTCTAAAGACGAACCCACCAGCCCCATTGAACACACTTCTATGTTGCCTGGTTGTGTAAATTGATTTGTTAGCTCTATATTGCTTAGAAGCTATAGAAGCTGCAGGGGCTATACATCTTACAGCGGTTGGCTACGAGCTGCTCGAATGGCGCGCTTCAAGTGTTCCATTTGGACCATAGCATGCTCTCTGGCGCAAGAAGTTGGCTTTTCTAATTTACATAATTGTTAGTCTAATTACTACATGTATTCATTTCCAAGGTAAAAGTAATCCAGAAGAAATAATTCATTTAGGTCAGTTTCCCTAATTTCAAGGAAACCTTAATGCATTTCGCGGCAAACCTCACCTATCTTTTGGGCAAAAGCATCGACGAAATTCTTCAGCGAATCAGAAAGGCGCTGGTCCTAAAAATGAGCGACTAGAAAACGCTGACTAAGATGCCAATTACGTTAACTTCAGATATGTCTGCAATCTGAAAGGCCGAAGCGGAATACTTTTATAAAAGGTAGGCAAACAACCTCACGGTGCAAAGAAATGAAGAAAGACAGGTTTCTACTATACGCTGAAGTTTTAAAGCATAGATTAAAGCATGAAGTTTTAAAGCAAATATGCTCATGACAATGCGGCTTATGAAATTCTTATCCCCGATTCTTTTATCCCGATATGTCAAACAAAGTACTCGGGCGAAAAAGTTAACATTTAGACGAATCTAAAATGCGGCGCCAGCTGAGAGGCACATGAAATGTTCAATGGCTGAAGTAATAATGATCAGAATCATATTACACCGGTCAAACTCTTCTCTCAAGGGGAAAAAGCAAATGACAGAGAAATTTCAACTGACGCCTTTGAACCAACCTGCAAGAGAGAGGAGAAGTGCAGTAGAGGATGGCAGAAGACTAGGTGGTGCGACGAAATTAGGAAATTTGCGGGTGCTAGTTGCAATCGGCTGGCGCAGGACAGGGGTAATTGGAGATCGCAGGGAGAGGCCTTCGTTCTGCAGTGGACATAAAATAGGATGATGATGATGATGATGATGATGATGATGATGATGATGATGATGACGACGAGTGGCCGAATGGTTCATCTAACAGCGTAAAAACTTACAGCGTGGTGAAAGACTCGTCCCTGCAAAGGCCTTGCTATAGTATATAACAGAATACAGAGGCAGAAAATTCGCTCCATTCAGAAACTGATAAAATGTCTACATCACTAACAGCCACTATTTAGCTCATCCTTGCCGAACTTGAAAACCCATGCACAAATAAATGTTGAGAAATATTGAGTCCTAAAGTAAGCAGGAAAAAAATTTTTGAAAGCCACTCGCCCGCGGTTGATCACTTGCTCTTAGCGTGCAGCTTGTTGCTAGAAGCATCGTGAGTGTCGAAGCGTGTTGCTGTTTTGTGTGACAAGAGGACATCTCGGCCATCAAAGCAGGAATGGGCATAGTAGCCTACACTCCAAGGGGCAGTCTAACTGCCAACCTCAATGTCAAACGATATCTTGTTGAAACACAGCACGCGACTTCCAGGTCCGTAGCAAAAAGTGGTATAGTTGAATTTGCCTTTCAACTGATCACCATTACGCATAGTTGACATTTATGCTTCTCTTTATTGTTTGCTACCATATACATGCACATTAATACTGACTGTGCACCCCAGAACCATCTTCATCGTGCCACACATCAGCGGCTTCTCGCATGAGATATTTTGGTCAGCTCTCGGCTGGCAAGGGAAACATGCTGCTTTGCTTTTGAATGCTTGCATGTATTCGACCGCTTTTCTACGCAGGATAAAGGCGCGGAATTTTTAGCCCGTGCAAGGAGTTGACAGTGATGGGGGTAATATTTAGCTCACCACTAAAGCCAAGCCAAAGGGACTGGCGGGATCCACCGGTCGCCGCCGCATTGTGCTTGCAAGTTGCTGCTGGCACAGTGCCACATCGATGTGATGTGACAGAAGGATGGCGGGAGGTGGAAGGGGTGGGACTCCAACGCTGGTTCCGTTCCTGGCGGGGTACACGACAAGTGCGATCCTTTCGGGAAGCTCCATTGGGACAAGGTGCCGACGACAACAAAGAGACGTGCTCTCTTGACTCTGCCTCTACACGGTCGTTCGACTGCCGCTATGCTTGCTTGCTTATTTGCGCTTACCCACTTTATCTCGCTGCCTCCCCCCTCCCCCCTTTATTTGTATTATTTTTGCTTCTAGCCGTTACTATTTTGTTAGGAGGAACGCGAAGTCTCCCGTGACGATTTATTTCGTTATGCTGTCGTTCCCGAACGTCTCGCATTCGTGTCCCAGTTTCGCCCGTTCACGGTACACGCCTTTCCTCTTGCCATTACATGGCCACTCCCAATTATTCGCCTTTGGCAGAGTTTCAACGCAAAATAGATCATCAGGGGAAGAAGTGCATTCTTGTTTATAAAACTAATGATTGCACTGAGAATAATCAGAGTCGAATGCTCTTATGTGAATTAACAGTGGTCGCCGCATTCTGCTTCCTCAGTTCTTCTGCGACAGAATAGTATTCAACTGAGCCAGCTTAATTCCTTGTGGCCAAGACGAGTCTCAACAGCTTAAGCAAAAGTGGTTTGTGGCGTTGTCAACAAGCCGACTTTTCGTGACACGAATCATGGTGTTGTATATTGCGGTTTGAATAGTTCGACATTCCTCCTAAGGCACAACATAATCTCATGTTCCGCCAAGCCTTATGAATGGCCCCAAGGTGCTTGTCTGCAATAAGTAGGGCGTTTAAAGCATCGCGCAAACACTCGCGCTTGCGCACGGCTTCAGTTGCTTGCTATTATAAAGAAAAGTGATGAATGCTGATCACGAACCTGATGTAACAGGTACGAAAAGCAAAAAAAAAAATTAGCGACGGAAATCGCCTCTCGTTCATGCTTCGAGGGGATGGCAGCGTCGTTACTCAACTAGGCACCATCATCGAAGCACTCTTACTAGGAACATGTGCAGGACCCGGAAGTGTGTTATTTTTTTTCTTTTAAGCGCGTCACATATACAATATTTATAAACCTGGATTGTATGTAAATTGCGAATTACGCCAGCTCGAAGAGAGTTATTCTCAAGGCGGCTTCATCACAGTGCGTGTGCGTGCGTGGGTCTGCATGTGTGTGTGTGTGTGTGTGTGTGTGTGCTTGTTCCCTCATCTTATTCGTCTCGCCTGATCTGATGCACTCGCTGCTTTCATTTGGTTTCGTTTTCCTTTCCTCATGGCTGCTTTTTCAAGCTCGCTTCAGGCCGTAAAATTTCCGCCACATGTCATAGGGGGAACATCAAAGCGAACGAAGAGGAAACCAAGGTTGGGGCTTTGGTTACAAGTACTGTTATTCTTTACTCGTAGCAAAAATTCTTATCTTTGCGCACTCTTTTTCACCTGCTGTACATGCGATATTTCGTCGAATTGGTCTTTAATAAATACTTCGCGGCATTTAAATCTCGTCTGTATTGCTGCTTTGGGAACCATTAAGAAGGGAAAAGAGGCAAACTTCCGTTATTTGCTTCGGCATATGATCCTCATCGTTAGCTCTCCATCCCTCTACCCTCGATTTCCTAAACCTGCAGCCTACTGAATCCTACTATAATTTCCTCCGTGACTCCTTGGGGGAAATAATTCACGTGAATTCCGGATGTCGATATTTGGTTGTCTGCTTCGGAATAGTTCTAGTGGCGCATTGACCAGGACAGTCACAATGTATTCGGCACCGTGCGCCATTTGCCTCTCTCTCTCTAATCAGCACCGAGTTTTTTCCGCATCCCTAACCTTGTTCTTGTCAAATACGCTTTACGCTTGGCAAATACATGTAATCTTAAGGCTGTATATTTATATTTACGTGTCTGAACGTCATTGGTCATACCGGTGATTTTCTATCCATGACAAGAAACGCACTGCTATCTTAAGAACAATGAACAAAATGCATCAGCATGTCCAGATGGCATAATCCCACCCCCCAAAAATGGCAATAATAAAATTCCAACGGGACAAACCTTAAGCCGATATCTTTGTAAGCTATAGATTTGGGCATCACGACAAGAGACACTTTGCAGATTACAGTGACGAACGCATTTCTGCGCAACCACGCACTGTGCAACCTTGCAGAGCAAGCACTATTCTTATTCAGTATTAAAACGTGTTGAAGCACAAGACAAGATGTGCTTGACGCTTAGAAACACGCCGTAGTGCCATAGTGCAGCACGATGAGGAGAGCGCTGCAAATTTTTGGGAAAGAAAGCGTCCCGCATCTTCTTTCTTCAGCCTCAACAAGAACACACACACACACACACACACACACACACACACACACACACACACACACACACACACACACACACACATATATATATATATATATATATATATATATATATATATATATATAGCACATACCTAGCGATATCTAGTGTCCTATGTTGGCCGTGAAGGGCCAGAAACATACACACAAATCTCAAAGTACGGTGAAGAGAAAATAAAACTAGCACTTTAAAATTGGTGCCATTAAGTACGCCATTGCAACAAAGAGTACGTTTTCAGTGCACGGTTTAATATAATATGCCAGCAACTGTTCAGCTGAGCAAGAAGCTTAACATTACTTCCTTCCGGTACAAGACGGCTTCTGCATAAGTGGCTTTGTTTAGCGCTTCGCACCACTTCAGGAAGGTTTGTGCTCGGGCAGGGCTTCCAGTGTACTGCCGTTTTAACATATGATTACACTACACACACGCATTCAGAAATAGAAAGCGGCGGGAGCCATTTCCACAGCGAAACACACGCGTGCTTCTAATCGGCGGTGCTTCTGTGTATGTGAGCAGTTACGCACTCGTAAAAGACCTCTGCTAACCGTGCAACTTCCTACGTCAGTCGAGCGTGTTTCCATAATCACCGAACTCGCAGATATGTACAAACATATCTAAATTACGTTCCTGGAGAAAGAAGTTAAGCAAAGTTTTCGCACGGACGATTGCGACGCCTAATGCGCGATCCTTAATTGTCGGAATGGATAGCGTTGGTGCATAATGGCTGCATATGCAGGGTGCGTAACGCAGCTTCGTACTGATGCCTTGAGTGTATATAGAAGCGAGGCACTCTTCTGCTAATGGGCCCCCAGACTTCACCTCCGTTTGCAGATGTGATACCTCGTGGCGTTAGATCTTGAATGTATTTTTGGCATGCCAATTTGCAAATGCATGTTTTTTTTTAGCCTGGGTACGGCGTGAAACACTTCATCTGCTTTTACAAAAATGGATCGATATGATGTAGGTTGTTTCAGCCAACTCGTGTCTTAAAGCTTCCACGTGTTCGTTTCGAAAATAAAACAAGCTCACTGTCCTCTGGAGCAACACCGGGTATTTTTACCATATGCATAGCTAATGATCTCGAAAAATAAATAACCGACTTTTATAGTATTGCTCTACAGAAGACTTTCAATACAATAATTGCAGAGGCTGATGAAAAGAAATATTCAGATTATTTGGATATCTGCGCGCAAAATTGAAAAAAGTACCATGAGACTTAGCACTTGCGCGCAGCGACATTGATGCCTAGAAACATGCTACCAACGAATGATCCATGCTGCACGCAGACCGAAGACATGAATAGGCCGCAAGCAAAAATCATGCTCCATGGTCACGTCTGTCGTCTCCGATACATCGCCATGTGCTCTCGAAACCTCCTTGCCCTTTAAGCTGCAACAAAAAACCTGACTAAGCTTCAACAATTACGATACTTTATTCCCTCCTTCGGTGGCTACATTACATTCATTGCTTCAGAAGAAAAACGATCTCGGTAAATACGCATGCCAGAACCACTGTATACTCGAACCATCTCCGTTGCTAAAGGACTGTTTATGCCTTGGGTTCGGATTCAGCACCGATCACGCGTTAGTAATACACATGGGGACAATAATGGCGCGATGGTAAGCACCTAATCATATAATACTTTCTCAAATCTCACAGATTTTTTTTTCAACCCCGAAAAAATGAAAACCACACCAGCTGCCGTAACAAACAAAAAAAGGTTACCTTGATATTTCTCCTTGGGCCTCTACACCTTTTTTATTCTAGATTTTGCATTCGAATCTACACATTGAATGTTGGTTAACTACTTTATTGTAAATAAAACCTAGGCTTACAGCAAATGCTATTCCCAGTTATTCAAAAGGACAGTGAACAATTCTAAGTTGGCTGCTTTCTGGTGACACCCATGTGCAGTTTTTAAAGCTTGGCGCAAGCTAGCTGAAACACCCAGTAAAATTAACAAAATCTAGAATATCGCAAACAAAGCAGAGCGCGATTTGTGATACAAAGGTTTCCACGATTTGTCAATCATTGGTCCATGGACCTGCGCGTCGATAGCACAGAAAGCAACGAGAGCATTATTCTGGGAACCCCTAGCCGACAAGTCTCTGCAACCGAATATAGGCTTCCCGCTCAATGGAGCATAACAAGAAAGTAACTCTAAAATTTTTTTTATTCATTGCGCCTGCTAAACCACCAGTAAACAAAAGTGTCTGGAGAAAGTGTTTTATTTCCTAAATAAACGAAAAATTATTATGTGTCCGTATGGTGACATTGCGCAATAATGTATTGCGGACCTCTGCTGGTTACTGTCGCTAGGTGTTCAGCGAACATGTACCGATGGCCGTTTGCAATAAAATCCGGTACCCTTCTATAGAAAAAATTAACTTCGTTGATTAGGAGAAGATCGAGCCTAATTTGAACATTTCAGGCAAAGATCCCAGTGCTGCTAACGCGCCATGTAAGCAGGTGGTCACGAACACAACTATGACTGCCTCATTTTTGCGTGAGGAGCTAGATTTTGTGAAATTTCGCCCTTCTATTTTGGATTGCTATCATCGCATATACCATCAAAAATGACTAATAGACGGTCAGAAAGGCATAAAAGTAGGAAATTTCCGACTTTTGACAAAAGAAGGTCCAATGTTATGCACTTTCACGTCAGGTGACCACAAGGTCACGAGCTCAAGTTCGAGTGCGTGCAAAAGCTATGTGACGATCTTCAAATGAGGATCATGCATCCATCTTGTATTGCTGCTTTTGTACATAACTTTTTCACGAGCCCTGAGGGCGTCCTTTTGCAGTGCCGCTATTAATTTTATTCAGTTACGGTCGTATGTACATTCTATAATCTCAGGAGTGAATATATCATGCAGTATTAAAATGACACATAGAAAAGATATGTGCATTACGATAGGTATAACAGTGTACGAAGAGTCTGCCGTAATAATGGCGGTGCGTGAGGTATATTGCACACTTTCAAAACCAAATTGTAGCCGTTAATCTCGCATCCCAAAGAAGTAGCAAGAATAAATTTCTGGAGTTTTGCATCATGTTCTCATCGACATTATAGGCATGTTTCTGGCGGCAACAATATAATTTTACCGTTCCAATTGCCGAAAATCCCGCGTTATGATGGACCACTTCATAATTTTTTGAAAACGGTCATTCGCTGCTTTTTTTGAGTATCTCACAAGCACATGTCCTTCTATGAATGCGCATGCGCCGAAATGTGAGCTAAACGAGGTTTTTATTTCACGGGTTCAGCTGCATGGATGAACTGGCACAATAATTGACCGCAGAAGCAGACGACTTTCCTTCAGGTATGGGTGCACACCATCCCGAACTCTCACGAAATGAATGCACTCACACATTTCACACATTCATGTCTCAGGAAACAAGGCGGATGACGCTCTTGCCACAACACACAGCCTTGCCTTCAGTGGCCATACCTGATGCTAATTCGACGAAGCCCGACTGCCTTTGTTCAAATTCGAATCAAATCAAATCAAATCACTTTATTTCAGAGCATTTCTTGCGGAGACAGAGACCAAAGGCTAGAAACAGCCTGACTAAGCCCCTGCCCCCGTTCAGTTCATACAGTATTTACGCGTACAATAACGGCTACAATAAGGTGCACATTGTATGAAAATTGCAGTTGCACTCAGTGTACAGACGAAGAAGGAAAAAAAAGTAACTTCTAATACATCTGATAACAAGTATGAGATGCACACATTTGCACACAGATCACAGATACATATATATATATATATATATATATATATATATATATATATATATATATATATATATATATATATATATATATATATATATATATATATATATATATGTTCTGTTGTGACAAGAAACGTTTTGTACATTCTTTTAAGTGTACCACGGCTATCTGTCCAATTTCTTATGTCTTTCTGTTTATTTAGAATCTGTATAGCTTGATATCTTACCGATTGTTTCCCGCAATTTGTCCTAATCTTCGGAAGCCTCCTCCTAGGCTGCCTAAACCTATACTGATGTTCACCTACCAATGTCATTGTACATGTTTGTGGCGTGTATATGTTGCACTAGTTTATAAAGCTAAACTTGATTGGGCCTAAGCATGTTGGGTTTCACAAATAACTCCCTGGTACGGAAGTCACGGATATCTCCTGCATAATTTTCAAAAATACGTAGCTTTTGTAGTACCGTTAATCTATTATAGTGATAGTTACACTGAGTGGTGGTACCCCGTACAAGCGAACAGTAGGCAATCTTAGAATCTACTAGAGTGTAATAAAGAGTTTTGTTTAGCTGAAGAGGTATTAATGTAGAAATCTTTTTAATGCATCCTATTTATTGAGCTATATCGACTACCATATGGTCCACATGTCATGACCATGCCAAACACTCTTGGAACCAAACGGGAAGGAATTTTTGCTCAGGCGTCTGGTGAATACTCTCAGTTCCATACGTTATATGCATGACATGTTGGTCGCATTTATTTGGAGGAGAAAAAATTATTTGTTTGGTTTTAGAGGCATTTATTTGTAGACGATTATCATTTAGCCATTCGGATAGGTTTTGTAGATAATGATTAGTCTTTTCTTGAAGTTCACGTTTCGTCCTCGAAGTAAAAAATATGTTGGTATCCTCTGCAAACATTACTATATCAAGGGTGTCGTCAAACTGAGTTATGTCATTAATGTATAACAAAAACAGGGTAGGACCTAGTACTGATCCTTGGAGTACTCCATTTGTTACATTTAACGATATCCAGAAATAATTATTAACATCTGTATATTAGAAGCCTTTCTGAAGATAGCTATTTATTAATTTCAATGACATGGAATGTATTCCATAACATTGCAGTTTTAGAAATAGAATACCATGATTCACCAAATCAAACGCTTTTCGCAAATCTAGACAGAGCCCTAATGCATAATCCTCATTTTCAATACCTTGAATGATTTTCTCCTTTGCACGAAGTAGCGCTTCTTCAGCTGGCTTGTGTTTTTGAAATCCAAATTGCGAACTAGATATAATATTATATTTCTCTAACAACTTTGTTATGCGATCATTAATTGCCCACTCAAAGACTTTTGATAAAACAGGTAATAACCATATTGGCCGATAATTTGTAACGGCGTTCTTGTCTCCGGATTTGCGTATTGGAACAGCCCTTGGTATTTTCATTTGGTGAGTGAAGATACCAGTAACGAATATTAAGTTAATAATATAGGTGAGAACGTTTTTTTAGTAACTTGGAAACATACATTACTAGTTCAGCCCTAAATTCTTCATAACCAACGGCGACATTTTTTATTCTATTAAGTCACTCTTCAGTCTCCTGCGTGAGACGTGATACAGAACAAACGTATTTAGTGAAGAACCGATTTATCTTGTGTGTTGTCGCCTGCCTACAATTGCGCTATCTGCCTACCCTGATTGTATAAAATACTACCTGCAGATGCTAGCCAAACACTGTCCTGCTGTCGCATTTCTCTTTATCTGAATCTCTTGTGCGCTGGTTATTGCATTATTTCTGCTTGTCAATCTGTTTACTGTTTCCCATATCTATGTTACATTAGTTACGAAGAAACAAGCTTTCATAATAATTTTCTTTTGCTTTCTTTAGATCTGAAGTTAGTTTATTTCAAAGCTTCTTGAACTTCTTAAATAGGTTTACATGGCACGTACTAATAAAAGTATGATACATCTTGTTTTTGTCTCTTATTCTTCTGTACAGTGCAGGGTTAATCCAAGGTTTTCTAACTGCTTTCTTATTCTTTCCACCACATTGTAAAGGAAACGCATCATCATAACTTAGTTTTAACTCGTAGAATTTCTCGTAAGCACAATTAGGATCACTGCAGCCATACACACTGGTCCGAATTTATTGCTTCCACCAATGAAAAAAATTTCAAGTGGTTTGTCATTTATGACTCGATACTTGTTTACTTCAAAATGTCTTCGTATGTAGTGATCAGTAACACAAAACACGGGTAGATGATCGCTTATGTCGCTGACTATCACTCCGCACATTAGTTCTGATGCACTGATATTCGTAACACATATGTCTATCGTTGTATCTGTTTTAGCATCAATGCGTGTGGGAACCGAAACCAAAATTACACACCCGTATTACATAATCAGACTATTATAACTCATCGCGTAGTGGTTATTGCTAACCGTATTTATATCTATGTCACCACCAACAAAAAAGGTAACTTGCTTGTCGGAAAAACCTGCAGCAATTGCTCAAGATAGTCTAAGAAGTCACGTTTAGAACCAGCTGGTTGCCTATGTATGGCAGCAAGCTTAAATTAGGATGTTTTTATAACTATGCATTCAACATTTCATTTGTAATTATGTACTCCTCAATGATGCTGTAGGCATAGCTATGATTGATATATACCGCCACACCCCCTCTTCTTTTCCCTACGCGGTCCAAGCGTATGCAGGTGTAATTGTTAATGACTGCTGTATCATCGGTAATAGTCAGCCGAGTCTCCGAAAAAACAATAACTTCAAATTTCAGCACATGAGATTGTAAGAAAATTTGTAGGCTGTCAAGCTTGTTTTCTATACTTCTAATGCTGAAATGAATCAAAGAAGTTAGATTGCTTGGCCCTAAATGTGGTGTTAAATACTTCTGATGTGAATACATCACACGCGCTCATCTACAGTAAAGAGAAAGCAAGCTTATAATAAGCTGATGCAATCTGCAGTTCATTTTTGCAAGGTAATCACAAGAAGAGATTCGTAGGACACGGCTACTTTCGTCTTTCCTTGCTAGGACCTTGCCACCTGCTGTCCACACAAACTTCCATTTCAGCTCTTTCTTCATTGCCACTGTTACTCCAAGCAACTGCTCGTTGTGGCGTATCAAATGTTCATTGACGAAAATTGCACTGTCATCACCAACCAGGCGAACGTCTTTTGTGCCAATTATCATTTTATTGTCCTTGGCTAATATCGAGTCTCTCTTAGCACGCTTCACAAAACGAACAACAATGTTCTTGGTTGTTGAGCTCGCATTTGGGACTCTCTGGCATATATCAATGTGTCCCGTCAACTGCCTCTCTGACTAGTTCACAGATTTTTTAAACGGTTACTAAAGAGTCACACTCGTCCGGAACACCTTTTATCTCAAGGTTGTTACTTTGATGCTGTTCCAACTCTTGTAATTTGAGAGTTAATTGTTTGTTTTCAGCTTTTAGTTTTTGATTCTCGAACACCAAGCTTTTCAATTTATCCCTCAGTGCCTTTAGATCCCGAGTCACGTCTTCGACATCGTCACACGTGTCACTGCAGTGCTGAACAGACTTTTTCAGGTCCCTGAGTTCAGCAGGTCTTTCCCGCTTAAGTTCCGCGAATAAGGCTGCTGCATCACTTTTCCCCTCCTTCCCTTTCCCCGGCTTCATTGTACGATAGCACATGTATCGATCCAATAACTTTGATACAAAAAACACAACAAAACAGGCGTGTTCGGCAGCTGCGCAGAGTTGCAAAGACAATTTCAAGGCAAATCGACACTATTTCTCACCTGCAAAGGATGCAGAATTGTCGTTAGCGTGTGCACAATGCAATGCGCTGCCGCCGAACTGGACGCCTGGGCTTAGGGGGACCGTATTTGAGCCGCCGGCCGTCCGGTAGGCACAGGAACGCCCCCAGATATCTTCGTCACGTGGAAGAACCTTGACGAGCGCAACAGATGTTGTCTGTAGCGCTGATTATCTCGGCCGCTTCTTGAGGTGGCTTTAAAGTATGCAGATTTGTCGTTAGCGTGTGCAAAATTCAATGCGCTGCCGCCGATCTAAGCACGAAGCATGAAGCACGAACTAATAAGCACGAAGTCAAGAAATCATGATCTACAACCATCTTTGGCCGTACTTTAACCCGCCGAAGTAGGTCCCTATTGCTCCGATTAGGCATCAGATGTGTTATTGCAGCATACATCTTCACCGACCAGTACGTGCGCAGAGCGCTTCATCCCCAGCCTGTGGACAGTACAGCGAAACGCCTGAGCATTTGCTGTTAGAATGCCCGGCTTTCCACAGTGATCGCTGCGGGCTGCGGAAGTTCGACCAACGTGACCTTACTCGAACTGCGCTTAGCAATATTTTTGTCCCCGAAACGTTGTACTTCAACTCTATATGAGGCTCACAGCGCTCTGCTGGAGTTCCCGTGAACCACAGGACTAGACTCCGTGATGTCGTTTGGTGTGCTTTCCTATTGATTTCCTCTTTCTTTATATCCTTCCTCTCCGCTTTACCCTAGTAATTTTCTCTCCTCTTCAAGTCAGTAGGTGTAATATCTCTGTAAGGAGACAGTTGTAACCTCGTTTCTCTTTCTGGCTTAATATGTGGAGTAAGCATTCTGATTTGTCTATGGAATTAATGAGAATAATAACTTCTTATCTAATATTGGACATAATCACGCAGAATAATAATTACATCCCGTACATAAAGATGTCAGGTTCGAGATGTGTAGCCTCAGTTATACTAGCGGTGGCGAAAAGCAGAACGGGCATTTTCTGCAGAAATTGTTTGGAAATCGCCTGGGGAGTAATTTTATTATTTGTTTGCTTCTGTGTTCTCAAGTGATATTTAAATTTTTCCAGTAGTTCTCCGAATAGTCTGTTATATAAAGGCGAGAAGTTTAAGCCGAGGTTAGTTTCGTTCTTACCAGGATAGTAGAACCTTGTAGTGCTAGTACAAACGTTTGCCCCGCAGTCATACTAGAGAAAGCCTAACGGTCTTTCCCTCTCTCTTCTGCATATGTGGGAACAGAACAGTGCTAAAATCCTACTTTAGCTCGACTCGCTGCGATAAGCTGCGATAATTAGGTATGCAAAATGTCTGATTTCACGCAACAGCAGTGATAATTGAAAATAAATGCGTTCTCGCCAACCACTTGCCCTAATTATTGAGATGCCTTGCAATCGCATTCCATGCGCGCGTGCTGTTGCCTGAGTCGCACGACTACAAATCATCATTACTCCACCATTCATTATCATGTGGCACACGTGCATGTGTAACGTTCGAAGCATTGGTTCCTACTCGGCTAATCTTCGCATTCCTTCATCGCTTCCAACGTTCTGTTTACACGTGTAGCACTAATTGACATGGCTATAATAGAAAGGAGTAGGCAAACGTTTAAATAGACAAGAAAAAAGCAAACCTAATGGACAAAACGCAATGCACAGTACACAATACGAGATCTGGTTTTGGCACTGGCATCAGCAAGGAGCTGCATTCCAGAGCATTTATTCCCTGCCTAATTGCTAAACTTGTATCTCAATGTATTTTGTTGTTCGTTGCACAAGTTCACCATTACCAAAGTTTGGATCTGCTCATGGGGAATCGCAGAAATTATTGAACAAATAGATCCATGTGCCTTGGGGCTCGTCTTCTTCCTGTAAAAAATAAAAGGGTACGAGTGGTCTCACATGCGTTTGTATTTATGCATCAGTGCGGACGTGCGCGCAGAGGGAATGCTGACGGCGTAGAAGATTCATTATCCCTCATAATCAGCTAGACATAGAAATGTGAGAGTGATTGCACACATACCAACATACCACTGTCTTTTATGGTTTTTCAGGTCGGTGATCCCAATTTTAATCGGTGTAGGGATTTAACAGGATAGGAGTGTTTTGACAAAAGTATAGAAAGGGTGGGAAGAAGACAAAGAGAGCCACACGTTATCAGCAGCAAATGCATTTGTACTTAACTGTCGTTTCACCTTCTAATATTTCTTTACTTTAATTTGTGCCGCCACACAACCTATTAACCAAATATTTTACAAAAGACACCCAAGCAGTAGAGAAGAGCACAAGTAAATGTGGAGTACACACAATATTGCTTTGTTCTTGCTTTAGTTTTTGATTTAGTTTTAGTTTTTACATTGCTTTAGTTTTGTAACCAGTCGGCTTGACGCCGCACGCAGCCCTGCTATAAATGATACACAGTATAAATGGTAGTCCAAAAACAAGAAAGGGGCTGACAGATGGAATAGCACACTGTGGTATAAAGTTTGTAAACAGGGATAAAGCCTGTCTGAGGCACTTTATCTCTGTTTACAAACTTTATACCACAGTATAAAAGGTGTGTGCTGAAACGGAACAGCTAATATCAATTTCAGCAACACAGTAGGCATAATCAGTGGTATGCGTGTAGGTTGCGTATGCAGAGAGCCTACCATGTCACCTAAGATATTCACTCTGTTCCCACGCACGGACACCCAGCATGGCTTCTCCGCTATCTATTGCAGGACACACCAATTGTGAGTGATGGCAAGAGGACAGGAATGAAGTATGCCAGCAATGCAATAGTGCGGACTAAGAAAAGGCGCGCCTGATTCGGTCACCGCAGTCGCAGAAAGCGATACCTGATGGATGATGAAATTATGCGGCATGGATATTCATGGTGGGCACTCTCACAAGCTAACGTCTACTCCATGTACCGTGTTGCCAACACCGCGAGAGGGCACCTTAGCGTTCCCCCATGTACCCGGCATTCAAACATGCGTAGTGTAGAACCAGAGAGGTGATAACAGAGAGGTTAGGTGCTGGTGAGCGAGTACAGATTAGCGCAATTCGGGTGAAACTGATTAACGAAGTGATAGCGAAAGCCAGGCAACACATGTGGGGCACCATGCATGGAGGATAGGCACCTAGTGATGATAATAGGTGCAGTGGTCGACGTACTGCAAAGACGGCGGACAGGGCCCACGAAGCAAATAGCCAAAGGTGTTCTGTACAAATGATCTGCACTTTCGCGTTGATAAGGGTCACTGTGGATGCTGGACTTGGCAGGCACCACTGTTCGAAGAAACTCGTCGACACTGACTTGCAGCACTGGGTATATTTAACGCGGCTTGTGTTGGCTTTCAGAGAACCACTTTGAAGCTAAGAGTTTGGGTAATTAAGCATGTGTCACAGGAAATGTGCCACTCTATAATGACGAAAATGATTGTTTAAATTTCTGTGATACTGGGCGGAATAAAGCCCAAGCCACAATGGTTCTTCAAGGACAGTAGTTCGAGGCTTTAGTAGGCTTTGCCACAACTACACTGGGTATGTGCAGCATTTCAATGAACGACTTTCACGCCAACGCTTTAGCGACCTGCGCCACAAATGAACTGAGTATGTGCGGCTCTTCAATAAACCTCTGGCCAACTTAGGTCACTGAGTACATGCCGCTGGTTGTGCTGAAACGAGGGAACATTTCTTGGCGTTTGTAGGGCCCGGGCGCGCCACGCTTCTCGTCTCGAAGGCCAAATGTGGACTTCTCGGCAACGCCACCAGGTAGCGCAGCACGTCCACAAAGTGGCGCCAGAGAGGCGCTTCTTTATGCGTTTCTGAGTTTCGCCCACACACGGCATGCCATGCGTTTCAGATGCCATGCGCAAGCTTCGCAGCGTCACCGTTAGATGGCGCCGAGTGTCCTTAGAGCTGCGCTAAAAAGGAGTCCCGCTACACTGAATGCCTCATATGTAGCTCGCTTCGACGGTGGCAATACGTTCTGTCGGTATACTGATTCAATGCTAAACGCATTGCCGTCGACAGAAATCACGAGATGGGTTCTGCCAATTCTTTCGATCAATTTCTTACAGATACACAGCTTATCGAAAGACTGATATTGAAACACATAATAAAATGGGGTTTTACGTGCCAAAACAATGATCTGATTATGTGGCATGCCATACAGGGAGATAGCGCCTTCTTTTACCATCTGGAGTTCTTAAACGTGAACCTAAATCTAAGCACAGGGGTGTTTTTGCGTTTCGCTCCCATCGAAATGTATCCGCAGTGGCTGAGATGTGATGACACGACCTCGTGCAGACATTATAAGAAAAGTACAATCACAATAATATATTTCAATATTTTAGATCGATTAATAATGCGATTTACAGCAATTTTTATGCTCCAGTACCGAGTCGTATCACACCCTCCTCATATGTAATCAGACGTTCTAGCCTGAACGTGTATTCAAGCAATCGATACGCACGAACTTGGCGGAGGTGCCGCTGAATGAGGCATCGCACCGAGAGGAAGCCTCCAGGAAGGAGGACGGTTGCATATATGCCAAATATATGACGCGCGCCTGCGGTAGCAATGTACTGCATCGCGACATTGCTTCACTGCTAATCGTATTAGCATCGACAGTCATCGTGAGATGGGTTCGACTTCAATTTTTTTTCCAGTTACAATAAGTGTACAGACAGCATAAAAAAAACGAAAAAACAAAGGCTGGAATAGAAATGTCTTGCAAGGCGTTTTGTTTAAAGGCCTTGCTTGTGCTTTGGTCGAAATACTAAAAATCCGACTAAAGTTTATTTATTGGGTTTATAATATTAAACTGGTCTTACTGAACAAGACTAAATACGTATGGTGCACAGCGAGCAAAATCAGCTCCCATTAAATACTCACTAAAACTTTGGCAAAAAGAAAATAAGGCAGGAGATTATTATTTAAAGTTGGATAAGACTATCACAATATAATAAGGTTATCACAGCTAACAGTGTTTTCAGCTTTCTTAATTCAAATTGAAGAAAGCACCTTCTTTAACATCACACTAGCTACATGCGCATGAGCATTGAATTTGCTGTCAAATAGAACGTGCCGAACTACACAATAAATTCGTCATCTAAGCTTTACGAATAACATTGCGAATGCGCTTGAAGTGGAATCTATTGATGAGTACTGCAGTGAGCATTAGGCATTCTTTAACGTAGAGACCTAAAGAAAAGACGGTAAAATCACACAATCGCAATAAAATAACCGTACGGATTGAGGTAACAGGTAAATAGCACCAAGAGCGGCTTTTAGTACGATTTTTTTTTTACTGTGAGCGAAGTTTATCTTTTAACAACAAAACACACGAACACTTTAATCGGTTTTTTTTTTCTTTTTTTATATTGTTTACTAAGGTAATTGCGAGAGCTTTTTTTAATGTGTCAGTTTAGCTTCGCACAGAATTCCTTAGATTTATGCTGAATGTCCGTGTTTGCTCTTAAACCCGGTTTAGGCCGACCAGTAAACGGGCCCGGGCGCCCCAAACGCGGCTTAGTCGGTCCGGGTTTTCCGATAGGCCCAGGTCCATAAACTGCTTCATTAGATACAAACATACATATAGCAAAATGGTCAACTTCACAAAGACACCTACGTGCACTAAAACTGAGAAGACAAATATAAAGATTGTATGAATGGAAGACAACGCAATCCATGTGACGATGGATGACAGTTGTGCCTTTAATGTCACGTGTGCGTTCTTTTTTTAAGGCGATTAGCTTTATTTTGGTACTTCACGCACCTTTACAGTGCGGACTTTCTATCAATGTCTCTAACCGTTTTCCTGTCAAGCTGGTTCAGGGGTAGTCCATGTTCGAATGGGTAGCGCACTGAGCTGCTGTAGTCAGGGAACAGGATTCGAAATCAGCCGTTGCACCATTGTGTCCCTTACTGTAGCACTCTGTACTTAAGTGCCATTCTTCAGAGCCTCTTTGACGCCTACATGGGTCACTAGGGATGCGGCACTGTACATGTGGCATCAGGTGTGTACCGCACTTCAATGAAGCTTTCTGGCGATGATTTGGAGCAGCGGATATATGTCACTCGGTCTGTGCTACCCTTCAACGAACCTCTCAGACACTAACTTGGATCACTGAGGCACGTGCCAGTAGGTGTGTGGCACTCTTTCATGAACCTCTCAGACACTAACTTGGATCATTGGGGTACGTGCCCGTAGGTGTGTGGCACTCTTCAATGAACATCTCTGACACTAATTTGGATCACTGGGGTACGTGCCAGTAGGTGTGTGGCACTCTTCAATGAACCTCTCTGACATCAAATTGGATCACTGGGGTACGTGCCAGTAGGTGTGTGGCGCTCTTCAATGAACATCTGTGACACCAACTTGCCTAACTAGGGCTATGTCACTAGAAACATGCCGCGTTTTACGATGAGAAAAATTATATTTTAAATTTCTCTAATGCTTGGCGGAACTGAATCTTTGGCCCATGTGGTTCTTACGGCGGCCCTGCCAGATGGTGAAGCGTATGCAGTGGGAAGCGCGAGGGAGGAATTCAACAGGGGACACGTTTCAGTGTTGTCAATATGGCGTGTTGCTACATTGCTTTAGTGCTATTAGCATTACCGTCGGCGCTCACCGTGAGATCGGCTCTGCCGTAATGTTGTGCAAGTATCCGTAACTTACCGAGCTTAAGGATAGAAGTGCAAAACTCCAAGTACCCGCTGTTGCTTTCTTTTGTGCCACCGATTGGCGGTATAGGGCAACCGAGCTGATGCACTGTTGTGTCAACTAAACCGAAAACCTACGTGGCATATTGGGACTTCATGTGGTCCTCCAGTGGTCACCGAGTGCCCGAACGCACGCCAGTGATGCAAAAATTGCAGGCAGTCACGCGCTCCTAATCGCGTTTCAGTCATTGAACTCTGAAAGGTTAAGACCCGCATGTTGTTTCCCAAACGAGAGTGAGCGCTCTTCGTAAGAACAATCGCATCCATCGCTTCGCTGACCTGGCGCCAAACTTGTTGCTTCAAAGAGAGTGGACTCTTTCTTCCCATGCATGCATGATGGCGAGAAATTACTCCAGACATTGCATTTCTCCTTGAATGGTTTACCTTTCTTTTAGAGTAAATCGCTGCGTGGACGTCGTAGAGTGCAGAAGTGCAGCTGCGTTGCAAATCTTCTGATTATTCACTGGAACAGCGAGATGCAGCAATGAATAGCGCGTGCATGCATGGCTTCTAGGAAATGGGCCTGCTAACAAACCTTGCACCCTTCAGGGAAAAGGACGTTATGCCAACCAAAAATACCCATTGTATGGGCGCTTTAGTTTTGTGCAAACGAATTTTAGGGTGTAAGAGTAAGAGTAGTAGACAGTGTAACATCATAAAGTGGGTTAAATCAGTTTACGGGCATAGACTACTATGTCTAGCACGGTTGAAATGTAAGGTTAAAATTATGGGGTTTAACGTGCCAAAACCACTATCTGATTATGAGGCACGCCGTAGGGGAGGACTCAGAAATTTCGACCACCTGGGGTTCTTTAACGTGTACCTAAATCTAAGTACGCGGGTGTTTTCGCACTTCACCCCCATTGAAATGCGGCTGCCGCGGCGGGGGTTTGATTCCGCTCCCCATTAGATTGATCCGCTCCCCATTACATTGATATTTCAGCCCATGTGTCGCTAATACGATAGCACAGGGACCGTAAAGGAGCTCTAATGACATTTTTTCCCGTGGCGGGGGTTGTTAATCAATAGCGTTTCCCACTGCGCCAATAAGCTAATAACTAAAGCGTTTAAAGAAGCACCTCTGAGTTGTCCAGCGTTCACGCTGTGCATATTAATGGGATTAGGATTGCTATGGTACTTCACGCACTTTATGGAAGCTGTCTGTCTGTCTGTTCAACGATCTGTCTATGTCTACAACCGCTCTCCCACCAACTTGGGCAAATATTTGCCCATGGTTTAATGGCTCTACCATAGGGCTGCTGCGCTGAAAGGACCAGACTCGAAACCGTCCGTCAGACAAACTTTGAGTCAATTGGTTCGTGAATGTGCCGTTCTTCATTAAACCGTTTTCACCCAGTTGAGTAAATGAGAACGCGCTTCTGCATACGTGCAGCTGTTCTAAACGCATCTTTCACGCCAACTTGGGTCACTGGTTATGTGCCATTGCCTGTGTGCTATTCTTCAATGACAAGAAAAAATAATATAAAATTTCTCCGGTGGGGGGCGTATCCGAAGCAGCGTCATATATATATCCAAGCAAACTTGTTCGCATATCTATGCCTACACGTTCAGCGCGCGGACTACGCGGCGCCGCCGCCAGGTGGCGCAGCGTGTGCAATGGGTAGTGCGAGAGACTAACGCTCCTACATAGAGGCCTCATACACATAACGTTTTTCGGCGTTGACAATGCAGTGTGCAGCTACATTGCTCTAATGCCAGTAGCATTGATGTCGACATTCATCGCCAGATGTACTTTGGGGGAATATTTAGGGAGGAAAACATTAAGTTTGAAGGGCTTTCACAAAAAGTAAGTAAAGCTAGTATTTCTTCTTTAGCTTATAGCTAACGTGTTCCATTAAACATTATTTTTGTAGCATGCTGCAAACTAAGTACTAAATTTACTCCCAATGATCATCGCACTTCCTACGTAAAAAAGCACGATGAGGTAGCTGTTTACCTACGAAAGCAACCACAAAAGTAAAAAAAAAAATGCACCGTCATGAGTATGGGGCAATATTAATTTTACGATCGTGTTCCAAACTATTCCCGATCTGCAGGAGAGAGTGTACAAAACCTGCGCATAAAAAATGTAGAAATGAAGAGGACACGTCCATTGCGTCTCTCGAGAGCGGTCATTCGTAAGGGCGCCTGAGGCCAAGGATAATAGCAGCAGTAAAAAAAAGGACATTAGGTCAAATAAATATGAAGTAGTCTTGTTACTAAGTAACGAGGGCAGAATTGGGAGGAAAGGCATGGCAGAGCACTGGCGACCCCGGCAGAGCGGGTGCAAAATGGCCCTATCTCTTATTCATAGTTTCAGGTGGAGTAGTAGAAGTTGCAACTTGAGGAGGAGGCTTTGTAAGGAGGCTGCTTATAGCTAGCGTAGAAAAATATAAAAGAAGTACTAAAACCCTTGGCAGGTATGATAATAAAACAAAAGAGAGTAAAAAAAGAAATGTGACACTGCTTAAATGCTTCTGAGACAGAAAATAGAGCCTTACGCCCTTGTTGACATTGCATTCGGGTGGCGCGCCGGAAGAACGCAGCTCCAGGCAAAGAAAGCCGCAACTCCATAACATCCGGCGCTGTACATATACCCCTTCAGGCAGTGGCGCGGCGTACAACGACGCTTGTAAAAATGAACGGCAACCGACGCGCACGGGAGGCCGGGTGGAATAGAAAAGCCGGCGTCGCTGGCTCGGCTCGCATGCCTCGTCGAGAGAGCTAGCGCTAACACTTTTCCATATGTGCGCCACTGTGTGTGTGTGTGTTTTTCTGTGCCCAGGGACGCCGCACTGCCCTGTACTGAAGCCGTGCTCAGACAGCGGCTCGTCTGCGAGCAGGAGGCCAGTTTGAGCATGCATTCTACCGTCGAGATGGATTTCCTGGGCTCGTCGCAGTCGCGCTTCTAATGTGAGGGCTCTTTTGACGAGGGTGCTCGCTCTGCCTGGAGCGGAAGTCTGAACGTTTCAGCTATGGTTGCAGCGCCATGACGGTGTCTACAGTTGAGGAGACGAATCTGTAAACGGAGTTTCATCGGGTTCATCGTTGGCCTCCCGTTTGTAAGGGTGGGCCGGAAATTAAACAACGCCACAAGACAGCCGTAGGAGTGAGCTGGGGATATTTTAGAATTTTATTTGGAACTTACCGCACAGAATTGCTGAACGGCGCGGTCCGCATCAAGGATGAAGTACCGTATCTGCTCGAAGCTAGGTCGAACATGAATATAAGTAGACCGCGATATATTGAAATTATCGCAAATGAATAAAATATATAATTACAACATAGGTGGACCTGTATCTTTTCAGAAAACCAAACACATTTCAACATGACAAACTTTAATTTAGCGTAAACTCGGCTACCAAATCTCGCTAGTCGATCACAGAAGATGCGTGGTCATTTGAAATGCCAGAAAAGCCGTCCTCACCGCATGGTTCGCCGGAGAACTCGGTATCTCAAGTGGCGTTCGATATGTAGTCTTCATTGAAGGCAGTCCGGATAATCTTCAGATTGGCTTTACGGGAGGCACGAGGAAGAAACTCCGTTAACTTGCTGCTTTCGCTATAGCTTTGTTCACGAATATGGGTCGATAGCTCATGTTTGTTAACGTTTTCGAAAAAAAGGTTGACCTATAACAGAATAAATATTGCATATTCCTTTAGAAAAAAAACGGACGTTCACATAAGCTGTTGTGCAAAGTTTGTGGCTCGGCAACCTGAATGGCGCTCATAAATTTAGCGCTGAACGGCGAGAATCGCTGTCATTGCGCTTGGACCTTTCTCCAACGATATTTTCTTTGCTGGGAGCTTGTAACACCACGTTAAAAATTACTCGAAGCAAGTTCGAAAGAAATGGAAGTATTATAGATATGTCAGTGTCGTACCAGTACCAGTGCCCAGCGTATGGCTAGGATGGGTTCCGAAGCAGCGCGAAAGTCCAAGGTGGCCACGCGAAATATAAATACGATAACTTCTAAATTAACATCTATGTCACGTTCACGTGACGTTCTTCATAGCAAGAGAAGCTTGCGCTCATAGGCAGCAAGCACATGATGTGCAAGTGATATGGGTGGATAAACGTCGGAACACATTTAGTGGACTCTGTTTTTTTCACACTAACAAAAAAGAATACGCATTGTCATGTCAGGACGCGCAAAAAAGCTGTCTGCTGCAAGCACGAAGGTGGCATCCTCGTACTGCCGCTAACGAGCACTTTGCGTTCAAACTTGGACTTAGTGAAGCTAACAGTACTATGCTGTAGGAACTTTTGCTGAAATATTTTGTACCTGCCGTGGTGAACTAAGTAAGAATCGGGTAACGCATACGATACAACATAGTTATATGAAAAAGAGTTGACGCAAAAGTTGAGTACGCGCAGGGTAGTGACAAAATAAAGAGGATATTGGTAAAAAAAACTAATTAATAAAGGCAAGGAAAAAACAAGAAACACTGAACTTAACAAAGAAACCACGTGGATCCGTTAACGACCTTTTGGAGTGCTCAGTAGGCATTCCTTTAAATGCATACAAAAGTCGAGTCACACGCGAAAGTACCAGAGCAGGAACAGTTGAGTCAAGTAAGTGGGAACGTTGCGGCACTTAGGTGGTCAGTTATCGTAAATATGAAAATTGTTGGGATTAAAGTGCAAAATGATGAATAATTTCCTATTCACTGCGAAAAGCATAGCGGTAAGCCGCCTGGGCAGTCTTGGGTTAGTGAAGTGTGCGCGAGAGACCGACAATCGCTGCGTTTATCTGCTACATGCAACATGCAAAGGAAACCTGCGGAATCGCGCCATGAATCGCTGATTAAGGCAACCAGAAAACGCGCTGAAAATGAAGACAAAAAGAATCACATATTCATAACACCCTTTCATTTTTTCACTCCTGTACAGCAATATTGCTCGGTATGTGAGAAGACAGCCCAAGAAAGTGAATGTGAAACCATATTATTGTCGGGACTGCCACAGTTTCGACAGAGCGATGTATGAGCGCCGCGGGAGGCATCGGTGGTTGCTGCTTGCAGAGCTTCGCTTGACCGCACGTTGTCACGCGTATGGGGAAACAAGCATATGGAACCCGGCCCTCGGCTGAGTGTTGCCCTGTTCGTGGCCACTGCATTGCATTATTGCCCACAAGTAGCCACATACGGCCAGTCTACGTGGCTATCCTCTGTAGACCATCTCCAGCTATTAAGCACGCTTTCTCAACTCCGACCCTGTCGTGGTAGGCATGCGACCGCGCTCATTTTCTCCCCGTGCTGTCGTACTAGGCAAACGGGCGTAGTGCGCAAAGAACGAGTGACACTGGCTATGCAAAATGACTCTACTTTTGATGCCGGGCGTGAGCGAAACTATGCACGATACTCATGCGAGCAGAAATGGCACCACGAACGGTCGCACGTGCAAGCCGTTTGTCCAGAAGTTAACTGCGCTTCCGGCATGCTCAATTAGAAGCAGGGCGCTTTGCAAATAGCAAACGCGCCATGCAATAGCGCTGACTACCTGGCACATCATCATCATCGTCCTAGGCCCACAGAGGCTCAGGACGGGATCTCACGTTTGTGATGAAGGAACTTCCAGTGACTGACTGCAGCATGCAACGGGTCAGCCCATCACGTTTCGTGTCTGTGATTCCGCCTCGGGAAATGTCACACGCGTTTGTCCTCGTTATATGGAAGTACTGGAGACGTTTTCGGTGTTGCTACACCATACCTGTGCGCCAAAATTTAGCAATAAGGGCCCATTCAATCGTGCAGTTATTTCTTGGTTCGAAACCCAGAAACTTCCTTGAGCGGACACACAAGGACAGAGGATAATGAAGACGACACACACAACTTTGGCAATCCTAACTTAGGCATGTCCTTGTGAAAGTGAGCTCAAACATTTCTGCGATGCCGTGAAAGCAAGCCCAAATATCCACAATTCTGAAGTTCGAATTTACTTGAACACTGGTGTTTTACCTGCCGAAATCACAATTTCATTACGAGGCGCGCTGTATTGGGGGACTTCAAATTAAATTTGACCACCATGACATTTTTTACATGGCCCCAACGCACAGGAAACGACAGTTTTTGCATTTTGCCGCCACCGCAGCCGAAATTTGATCCCGCGACCTCGTGCCTAGCAGTACAACACCATAGCCTCTAAGCCGCTAAGTGGGTAATTCTGAAGCATTAGAATCTGTGACAGATATGTCTCTATTGATCTGCAGACGTACCTGGAAGCAACAGACGAAATATTTTGTTTCATTCTTATTTTACTACGTGTATTGGCAAACGTCGACCACTGAATGTCGTTCTCCAAATAAATTGCCTAATTTTAGCGATTCCATCTCAGAACGTATTTACTGGAAAGGATAGGTTCCCGCATAGATTTCAAAGACTGCGATATATTCCTCTAAGAAGTGAAGGTAAGATTTATGCTATATATTTGGCACTGAACGTGCTGGAGTCTGCGATTTCATCATGATGTGGGCTTCCGTTTGCGAAGAACCAAGCGCTCATGGAAACTCAATTATGCCGTTTCATGTGTATCCTGTTTTGGGGAGTTTTTTGAAGACCTCCACGTCCACCTGTTTGTTCAAGTTGTGCAAAGATGGAGAAATCGTCATTGCCAAACGTTTTGGACAGACGTTCCAGAGCCAAAATTCGGTGTGCAGAATTCTACACATCATAAGCTAAAGAACGCGCTGTCAGGCTGGATCAATGCAGTTTGCGAAGTGCGTGCACAGGAAGTAATTACTGAAAGCGCACTACCGAAATTTTTATGTTCCCCATCAGACGAGAGAAATGGTCAAAGTGCCGAGAAAAAACGTCTCGCACAGCATGGACGCCGGGATGGGACGTACGAGTACAAACGCATGACGAACTGTAAGCTAGCCTGGGTATGTTAGCCATGATTTTTTTTTCTCCTTTAGTTTGGGACTACGTTTAGGTTGGTCTTTCTTTCTTTAGACATTTTTTTGCAGTCCCTAGGCCTTCAGACAGCCCACCGTGGTGACTTAGCAGCTATGGTGTTGCGCTTCTAAGCACGAGGTCGCGGGATCAAATCTCCGCCGCGGCGGCCGCATTTCGATGGCGGCAAAATGTAAGCATGCCCGTGTCCCGTGCATTGGGGACCCGTTAAAGATACTCTGGTCGTAAAAAATTGATCTGAAGTCCCACAATACGGCGTGCCTCGTAATCAAACCTTGGTTTTTGCGCGTGAAACCCCAAAGCTCAAGCCCTGCTGACATATGCAACGGTCTTTCGAAGTACCGAAAATATGTGCAGTAACGCAAAAAGTTATCACGATAGACCGAGCTCACTAAGCAGCACAAATAAAACCAAGAAAGACACGAGGCTCTTAGCGCTAGAAGAACAGATGAAAAGCTATCGTCGTTTCTGTTTGTGTTGGTGCGAATGAGCGTGTGTCGGTGCGTGCGAATGTACAGGCTTGTGCTTGAACAATGAAAGAGCCTATCACAATAATAGTTCACCCAGCAATCTGCTCTTGTGCTGATACTTAGTACTATTTTGTTAAGTCTTATTTCTGCATGTTACCAGCGCAGCCAACAAGTAGATCACGTGACTGCCAATACATGCGGGCCGAGCAAGCACCTCGCGCCTGGTTTGGCACAGGGGTGGCGACGACAGCGACCACGAAACCTCGCCTCGAATATCCGTACTATTGCTGTCGCAATAAGATAGTTTTTGTCGAGATAAAACTACTTTATGGGGTTTTACGTGCCAAAACCACTTTCTGATTATGAGGCACACCGTAGTGGGGGACTCCCGAAATTTGGACCACCTGGGTTTTACAATGTGCACCTAAATCTAACCACACGGGTGTTTTCGAGTTTCGCCCCCATCGAAATGCGGCGGCCGTGGCCGGGATTCGATCCCGCTACCTCGTGCTTAGCAGCCCAACACCATAACCACTAAGCAAATACGGTGGGTTAAAGTCGTAAACGTATGTTTTTAAGCACGTCATAAAAACATAAAGATGCATTGTTAAAGTGAAAAAAAAATTCTTACGTGCTTCTCAAATATCGCCAGACGAGTATCATGACACACATGCATGTTTTATTGGTGCACTATTCCGCATCCTTCTTTTTCTAGCTCTCCTTCTCTTCTCTGTGATCGCTTTACGTATGCGTACCTATCAGTACTGCTATTAATAATATATCCTTCTGAGGATGCGACAGTAGACAAAAATACCGGAAAAAATCAAAGCAATCTTAATAGCATGAAGTTGTCTTAGAAGTATTGTAAGGCGCATCCAGCAGCTACATTTATCGCTAGAAGTACACGCACATACGTACACTTACGTACATTTACGTACACTTGCGTGCACTTACGTACGCACATAATGGATAAAGTAAGCAATTACTTTTTTAGGACTGAGGTAAAAGTGAAAATCACCACAATTCTTTTTAAAGCGTAGATTCAACGTCTCGTTCAGACAAAAGTTACTGAACTGGCTGCCGCGGAACACAAAGCCGTTCCCGCGTTCCGGGTGATGAACGAAATCCACATCAGCTGTCGTAACAGCAGCGTAGTTGTGAGGCTTCCGCGGCACGATAGCTACCCAGCTTGGGACGGTAGACATCGCCAAGTGCGGATTCAATACGCTTTCTCTAAGACCATTGTTCTAGCATGCAGTGCAGCACCGCATGAGGCAGACAGTTGGCCGTCGGAATAGGTGTTCTACAGTTAGGACGTAGCAAGCTCATTGCCTCGGAAATAACGAGACCTACCCCCTCTCCCCGTGTACTGCCACACAAACGTGCATCTTGTGCATATTGTACCTCAGTGCGCTGCGTCTAGTCCTTTGTGTTCCACTCTTTTAAATGGAGAAAAAAAGGCTGAACTCTGGCTTGTACACCGCATGTGCATTTTCACGCCGCTCTTCTCTCTCAGACGCAGAATACACTCGAGTCGTATTTCCGCGGATGCAGTTAAATGACGGCCAGCCTTTCTGAGGCACCTTATTCCTGTTTATAACCTTTATACCACGGGTAGTTTCAAAGAGTGTGATAACGTTCGCTGGTAGCCTTCCCGCTGCCTTTACTCGAGTCGCCGGTCAGTGAGCTGCCATCTAAGTTGGGGTCGTTGCCTCAAAATATGGCTCTTGCTCGCAAGGGGGATTGCCACACTGGAGGCAATGAAAAGTGTACCCAGTAAAAGACGAGTTGATGTCGTTGTTAAATCCTTTCCTTGACGCTCGTTCTTTCGAGCCCACGCGATTCTTCTTCCTTGTCATGGCCAGAAAATCCACATCGTAACAGATAGCTTGTGTCGTGAATGATGTAGTTTAGGCGAGAGCCTTCGGTATGACCTTGCACTGAGATTGCACAAGCTCCGAAACCAACAACGTTTCGGCACTCTATGCATTTAAACAAGCCTTCGCTATGTGTAGGTTCCAACAGAGTGCATTGGATTTGCTGTAATCTTTATTTTTTCCTATCGATGCAATAGGGAAAGTACATCCGTGAGCAAAAGTATACGGACCACGGGAGTGCGTGCCAAACTGCATCGACGCGTCGTCTACCCACGCGGTGCCTGCTGTCGAGAGGGCCGCTAGAGCAGCGGTGCACATGCGCGTCCCATCATATCTGCTGGCCTGACATGTAGCTTTGCCTGACGTGGTTATGGTGCTCGTAGACTGAACGTCCACTGGGCGTCGTTTTCTCTGCTCTTTCGCATCTGGGCCATTGTTTTACCCAGCGGCTGCGGCTGGGCTGGCAAGCGCGTCCGCCGCGCTTCGCTTTCATTCCCCCCCGCCCCTCTTGGGGGGATTATCGCGCGTCGCTCTGCATTCTTTTACGCCTTTAGATGACTCGCGCAAAATGGGTTTCTGCGGCGTTGTATTATCTCGAACTGCTCCAACGTTTGCTGCTGCAGGTAAAAACAAGGTTTTGCAATCGGTGTCCGCCGTCGCGTTAAGAACTGAGTTGCAGGCGCTACTGTGCTCCGCAAGCAGCAGGATACTAAAAGGAGAAATTAGTGGCACCGCACTGCCTTTATTTCGTCAAACCCTTCAACAAGGCTTTAACAAGAAATGCATGTGAGGGTGTCACCACAGACACCTGCGGCCACGCTGACACATGCGCGAGTATATCAAATGAGGTGCAGCTGTGCGGCGCACACTGCCGTGGAGTTCCAATTACAGTTTCCTCCTTGCGAATCGGGTCGGGGTGGCCGACCTAAATCACTCGTCTGGGTGACCACCGACAGACTCCCGTCTTGAGGGCACTTAGGACAAAACAACGTGCTGCTGTTATTTACGGATATTATAATTTTCACAACTGTATGCATGATTTCACAACGCTGTCAATTTTCCATAGGCGGCCAAGATGCCTCGGAGGTACCGTGGTATCCACTCGTAAGGCGATGCCATCAGGAGACCCCGACCAGTCATTCAGGTTGATCACCCCGACACGATTCGCAAGGGGCAACTGTAATTGGAACTTCACGTCAGCGTGCAACGCACAGTTGCACCTCATTTTATATTCTCGCGCATGTGTCAGCGTTGCCGCAGCTGTCTGTAGTGACACCCTCGCATGCATTTCTTGTTAAAGCCTTGTTGAAGGGTTTGAAGAAATAAAGGCAGTGCGGTGCCACTAATTTCTCCTTTTAGTATCCTGCTGCTTGCGGAGCACAGTAGCGCCTGCAACTCAGTTCTTAACGCGACGGCGGACACCGATTGCAAAACCTTGTTTTTACCTGCAGCAGCAAACGTTGGAGCAGTTCGAGATAATACAACGCCGCAGAAACCCATTTTGCGCGAGTCATCTAAAGGCGTAAAAGAATGCAGAGCGACGCGCGATAATCCCCCCAAGAGGGGCGGGGGGGAATGAAAGCCAAGCGCGGCGGACGCGCTTGCCAGCCCAGCCGCAGCCGCTGGGTAAAACAATGGCCCAGATGCGAAAGAGCAGAGAAAACGACGCCCAGTGGACGTTCAGTCTACGAGCACCATAACCACGTCAGGCAAAGCTACATGTCAGGCCAGCAGATATGATGGGACGCGCATGTGCACCGCTGCTCTAGCGGCCCTCTCGACAGCAGGCACCGCGTCGGTAGACGACGCGTCGATGCAGTTTGGCACGCACTCCCGTGGTCCGTATACTTTTGCTCACGGGTGTACATAATGACACCTTTGGCCAATATATGTGTTGTCATGCACAAGTGAAACAAATAAATTGTAAGTAGGAACGAAGGATTGGGTGCGTTGCGCTGTTTTCTTCGCATTTGTGTCGTCCACGTATCTTAATATGTGTAGGAGAAAGACTCACGAAAAATAGGTATCAGAAATGTTTTGATTGTTTTTTTAATGTTTCTCCACCTTTACGTTTTGTCAGATATGTTAAGAGGGGCGCCTTCTTGCATTTCTTTATACAGTTGTTTCTAATTGCCTGTTGTCATACTTGGAGCCGAAGCACTTTAAACAAATGTTGGAAATGTGGTCTTATTCAGTAAGTTAGCAACGGCCCAATTGAAAGCTCCATATGAAATGCCACATAAAAAAGCTTATGCCACGGAAGAAAATATACAGCGGCACTAGCTGTCTTCGGAGCACCACCAAATTATTTATTTATTTATTTATTTATTTATTTATTTATTTTACCCTCAGGGTTTGCACATTACAGAGGGGAGGGGCATATTACGGACGGAAATTGGAAAAACAGCTGATACAATCACAATAAGAAGTATGAACAATCACCAGCGTAACAAAAATGAACTGATACAGTCGCATCCAGGATAAAGCAGAGTAATTTGAACAACTAAAACTAAAACAACAATAAGCAAAAAACAGAAGGACAAATTCAATACAAATAATTAAGCAATATTAAGCATGTTATTCAAGAAATCCTTAAAGCACGCTGTATCCGTGCCAAGGTTGACGACTGGGCGTGTTGGTATAGCATATTAGAGGTTGGATTGCGCAACATTTTGACGAGACACACAGAAGAGAAACACACATCACGGAGCGCTCTGTGGTGTGTGTTTCTCTTCTGTGTGTCTCGTCAAAATGTTGCGCGATTCAACCTCTAATTTGTATCCGTGATAGCTGTAGCTGCTCGTGGCAGCTGATTCCATTCGGAGGTGATTCTAGGTAAAAATGCATGTGAATAGATTACAGTTCTACAACGAGGAACATCAACTTTTTGGAGGTGGTCAATTCTAGATGAAATGAAAGGAGGGGGATTTAATGAACTGATCGCGGTGATGATTATTGTGATAGTAAATTGTATGAAAAATAGGATGAAATTATTGATTTGTTCGCCTGCTTTCATTTCTATACAACACATGTCACCGAAACAAAGAAATGAGAGAAAGATGTCAGCGTTTATTCTCCTTAAGCCCTTTCCTCAAGACAAGATAGGCAGCCGCTGTATAAACTGGCTAAAATGTCTGTCGTTGTCTCTTTCTTTTATTCCCCTCCTCCTATCACAGGAAGCGGCAACGGGGAACGATTTCACCTGTGTGAAGATGATGGGTTTTCGGCAATCTTTGCTTCTTTATGTCCCCCTTTCGCTTGTAAGCGCGCAGAAAAACACACCCGCGCTGCAAAGTTCTCGTCACGTAACGAAACTGGAGCAAGAAACCTAGTATAGCATCACAGATATGGTTTATCCCTTCATGCAGACTACAAAAGCTTTCTCACTTGTTTTTTTTTTTTGTATGCACGAGGCACTACCCCGTAAACGACTCATATAGACGTCCGCACGCCAAGTTTCATCCTAGACGCCAGCGCTCGTTTCTCTCCTGGCGGAACGATTTCACCTCCAACGGGTGTAGGTTTCCGCGACCGCTTCCCTTCACGGTCGCGTCTTCATTGACTTCACGCTACACGCGAAACGTCTCTTGTTTGCAACGGCGCCGCTTCGAATAACCGGAAATTATTATTGTGTTGTTAACTTCCACGACAGCAATGTAAATACGAAAGGGTTGATGCCACCAGTGAAATTCTGCCGATTCACAAGAAAATGGTACGAAAAAAGCAGACGACACTGCAGACATGGATTACTGTGGTGCGCCGAACGAAGTAAACAACTGGCAAACGACGCGAGCTCGTTCATTGATCACTCGTGAGTGTATGACGGTTTTTATATGTTCGTGAGAGAACAGAGCAAATAGCCAGCGCTAAATAGCTTATCTTCAGTAACTGCCGCACTGCTTTTGATGAATGAGAAGAAAAAGGTTAGGTACTAATGATCCGCTCATAGAAGACTAATTAGAAATATTGGCATCGATGCCCCAGCCAGCCAGACATCAAAAGAAAGAAGCCCGGGTACGCAATCACTACGAGTAACAGCCTAATGACAATAGTGGCGACCATTTAGGATGACAACTGTGCCTTTTCCGGGCGCATGCATGTGGGTCGCGGCAAGAGATTTACTCAGCTACTCAGCAGATCATGGTTCTACATTTCTTTTAGCAAAGTCCTTCATTCTTGTTTCCAGAAAATATGATACACTTTAATAAATAAATGCGAAAGAACGAACAAAAGCTTAATTTTTTTATTTATACTGCAGAAACTTATTTTTCACTGGAAGAAACATATTACTTCATTTGCAAAAAAAAAGGCCATCTTTATTTAGGTCCAAACCCAAGATTCTTTTTTATTTTAACAGAATTAGTCTCCACGCAGTAAAGTAAAAAATTGTCATCAATGCTGCGAGCGAAATGAAATTTGTCTGTCTCCTTACTTGTCTAAGTACACATTTGTGTGCAAATTCACCAGCCACACAAGTAGAGGTAGATGTATCTCACCTGAACCAGCCAATTGTTTTTTTGCATAAGATACATTTATGATCAGGATGAGTGATGCCTATCAAGACATGGTTCCTTGAGTGAATACCTGGATGTATCGTGTGGTGCCGGGTGCCTTGGCCTCAGATGGCTTCTCATAGTTCCCTTATATAATTCGTCCTATGTGGCATGCTTATCTGTACATGTGTGATCTGTTACAACCACATCCCTGAATCTGACTTCCGTACTACATAAAAGCTGCAGTGATGAGGAGATTAAACGTTACTCCCTTACTCCAAGAGAACAGAAAATATGTCACAAAAATTTCCATACCTTTTATATTCAAAATATAATGTTAACTGTGTAAGGTCCTGTTTTAAGCCCTGTCGCATGATTCTGAATTCTTTCTGGCTGTGTTCTACATGTTTGATTTTTTTTTACAATTCTTCTGTGTGATCGTCCGTTAGCCTAGCATTCGTATGATATCGCGTTATGCAGCAGAGAGAGAAACAATATATATATATACAGAAAGGCAGTCAGGTGAACCAGATGTGTTTCTAGTTGCCTACCCTGCAC
Organism: Dermacentor albipictus; assembly: GCF_038994185.2. NCBI lineage: Eukaryota > Metazoa > Arthropoda > Arachnida > Ixodida > Ixodidae > Dermacentor > Dermacentor albipictus. Next base: position 102,117,982 of record NC_091824.1, on the reverse strand, counting down.
GAAGGGAATCGCCAAAGGTTAGGAAAAAGAGAGAGGAGCAGATTGCCGTTGCGGTGATTGGATACGCTTGAGACGAAGGAAATACGATAATATGTTGTACGAAAACTCGCAGTTTTGCCCGAAAGGTGATGCATCGATTGCGATAGCAAATTATTAGACAGTTATAGGAAGTATGGATATTAGTTTCATCGGCCATATAGACGCGTAGACAATCGCTTAGTAAGTAAATTAAGAACCATGGCGTAACGGGCGTACAGCCAAACGTGAACACATCTCACTCGATGACTTCGGGCACTCGCTGTCGAAACACTGGCATGAGGAATTACGGCAGCAGCTGCTAGTGAATAGACCTTCGTGCTACCTCTCACTTCTACTGAACTAAGCGGTGTGGACATAACACACGCGAAGCTATCAGCCAACGGCGCCGCTAGACCCTGTCCCCTTCGTAGATCGCTTTCAAAATAGCACCTGCACGGCTGTGCTCAGCCGCACCATACGTAGCCGTCGCCAAAGTAGAACGCCCCCACTCCCTCCTCTCCTCCTACCCTACCTCGGTGCCTTGCGCGTGAGGGAAGTCGGCGCACATCCTCCCCGCCTTCCTCTCCTGCGAGCGCGAGATCGAGCCACTGTGCTTGGCTCACCCTCGCACACTCTCATTCGCACTCACAGCGCACGGCGCGCGGCCACAATGTTGTCATACTTGGACATTATTCGGAATATCACGTATACACTTTGACGCGGCAACGACGGCGGTGGAAATGCGTGTGTAGTGTCCACATAATTGCTATTGCAACAACAGCATCTTTTTTGTAGTTTGTCGTCGTCTTACCTTGGCGTCATCTGCGTGCTGTTACAGTTTGTTTATCTGTAACCAACGTGTGGGCATTTTTGTTTTAGTTTTATTGTAGTCTGAGAGTGTAGTCACGAATAACTTCTTTCGCTGAACTAGTTGTTCGTAAGAGCAGATGCCAGCTGGTTATGATGTTTCGCGTGGTATAGGAGAAGGTGGTGTGCCAGTAGTAAACAGTGCGTGCCAACAATACGCTTTGTGAATTGGGCCCCTGGGAGGGGAGGGGGGGGGGGCATTTAGAAAGAGTCTACCTAGTGGACTGTCCATTTCAGCCGCTGCTGATTGGCTAGGGCTGCTTGTCTCCTCCTTTCTCGTACAGCTGCATACAATCAACAGCGGCCGAAATGAACAGTCTACTAGGTGGACTCTTACAGAATACCCCCCCCCCCCCCTGGTCTGGTTACGTCATGTAGAACGAGAAGTACTATTCCATGAGCATGTGATGGAATCGGTGCAGGACCACACCAGAAATAAACAAGACGCGGCACGCTGGCAAGACGCACAGAGCTGCTTTCTTTTAAGGCGCATGAACACACATGGACATGGCAAAAAAGCACGAGAAAGTTCCGCACAGTACATTTCATGTGTTATTTGGTGGACAAGCGAGAAGGGACAAGACGTAGCACGGAACATCTCGGGGACGTCGGACAGCGGGAGTTCGGCAGCAGAAATTACCTGGACGCGTAGATATACGGACAGGGGCTCTGCACCTCTCCGACGAGCGACTTATACGCGAGCAGTTCTACATGTGTGTGTGCGTGTGTGTGCGTGTGGGGGGGAGGGGGGGCAAGGCGGAGATGGTGCTTTAGAAAAGCGACCATTTTATTTGATACTGAAATGATGTTCTTAATGTGAGTAAGCCATGATAAATCATAAGACAAGGTTACCCCTAGATATTTATAACATGGTACTAATTCCATTGGGGTGTTAGCGATGGAATACTAGAAGCGATGCGGACTATGGCTACGAGAAAGGGCCACAAGTTTACTTTTAACAGGATAGAGGGACATTAGCCACTTGTCACACCAATTAAGTACGTTGTTGATACTTTCCTGAAGAGTAAGTTCATCATGAACGTTACTAATAGTGTGATAAATGAAACAGTCGTCGGCGAACATTCGAATACTGCAGGAAAGATGCTCGGGTAAATTGTTAATGTATATTAGTAAAAAACTCAGACAATTTCTTGCCTTCCCCATATCTCACTAAATAATTAACTTTAATTACCCAACTTTTTCCTTATTGGATGAGGACCACAAGTATGATACGCAGGTTTTTAGAGCGCCTTCCGAAACCACCGATCGAATTGTTTCATTTGCGATACGTCTCACGTAGTCCTTTTTCCAGGTTACGAAAAAATCCCGCGAAATGCGAAAATTGCACGTGAGGGAGCGTTTGCGCAGTGGTATTGTGCTACTCTCATGCGTGCGTTCGGTGAATAAGGTCGACTGTGTCGTGACTGGCGATGAGGAAACGGCAGGGCGTTTTTTATCTCATCGGCAGCGCTCGGCCAGCAGCATGCATTTTCACCATCATCCGACGGGAGCTGACCTTGTTCACCGAACGCACGCTTGAGAGCAGCACGATAACACTTCGCAAACGCTCCGTCACGTGTCTCTTTTTTAAATATTTCACGGGATTTCTTTGCAACCCCGAAAAAAGGACTACGTGACACGTATCGCAATTTTAGCTACTCGATCGATGGTTTCTGAAGGTGCTCTACAAACATGCGTATAATATTTGGGGTCCTCAAACAATAATCAAAAAGTTGGGTAACTAAACTTAGTTTATTAGTGAGTTATGGGGAAAAAAAATGTCTGAGTTACTATAGGCTATTGCAAATAGTATGCGTTCGGTTCACTTCCCTTCCGACGCGCCTTTCATTTTTAAATTGTTGGCTCAAATTATGTGGGACACCCCGTATATGAGTTGAGTGTACAATTGCATGCTTTCGAAAATTTTATTTCTATGCAAAATATACTGTAACGCCAACGCATCGATTGTACCCGTTCGAAGAGCCGCCATAACAATTCTACAAAATTCTGCCTAGAATTGTCTCGACTGAATCATGAATTGGAAAAGCATGTCCACTAGGCGAGCAACGCGAAGAATGGCGAGTTAATGATCGAGCTCACGTCATTTCCATTCATTTGTTCCTGATTGCCAGCAATGGTCTGGTTTCATTTTGGATTGGCTACATTAGTGAGGGGAGCACACTCTAGACACTGTTGCTGACCTATTTGCTACACAAGGAAAATGTTGCAGTGCTATTTGCAGAGTCGTGCGTATACTCATTCTCTGTATGTCATGTTCACTTTGGCTAATGCAAGCCCGTTGAGTCGCTAACGAACACAATGACCGAGCAGCGATTTCCATTCTTGCATAACAAGCACATACCAGACGGGCGACCGCTGACGCAGTAGATGACCGGAGGGTTGACTGAAAATATGTCTACTTCTCGTAAACAGCAATTGCACTCGCCACCTAGGCATATGCAGGGCCTGCGGCTGCGTGAGCTTGGACGGGCGAATGAAATTTACTTCGGGCAACGATCATTTCACAATGCATTCACAGCAACGAAGTATGGCGACAAAAGACCACTCCTCAAAACCCCGAGCCCACACATTCCTATCAAACTGATGCAACAACAGTTTCTGGCATCGATGTTGCCAGGAGCTGTACTCGAGTGAACGAAGCATGCGACAGGACCAACCTGCTAGGATTTCTCAAACTGCTAGCAGCAGTTGTATTTGGCTCAGTATACGGTTCTTCAAAAGTTTGATTTAAAATCTGCCCTTGATCGGTCTAACCCTTCCGCCATGGTGGGCCACTGCCTTGCGCAGCCCCAGCCTCGGCGACCAACTCTGGGCAGTGCAGCAGGCCCGCGAGGCGCCGCCGAGGCAACACCTCGACGTCCCCACGTCGGAGACCTAAGGCCCCGTCGGCGAAAGCTCTGCAGGACTCTAAATAAAGTTGTTACCAACCAACTGGTCGTCTAAAATGTAAAAGTAAAATGTGTACAGTGAGCCATGTCTCTTTCATGTATTCCTCACTTAACTGACACACGCTCACATCAACGTGAGAGCTTTCAGCAACAGTAAACCAACATCAACAGTGATATTGTCTGACTCTCATTCTGTAATATATATATATATATATATATATATATATATATATATATATATATATATATATATATATCTATATCTATATATATATATATATATATATATATTTATATGTATATATATATGTATATATATATATGGTGCTGGGTGCTGTCTGAGAACTCGCCTAATAACAGCGTTCGGTCTCGTTCCGTCCTTTTAAGTGGTGGAGGTACTCCTCGATCCTAGTGCAGCACCAGCATGCCGTTCTCCCTGGAGCTGCGCTCAGGCCACCGGGTGCGCCGGCCTGCAAGCGAAAGACTGGGCTCCAGCGGCTGTGCTTCTACTAACCCTACACTTCGGCGAGCAGCCCCAAGCACGACACTTTGGACTGTCAACAACTGTAAGCGTGACCCCAAAGTCTTCGCAGGACTCCATGGTGACGACATCGAGGACTCAATCGACCACTGCAAAAGTGTCAGCAACTATAACACTTGGAACAGGAATAAAAAGCTAGTAAACGCCGCATTCTGCCTCACCCACGTCGCGAAAACATGGTTGCTCAACCACAAACAGGAAATCGCCAATTAAGCTGCATTTACGCAGAAAATCTGACAGATCTTTATCGCTACTGCTGGCCGATTTGATACCGCCAAAAGAAGATCGACGACCGCTTCCAATTAACACGAAGGCGAGCCATGCACGTGGCTGAATCTGGGCTTTCTTCCATGGATTTAGTCCAAAGTGGCGTGTCGTGTCTTCTTGCGTCTATGTGTTAACGTAAACTAAGAAGTAGTGGCAGCTCAATTTGTGCTGCTGTTAGCGTCGCTGAGGCGGATAATTTGCCGGGATTGACTGCAAGGCAGACGTCATCTGCAGCAGCAACAACACTACTGCCACTGCTACTGGTCGCTTTATGCTATTGCACGACACTACTCTTTATAACTGCTAGACGGATTCCTTAATACTTCTGCTTCAGTATTTATTGAATGCCTATATTTCAGCCTTAACTGTTGTTCAGATGAAGGTTTGAAGTATTTAACTGATAATCATTCAGATCACTTTGCATTTGTTTCCTCATTCCGCTTAACCAACAACAGCAACAACAAAATATTGTCAAGCTTTTGTCACCTTTTGCCGTAGTGCTCCAAACTTCCACTTCGAAGCATAGGATGCCTCTTAGAATTAGCAGTTGCTATTTCATGGCCTTCTTCGCGCAGTGACACATTACCGAGCAGTGTCCACTTTATCTCCATTGCAACATTACAGAAGTATTATCTCTGGAGTTATATTTGTTCTTTATCGTTGACTTTGCGTTGACCTCCTACGGAAACCGGCATTTTCGCGCAATTTGGTAGATGCAGAGCCGCCTTCTTGCAATAAATGATAGCTCGCGTAACATTTACTTTGCGACGCGGCAAGTACTCTTACAGCATACGAGCCTAGAAGAGGGTTCCTTGTAAAGAGAACCCGCAGATATTCCTAGAATAAGAAAGTGTACAGGTATAGGTAATTTTTATTTCTTGTCCTCGTTCCAGGATCAGAATCACGCGCGACACTTCTGTAAGAATTATATTTCCCTCCGACCTACAGACCTGTTTACTTTCGAGATTGAACGTAGCTTCTCCGAACTAATTATTTGTTTTCTGCAGGAGTGCTCTGAAATTCGCTCACAGTAGCGACGCGTATTGTTGCTGGATATACCTGAGAAGGTGCGCTTTCCAATTTACTCAGGACATCCCGGAATACTAATCACCAATTAGAATTTCTTCTTTAGCGAGCAATATAAGTTACGCAATTCTCTGTGCTTCGTGAACAACGCCCTGAACTTATCCGAAACCGTTATTATTGCCGTTTCCAGCACGAACCCGCATGTTCATGTCTGAATTGCTATATCCATCACGGCTGGAAATCGGAGCTGCCGGCGCGCCAAATTTTGCTAAAATTTCGTTTGCAACTGTAGAAAGAAAAACATTTGAACTTTGATTCCCAGTACTAAGTTCGTGCACAGGTGGCAAGTCAAGGGTTCTTCAATAGCTCTCTGACCTTTAAGGCAATTGCACCACGTTAAAAAATCCCGGAGCGTACTACGACGTTACATATTCCGTGAATGAGAATTGTGCACTTCAATTTTGTGAGGCGTGAAATCCATGTAGCTTGTAGTTGTCAAAGGAAGTCATGTAGACAAAAAAAAAAGGAAGAAATAGCGAGGGGTCACAAATAGCGACATTAGGTGCATGCATTTTATTTGTTGATTTGCTGTGGACGATTCTCCCCACGTCGCTCTTCGAATATTTGCCTACAGGCACGTATCCACATTAAAAGTTTGCATATTTCTGGGTATAAGAAATAAACGAAAAAAGAATACGTCCACAGCAAATGTAATGCACCGGCAGCAAGCGAATATTCGTTAGTTCTGTCTTGCCATGGCCTGCCTCCACAAAAAGTAGTTCTGAGGGAAAACTTAAAGCTTTGCATATTTCTGAGCAGGCACGTACCCAGGGGGGGGGGGCCGGGGGGGCCCGGGCCCCCCCCGAAATTATATGGCATACCCCCCCCCCCCTCCCCGCCCACGCCACCACTACTCACACATTCCTAAAGCGCCGTCAGATCAATGTTGAGACTTGGCAGCTGTTCATCGGTCAGCATTATGCTGCCTTTTTCACCCTTTTTAGATGGCGGTAGTTATCGGCATCTCTTGTAATGTGAAGGACAGTTTTCTCATAGATTCCGCACCCGCGCGATCAACTCGAGATGCGTTCAATTGTCACCATCTATTCAACCATCCCGCGCATAGAGGGTTGTTGCAAATAGCTGTTGCTTTTGTTAGTTCAACCTTCTTTGTTTAGGCTGGTCCTTGGACCAAGAGAGGGATGCGGCTGTTACTCAGCTGGTCTGTACTCTCATGGTACGAGTTGCGGCCGGAGAAAACGCCAATTGCGTTTAACTTATCCCTTTGCTTCATTATTTCCTTGAGTTACGGCTCGCTGCGACGCTGGAAGATGCCCGGAACCATATACACTTGATATGGGTTAGATAAGGTGGGAAATATAATAATGTGAAAGAGTGTCCATCATGAAACCCTGCAATAATCCTTAAACCCATGAGTAAGATGACTGTCGCCCGTTACCTCGTCTGTTTTTCCCTAATTGTATAGCACCTTTCGTGCAAAATTGGCAACTGGAAACAAAAATCGCAAGGAGTTGAGAAATTAAGCGATCTATTAAGGGACAGAGCCAAGGCAACAACCAAACTGCAAGCAAAAACGAATAATAAAAATGTTAACCGTTGTTTATGAGAATATTTATGGATAAACATCTTTTTATTTAAAAAGGAAGTAGAGAAAACGCCGCCGGAAGTGGAGAACAATTACTTGTTTTGAACCGCCTCACGTAGCCACTTATCTGCTGTGCTTATGTGGGTGTTTTTCTAACCTTTCGCGGTGAGCGCAGTACGTCTAGAATCGCAGAGTCCTGCGCTCTACGCGGTTGTATGGGACTGGCGGCCGCACAGCGTTACACAATTCGCGGAGCTGTCAAAACTGATCAACAAGGCGAAAATAACTGATATTCGAAACTATAACATGAGAGAGACTGAAGAAGCCGTAAAAAATGAACGCAACCTGAAATCAGTAAAAAAGAAACCTGGCATAGGACAAACCATGATGTATGCACTAAGAAATAAGAAGGATAATATCATCAGCAATCTCGAAGATATAGTAAAAGCAGCGGAAAAATTCTAAGCTGACCTGTATACAGTACCCAGAGGAGTCACGATAGCTCACTTAGAAACGGTAATGAACAGGATACAGAAACTCTCCTATAACTAGCGATGAGGTCAGAAGGGCCCTGCAAGACATGAAACGACGAAGAGCGGGAGGAGAAGGTGGAATAACAGTCTATTTATTCAAAGATGGAGGAGACATAATGCTTGGAAAACGGGCGGCTCTTTATACGAAGTGTCTATCGACTGCAAGGGTCCCAGAAAACTGGAAGAATGCAGATATTTTACTAATCCACAAAAAAGGAGACGTTAAAGAATGGAAAAATTATGGGACCATTAGCTTGCTCCCAGTATTATATAAAATATTTACCAAAATAATCTCCAATGGAATAAGGGCAGCACTGGATTTTGTCAACCAAGGGAACAGGCTGGCTTCAGGAAGAGATACTTCACACTGGATCACATCCATGTCATCAATCAGGTTATCGCGAAGTCTGCAGAGTACAATAAGCCTCGCTATGTGGTTTATATAGATCACGAAAAGGCACTTGATTCAGTCGAGATACCAGCAATCGTAGATGCACTATGTAATCAAGGAGTACAGAACGCTTACGTAAGAAGCTTGGAAAATATTGCTACATTTGTGTGGTATTTGTTTGTTTGAACGTGGCGCGTAGGCGCCATAACTCCAAAAAAAAGGAGGAAGAACGAACTGGGCTCGCGCTGTGAATCTAACCGGTCAGCGCTGCAACCGTTGTTGTAAATATAATCTGTAAATAGTTTCTCGTCTTACCGACTGTCCTTCGCGTAAGAATATCTACAGAGGTTCTACAGCTACCTTAATTCTACATAAGAAAATCAGGGAGATACCTATAGAGAAAGGGGTCAGACAGGGAGACACAATTTCTCCAAAGTTATTCACTGCGTGCTTAGAAGAATTCAAGCTATTAAACTGGGAAGGCTTAGGAGTAAAGATCGACGGCAAATATCTCAGCAACCTTCGGTTTGCCGATGACATTCAACAACAATGCAGACGAGTTACAACAAATGATTGGAGACCTTAACAGAGAGAGTGTAAGAGTGGGGTTGAATATTAATATGCAGAAGATGAAGATAATGATAAATAGCCGGGCAAAGGAACAAGAGATCAGGATCGCCAGTCGGCCACTAGAGACTGTGAAGAAGTATGTTTACCTAGGTCAATTATTCACAGGGAACCCTGATCATAGGAAGGAAATTCACAGAAGAATAAAAATAGGTTGGATCGCATACGGCAGACATTGCCAGCTCCTGACTGAAATCTTACCATTATTATTGAAAAGTAAGGTGTGCAATTGGTGCATTTTGCCAGTGCTGACATATGGGGCAGAGACTTGAGAGCAAGTTAAGGACCGCGCAAAGAGCGATCGAACGAAGATTGCTAGGCATAACGTTAAGAGAGAAAGAGAGTGGTTTGGATCAGAGAGCGAACGGGTATAGACGATATTCTAATAGACATCAAGAGGAAAAAATGTAGCTGGGCAGGTCATGCAATGCGCCGGTTAGATAACCGTTGGACCATTAGGGTTACAGAATGGGTACCAAGAGAAGGGAAACGCAATCGAGGACGACAAAACACTAGGTGGAGCGATGAAATTAGGAAATTCGCGGGCGCTAGTTGGAATCGGTTGGCGCAGGACAGGTCTAATTGGAGAGCGCAGGGAGAGGCGGTCGTCCTGCAGTGGACATAAAACAGGATGATGATGATGATGATGATGATGATGATGATGATGATGATGATGATGATGATGATGATGGAGGTGGTGGGCCCCCCCGAAAAAAAATCCTGGGTACGTGCCTGTTTCTGAGTAAAAGAAATATGCGAAAAAAAAATACGTCCACAGCAAATTTAATGCATCGGCAGCAAGCGAATATCCGTTAGTTCTGGCTTGTCGTGGCCTGCCTCCACAGAAAGTAGTTCCGAGGGAAAACTTACTAAATTTATAGGGTCGTGTGAACCTGTCAATATAATTAAAATGAAATCGGCGGCGAACGAGTTGGGTTAAGTTAGAGTATTCCTAGGAAATCACTCGCGCGCACGCAAAAGTGATGCAAACTATGCGCCGCTAGAAACCGAAATACAGAACTCTTTTTCTCGGTTGTGCAAGCGTAAAGGCACTACATTAAAAGCGTCAACGAAGGAGGCAAGACGTCGCGGAATTTCAGCGAAGAATCGTAAACACGCGGTTCCAACGTCGCGCTGCTCACATCGCAGTCGTCGTCATTGATTTCAACTTGGCACAAAAAATAAAAAAAAAACACACAACGCTGGCATGAAAGGGAGAGGAAGAAAAACAGCCGTAGAAAATGATGCCGGAGTTGTTCCGGGACTGGAGGTGGAAGAAGAAAGAAAAGGACGAAGTGAATTACTAGGGGACCCTCGAGGAAGCCCATCTTCGCGTGCTCCTCGGCTGGAATTCGGAAGTGCCAAGCGCTCTTTGATCGTTCATTTTCTGTCACGCGTGCCTTTACACTTCTGAGTTCCCTGTGCATGTGTTCGTGTTCCAGTCACTTATTTTTCACCCTGCTCCAGCCACATTTCCTTGCACATTTCTAGATGAGTGGACGTTGTGAGCTCGAATACATGTAAAGGAGCTCCGTATATCTAAGAATTTGTGTGAATTGTATGTTCTAAAAAATAGGGCAGCAGGTCTCCTTCATGAGCTCAGTGTCGCTTGGGTGGCTGGTTTTCGGTTATCCTTCTCCTTGAGGAAATCATTTACGAAGAACGGGGTACGGAAGTTCATTGTGAAAGGAAATTATTCAGGAAACCAGAAAAAAATCGTATTTTTTCGAATATATGTTTAAATATAATGACACTTTCATTCTTAGGGGAGGGGTTAATATAAATCCGATCGTACCGGTAGTAGTCTTCATTGACCCTTCCGCGAACGCATTCCTTCTATTCTGTTTCAGATCGCTGTGAAGAAACTAAACTTTTTTCACTTATTACTCCAGCATAAAAACTCCCTCGGCGAGCAGTAGCAAAGGGTCCTAAACGAACTCGGAGCCGGCAATGCTTTCTCGCATAAGCATATAGCAGTCTTTAACTTGTAACTACTGACCGCCCACCGTGCTGGCGTCGTGTATTTGGCGGGGTGGTGCGTAGCAGGAGCGCGTGGGATCAAATCCCGGCTGCTGCGACCGTATCTTGATGAGCGCGAAATGCAAAAGTGCCCGTGTACAGTACATTGGGTGCGCCAGGTGGTCAAGGTCATCGCGGATTACCCCACTACGGCGTGCCTCATAATCATATCTTTGTTTTAGCTCGTACAAACCCGGAAATCATTTTTACTGCGGGCCTGAACGAATCCGTGCTGCACACTTAATAAAAATAATGACAAAAAAGCAAGCTGACATACACTAGTACAAAATATTGTGCGCCTGAATGCTCGTAGGCTTACGCTGTAGCAAAGGCTAGGCGAAATGCTTATCTTTTGAAGCAGCCATTAACCGCGCTTTACGGGAGTAAGTTCGTATCAGGAGAAATGGGTAGTGTCTTCCATGGACATAGGTTAGCTTTTTATTATATGTACATAAAGAGAACATAAGAGCATTGAGGAAATTAGCACTAAACTAAGATCGATCTGGACCTGGCAGAGATTATCACGGATCTTTTTAGATCCTCTGTCCTTTCGCTATATAGGCATCAACACTTTCTTCTGACAACGGTGTTTTAAGAAGAGCCGGATGAAAGGCATGACGAAGCTATTGATATCGAAGAGCTTAGGGAACGCTCAATAGCACTCGGTAAAAGCCTAAACTCAAAGTCAAAGGTTCCATTTCTCATGCAAGACGTAACTTCGCCCCCCCCCTCTCTCTCTACATATATATATATATATATATATATATATATATATATATATATATATATATATATATATATATATATATATATATATATATATATATATAACACGAAGTTACATATTCCTAAATGAAAAACGTAACCCTGTGGTTTCTGCTCAAGTAAGAACTCAATTTCTTGAACGCAGAAAAGGAAGCATACATACATACATACATACATACATACATACATACATACATACATACATACATACATACATACATACATACATACATACATACATACATACATACATATAAATATGTATACATAACAAAACGCAGAAATATAAGCGACCATCGACTTGGAAAACAGACCACTTATGGCACAACCAATCACACGATGACTGTCGACGGTAATGCCATTAGCATGCAAGCAATGCAGCGTCATATCCCCATATTGCTGCAGTCATACATATTTATTATCTATAATGGTCGCTGCTTCGTCTAGTTACTACATAATCTTTCTCCGTTATCTCATATTGCTGTGGCCCTCGCGTGCCAATGCTACCAATTATCATTACGGCATTGCGACGACTGTATGACCACGACGCTGTGCCGACGATGGAATGATGAAGACGGGATGATATCGACAGAACGGCCAGTGCGGTATGGGACACCGGCATAACAAAAACGAGGGTGACGATTCTGAAATGGTGACGATCGTATAAGGGGAACAGCGTGACGGCGCCATCTTGAAGGGAATTGAAGGACGAGGATTGCATGACGACAGTAGCATGACGACAATGCCGCCGCGCGCTAGTAACGCCGGAAGCCGAGGACGAACAAGTGTGTGGTAGCTGCTGCAGAAACGAACAGTAAACGACTGTTTGCTTGGAAGTGGCTGCTTGCCCATTTCCTCTCGCGACAACAGGATAACAACTGGATGACAAAGGTGGATAGACGGCAACGGCACAACCAAGGCGGAATGATGACGGCAATGCGAACACAGGTACCATAAGAGCGACTGTCTGATGACGACGCAAGGATGCCGCTGCCATGACAACGGTGAAAAAGTTGAGTCACTTTAGCACAGTTGGCGTGTGAACAGCACTGCGGTGCGGCTTACTAATCCACTTTGCTTTTTCTTCCAGGTTACGGCATGAGTTTACTTTCGCGCCATACCGCTATCTTCACCTACCAGTGATACCTACAAGTTACCCTGTGAATTTTTCTTACAGACCGAAGACGGCCCAACTTCAGACCATTACATCTGCCGTGGTGTGCCGCAAGGTGGAGTGTTGAGCCCTATTTTGTTCAACCTCGTCCTGGTAGGACTAGCGGATTACCTACCGCAGACAGTACATGTCTCAATATACGCCGACGACATTTGCATCTGGGCCTCTGCGGTGACTCGCCCTCAGCTAAGAGCCAGGCTTCAGCGGGCGGCAACCATGACGGCTTCTTATCTCCGAGAACAAGGCCTCAGTGTGTCTACTGAGAAGTGCGCATTACTTGGTTTTACGCGGAAACAAATGTCATCGTATCCTGTTACCATCAATGGTCAAGCTGTATTATATGTTAAGACACATCGGTTTCTGGGCGTCATCATTGACCGCAACCTCTCGTGGAGCCCTCACTGCGTCTATCTGAAGAAGAAGCTAGTCGCCATTGCTCAAGTCTTCAAATTTCTATGCGGGAAAAACTGGGGTACACCAGTCCATTCTATGTTGCAGCTGTACAGGGTTCTGTTTCTCGGACTCCTACGTTACAGCCTACCAGTGTTGTCCAATGCATGCAAGACGAACTTTCGCACCTTGGAGAGCATACAAGGTCAAGCCCTACGCACGTGTTTGGGGCTGCCTCGGTGCACGTCAACAGCAGCAACAATTGCCATCGCAGGAGACCATACAATCCAGACACATGTAGCTGTCGACTCTCTCAGAGCGCACATTCGCCATCTGTCAAGGATCCCCGACCACCATTTGGCCTCCCTACCAGCCGAGAGACCTCAAGCGACCTTTTCACGAATGATTAACGCTCATCAAGAGTACATACCAGCAAGTTTTACACCGGCGGCGAAGCCTTCCTCCCCCCTGTGGTGCCTGCGACAGCCTCAAGTGAATTTTGATATTCCTGGAATTACAAAAAAGTCCAATCATCCATCGCCGGCTCTGAAGCAACTTACACTCCTATTACTGCACCAGACGTATCATGACCGCATACACATATATACCGATGGTTCAACCTCAACTACCAGCTCAACTGCCGCATTCGTCGTTCCAGCCAAGAACGTTACAGTTAAATTCAAACTGTCGCACACGACTACATCTACATCGGCAGAACTTGCAGCTCTCCATGCCGCTATGATGTACATCACCGAAGAGCCAACAGAGAAGTGGGTCGTATTTTGTGACTCCAAGGCAGCCCTTCATAGCATCAAGTCCGCGTTACGTCACAGAACTTACGAGCAAATGACATCTGAAATCAGGGAACTGCACCACCATGCTCTGGAAAGAGGACACCACATTGTATTTCAGTGGATTCCTGCTCACTGTGGCATCGTCGGCAACAACCTAGCTGACAAGGCTGCCCGGTGTGCCCACGAAGATACAAAGACGCGTCCAACACCTTTGGCGAGGTCGGACGCTGCCAGAGAACTTCGCCTACTTGCGCGCAAGAAGTCCCAAGATCTCTGGGCATCAAGTGGCTTCAATTGCAGATTACGTCAACTGGACCCCACGCTACGGCTACAACTGCCATCTAGCCTTTCCCGCGGCGAAGCAACCTTGTTGTGTCGCTTGTGGCTAGGAGTGGCGTTTACGAACGCATACTCCTACCGTATGGGAATGGCCGAGAGCCCGATGTGCGACTCCTGCGGGTGCGAGGAGTCCATTGAGCACGTATTGTGTACCTGCCCTCGCTACGATGTCCACCGCCTCCCTCTGCGGGCAACTTTACACAGACTAGACTCGAGACCATTCACCGAGTCAAAGATACTCGGACCGTGGCCACAACCGTCACTGGCTCGAAAAGCGATTCGTGCACTAGTGCGGTACTTAAAGTGCACGGGCTTAAGAGACCGCTTATAGTGTCATTATGTAAGGTGTCCCTCCCACATGTACTCAGTGCTGACTCTCTCCCTTTCTTCCTCTTTCTATTCCCCTTTCCCCCACCCCCAGTGTAGGGTAGCAAACCGGATGCTGTTCTGGTTGACCTCCCTGCCTTCCCTAGCCTTGCTTTCTCTCTCTCTCTACCCTGTGAATACAATGATGGAAGGGGATCCGCTTTGCCACGCAACAGACACATTTTCATGGATGGCTAGATGTTCAAGTGAACGACGCTGTTCAGAAACTGTTCGTAGTCCGCGAACTGTTCTCCAGAAAACTGACAAATGTTTCGCGGATCGAGGGACTCACAAAAAGATTTCCAGCATTGATTTTTCAACACATTAATGCCTCGTTGAATTTTCTTGTGAATGCATCTGGCCTCTTCAAGGTCGTAAAATAATTGAGTGCGCCTATATCGTCGCTCCGCTCGGCGGCGGCTTGCGCGGAGGCGCTGTATTTCCACCTCACAATCCGCGTATTTCTTCAATGGCAGAAATTAGTGGATAGCATCCCCCCGGGCCTTGGCGACATGAATCCAGTGCGGACGAAAAGCTTTTAATGCAATGCATGCGTCAACCATAAGTTAACGCGTACCAATCTTTTGTTTGTTCAAGATTTGATGAAGCCGGTTTTGCCAGCCCCATTATCTTCAAGTAGGTAGGAATGCGGTCGATATTGTGGGTTTCAATAGCTGCGAACAAGCGGACGCTGCCAGTGAGAGATCATAAGCGAAAACCTGCTAAAATAACTGCTGTACGTCCGGCCGCGCAAGAAACATGGGGCTGCCATCCTTTAGACAGCCGAGCTTATGGTGGCAGTTGAAGGAAATCAGATTTATTTCGTTAAAATTTACCTTTATGCTTCCTAAAAGATAATAATGTGCATTAGGTTCCCCAAAACAATGCATCGACCACGAGTCGCATATAAAATGTGGCTCAGTCTGTTTATCAAAATGACTTGATGGTACTGAGACGGATAATCACCCACAAGTGTAAACGCAAGTTTAGATTTTTTGATGGTCACAGAGGCATACTGATTACTGTCATGAGGCCGCACTGGATGAACGACATAAGTTAGTTCTAACCGTGTGTAAATGGTAACCTTACTGGCACATAAGGTTCATAGACTGATAGTCGGACGTGTTCCTGCAGGTTTGGTTCGCAGATAGCAAAAATTGATTGGCGAACATAGGAAATATGGTGTTCCAGTGCAGAAGCATTATGAATGGGCATTGCAGAATGAACACATGGACACTTCCTTGATTTGTCTGAAGAACTGCTGAGGCGGAAGAACCATTGTGTTTGCTATTAGAGACACGCGAGAACCGGATCCAGGCCATCCAGCAATTGAAGTGCGCCCCGAGCAGATGGCGTCTGCGTGTCATTTACTAACACACGAAGGACTCATTACACACTTGATGATTCCGGTTACTAGCTAGTCTTGACCTTGCACTATATATATACCGCCATTGGTGCGCTGCAGGCCATCGTGGGTCTTTGTTCTGATGGAGAACTGAATGCCGGAAGTGCAGGCCAGACGTTTGCTGAAGACGTATTCCCTGCGTCACCAGACACTGCGTTGGAGTGTGGATGACCGGCTTGGGAACACGAGTAGCCGGAAGTAGCGTCTTTCTTGTGACGGCACTAGTATTTTTAGTAGAAAAAGATTGCTTGCTGTAGGCTCGACGCCGTCGCACTTTGACGGCGGCCTCTTTGTGCGTTGAGTTGTTTCTCACCATTTGTATGAGGACTGTCTTGTGTCTCGCGCAGTATTTCGACGATGCTTTATGGGGACCAGAGTAATTGGGACGCCTTAACTTAGTCGCGCGGCAAACACCACAGCGGTGCTGCTCAGAGCATTCTGGACACACAGTCGAATTTTCGCATATGCCGCTGACATGTCCAATCTTGAGATAATTGCTGCACTGAAGATGTCTCGGGACGAAAGGTCGCATTGGATAACAAAATGTCCAACTTTCACATGTCACGACAAGCTTCCTCGCTTGAAGGTTATCTTCACGCAACATGATTCTCCTAGGTGATGGACTTAAATAATAATTTTGCCCTCAGTGGCGGGTTTAACCAAAATAGGCACGTTCTTTTCGTGGATTGACTCATCGACATTATAAGTCACACCTGTTGAAGTAGCGCTGTTCTATGGCATTATGCTGTGGACATTTATTGTGTCCAGCACTGTGACTGTGCTCCAGATATTCCGTGCTGCGCTGTTCTTGACATCGACTGCGAGAATATTCTGATGGGTGATAATTCTCACATACGTAATCTGACTTGGAACAAGAGCCTTTAATGAGAAAGATATGGCTTGCCTGTTTAGCTGATTCAGGTTGTCGGTTGGCGTCTCGGGCAAGAAGAAGGTGGTATGCGCCGTGTAAGTGTTCTTTGTCATCTTCGTCGTCCTTGTTGAAGACGCGGAAGCAATGACAATTCGCGTCTTTCCTTTTTACCTTACAACTGTCAAGTAGTCACCGTCACCGTCATCCGACATATGTTCTTCTGAAGCAGAGTAGTACAGCAGGATGCCCTCGCTGCTGTATCTCATGAGATGGATGCGCTTCATGGGAGCGCTTGAGGCTGTGACGTCTGCCCCGTCCACACACTTAGCTGGCTCCACATCCATCGTCAAATGTTTTGGGAGCGGCGCCTCCCGAAGAAAGCAACAATAGTCTTATAATGATAGAGCTAGAAACCGTGGTTCCCCACAAGAGCCACTTCGTCATGCTTCCGCAGCGTACACTATATCAGCAACGTATCTATGAGGCTATCGTGTCGCCACCGCTGTCTTCGTTGGCATACCGAACAATGGGTAACGTCGTTGTTGTTGCCGAACCAATAATTGCTATCTTGTGTGAAACTTGGTTGTGTTATATTACTGTTGCCCTCCAGTGGAATTCTTTTTTTTTTCAGATTCCTTACTTTGTGTTCCACAAGCACATATTAAAGTAGAGAATTTTAGAAATTACGTCACCAGTGCACAGAGTAAGGTGTGGCGTTTCGATGACTTCAAATAAATAAGAAACAGAACATTTACAAATAGCGTGCAGTCTATATATCCCAGAAAATACACCTTTACAAAAAAAAATACGTTTGATATCAAAGTACAAGTCTGATTCAGTTGCTTTATTAAGTTTGCACCTATAATCTAATTCTGTTGCATGAATCAGCAAAATGAAATGCTGTAATGGGCCTCTCTAGGGGACAGGGAAGTGTCTCATCTGTGCTGGTTTTCTTTATCCTGTGCTTCTCTGTTCGGCAACGTTTCTAATTCTAGGATGTTAGTGTTTGCCATGTCGTGCTCATTTGTTTATACAGGTTCCTCTTCCCATGCTGCTTCCAATCCCGGGCTTACATGAGCACTTATCTGTCATTACATTTTTCCCGTGTTTACCGAGCCTCGTATGCCATGTCCAAATGTTGAGCAGCCAAGAAAAGTCATCATTTTTGAGAAGGCAGGAAATGTCTCCCGCTTGCACGCATTCCTCTGCTTGCTCTCCGCTTCATTCTGAGAACACAACAAAACACAACACAAGACTCGAGGTTACGCTTACTCTTTCCACTTTGATTGCTGATGTCATTTCAGAAGCACGTTTTTTTTTTCTTTTTCGGCGTCTTGACCCAGAAGCCGTTTTCGGAAAATTGCTAAACGAGATTGAGCTGAAGGTGACAAGAAAGAAAGAAAACGTGGGCGTTTATTCGTTGTCCTTCTTTTCCGGTGCAGTCCCCAAGGTTCCCAAGAACGCATTCCTTCCTGGGGACAACAGGCACGAACGAAAAGGTTACATTATGACTGAACATATGGTTCCACCCTTCCCATACACATCATCGTGTGCAGGATAAAATGTCGTGGAGGGCGCGACTAACTAGGAGCACCACCGCAATAAGCCGTTAAGACAGGGCAAACCAACAAATTATAATATTTGCTGATATTTTTACGTGAAACGTCTTTAGAATTGGTCATGGGGTCGCGTGCTGGGACTACATCTAACGAAGACATGGTAGACTAATATCGCTTATATTTTTGCAGCCGTGCTATCCACGGGCTTCACTTTGTTTTGCTTATTGGACAAAGCAAGCCATTACATGATCGGGCAAGTGCGACAGGCACAGCTGGCGCCGCTATTGTCACACATGACGCAATCGGAACTGAAATTAACCTGTCACTCGCCATTTCGAGGAGCCTAGCTCGGCAGGACGTTTGTCAACCTGAGGGGGACTGTTCGCGTTTGAGGCAGCTCACTCAGTAATGCAGGCTTGAGCCATCAAACTGGAACCTACGCTCATGAGGAGTCTCCAGCGAGCCCTGAAGTACTTTTTTGTGAAGTGGACAAATGCTTTTGGAGTTAGACTAAGCTACTTCATAAATAATTTGACGCAAAACATACTTCAATGCATTCAGTAGTAGGGGATTAAGTGTCAATTAAACATCCCCTAAGTGGTGGGTGCTGCCACACCTTCTTCCATGCCTTACACTGCAAAGGCTGCGGCGGAGCAGGGCGTGCCCACAACGCTCCGCCAACTGAACGTCACCGTGGCGCGCATATCAAATTTGATTGTGTAAGTTCTCCTAGGTGCCACTGCTTCCAATTTGGTGCCTACGATCTGCCAAGCGTAAGCCAGACGCGACTGTCCTCAGCGAGCCGTACTGCGCTTAGCCAGCGAGGCTTTAGGAGAGCCCGTGCGACGGCGGAAACGTTCAAACAATGGCTCTGCTTAGAAACATCGTGGGGCTTTACAGTCAGTGGTCTCGTCGCGGCACCCCACTGCGACCGCGATATCTATGCTAAGTAGCAGACCACAGCCCCATGCAACTGTAGTGCGCATGCGCAGCGTTTGCTTTGTGTACCGCAGGGCTTGAGTGAGTGCTCGCGCTCATATGCTCCAGTGTGGCGGTGCTACGTGGAGCAGACCGGCTTTGTCCTGCACCAGCTTTACCGACGGATAGTAGGCTCATCCAACTTGGGCCTTCTGAATTGCTATCAATAGCTGAACGCGAAGCGAAGTCTGTCAAGACGTCTAACGGTCAGGAGTGACCTCACGCTGGCAAGTGCATATGTGGACTCACCTCAAGTGTCGCGTGGTTCGACGCTAGTTGAATGTTCAAAACAAATCGAAATTAGCGCGACCAACGTCTACGACAGTAAGTATGTAAATGGTTTCGAAACTAGAAACGCAGATTTTCGCTTACTTGAGCCTGTTTGTTAAACTGCGCCAATATATACATATACACTTAACAGTCGGAAGAAGCGCACTCATTCAAACACCCTTCTAAACTGATGTTAGCTGTAGAAAATAGCTACAAACGGGTTCAACTGGGGTAGTGCAGAGTAGGGTATAACCCCGGGCCGACGCTTGGCCAGCATCACGACGCGTTAAACCGTCGTTTGCCGGCACTTTATTAAAGTTATCCCTATCCTATCCTAGCAGCCCCATATGGGAATCTGCTATATTACAGTATAAAGCGTCCAGAAAAGAGTGAGGAGCAGGCTTCTGCTGCATAAAGAGCATTTGAGAGAAAGGTGACTTCGTGTTCCGCTTGCGAATTCTGCGCGCCGCGTACCACTGCAAAACATGAGTGAAATGCTCACAGCAGCGTATGCTACCCGGGGATCTTGTTTTTTCATCAAGCCCGAGATGTGATTCGGACTCCTTTAAGGATTACAAGTCTGCAATTTCCCGCAAAAAAAATTGATGGTTGCGATGCTATGGCGCCCCCGTG